>NC_067439.1:11152826-11781992 GCF_009764475.1 Pristis pectinata | reverse complement strand
GAATCTTAGACAGACCATCATAAGAGGTAGACCATCTTAGTAATTGGTTATCGGTCTTACTGGGAGCATGGTGAATTCTTGGCGAAATGCAGCAAGATTGAATCTCCAATCCCTGGCATCATAGGAGATTCAACAAAAGAAAGAATAGAAATGTAGTAGTTACAAGGAGTTTAATAGTTAGGACATAGAAGAATATTTCCATAACCACAGACATGATTCCCAGTTGCTTTGCTGGTGTAAACTGTATCACTGAGCAGGCAATATTGAACAGGACATTGCATGAGGGATTATAGTCCATATTGGAACCAGTAGAATAGTTAGGAAGTATTGGTATTGGTTTATTATTGTCACTTGTACAGTGAAAAACTTGTCTTGCATACTGATCGTACAGATCAATTCATTACACAGTGCAGTTACGTTGAGTTAGTACAGAGTGCATTGATGTAGTACAGGTAAAAACAATAACAGTACAGAGTAAAGTGTAGTCGTTCCTGGAGGTCAGAAGATCGCCAGCCCTGTAAGAAGATTTAAAAGAACATTAGTAATAGTTAATGACATAAAGTTTAAATTTAAAAGTGTAGGGCGATTATAGTAAGGGTAATGAGTAGATCTGTAGAGAGCAGCTTGCAACAAGTCGCCACGCTCAGGCAGTCTTTCAGGGAAAAAATGATTTTTAAAAAGAGCGTCAGGATTACTTTCAGTGCTACATGATACTAAGTATAGAAACAGAAAGATAGCACCTTTTGGAAGAGTTTTGGATTTTTGGAGCTTTAGTTTAATTGTTCCTGTGAAATAGGATGACAAACCCAACCGTGACCTGAAGTACTATGAAACAAGCTGAGAGAAAGATCTCAACTGTGTCTCCTTATACAGTGATAATTCTCATACATCTCACCAAATTCAGCCTAAAAGTTTCTTCAAAATAAAAAAATGTTTAGTTTTGCAGAAACTTATCTGTTGAATTTGATGAATGTGTGAGAACAATCACAGGAGTAAACTTCTTACCTCACTGCCGTTTCTTATTTGTGTGCCAGGGGATAATGAAGAGGTGGAGGAAGGAGATGACCAGCAGGTTTTGCTGCAACAGATTGATGAACTGGAGGCTGAGGAGAAGGAAGGCGCCTCGTCTGGTCAAAGGACAACTGCAAACATCCCTGACTTCCTACCTGCAGCCCAACGGGCACTATTCCTGCGCATTCAGCAAAAGCAACAGGAGGAGGAGGAGAAGGCAAAGAGGAGAGCAGACAGCAGTCAGCGAGAAAAGGAAAATGAGGAGGGCAAGTATCGCTCTTTATTGTGAGGTTTGTGAAACAAGTATCTTTATTCAATATCCCATCGTAAGCCAGAATTAAAGAGCAAGTAAGCAAATTTTATCCCATTCATCTTAAGTTTGTGTGGGTTGATGTCTGCATTATTTGAAAGTTTATTCTAAATACCCAAGTTATGCAATGCAAACTGGACCTACTGTTTTCAAGCCCATGTTTATTTTGTTAGTCAAATGATTCTAAGTAATTAATTGAACTCAAATTTATACCCACTTAAAGACCACAGACACTTTCAAAGTATTGATTATTTATGTTGGGCTATAAGATGTAACCAGTCTCAGTTCGAATGTGTACAATATGTATTGCACCACTCTCCCCAGTTCAGGGCACCAGTGACACTATTACGTTTATGTTTTCAAGACAGTCATGAAGGAGAGAAGGATACTTCTTCATTAACCTTTTTCCTCTTCACCATTACAATATCCAACCATTTGTTAGAACAGCAGCGTTTGATTTTAAAGTCAGACTCCTACAGTTAGTACTGTATGAATGAAGATCTTCCTGTTGTCAGTCTACATCTACTTTTCTCCAGCTTGAACTCTGGCCTCTTGAAATAATTCCTTGATTTAACAAAGTAGCTTATACTTTTTCTTTAACATCTGTTTTCTGATATATCTCTTACAAAGAACTCTTATTAATTTCTAGCTGTTTCACAACTGCATGATAGTTATACTGGGTGCAGAAATGTAGAGAAAATGGATATTAGAAGTGTGTAAAGAGCAGTAAATGAGAAGTCTGCGCACTTTTCTTAATTTAAGTGCGGTTATCATGCCGCAAGTTAAAATAAGCTTGCAGTGTAATCGGCTGCTGTCTGTTTTATAGGTGATGGCGATAACTGGGATTCGAGTGATGAAGAGGAAGGTGGAAGTAGTATGAGCTACATATTAAAAAACACTCCGTCAGCAATCTGCAAGGAAGCCTCAAGGCACAAGGCTCATGGATGTCACATAACAAGAATGGTAACAGCCAGAATGCTGCTGATCCACGTCTGCAGAAGGAGAGGCCTGTCAAATGCAAATCGACCCGTAGACCCACGGATTTCAAGGGACCCCAGGCTGTCTCGAAGCACAGAGATCACATTGGGAAGTTCTGGGTCAGATACAGCTGCTGCAGAAAGCAGAACTATTACTGCACCTAAGATGGATGCTGCCCTTCAAACTCTCCCCAGCAGTACAAAATCTCAGACGGTTATTAATGAGGAGGAGGAGGAGAGGATTCTGAGGGAAAAGACAGTGGTCATTCCTCTTGATCCACTGCCAGGTTCTTCACTCCGAGATCCAGATCTCAGCTTAAACAATTAGCCACATTAAAATGGACATCTCTCTTGGAAAGCCTCATTTTGCTAAAAGTGTCTTGTGGAGCCCAGAGGATTTGATCCCACTACCCATCCCAAAGCCAGATCCAGTTGCCATCTCTGTGCCCTTCCCAGCATTGGACCCCCGATTGAACCGTAGTCCGCAAGCAGGGCCTTCAGATCCCCGGCAGCGCAATACTGACCCAAGCAGCAGTGGAGCCCTCGCAGCCAGCACCAACTTCTGCCCTGCCAGATTTGGGTTTGCTATCTAGAATACTGAAGAGCGTTGATGTTTCAGCAACCAAGGTGACTGGGCAGAATGACAAGCCTTCTGATCCCAGGATGCGAAAGGTTCCTGCTGATCCTAGCTGCAGAGGTCCAGTGGTGGACTCCAAACCTCCAACTCCCAATCAGGAAAAGCCCCCAGAGCATATTGAAATCCCCAGCTGGACCTGCTTTGAAGGATCTGGGTGGTGGTCTGGCACCATATGATCCCAGGTTGGTTACTGCTGGTGGGCAGAACAGAGAGGAGGAGGGTGGAGGACAGAGCACCATGGCTGAGTGGCATCAGTTTGTATGATCCAAGAACTCCAAGCAACCAGAGTGGAAATGTTAGAAGTACCGAGCCTTCCAGTGAAGGGTAACAGTCAGCTTAAAGGGTTGGATGTCCCAAAAGGTGTAATCAGACAAAAAGAACCCTTGTTTGTCAGGAAATCAGCATTGGATCACTGAAAATGGAGAAATCAAGTTCAGAAACTCCACAGACAGATATATAGTTACAACAACCCAGGCCAAAGCCACGCACTCCTGCTGCTCCCACACCAGAGACCGGTCAGACAGGGGTACACTAGCCTCCCAGTGTCGTCTCTGTTTGGACTGATTCACCCGCAGTTCTCTGAGGTGAAACAGGCCAGTAAATCTGGCTCAGGCAGCCCTTTTGGTGGAACAGTCCCCTTGAGGAGAGTGAGCAAGATGCAACCTCGTTGAAGGATGTTTTAAAGGGTTTGATCCCACTGCGTCACCCTTTTGTCAGTAAAAGACACATGCTGCATTAACCTTGTATATTTAACCTCACAGCAGGGGCTGGACGCAGTGTTGGGCAACATTTTATCATATTCTTTAACTTTGTAATTTAATACAGTAATAAATGTGAATATGCTTAGAAACCAGGTGATCAAAATCACCGAACTGAACTTAAAGTCAGCTTAGACCATTATCTGAATCAATGTGATTCCAACAGTTATTGGTTATTATGCATTCTTTCTAAACAACCAGTTGGTCTGTCTGATGAAATTGGCACGAGCAGAGAGCTTGTCTGTGACAAGATGGCAGAGTTCCTACTGATGCTGGAAAAATTCAAAAAGGCAAGAATTTTCTTTTTGGCAGGACGCAGCCTTTTTGAAAATGTACATATTAGTTATATTGTAGAAGTGTGTAATTGATCTTGAAAGTGGATGTAATATGATACAAGTTGAATGATGTGTTTGTGCAGTGACCTTATAATGCATTAACTAAGTGTCTTGTTCTGTGGATTCCTGAATTTACTCTTTCCCATGCGATATTCAGGTGGAGAGGGCTGAGGCTGGTTAGGGCAATCTATAACTTCTACATTACCAGACATCCCCATTATGAGCAAAAGGCCATTAACACGTCACATGTAAGGCTCTAAAAACTTCCTAGATTTAACCAAAAAAACTAGAAATGTTGAATGTTGTGAACATGTATTTTAAAAATACACACATTTGTACATACACCACACTTTTGACAGACTGAGGGCCGAGGAATCTTTTCATCTTAAAAATGTTTTTAAAAAAAAAGCGCCTCCTGGTACCTGCTCTCTGGAAACTACTATGAACAAGCCATTGTTTTTTTTTTGCATTCCTAGAACATGTCCAACCTGGACATGTATGTCTTCCAACTTACCATGGTTTTCTTAGCTCAAGAATTCCACTATCCATGATGTAGTCCCAATTACCTTTATATTGAAACATTTCTTCTGTGGAGAAATCGTACACAAGGTGCTGTTTTGTTTACTTTTGTTTTAATATCCTTTTCTGGTAAATGTGTACAAAAAGCAAAGAAAAAGTCAAGCTTTCATAGGTTTAGGTCTGTTTGTACCTGCAGCTTTGGCACTAAAGAATCAGAGACTGATGGATTAGTGTAGAGTAATCTGTTTGATGAAAATAAAATTATTTTTTTTCTGTTATAAAGCTGCCACATTTCCTGAAATTCAGGTTGGATGCACAGTGACAAGTTCATCTTTTTTATATAGTCTTTGTATATTTGTAGGGATTGCTGCTTAAGTTAAAATTTTAACATGATTTTTTCCATTAACACAGAACTAACTTCAGTGAAAGAGATCAAATATTTTTGTACTTATTATCTGCAAGGTGCTTGTGTATATGGGTGGAAAGGATACTGGTGAGCAGTGCAGTAAACTTAATGCTGTGATTACTGGTTATATGCCTGTAAACTTCCAAAGTTACCAATCAAATCTCAGTATAAACAGAGCTACCCAGGTAAATCTCAAAAAAATGAATTCCATGTTGCTCTGAGTAACCCAGAGTAAAATTTGTTACCAGCAAGTGCTGCTGAGTTGTTGACAGCTCAGCAATGTAATGATGGCGAAGTCAGAGACCTCGTAAATGATCTATTATTGTCATAAAGGAGTAATAATTAATGTTTTGATTAAGATGTCACTGGGATGCTAATGTGTTCAGTGATGGCATTAGGAGTTGGCATCACAGGGTTTGCTTGTTGATCATGTGACAGTGAGGCATAGCAGCAGTGTTACATATGGTGAAGATCAGTGTGTGGTCGAGGAGAGATGAAACATTGCAGTCTGAAGTCAATGGAGGAACGAAATATGAGTGGGGCCAAAGGGAGTGCATAGTGGTTTTGTGTTGGAATCCTGTTAGGTTTATCGTAGGTTGATGCAATGGATTTATTTCTGATACAATGATTTTAACGAGCATGTTAGCCAAGTGAGAGCAGCGAGTTGGTGAGGTTTACTTCAGAATGATGTTGTTTAGAAAAGATGGAGCTCTAAATTTCACAAGATAGCAATGATCTTACATAGTTTAGGCAAATATATTTTTATTATATATATAATATATACAGCATATAACCCTGGGGTGTACTCCTTTAATCAATATTTATTAAACAAAGTTTCAATGCTAATAAAAACACAAATGCTAAAAATACTCAGCAGATCTGGCAGCATCTGTGAAGAAAATTTGAATCTTCTTTCATCTAAGGACTTAACTCAGCACTGAATGTGGAATGCTAGCAACAGTTTGCTAGTGTTACACAATGACACAGTGTATTCTGTATTAACTGTTCACAATACTTATAATAACCATGACTTTGAACGTTTAATAATATAATATAATATAATCTTGAGGTTCAGAAAGTGTTATGAAATGTTGACGCACCGATACCTTTAGAACCTGTTGATCAGCTTCTATGACCTTTAATCTACTTCCAAGGTACTTGTTCTATGTTAACTTTTCATAGATTTTGTCCTTTTTAATGAGGTGTATCTATAGCTTTACATGCAAATTGCTAACAAACTATAAATTATTTCCTTTCCTCCATTTCATAAAGCACGCAAGATGTTTGAGATCAACGATTACCTTAACATCAGAGCATTGTAACCAGCAGGTTATTATATACAGGTAACAATCTTAGGCTGGGGTTTGTTAGCTTTCTTTTAAACTCCATTTTATTAATTTTAAAGCGTTCTCTTTTAAAATGTATCTTTCTCAAGAGAAAATTGACTAAGAAAATGTGGTTGATAAGTTTTTGAATCCTATCCTTTGCAGGTCTAAGAAAAGTACAGTCACCTTGTTTATGCCAATTATTGAAGTGGGAAGCAAGGTGAAGCCTCTTTTTGTCACAAGATAATTGTTCTATCTTCTGACCATATCAGGAGTTTTTAGATTTTGAGGTCTTTAGCTACCAGAAGTAAACACCCCTTTATGTGAGCTGTATTAACTCCATAAGAGTCGTAGGAATGACGGTTGAGATGGACATTGTGTAGATTAAATTTAAAATTTACATTATATTTTGGTCATTGTGTAGATCTTATTGCCCTTTGTCTACTTTTACCAACCTGCTCAGAAGTCTGGGATCAATTCAGATCCAATGAAATATGATTGATCTGTTAATACACATGCAATGTCATGAAAAATTCAACTGAAGCTGAGCAACACTTCAAATTTTGGGTTGGCTATAACCAAAGTGACTTCTTTCACCAAGTCTGTGACTTCTGAAACCCCAGGGTGTAGTTTGCTCCAGGTAATAGCTAATCGGGCAAAATAAGTTTACATCATTCATGCTCTATTGTGCTAGAATGTTGGAGTGGGGATAATTGGGGCTTCTTTTCTCATTTCACTGAGCCAAGGCAGATTTCACACATGTATTAATATTGGATAATATGACAGAATGTACATTTTGTGATTCGACCCATGGTTCTGCATTGTTGCTTGTTGTGATGACTGATTGTCAAAGGCGGGAGGTTAAATTCAAACATGCAAACCTAAAAGTTAGGGGTAATCTAAATGAAAGTTATTCTTTGCGCAGATATAGTATCACTTCAAATGAATTTTGAATGAACAATCTGGATTAATTTTAGTGGCCAAACATGTAACCTGTGTTTTCCATGCACGTGTGTAGGTATGGGGGTGGGAGGGAAATAGATGGTAAAACTGTTGATGCTGCAAATGCATTTTAAAGAATTTATTCTTTAATTGGCATTATTTAATAGGTGTGAGATTGGGAAGGAATGAATGTGTCACCATAATCCTGTTTTGTCTGAAATTTCATAATATTTCAGCTGAGTAGTTAACACCTTCAACCAATGCAAGTGGGCTTGTGAATGTAATGTTTTAAAATATTATTACAGTATATTTTACAAGATTATAATACTTGAAACACACTTTGTTACTATGTCATTATTCATTTAACAGTGGGTGCTTGCCAGTTTTTGTATATCAAACTGGACGTGATGGATTTAAACAAACAGAAGTGTGCAGTTGGGTGCATTAAAGTATTATGGCATGTCATTTCCGAATTGAATTAGAAAACATTTGCATAGATCCAAGTTCTTCCTCTGATGTGGATTGCAGTGGTCCTGATTTGAATTGATTAGATCTTCCCTGCACATGCTGGATTCTTTATTGTGGATCAATTGTTAATTGAATTCAAGTAATGTATACTGGATTTCAATGATTTGACTAAGGTATGTACAGAATTAGTCAGGCACATTTTTTTCTTTGGCCAAACACACAATATCTGCACTAATTTGAAGACCGAGTTGTTCAAACACAAAGTGACACATGACAATGGCAGCTCAATCTCCACAGACAAGATGTACTATATACAGCTGAGTGTTGCCTCATGCTGAGTCCAGCTTCTTCACACAGGTACCACAAAACTATTTTCCTTGTATGTGTAAAAAGAAAAAAGTCTTTGTATTTAATTGTCATTGAAATGAATGTATTAATTAAACTTTTTTTTAAAGAAAAGGTATTTGGAGGGAGGAGCATGCAGAAGAACAGTATAAGTGTGTTACTGTGCACCCTTAAGCATCAAAATCACAATGTCTTTTGTGATAGGTAGATTGTAATGTCATGTATTCTTTCCATCAGCTTTTTAACTAACAGCTAATAAAAAGTAAAGTATTGCTATTTTATTCTTGGTGACGGGTGCATGCTCTTGGTCTCTTTGAGGTAGGAATTAGCTGCAGAGCAGGTAGGTCATGATTACATCTTCGACTGCTAGCAAGCGTGTGGATTTTTGGGCTTTGGACAAAGGCAGGATTGGGTCCTGTCATGGTACTTTCCATGGTCAGGTAGCTTCCTGATACAGAATTTGCAAGCTCACAAGTAAAAGATTGACACTTCAGGAAAATACTGCATCCCAGTATCTTCATGAGACACACATTAATCAGTAAATAGGCTGAGAAGATGGGCCGTAGGAATCTATAGTTCACTTCTCTAAATCATCGACAGCTGACAGGAGGATGGAAGTGCATAGTGCAGTGGATAAGGATTTCTTTCAGCCTTGCTGATGGGATATTCCCTTTCAGGAAATAGCAACGTGTGATGAAATCAGCCATCTAGGTCAGTTTGGCACAAATTAATCTCGCTTAGGGAGCAAAGGATGGAGATGCTGAAGAATATGATATAGGGCATACCCAGACTCCAAAAATGAAGTGAAAAGTATTACATGCTCAACTGGGAGTGCTTAATAATGAAAATGTCCACTCCCCAGCACTGCCATTCCTTAACACATTGAGTGCCTTCCTTAACCAGGAATCATTAAGTACTGTCTTCAAATCATATTCTGTTGCCTACAAGTTTACTTTTGCCAGTGAAAATTCAAAATTAAAATTCAGTTTAAATGTAATTGAAGTGAATGTATTAATCAGCTTATTAATTAGTTAAACTATTTATAAAGAACTAGCTAGAGGGAGGGCACGCAGAAAACAATAGTATAAGTTAGCATTTATGTAGAAGGTGTTTTTAAGCAGCATGTTTCTCACCCCTAACCATATTTTCTTTAATTAAATATGGTTTATATCTATTTTAAACAGATTCTGCAAGCACTACTAAAGGCAGCATAGCAATAAACATTGCAATTCCCTTCCATTCCAAAAGCATCTTTATAATGAGTATTTTGTTGTTGAAGATAATAAATGTCAACTTATGAATTCAGCAATTGCAATATTATTATGGAAGGTACTTTGCCACCTACACTAAGTGTATAAAAAATCTTCCTGTTTACATAGTTACCAGAATAGTAGTCCTGTATCCCCTGGTGTGAGCACCTAGCCCAACCCAGAGAGGCTTCATGTGCAGCCAGAAAATATACTCAGGTCCAAGTTTAAAGTAAATGATCTTGAGTGGTTTTATTCCAGGATGATGACATGAACTGCTGTAGTGTATTTTCAGGTGTCGATGGTTCTCAATTAACAATTTGCCCTGGTTCTAGTTCATTATTGAGATGAAGAAGCCATTCTAAGGCAAAAAGGAGCTTCTTTTCGTTAATGCAACACTGCTAAGGCCTAAGCAATTAATTCAGAAAGGGAACATTTTATTAGATTTTAACTGTATAAATACCCTGTTAAAAAATATAGGCCAGGTATTGCTTCCCCTATAAGGGGAAAGAGAGCTGTTTTGTTGGGGTGGACTACACCTGAACCATGCTGGGACCAGAGCTCTCGCACATCAAAGTTTAATGGGGTGGGGAGGGTCCTGATGGACAAATCTGGAATGCTAAAAAGCAAAGAAACTGCAGAAAAGTGATTTGAGTAAAGATAAGCTTAAGTTTTGTAAGGAAGGGACAGAGTACAAACAAAAATGTGAGCCATCAAAGAGGACGTGCATTTAAAGCGAGAGGGGGAAAGTTTAAAGGAGATGTGCAGAGCAGGTATCTTACACAGAGTGGTGGGTGCCTGGAGCGGGCTGCCAGGGGTAGTGGTGGAGGCAGCTATAACAGTGGCATTTAAGAGGCTTTTAGATATCTGAATACGCAGGGAGTGGAGGGATATGGATCATGTGCAGGCAGAAGAGATTTAGTTAAACTTGTGTTCTGCACAGACATCATGGGCTGGAGGGCCTGTTCCAGTGCTGCACTGTTCTATGTTCTAAGGAGGGTCCAGGGCAGAAAATATGGTAGTGAAATAAATAAGGCCTTAAGTTTAAAAAAAGTGAAGATATCTAAAAACTGTTAAAATGACAAATGAAGCATTCATAATAAGCAAGACAAGTTAACAGTGCAAATGGATGTCAGTGGATCTGATATAATTTGCCCTTATGGAGATATGGCTGCAGGGTGAACCGGGCTGGGAGCTGCATATTTAATATTTAGGAAGGTCGGGCATAAAGAAAAAGGAAGTGTGGAGGCATTGTTAGGGAAAAATGAAACCAGAGTGAGAGGATATTGGCTCAAAAAATGAAGCTAAGGAATCAGTCTGGGTGGAACTATGCACCAAGAAGCAGAAAACGTTGATGGAACTTGTCTATAGGCCTCCAAAGAGCAGTAGTGTAGAGGACGGCATCAGACGGGAAATTAGAGATGCATGTACTGTGGGTACTACAGTAATAATGGGTGACTTTAGTCTGACCAGTCTAAGTGTAACTTGGCAATAATACTGCAGAAAAAGAATTATCGAGTGTGTATGGGATTTTGTTTTAAACGAGTAAGTTGAGAAGCCAACTAGGGAACAGGCTATCATTGACTGAATACTGCGCATTGAGAAGGGGTTGGTTAATAATATTGTGTAAGATCTTTTCGGGAAGTATGACAGTCACATTGTCGAATTCTTTATTAACTTGGAAAGCGAAGTAGTTCGTTCCAAAATTGGGGTCCTCAGTTTAAAATAAATACAAGGTTATGAAGAGGAAGTTGGCTATGAGGAATTACAACGAAAGACATGATGGTGGATAGGCAACGGTTAACATTTATAGAACGAATGTGGGAACTGCAACAATTAAATATTCCTTTCTGGCATAAAAATACAAGAAGACTGCAACCCAACCATGGTTAATTGTAGTAATAGATCCAAAGAGAAGACGTAACATTGCCAGAAAAAGTAGGAAAGCCTGAGATTTGGAAGCAATTTAGAATTCAGCAGAAATGGACCAAGTAACTTATCGAGGAAAAAAAAACCTGAGTAAGTGTGCAAGGAATACAAAAACAAACTAAAAGCTTCCACAGTTCTGTAAAAAGAAATAGTGTAGTGAAGGCAAATGTATGTCCCTTACAGTCAGAAAGGCAAGAATTTAGAATGGGGAACAAAGAAATAGAAGGGCAATTAAACAACTACTTTGGTTCTGTCTTGATGGAGGAGGACACTCAAATAACTTCCCAGGAACACCAGAGAACCAAGAGTCTAATGAAAAGGAGGAGTTAAAATAAATTGAAGTTTTTTTTAAAAAGTGCTGGAGAAAATAATGATACTGAAAGCTGATCAATCCCCAGAACCTGGCCTGACGATCTGCTTCCCAGACTGCTAAAAGAGGTAGCTGTGGAGATAGAGCATGCATTGGTTGCAAACTACAGACAATGGAATGGTTCCTGCAGAACAGAGGTTGGCAAAATATAGCACCGCACTCCACACCCCCCCCCCCCACCCCCGAGAGAGAAAACGGGGACCTACTGAGCGTCTAAGCCCAAAATAGTAGTACTAGAGTATTATAAAAGATTTAATAACAGGACCCTTGGAAAATATTAATAGGGTTAGATAAAGCTAATAAATATTTATAAAGGGGAAGTCATGCTTAACAAATCTACTTGAGTTTTTTTTTGCCGATGTAACTGGTATATAAGGAAGAATCAACGGATGAATTTGGACTTCACAAAGCATTTGATAATGACCTCTATAAGAGGCCAGTTTTCAAAATTAAAGCGCAGATGGTTGATTCGGATTGAAGATTGTTCGATAGGCAGGAAACAGTGGAAATAAATGGGTCTTTTTGGGGGTGGCAGGTGGTGACTAATACAGGGATCAGTGTATGGGCCCCAGCTGGTCACAATGTGTATCAGTGATTTGGATGAGGGAACCAAACGCAATGTTTTTAAGTTTGCTGACAACATGAAACCAGATGGGATTTGTGAATTGTGAGGAGGAAGCCAAGAGGCTTCAAGGTGATTTAGACAAGTTGGATAAGTGGCAGATACAGAATGAGATGGATTAATGTGAAGTTATCCACTATAGTACAAAAAGCAGCAGGGCAGAGTATTATTTAAATAGTGATAGATTGGGAAATGTTGATGTAGAAAGGGATCTGGGTCTTATAGAGCCATACAGCCCAGAAACAGGCCCCTCAATCCACCACATCCATGCTGACATCAAGTACCCAGCTACAGTAATCCCATTTGCTAACACTTGGTCCATAACCTTCTATGCTTTGGTGATTAATATGCTCATGTAGATACTACTAAAATGTTCCCTGAAATAGTGCTTTCCAGATTCCAAACACCTTGTGGGTGAAAATATTCCTCTAAACCTCTCACTCCTTACCCTAAACCTATGTCCTCTGTTATGGGGTAAAGGTTCCTACATTATCTATGCCCCTCGTAATTTTGCATATCAGTTCCCCGCCTGGCCTCCCCTGTTTGAAGCAAAACATACTCACCCTCCCCAGTCTCTCCTTGTAGCTAAAACACTCCCTCCTGGGCAACATCTTGTGAATCTCCTCTGCACCTTCTCCAATGCTCTTGTACACCAAACATGCAGGTGTTGCAAGCAGTTACGTGGCAAATGGTACACCAGCCTTCATTGCAAGAAGTTTTGAGTACAGGAACAAAGATGTCTTACTACAGTCATGCAGGGCTGTGGTGAGACTACAGCTGGAATATTGTGTGGAGAACTCCTTACTTAAGAAAGAATATACTTGCCATAGAGAGGTTGCAACAGACTGATTACTGGGATTGTAGGAGGAGAGGTTGGCTTGACCATGCCTGTACTCACTGGAGTTTGGAAGAATGAGAGGTCTCATTGGAATGTAGAAGATGCTGACAGGACTTGATGTGCTGGGTGCAGGGAGGGTATATCCTGGCTGGGGATTTAGAACCAGGGGTCACAGTCTCAAGGTACTGAGGTGAGAAATGTCTTCACTCAGAGGGTGGTGAACCTATGGATTTCTCTACTACAGAGGCCATGGAGATCAAGTCACTGAATACATTTAAGTAGATTTCCAGACACAAAAGGCATGATGGAGAAAGGACAGGAGTGCACGATTGAGATGGATGATCAGTCACGACTGGATGGAATGATGGCACAAGCTTGAAGAGCTGAATGGGCTACTTCTGCTCCTACTTTTCTGCTTCCATAGAACCATACAGTAAAGAAGCAGGCCCTTCAGCCCAACTCATCCATGCCAACCCAGTTACCTACCTGAGCTAGTCCCATTTGCCTGTGTTTGGCCCATATCCCACTAAACCTTTCCTAACCATGTACCTGTCTAACTACCTCTTAAACGTTGTAGTTATACCCGGCTCTACCACTTCCTCATTCCACACAACCACCACCCCCTGTGTGGAAAAGTTACCCCTCACATCCCCGTTAAATTTTTCCCCTCTCACCTTAAAACCTCTGCCCTCTAGTTTTAGATTCCCCTATCCTGGGAAACAGACTGCGACCAATGACCCTCATGATTTTATATACCAATTCACATTATTCTGGAAATGGGTATGTGGTTATAACTCTCAGTTTTTCTATTACAAATTCCCACATCAACAATTAAAATGAAAACTGTGGAAATAAACTACCACGTTTAATCACATCCTTCCATATCAAGGTGGTGCTGCATTGGCTCACTTCCTTCCTCAGCCCGTGCTGAGGGTAAAATCCTTGCTGTAGCTTATCCTATTTCTCTGTTTTGTAAATGACCCTAAGGTTTACTTTTAATTGTAGTATCTATAATATAAGCAAAAAATATGGGTTGAGAATGGAGGCTGAATTATATCTGCACATTCTCATCCACACCAACGGAAGGCAGCACTTAGTTCTGACACCGTTGGTAAGGAGCTCATTTAAGGTGAGAGGGGGAAGGTTTAAAGGAGATGTGTGGGGCAATTTTTTTTTCCACAGAGAGTGGTGGGTGCCTGGAACGGGCTGCCGTGGAGAGTGTTTGGAAGCAGATGCGATAGTGGTGTTTAAGAGGCTGTTAGACACATGAATACGCGGGGAATGAAGGGATCGAGATCACGTGCAGGCAGAAGAGATTTAGTTAAATTTGGCATCGTGTTTGACGCAGACATTGTGGGCCGAAGGGCCTGTTCCTGTGCTGTACCATTCTACATCCCAACTCTGGTTACGTATTATAATTGCATCATCGTTTATGGTTTCTTTTTCTAGTAGCTCACTAAACTACACCAATAAACTGAATAGCCCAGTTTTAACATCCAGGTAATGTGCACACTAACCCTAAACCCTAATGCACACTTTTGTCCCTATCAGTTTGTTTTCCAATCTGGCTGGAAATTAGCTGAGGACTGCCTTCAGGTACCTTGGCGTTTAAGTGATCATTCTTCATGTGTGAGCTGAGTTAATGAACAGGGGTACATTTGAAGTTTAATTAGTCTGCTTTTAAAATTAGTTTTGTTTTATGCTTGGGGGTAAAATATACCTTTCACACCAAGCAATCAACATAACCAAGCCCAATTCTGTCTTCACACAAATTTAGCACCCACATGCTTTTTTTCAGTTGGAGTGATTTTGTGATGGACGTGAGTGGGGCTGCTTGGCAAATTTTCTTCCCTCCAATCGTACAATACTGGTGCAAAGTAGGCTGTGAGACTTCCTCTGCTGTTTCAAGGGTAAGCCACTGGCTTAAACCCTAATGCACACTTTTGTCCCTATCAGTTTGTTTTCCAATCTGCTGAAGGTGAAAGATGAAGGTCACAATTTTAAACTTTTCAGAATATTTAATACGTAAAGCTTTTAAAAAGTATTTAAATATTAAAAAACAGACAAAACTGGAAATATTCAAGTTAACACATTAGGTTACTGGTCTTTCAGCAGGTTTTACACGAAAGGTTTTAAGCAAATCCCGAGAAGAAGAGGAGGAAGGAACTAAAGCAATGGATGGAAGTGGGGAGAGAAGCAAAAGGCAATAGTAATGTCTTGAAAAAAAGAAATGGGTTTACAGGTTTAAAAAATAGTAGGTTCATCACTAACAACTGCTGACTGAAAAAACTGGAAGCAATGAGTAATCTAAAATTGTTCCAGTCAATGTTAAATCCAGAAAACTATGTAAAGTAAGGTACTTTGAGCCTCCGGGCATCTACATTTAAAATGAGCCTCTCAATTCCCTTTCAAACATCCCAAAGTTGTTTTTGACCTGTGAATATTTTTGAATTGTAGCCTCTGTTGTAACATAAGGAATGTAGCAAACCCCCTGAAACAACAAAGTGATAATGATCTGACAAACCTCCTTAATAATGTTGAAAGAAATATAAATATTGGCCTGGGTACCAGAAATTCCTGTTCTGCTTTAAATTAGTATCATGGAATCTTTTACATTGATTCAAAGAAACGAATTTCGCTTTAACATCTTATCCAAAAGGCACATTCTCTGACAATTCTGCAGAGAAATGTCACCTAGATTATTATGCCCAATCTCTGGAGTAGGATTTTAACCCACAATCTTTAAACTTTCCTGTGTTGGAGGTGGAGGAGATGTGGGGTAATGCAGAGATGGGATGGGAAGAGGTTTGGTGGCGCCATCATGTGGAGCTGCTGGAAACAGCAGAATTGTAAGATGGGTGGGCTATAAGAAGCAGAATCCACACTTGATGATAGAGTATATTCTGTGTCCTTAATGTTCACGGTGCTTTTTCCTGTGTTGTCTATCATGGAGAACTGAGTCATCAACTGAGAGAGAACGATAGGTGTTAATCAACATGAGGTTTGTCAATTGCAAGCGGTTGCCTGACATCTTAATTCTTCACTGCCTCCAGTTTGATCTCCCTACCTCTGGCCAGCTGCGGTCCAATCAGCAATACACTTGTATGAGTTACAGCACTGTAGGTTCATATCCGACTCCAGAGATGAGCACAAAAAATCTAGCCTGAAACGTCAGTGCAGTACTGAAGGAGTGCATTATTATACATCAATTTTTCGAAAAGGTGTTAAGCTCAGGGCCACCACTTTTCAATAGGAGATTCTTTCGCTTTGTTTGACCTGATGCTATGAGTTCATGGGAGTATGGATCAATGTTGATGATCCCTGCTGACCAATTAGTGGGAAGGGACGACCCAGAGTATGATGATGTCTTGTGAATGCTGCTTATCTGATGCCATGTGCCGTGATGCTGCTGCAAGTAAGTTTTTTCATTGCACCTGTGCACACATGGACTTGTGCATATGACAATAAACGAGACTTTGATTTTGACATTGGGCGAAAGGTCTGATTTTCAGTTCAAGCGTAAGGCTTTGCTTGGGGCAGGTCTCCCATCTTCAGTACTATCCCCAGGTGTACATGAGGGGTACTTTGCAGAGTTGACTGGGAAGGTTGTGTCTTTATCATGTCCAAATCCACTGCCAAATTTAGTGTAGATTGGCCTACTTGTTTTATTTTCGTGTACCTTCAAATAGTTTGGTACTAATGGGCTCCAAGACCACTTCAGGGCTGTTTGGAATTACTAAACCAGCTGAGGGTGGCAAATTTTCTCCCTGGAATACCTTTAGTAAGGCAACACAAAAAGCACCAGAAGAACTCTACGGATCAGGCAGCATCTGTGGAGGTAATGGACAGTCAACATTCGGGTTGAGACACTTCATCTAGACTGGAAAGAAAGAGAGGAGATAGCCAATAGGCAAATGGGTTTTAATGTGCATTCAATAGTTTCCCGGTCAACATTGCTGATTCTTGCTATTTTTTTCCCTAGGTTTATTTCATTAACCAATGTATTTCTATTCCTTAAGTCTTCACTCAGTCCTAAGCTGCTAAAGATGGATTTGGACTCATTTCTCTGCCACTGTATCACCCTCAGTGAAGGAAATTTACTGAACAGTGGAAAAGACTCCAGCTCTTGAATCAGTGGTAGCATTCACACCTCTAAATAAGAAGGTCTGGGCTTCAAGTGCTGCTCCAAAGATGTGAATCCTCAAGCTAAACTGACATTCCAGGTACAGTGACGAGGCATCACTGCATAAGCAGAGAAACCAACCTTACAGAAAGGTACTGCCTGCCTCTCAGGTGGATGTGGAGATTCCACAGTCATTATTCAACAGCAGGAGCATTCTCCCTGTTGTCCTCGACAACATGTATCCCTTAATCAACATGACTATCATGCTGCCGTTTGTTGGATCTTGCTAAATGCAAATTAGTCCCAGCATTTCTTACATTTCAATAATGACTACACTTCAAAGCTATTTAAAAACCTCTGACTAAGGGTTGCAGATACAAAATTGTTGACTGTTTCTCTTTCCACAGATGCTGCACGACTTGTTGAGTTTTTTGGGCATTTTCTTTTTTTTCAGATTTCTAGCATCTGCAGTTTTATTTTGATCTTCAAAACTATTTGGTCAATTATGGTGGCATCCGTTAGTCTCGCGAGACCATGGATCTGCGCACGGAGGGTCTTGCTTCAGTCGGTAGTGGTAGAGCAGCGTCTGTTGTGACTGTAGAGGCCTACACAGGAGTGACAGTCTCGGCTGCAGCGACTGCACTTGAAGGCGCTGTCCTCCTGTGTTGCTTTGGTGCTGTTTTTTCTGGCGAGTGCGCTTTTCTTCAACAGCTAGCCTCAGCCTCTCTTCGTTTCAGACCTCTGTGTAGTTCCAGCCTCCAGCGAGAGCGATCACTTGCAATTTCTTCCCACCTCTCGACATTCATGTTCAGTGACTTCATATCTCTCTTACAGACATCTTTGAAGCGAAGATGGGGCCATCCTTGTGCTCTCTTGCCGGAGGCCAACTCCCCGTACAGCAGGTCTTTCAGGATCCTCCTGTCTGGCATGCGATGTACGTGGCCCAGCCAGTGGAGACGACATTGTTGAAGCAGGGTGAAAGAGGCTGGGTATCTGAGCGCAGGTCAGGACCTCATTGTTGGTGACTCTGTCAGTCCACTTTATGTCCAGGGTGCGTCTCAGGCTACGAAGGTGGAAGGCATTAAGACGCCGCTCCTGTCTGGAGGCTCCAGGTCTTTGGTCAATTATACAGTGATTTAAAAAAAAAACTGAGGTGATAAAAACTTTACTTTTTTGTATATTTACACAGGATTGGAACACTTTTACCAGATGACTTTATTGTCTGAACTGTCCAATATTTTACATGTGGACTGAGGCACATTCACAAAATTTATTGAAGACAAGGTTGTTAGTTGACTGGGTTACAGGACAATCCAGACTGCTCGCAGTTCTAACTTCCATGCAGTTCATAATCCAACTGATTGAGGCTGTGATCGGAATCCTGAAAATAACATTATGCTTGAGAAAGGTAGAGGTCAGTGGTGAATGATAGTGTTTTAATGTTAGCCAACCAAAACCAGTTCTATTGCCTCACTCCAGTCCTACCCTTCCAATGGGTCCCCTGTTGACCTTCTGTAAGATGTCCTTGCTCCTATTCCCTAGGAGTTTTCACTCAGTCCACATTCCCAACTGGAATTTTGGGTCTGTCTCTTACCTTTGTTCCCCCCGCCCGCCCCCCCACCCCCCACCACTCTTCCATTGGAGCCAGGCTCCTGTTGCTGTATCTCCAAGTTGGAACTTGCCACCTCGATCCTTTAAGAGCTTTTCAAAGCCTCCTTTTGACTGTCCCTGTTTGAGAAGACTGCTCATCGGTGCCCACTGCTTTATGCAAAAGTGCAGTCTCTAAAAACTTACTGGACTAATCCCGCAGATACCACATTCCTTGTCAGGGCAACCCAGTGACAGAATCCTAAAATTATCATTTTGTGAACTTGCACCTTGCTTTCCTATCCCTACTGAACAGATTCCTGGAAGTTTATCACCAGACATCCCACCCACCTCTAATTGACCCTCCCTCTTCTCCTATCTCCAATATTAACCATAGAGCACAAAACAGGCCCTTCGGCCTTTTATATGAAGGGTACAATTTTTATTCAATTCTCCCAATGAATTTTTTTCTGCGGCAGTTGCCAGAGGGTAGATCTTTAATCTTGCTGGCTCCAAGGTATTTCAAGTAAGTTAGTCACCTTCCAGATATAGGACCAATTACCCTGTTGAATAGTGTCACAGGGTCTATTGAACAAAGATATACAGTCTATGCAATGGCCATTCTGTCTGTGTCTGGGCTTGTATCGTAGATGCTTGGCTAATTGAAGTTTTAGACCAAAAAATTCACACATCTCAGGAATGCAAATAACACCATCAGTTGGTTCCTACTTGGATGATGGACCAAAATCTGCTTTAATTTGATGTAACGTGCTGAGAATTTTCAACCTGAAACCAGCGGTCAATGAGAGAAATCTGAGTACAAAAAAGGAGCTGAAATCCAGGGCTAAATTACTTCTATCCCATTGTATTACCCACTCCTAGTCCAAGGATGAAGAAAATGTTAAATAATTCTTATTCCTCTGTGCTTGCACATTTCGGTCCAGAGTGTATTTATTGTATGATAAGGGTAGGTAGAAATATCCCGTTATGTAAGATAAAGCAGCATGCTGCACAGAGGCTTTCTCCAGTCGGGTTGGAAGGGAGAATTGATTGGTGTTTTAAGAAATCTCTCATTATTTATAAATGTTCAAGTACCATTGGTTTTATTTTTAAATCAAATCGTTAACCATCACTGTCAGAAGATTTGTGGTGCTGGTGGCTCCTGCTCTCTCAAGCAGTTGGTCTGTGGTTCTGTTGGCTCCTCCGACACTGTCGTTTCAATGCTACACATCTCTGACCTCGTCAACTTCATCCTGGAGGCATAAAAAGAAGTAAACGTCAAATGTTGTCTCTTCCCTGTCCTGCAGGGAAATGTAATCTTATTACCGGGCATGGTGCTGGTGATATAGGAAGGAGTGTGCCATCTGGGCATGCACAACCCTTAACATGGTAACTGAATAAGTCTGGATGTGTTGAATGATCATCCCTTTGGGAATATACCCACCAGAGTTGGTAACCCGACTGGCACTGTTGGATGGGAACAAGGAAAACACAGGCCACTGCCTGTTACAACTGGTCCAAGCTGTTCCACAAAGTGACATATCGTCTTTTGTCACTGAAGCCTGTTGGGAACTTGATGTGTGCATGTTGGCTACAGCCTTTCCTAGGTTACAGGAATAACTACGTTCAAATTATTTCATTGACCTGTGATGTGTTCTGGGCTGATCACTAGATGCACTATAGAGATGCAGGTGTGTCTTCTATTTCAGGCCCTGAGTACCTAGCCACTTCAAGTTTAGTGACTTGACAGAAGCCCCAAGTTATCCCACTGACCATTGCAAGTCAAGTTTATTATCATGTGAGGTTACAGATACAATGAAAAACTTGCTTGCAGCAGCATCACAGGCACATAGAGTCACATAATTGAAGGAAAAAACTCTGTGCAAAACAAGACATTAATGCAAATAAAACATAATCAGGAGACAAGTCCATGGTAGTGGCAAGAGGTCCATAGCGTTCTGTTGCTGAGGTAGGAGTTGGAAAATCCTACCTCAGCAGTAGGATTAGGCTTGGGAAAATCAAAAGTGTCTGTCCTTAATTTAAGCATAGCGAACCAATTAATATCCGTTTCATATTTGGATATGTAACTAGTTAGCAGCCAGTATAAGCCTAGGTATAAAATTAAAGAACTGGAGACGTAAAACAAAGTATTAGAAACACTCAGCAGGTCAGGCAGCGTCTGTGGAGAGAGAGAGAGAGACACAAAGTTAACACTTCGAGGTGAAGATGTTTGATCAGAAGTGGGTACAAGAAAAGCAAGTTGTCTTCCAGTGATATTGGCTGCCCATTAGCACAGCCTGTCCTACAGCTCTGCATTCCTCAGTTTTTACATTCCTTTGTTCGTGCTCTCCACTCACCAAATGCTCTCATTTCATCGCCTTTTAGTCCTTTGCTATGTACTCTGCCCCGATTAACCCATTGACCAGATGACTTTATTTACAGCTTATCTGCAAGGCTAATGTGGCCTCACCCTAACACAGATATTCTCTGGGTCCTATCCATCCCTCCCCCATCCTGCAAATTGAAGCCAACTTATTTTTTCTTTCCTGGTTGAGATAAAGGGTCTTTAACTTCTTCTCTTTCCATAGATGTTGCCTGACCTGTCGAGAACTTTTTTTATTTATGCCTAATATAGTGTGACAATCCTTGTACTATTTCACTAAATTAGGTTTGAATATGGTGACTTCCAAGTGGAAACAGCATATGTAGTATTGCTCAATCTTGATGTGATGCAATGGGAGGTGTAACTGTAGCCACAAGCAGGCCAACGTTATCAACTATGGCAGTGGTGTTGAGGACATGTATGAAGACATTCAGAGTCAGTGCTGAATGGATCACTCTGGCCTGCCCCAAAGCAATTCGTTTCCCTAAAAGCTCTCTAACATCGCTGAGGATTCTTCAGGTGCCATGAACTCTATAAGCACTGGGATATGGTGTTGGAACATTGGCCATGAATAATTGGCCAGGATTTTGAACTGGGTACGTGTGCACAGAGAGAGTTAGAATGAAAAGAAATGAAGAAAATTTGTCAAATACATCTCTAAACTTGTGTGATCCAATCAAATGTGATCATTATAGGCAAACAAAACTAATGAGTGGCTTGAGAAGTTGAATGTAATTGGAAAAGGGAGCGGAGAACCAGGTTAAGTAAGTGGATCGACTCAGACTGGTTGTAAGAAGCTGTGACTTGGGCTTTACTTGCTCCCTCCACATCCCTCCAGCCCAATGACCCCAGTCAGGTTACCAACCATGGGTGGATATATTCCTGCGGAGGTGATCATTTGCCAGATCCACAACTCACAAAGCTTTTAAAATGGTATATGCAATGAGCGGTGTATCCCCTGAACGGCAGACTTTGTTGAGTCCCAGATTTCATTCACCCAAGATTTGTGCTCTGAGTGCTTAAGCGGACTCTAACTGCAGGACATCTGTTTACGATTCCCAGTGGTGTCAATCTAACTTGGGCTTCTTGTGCCAAACGTGTTAACCCCTAATGTGCAACAAGTATGTTGTTATTGGCTCAGTGTTGCTTTACAGTACTGTGAAGACTCCTTCCATTACTTTGTTGATGTCCAGAATGTAGACTGATAAAGCAGTAATTGGCCAGATCAGATTTATCACTATTTCTGTGGACAAGACGTATCTCAGCAATTTTCCATTGGTGGGCAGCTGCCAGTCATGTCTTGGCTGCAGAACAGAACAGTACAGTACAGTACAGGCCCTTCAGCCCACGATGTACAGACAGAGGGTAATGTTACAGATAGAGACATAACTGGTTCTGAAGCACAATCCTCAGCACAACTGCTGGATCAACCAAAGTTGAGTTCCCAGCAAAACCAACTTGTGTTTTACAACTAATTATGGAGTGTAGTCACAGTGTATAATGCAGGAAATGTGCAGCCAACACACACGTCCAGCAAGTGTGAATGAACTGATAATGGTTTTAGTAATGTTGGCTGAATAATAACATTGCCCAGGAAGAACTTTGAAATAGTGTGGGTGACCTCAAGAAGATCAGACAGGAGCCCAGTTTGGTATCACTGGTGTGGAATGTGAATCCATGAAGTTGAGGCAAGAGCAGGAGTGCTATCAAGTTTGCCACAGATGATGTCAAATTCCTCGACTGGAGCAGACACTTTCCAAGGTTCAGAAACAAAAGCATCCTGTCAACTCGAATGCTTATAATATCCTCAAGAAGACTTGTTAACTGCAGTGTAGTTGGTTAATCTTCCCCTGGAAAGCAGTAATTCCAAACGTGTATGCCTTTTGATGTACTAAAGGAACCAACACTTACAATTATACAAAGTAAAATGATAGAGTCATACAGCATGAAACAGGCCCTGGTCCACAGAGTCTGTGCCAACCATCAAGCACCCATCTACAATGTCATTTTTCTCTCAAAATTTCCTAAGGTGCTTTTACGAGAGTGTCACCCACAACATTTGACACCTGAGAAGGTATCAGACCAGGTGATCAAAAGCTCGATCAAAGAGGTGACAAAGGGGCAGGTACGTTTAGGTCGGGAATTCCAGAGATTTGGGCCACGGCAGCCAAATACAATGGTTGAGCATAGTACACTGGGACTGTGCAATGATGTCCAGAATGGAGGATTTAAAAAAAATAGTGGTGTACGCTAAACCCTGGTCTCTACTGAAATGTCCATCCATTTTCATCAAACCAGTGTCGTAACTCCCTCTTTGCTGATGAACATCTGACCAGTGAACCCTCGCGGACCACAGCCGGGTGCAGTTACATGATTTGCATTGAAACAACAAATCAGCTCCTCTAAATTTATCTTCTGTTTCTCATCTCATTACCATCCAACCTGCTTTACCACAACATCACTGTCATCATTTCACCTCTTCCCCTTCCATCCCATTACACACTTACCCTGATCCTGATCCTCCCCTTGCCTCCACTTCCTTAAATCTGTTACATTTTTAATTGTTTATCATTGACCTGAAACTAACCTCTCTCTACAATTTCTAACTGAGCTCTGCATTTTTGGCATTTGCTTTCGATGGGAGGGGCTTACTGCATTATAAATCAGCAATATTAGTTGCTGTATTTGAAGTATAACTGTGAAACAGGGCAATTTCAGTTGCTGCATGCAGTGATTGATGCAGAGACTGCATTTACCACAATATCCTGTAAATAACCTTTCAAGATTATACTAAGAAAATACTGCCTCAATTTGCCAACCTTTAAAGACACCAAATTAACCTGCTGTTGCACGTCACTGGCTGCATCAATCAATTTACTTTGGAGGAATATTATCCTTGCTTCACAACCCATAAGACGGAGTGAAGCACATACTGGTTGGAAGTTTCACCTGATCGTTATCGCTGTCTGTGGCTACTGTCTTCACACTGACAGGGGCACTGAGGCCGCACTCAGTTCTGTATGTGATGTGGTAACTGTGAAATACGAAAGACGTAATTATGGTAGTGATTAGTAAATTACGGATTTAGGAGTCCAAATATAATATTACTTGGGCCATTACTAAAAACATTGGGAGTGAAACTTGTCACTCCCATTGGTCAGCCTCTCACCGGCCACGATCCTCCTTGATTTCTATCCTCAGTGTTCTCAGGGCAACCAGTGAATCTCCTCTGGTGACAAATGAGTCCTCACCCAACCCTCCTGAAGACAATGACATCATGGGCTCTTTCCTTCTTGTAATGAAGGCATCGCCTCACACTGGCAGAGTTCTGTGGGTGATCCCTAACCAAATGATGGTTTCTTCCTAGTATGAAGTGAAGTGGGCAACTCTGGCTTACACTATCATTTCTGAAATGTTTCACACATTTGTCTGGTTTTTTTTAGGTTGCAACAAGTAGAATGGGTCAGGAGGAATCAGTGGATGTGGTATATTTGGATTTCAGAGGTGTCACACTCGAACAAAAACAGTCCGAAATTAGAGCACGTGATTGAAGATAATGCACAGGCCATGGACTGAGGTCTTGTTAACAGTCAGAAAACAGAGCAGGAATGAATGGGTTATTTTCATGTTGGGAGGTTGTGACCAATGGGATGCTGCAACTGTTCACAATCTATAAGCAATGATCTGGATGAGGGTGCCAAGTGTAATGTATCCAAGCTTGCTGATGGTACAAAATTGGATGGTGGCATGGCTGTGAGGAGCATGTAGAGGAAGGTTCAAGGGGAAAGGGACAGGCAAAGTGAATGGGTTTGGGCATGGAAGATGGAATATAATGTGGAAAACCATGAAGTAATCACTTTGGTAGAAAACAGAAAAGCAGAGTATTTTTTACTCTGATGTTCAGAGGAACTTGGATGAACTTCTACATGAATCACTGGATCTATTTTCTAACTATGTGAGCAATTTAGAAAGCAAACAGTATGTTGGCCTTTGCTGCAGGAGGATTTGAGTACGAGTGTAAACATGTCTTAGTACAGTTATATCAGGCCCTGGTGAGGAATATGGTTCACAAATCCGGTTTTCCTTAGGAAAGAGTACAACAAAGACTAACCAGATTGATTCCTTGGAGGAACAGATTAAGTAGACTGGGTCAATACTCTGAAGTTGAGGGGAATAAGAATTGCTCGTTGAAGCATACAAAGTTCTTACAGGGCTTAATAGGATAGATACAGCTCCATGTCCACACTATTTTCTATTCAAAGTGTTTCAACAGAAACTTGGAGGGACTTTGGCTGATTTTACAAATAAGGAAGTTTTGTTACAATTGTATTGGTAAGGCACACACACTGGAGTACCGTGCACAGTTTCGGTCCCTGTACCAGAGAAAGGTACAGTAGCATTGGAGGTGGTCCAAAGGAGATTCACTAGGCAGTTCCTGGGAAGAGAGGATTGTCCTATCAAGAGAGGCTAAACAGGTTGGGTCTGTATTCTTGGGAGTTTAGAAGAAATGAGGGGTGATCTTATTGAAACATTTAAGATCCTGAGGGGGGGCTTGACAGGATAAATTTTGAGATGTTTTCACAAATGGAAGAGTCTTGAATGAAGGTCAGAGTTTCAAGATAACGAGTCGGTCATTTACAAGAGAGGTAATAGAAACTTCTTTTGGAATTCTTTGCCTCAGAGAGCTTTGGAATCTCATTCATTAGAAGTATCTAAAGTGAGGAAGATTAAGGTATTGAGAGCTGTGGCAATCTGGCACAGAGAAGCAGTTGAGGCCTGGGGTAGATCAGCCATGAATGTATTGAATGGCGGGCAGGCTCGAGGGGCCAGTTGGGCTACACATTCTCCTTTTTTCTTGAATTCATTTGCCAGTTTCAGACCTACCACAACTTGTTCCAAACCCGTCCTCCCAACCAAACACAGCTACATTCAGGCTAGCCAGAATCAACCAGGAATCGATCCAGGCACGTGCTGCTGGATACGATCATTGGAGCACAAGCTTGTGGCTCTTGTTATACATTGGGCTTATGATAAGCTCACCCATCAATGATTCAACCATCAAATTAGCTTCATCCAGTGCCTTCCTGTCCTGGAAATAAGAGATGGAAATCACATTCAGCATTCTATGGTGTTAATATTTGCAGTATGGTGGTTTGAATTTTATTTCGTTCTATATTTTGGAGACACAAGAGACTGCAGATGCTGGAATCTGGAGCAAAAAACAAACTGCTGGAGGAACTCAGCGGGTCAGGCAGCATCTTGTGGAGGGAAATGGATAGTCGATATTTCGGGCTGAGGCCTTCTTCTGTTTTACTTTGGATGTACTCTGTGCAAGAATTACACCACCCAGTTACCACCAGTAGGAGTTTCAGCAGGTGTGTGAATATGAGGAAGTTACAAATGTAATCTAAATACTTAAATGTTCTGCAGGCTTCTGCCTTGCCGGATTGTCCCAGTGTTTTGTTTTATTCTGGTTTTATTTTGTTGTCCCTTCCATCCACCAACTGGGTGTCTCTGATTTATCAATTAGCGCACCTAATGATGGGCACTATCACCACTGGTTTTTGCTGGAAGTGTTTCATTGGGTAACGAGAAGCAATTACTATTTCCAATTAACAAATACCCTGCATCATGATCATAAACTCCTTCTGTGGTACAAATGGAAAAGTTGTAAAACTATCCTGTGTTTGGCAACTGAGCTGTGCTTGTTTCTGAATGTAAAAGTGCACAGGATTGACAAAAAAAAAGACTTTTTGCAGAGTATATATTCTCAGGGTAGGAATAGAATATGTTGGAAATAGTTCAGGCAGTATTTGTGGAGCGTTAATGTTCCTGGTTGACGAGACAGTGTGCCTTAGAGAACAGCTAAAACAAGTAATATTCCACATATCCCAGTCTAAGAAAGGCCATAATGATTCCCATAGTTACACATGGAACTGTAGATGCTGGAATCCAGAGCACAGTGGCTCCATCTGTCCATTATCCTTCACCCCTCTTCGGTCCACCTATTACCTACTGGCCCCTGGCTCACTCCTCCCCCTCTCCTCTTTATACTGATCATCTTCCCTCTTCACTCTCAGTCCCTGATGGCAGGGTCTCAACCCGAAAGATCAACAGTTCCTTCCCCCCCCCCCCCCCCCCCACAGATGCTGCTCAACCTGCTGAGTTCCTTCAGTTTGTTTTTTGCTCCCATAATTACACCTTTTACTTGGAGTCAAAGGAGAAAACATTCAAAGTGATTACAAGTTCAACCAGTGAAGGAGGGTGATGGTGGAGAGGAAGTGGTTGGGCCTCTTTACAAGGAAGAAATGAAGAGGCCTCAGACAATCATCGTGAATGCTGGAAGCGTAGACGTCCTGCATGGATGTGGTGAAACAAGACAGATGGGTCCAGGAAACTGGAAACAGTTTAACTGGCAGAAGTTTAATGAATGTTGGTGGGAAAAGAGTAGCCGAGAGGAGAAGGAAAAGGTAAGGAAACAGTTATGTGGGACATGAATGCTCTGAAATGCTCCTGCTTGGAGATCGTAGTGAGAAAGTAGAAGCTGGCCATGTGTGGTTGGAGGGTGTGGAGGGAGAATCTCCAGAAAAGATGGGGTTTGTGACTGTATAGGAATATTGGGCTGATATTTAGTGTTGAGGCCATGGTCCAAAAGGGGGTAGTATGTATTGTCAAAGAAATTGTTGCCTTCCCAAATATTTCACCAAATAACAAGAGCACTGCCTTTGTCAGTGGCTTTAATGACAGTGTTGTGCAGGTTAGAGTGAGTGAGGCTCTTTGACGGGAAGCACAAGTGGAGGTACAGCACAAGGTTGATAGTCAAGTCTTATGCTGCCAGCACCTGATAACCCCAGGTGTGTTTTCAGGTCATAAATCTGAAACGGTAACCCTTCTCCTCTCTCTGCAGATGCTGCTGGACCTGCTGAATATTTCCAGCAGTACCTCTATTTATTTATTTTTAGAATATTGTGTTTTTATTCCAGATTTCCAACATCTGCAGTATTTTACTTAATTATGCTAAAGAACAAAGTTCCTTGACTTTCAGCCATTTTTTGCTAATCTGTCAATCTAATTACATCAGTACATGGCAGTGTCACAGTGGGGTGGCTGGAATTGTGGTGTAAAGTGGGCAATAATGGAACAGCTAAAATATGTCTCTTCTGATTAACTTCAACAAAAGTGAGAATCAGGGGAAATCTTAAATTGTTCAAGTTCAAAATTAATTCCCAATTACCTCTAAAGAGCTTAAGTGGAGATGAAGGCAAATAAAGGGCATGGCACAAGTTTCATGAGGAGTAGTAATGAATAACAGAAGTTTCATGGAAGAGGAACTAAGAAATCCCCTATTCCATATTTACGCACTGTGAACATAAACCATGCAAAGATTTAAGATCTACATTTATGTGGGTTCTGTAGTGGGTTGGTTTAGGTCCTAGTAATAGAATTTTGATCAGAGCACAGACAAAAAAATAATTAACTAAGCCACCATATTTTGTGTAATTACAGTCACAAGAAATGATTTACTTTTGTTTTACCTGTTCTTTGTTTCTGTCCTCTAGGTCTGCTATCTCAGTTGAATCAGTGACAGAACTGGTGCCATGCTGAGAGTACACAGTGTCATAACTGTGGAAATATGGAAACGTTCAGCAATTCTGATTCAAACAAGTCATTTGTCTTTCCCTGTTTCTCTCATTGACACTACCAGTTACTGGGATGAAATTATATGAGCTCAGTCCACTGATCATTCATGAGATGTGAACTGACATGATGATTGTCTTCAGGCTATTTGACTTGGAGGGAGGAGAGTCTGATGGACAAGCACAATCCTGTCAGCAACTCGTGCTTTCTGATACTGGATAACAATCAAGATTGGGAAGCCCGAATCATATTTCTCTTTGCTCTCAGGCCAATGACACTTGCAGGTTGCCCATCTGAGAGCAGTAACTTGATGTGACTCATTCTCAATTTATAATTATTTTTAATTCTGCCTTTTTTTGTTTTGCTGAAGGCATTTCCTGAAGTGGCTCTAAAATACTGTGGTTACTGGTAAAGATTCTAAACATTTAGAACAAAGTTTTCAAAAACATGTAGGAAATAGGGTGTTGATGCACACAAGCCTCTCAGGTGTTGAAATTAGTGCAACTTCTCATCACTCAGGTGCCTGACTGTCCCACCTGGGAGTGGTAAGACACATGTGGGTAATATACTTGAGTAACAAAAATAGAAATATTGTTTACAACTTGTACACCATTCAGATTCCTACGTCATCATGGATGCAAAGACAGAGGTGAACAAATCATTAAGAGCAACACCATAGGTCAGCAAAATATACAAAATGGGAACAAAGCAGAAGGATTTATGATGAGGGGTATAGAACTGAATGAAGGTGTGTTAAACATATAGGATCCTGTTCAGTCCATACAAAAGAATACTGGTCTCTGCATTATAAAAAAAAGAACAGAGAAACACAGAAGTAAGTGTGAGAGTTACGAGAATGGTACCACAACAGAAATTACTGCTACCGGGGAAGATTGAGGAAATTTTGAAAGAAAAGAGAAAAGTTGGAGATGTTCTTAAAGATGTCTTTAAAATCATGAATGTATTGAATAAGGTCGCTGTGAAAAGAATCCAAAATCATAGGTTATAATTTTTTTTATATAGTCATTCAAACGATGTGAGCTTCTCGGGCTGAGCCAGCATTTAACCGCCCATCCCTAGCTGCAACAAATACAACACCTTAATAAACTTGGGTCAATGAACACAGAACAAAGCAGAAATCAAGCTTGGCACCTCCCAACAATCGTGATGAAAAATGCATGATACACAGGGGAAGCTCACATTAATTTTACTGAGATGTGATTCTGTAGTAAGCTTACCTGTTAAACACTTCAACTAAAATGTTACTTTCATGGTGTGACTGCAAGAAACAGAATTTATGGTTAACTATAGATTGAAAACATCAGGTAATATTATTTCCCTCATGGTCTGTTCATGAGGAGTTATGCCTGGTTTTGATCTGAGGGCTTTGGCAAATGGATTTGGCCATAATCCACAGCTCTGGTTTACATACTATGGGAAAGAGTACAGAGACATTGGAGGAGATGCAAAATGATTCACAGGCACTTCATTATAGAGGGCAACATCTCCACAAACACTATCAAACAGACTTTTTAAACTCATTCCCACGACACAAACTTAACTGCCGAGGCTGGTATTTGTTGCGCATCCTTGCTTGCTCTCAAGTAGTAGTTGAACTGCGTAGTCTATGTGGTAAAGCTTCTCCTGCAGCGTCAGATAAAATTTTGACCAAGAGTGGCACAGCAGAGAAACAGGGCCATCAGCCCACCATGTCTATGTTGACCATCAAGTACTCATATGTACTACTCCTATTTACCAGCACTTGGTCCATTGTCTTGTATATTTTGGCAATTCAAGTTTCATCTACATACTTCTTAACTGTTGTGAGTGTCTCTGCCTCCACCACCCCCTCAGACAGTGCTTTCCAGATTCCAACCACCCTCGGGGCGAAAAGGTTCTTCTTCAGATCTCCTCCAAACATCTAACCCTTCCCCTCAAATCCCCTCTAATTTTAGAAACTGTATAATTTTGTTTTCCTTCATCAAGCCTCTCGTCTACTCCAAGCCAAACAAATTCACCTTTCCAGTCTCTTTTCATTACTGATATGCTCCATCCCCAGACAACATCCTGGAGAATCTTCTGCAGCCTTTTCAGTGCAATCGTGTCCTTCCTATAGCACAGTGACCAGAACTGCACGCAGTATTCCAGCTGTGGCCTAAACAATGTTATATCATAACAGTCGTCTTGTATTATATGCTCCTGCTAATTAAGGCAAGTATTCCATACGACTTTCTTTCACCTTATTTATTGAGCTGCCACCTTCAGGGATCCTTGGATTTGTACACCAAGATCCCTCTGTTCCTCCGTATTCCCTCAGGCCCTACCATTCACTGTGTGTGCCCTATCCTTATTCGTCCTCCCAAAGTGCATCACCTCACAGTTATCAGCATTAAATTCCATCTGCCATTGCTCTGCCCATCTTGTTTATTGATCAATATCATCCTTCAGCCTACAACTATCCCCCTTGCTGTCAAAAATGCCACCAACGTTCCTGTCATCTGCAAACTTACTAATCATACCTCCTAATTCATGCCTATTTCATTTCCAAATCATTAACATACACAGTAAGGGTCCCAGCATTAATCCCTGTTGTACATCACTGGTCACAGGGTTACAATCACAAAAAGAATCCTCCACCATCAACCTCTTCCTCCTAATACCAAACGTATTTTGGATCCAGTTTTCCAACAAGGGAAGGTGAACCCTTTGATCGCTTTCCCATTTCCAAGGCCTGACTGACATCCACGTAGACTACAAGTGAGTATAAAGCAATAGTGATATGTGTCTGAGTCAAGTGGGTGGCAACTTTGATAGGATCCAGAAAGCAACGTTGTTCCCATGCAACTTTCTTGCCAGCTCTATCTATGAGTGTGCTGACACCGTTGCTGGTACTGAGATGCAATCAGCCCATAAAACAAAATCTCATTATTTTACATCTCAGTAAATGATGTGATTTTTAATTCTATATTTTAAAATGTTTTGTATTACCTGTTCTTCACCTTTGCCTGTGATCTCGGTTATTTCAGGCATGTCATCAACAGGGACAATATCAGGAGCTGAGTTGATGTTGTCAGAACTATAGAAATGGAAAGAACAGGTAAATGAGTTGTGCTGCTATGGTACAGAGTCCATAGGTGTCCGTTGCTTCTCAGTGTATGAGACCTGACAATGCCTATTACCAGGCTGATCAACTAGACGTGCATTACAGCCAAATGCAATCCTGTTCTGACTGAATATTCACATGGCACCATCCATGAAAGATGATCAAGATTGGAAACCTGGCTCAGCTACAACAGCTAACCACCCCATCTGCACACTACTTGCCCCTCTCCCCACCCCCCCAACCTCACTTCATGGTCCAGAAGTGCTAAAGTCTTTTGTAGCATCCCAGCTGAGATCAGGTGATTCAGCACCAACCTATTATTGGACATGGCATGCTCAACTCTTTATTGAAATAAGTATTTAACAACTCTTAACCTTTCACAATTACATAGAATTTTCCAAACAAAAATGAAATGCAACTTTCTTATACTGGAGGCACATAATCCATATCAAAGCACGTTGATGTAAATAAGTAAAACATCATGCAAATTTCTCATCCATAAAGTGAGGGAACTTTTAAGTCCAAAGGTGCAATTTGTCATTTTACCTATGGTAGCATCAGCTCATCTACTTGAGCCACATCTACTCATTCTTGAGGTTTATGCATTACACCAAAATATCACATTTGTTATGTAACAGACCTGTACCTTATATTAATTTGCTTTGTATTTCATAAAGGGTTGTGTTTCATTTGCCATTTACAGGATACCCACCGCTTCAGGGCTCCTAATGTTACACCGGCATCAGTGCTGCTGCCATTCCATGAGCAGTGACCAGGAGGCAAGTGCCAGTGATAGAAGACCCAGCCAGAATGCCCTGATGGTCTCTGCCAGATCATGTTGATGGGAGGCTTTTTCCACCTTTCTAAATGCCTCCAGTGAAAACAGACATTTAGAAGCAGTTGAAAACCATTTAAATAATTTTTTAAAAATAATGAAATGTTTGAATTTTAAACCACATTTTAGTTGTAATTAATTCAGAAACTTACAATAAAGTAAAAAAAATACACGTTTTGGTGAAGGCTGTAACTCCATACAATAGATGGGGTTGTGCTGAATATGCCAGCTATGGCTGGTGTAAAGCTGAGGGGCCAGATATGAAGAGCATCTGGTTCCCTCAACTCAGTACATTACAGAACTGTCACTGAACTTGGTGGTGAACTTATATACTAACACATGAACCACCAGTGCAATCCAGCCCAGACATTCAAAAAGATTGCTGCAATTAATTGTGTCATAAACTATTTATCATGGTGTTTATATCAGACAAAATGTTCAACTGATTCCATGGCAGAAGTACTGCAGAAGTCTAAGCTGTGGCAATTAGAATAAATGCTTTAACATTAGTAAACCCAAATATAACTTCATTTTGTCAGCTTTGACAACGAGTGTTGACAGGAATTGATTATGTAGGGTCAATACTGTCTGGCTCTATGAGGCCTGTGTGTCACAACAATGTGTCCCAAACCTAAGATTGGTAGGAGTCAATGAATCTCATCCTCCAAGTGCTAAGGGCAGGAAGATTAGAATGGGTTAGGAATTGAACCTGGAAGTTTCCACTGTTTGTAGCTCAGTACTGCCATTCACTTATTGGAGCAGCATAACATTTGACCTTCCTATGATTTGAATTTATTGTAAGCTTGCCTGTTAATGAGATCAACGAGCATATCAGCCTCATCTTCTATCTCCTGCAAGAGATGAAATTCACACTTAGCAGTTAATATTTGGCTGTAGATTTTTTTCTGTTCTTTTAATCCAGTTCTAGTCTGTAAAGGAGTAGCATAGTCCAAACTGAGGTTTACATAATATGCCTTGGGTCCACACATCTTAGCAAAGTTGGTGTTACCTGGGCAACTAGATTTGGATCTTCTGAGGCCCTACACCGCTGATTCCACCCTTCTTCCTCAGTTGGAATCAGCTTGAGTGCAGGACCTCTCAATTCCTGTGTTAGGTCAGATCTGACGTTGAATCTAAGCCCCCACTGATTTCAAAGGGGATTTTTGTCCTGCAGGTTAGGAGGCTATGGAGAAGATGTTTATTTTCTAATAGCTGTGCTTTAGTTTAATGGTTTTAATTATTCTTAAATGCCTTTGAATGTAATTAATTTTATTTTTAACTTTAAAAATGTAAATGTTTAATTATCTTTAAGTGCCTCTGACAAAGCTCTGCCCCCAGCTCAGCCTTCTGTTCAGGGTGCCTTGAAGTGGGGCCTGTTCACCAGCCTTCCTTTGCTGCCTGACTCATGGGCAACAGGATTTACCCTCTGGCTCCAGCCCAGAGGTAAATGTAGGTGCCTAAGGACCAGAAGTGTTCCAGGTGCCAGGCTCGCTCCCGCAAAATCCAGTTCATTACAGGTCTTTTGTGGTAGTCAGAGTGGAGTTTCCAAGATTTTTTTCGTCGAGGGAGTTTCCCTTAGTGTTTATTTGCCTCTTTCAGAAGATGACATGGTTACCGATGGGCAAGGTCACAGAGAATCAATTACATCCTTATTGTATGTTACATGGCTAATGAAGCAACTGGATTTTAATTCCTTTCTAATACACACTTAAGTATGAAGTTTCTCTGCTTACAGTTCACAAATGGATAGTTTTCCAAACAGGTGCTGGCAAAGAGAAGTTCACACATAGACTTATCTTGCAAGAAAATAAGCAACACCACGATCATAAAGAGATCATTGCAAAGGAGCTCCAATGCAGTTATTTCACAGGGAAGGTAATGGGGATGTTTATGTGAATATGTTTAGTAGTTCTAGTTTTCCACACCTACCATGAAGTCACAAACTAAAACGAGTGGACTTTCTCATGGAGGGAAGAGAAAGTTAGGAGAGTGATTCCTGGAATAAGGGACTACTGTTACAAGGATAGATTAAAGACACTAGGACTGTTTTCTTTGGAGAAAGCTGAGAGGCGACCTGAGCAAAGTACACAAAATGATAAATGGTCTGGAGACCATCGATTGTAGGAGACTATTCCTGTTGGTGGAGGGGTCGAGGACTAGAGGCCATGGTTATAAAATAAAGGAGAAGAGGATTAAGAATGACATGAGGAAAAACATTTTATATACAGCATATGGCTGGAATCCAGAATACACTGCCAGGAGATGTGGTGAAAGCAGGTTCCACTATGGTCATTAGAAGGGAAATGGATAAATATATAGTAAGAAAAAATTTACAAGACTACAAAGATGGAACCAGGGGTGGAACTGGTGAGTTGCTATGGTAGACAGCTGATGTGGGTAAGAATGTTTTAATCTTTAAAAATTACCAGAAGGAACTAGACTCTTGGAAGATAAGTTGAAGAGCATAAATAGTATTAGAAAGAAATAAGAAACTTGCGCTTTATTTAGTGCCATCAATATTGCCACATATATTAATTGTGGTTACCTGACTCGTTAATATTTCTTAATGATAGCTATTCTGCACAAGGAAAGATTTGACAAAAGCACAGCCCATAATAAAGCAGCAATGTCAGACTAGGCTATACACTCAAGATACTTAAATTAATAGATTTCTGACCTTGAGGTCTTCATTTCCTTCAGACCTATCCTCTGCTTCATTATCCTCCAGATACCCACTCACAATCGCAAGCCTTCATCACAGGAAAAGAAAACAACATGTATTAAACTGATCTCTGGAGATGACAATTTGTAACCTGAATGAAGCAAGGACATCATTCATTTTTGGGATCTGGCAACACTGGAAAGACTCACAGTTATTGCCCATCCCAAATTGCCCTTGACAAGCTGGTAGTGAACCACCTTTCTGAAGAGCTGCAGTCCTTCTGGTGAAGTTACTTCTACAGTGCTGTTGGGTGGGGAGTTCCAGGATTTAGACCCAGTGACGATGAAAGAACAGCAATATATTTCCAAGTCAGGACAGTTTGTGTCTTGGAAGGGAGCCTGCAAGTGGTGGGATCTCATGTACTTGCTGCCCTTCACCTTATTGGTAGTAGAGGATATGGGTTTGGAAGGTGCTGTTGAAGTCTTTTCTGAACCCTCTCTAATGTCTCCACATCTTTCTTATAAGGAAGCCAGCAATGAACACAATATTCCAGTGAGGCTAGATCAGTGTTCTTTACAGCATGGCTTCCTTGATGAGCATAAAGGCAGTGTTTAGACTCTGTGCCTTTATTAATGAAGCACAGAAGTATATTCCTTATTAAGCACTTTCTCAATCTGTCCTCCCACTTTCAATGACTTGTGCTCCTGCACCCCTTTCAGGATACTACCCTTCATTCTACATTGCCCTTCTTAATCCTTTCTACTAACATACATCACTGTGTATTTTTCTGCATTAAATCTCATCTGCTGTGTGGAGACACAGTCCTGATGCAGGGTTTCAACCCGAAACGTCGACAGTTCCTTTCCCCTCACAGATGCTGCTCAACTTGCTGAGTTCCTCCATCAGATTGTTGCTTCGTCTGCCTATTCTCCCAGCCTGTTTTCCTCATGGTGTAATTTATCGCTTTTTTGCATTGCACTGTACTGCCAAATTCTATGTCATCCACAATTTCAGAAATTGTGGCTTGTGCCCCCAATCTAGGTCATTAACGTATATCAACAAAAAACTAACGGTTCCTGGGAAAGGCCACGAATTGCCTTCCTTCTGTCTAAGCAATAACCATTTGCCAGTATCCTCCATTGCCTTTTACTTAGCTAACTTTGTATCCATGCTACAAATGTCATATGTTTCAACTTTGTAGATGAGCCTGTTACACAGCAGCTTATCAAAAGCCTTCTGGAAGCCCATAAGTTTTGCCATTAAATAGATACTAAGGTATCTACTTGTTAGGTACCCGGCCTAACTTTCTGTGTTGAGCTTTATTGGCAATGGAGCAATTGCTTCAAACTCATGTCAAGGTCAATAATGTAATGCCATTTTTCAGAGGCTAATAGGGAATGAGACAAACTTCCAGCAACATAGTGATTCACATTTCATAGCAGTTACTTCTCTTGTCTCGTGTAGGTAGATTATTTATAGATTGAGGGCCTGCTCCGTTATCTTGGCAGCAAAATCTGGGCCAATGGTTTTCTCGTTTGCTACAACTACATGCAGCAGAACTATTCCTTTGCTTGTTTACTACCTATTCTCTAACCAACATTATTTGTGTTGTTCTGTCGTTCCACATATTAGAGTAAAATTCCACAACATTTCATTGGATATTCTCCTTTTAATGGTTTTACTGAGTTGCTAGGCTAATAGCATTGGAATGGAAAAGGAAGAATGATTCCATACCAAATCTGGCATTCTATACTGTCCTCATGGTCCTTAAGACTGGCAGTTCCTTCATCTCTTCCTGTAGAGAATGAGGAACAGTGGATTAAAAAAAACTTGCAAGTAAACACTAAATAATACAAAATGACTATCTTGCTCCCTGCTCATCATCACCATATAAAAACTTTAAAAAGTGCGTTAATACATTTTTCAGATTTTGTTGCCCATTTGCAGCATTAATTTCTAGTATTCAGCTGACAAATTATAGCAGTATCCTTGACTTAGTATTAAGTAATACTTTAAAAAGACTCCATTTGTTTTTTCTGTAAACTTATAAACTCACTCTTGTAAACACATTGACTACATTCTGAATCTAACTAGTTGCTTAAAGGCAAAATTAGGTAGCTCTTAACAGTTAATGACATATTGCAAAACTCTCACACTTAAAGCCCAAAGAGTACCACAATGATGACTAGATGAGCAAGAGTAACACCCAAAGCTGAACAGAGACATGCATACAAACAAGGATAGAGATACTTGTTTACAGCTGGCTTCAGAGTGTTTTGAGGGGTGATCACTGGGGCTACTGTTTCTGATCCAGAAGTCCCTGTTGAAAGTATGCAATCCTGCACAATAGACGAGGGTAGGATTAGACTCAATTATGATGCACTGCTTGGACAAATAACCAATGGGTCTCATTAGGAATGGCAGCTTTAACAAGGTTGAGTTGTGTTGTTGCTCGTGAAACTGCACCTCAGCAGTTGTAGGGCCTTAGGGAAAGGAAAATACTGAAATTTGAAGGATAAAGAAACATTTCCATTACCGGAACAAGCATAAATGAAGAAAGCCATTCAGCTGAATGAATCTGAAAGCTTAACATAAATAATAGTCTGTGGGAATGTCGGCACTTTAATTTGAGTGATCCCACTACTACGGAATGATTTGATATCAGATTCTCTTAGATTATGTTTAGCATGGTCTACATGTGAAGTATAGCTCCTTATGGCATTGAACAAACTACTGACAAGGCCAGCATTTCTTGATCATCCCTGATTGCGATGAGAAAATGATGAGCTACCACCTTGAACTCTTGCAGCCCGGCTGGTATTCCTTAGCACGTTAGTCTGGTGTCCTCAGCAGCAAAATGTGCTATTTAAATCTTTAAATTGCAGGTTTCAGAGGTGGAGAAAGAATGAGGGTGAGAGACAATGAATGGGTCTGCATTTCTACACAGTCAATGAGTATTTTCTCCACATCAGCTGTGTGTCAACTGGTGGACTCATGTTGACCAGGAAGTGGAGTCAGGCCACTCAAAGTAATCTTACTACAGTAGTCATGGCAGGGAGGAGACACTGTTAGACCTTAATGATTCAGTAATAAGATTCCTACCAGCCAAAGCATAGCACTTCTGTGTTTCTTTATCTTCTGTCAGCTGGAACATGTCACTATAGGCACGAATCATCCGCCAGCAGAACTCTTTTCTCTTACCGTACTGCAGGTTATGAGAAAGCTAATTCAAACACCATGGTGATATATAATGGCTCAGCAAGATTTACTTCATACTGTAATTCTTCTGATATATTAGTAAAGTAAGAAGTGAGATTTGCATTTACATGGATAAGGATTTTTCACCTTTTATAACTTTACAATATCTTTCCAACTGACAAATACTTTTTGACATGCACTCACTATTGAAATGTAGGAAACATGGCATCTAATGTTATAGATTGTGGGAGCTTGATGTATATACATGATAATGGCTGCAAAATCTTATCTTGGCAATACTGATCATGGTCTAAATACTCTTAAGAATCATTCTTGAGACACCAAGAGAGTAATCCTCGAGTACATCCTGAAGTCAATTATGGTCTGATTATAAAACTCTGGTCCTTGTCTAGTCAGAGAAAACACACAAAAACGCTGTCTTTCTTGTAACAAAACGTAACATCAGATATATGACAATTGATACATGACATGCTGTATGTATATCAGCTTAAAATTTCCCCAAAATAATCAACTGGAAATGATTTCTCAATTAGGCTGCAGCAATGACACAGCGACCACTAATCTTTCACTATGAAAGCCACTTGTGTATCAACCACATGGCACATTGACAGTTAGTATATATGCAGACTCTTGGACCTAAAACTATACTCAATCAGGGGCAAGCAAAGGATTTTAAATCTAACCACTTATGCGGGGGCACTTTAAACACAATATACACATGCAATCGTATTCGTAATGTGTTTGATGATTCTTTGGGGATGAAGGGCATGCTTCTGTGCACACCTCTGCTCACCACTAAACCTGATACTAAGCAGAACACAAAAACTTCCTGTCACTGTAGAGTGTTATCCATCTTGTTTCCCTCTTGATTTTCTACTTGCTGGATATACTTAAGTATCATTGGATGCAGTTAGGCCTGCAAATCTCTCCTTATTTATTCCTGAGATGTTAAACCCACTTTGTGCACACATAAATTTCAAAGCTCAGCTTCTTGCTTGAATATCAGAATCCTTCAAAGTCTCACCTTAAAACATCATAAACAATATGGTTGACTGCTTTTAACAGAGTAAAACTATTAGCTAACTATTAACTGTTAATCATTATACAATGGAGACTATAAATGCTGTAGATCTTAGAAAACGCTTGAATATAGAACAGAGAATCTCGGAAGGCAATCACCATTTGGAAATAACATTCATTTGGATTGGTTGAATGGGACCATCTGAAATATGACTCTATTAATCTCAATGGGATCATTTCCTTTGTAATAGCCCATTAGTTCTTATCAATAGAACCATAGAACACTACAGCACATAAAACAGGCCATTTGGCCCTTCTAGTCTGTGCCCAAACTTTATTCCGCTAGTCCGCATTGTATATTCTGCATTGTATATTTTATTGGCAAAAAATGTCAATGTGATAAGTAGATAGTAGCAACCTACAGATGAGTTCGATTAAGCTTCAAAGTTGGAAGGTGCTTAAGAAAAGCACATCAGATGAGATCAAACACCTTATTAAGGATGAATTCTTTCTTGTCTTCCCTCACCTCTGTGTCTTTACTCCTCAAGTGTTGTCTCAATGTTTGACAAAATTACTATGTCCCAGATGTAAATAGATCAATGTTCAGTAGCTGTACATTGAAAATAAATGATTGTGCTGGGTCCAATTGGATAGCTATCAGTTTTGGGTAGCTTCCAACCTCTCTTTAGTCTGGGAGGTACCAAAGTCAATTATAAAGCCTCTGTTCCAAAGAGGCTTTATTATTGGCCTTGGTTAAGAGTGGCACACCCGCACTGCCTGGCTCTTTCTACCCTGCAAAATTCTCACTGACTAATCCTCTTGTTTTCTTCGTCCCTGCAGGACGACCAAGTCCGGCAATGTGCATTCCTGGAAATTTGCAGCCTCTCACATCCGCTACAGTGACTCCAGCTATAAATCAAGCTCTGAAACCTTGAGCTTGAATCAAGCAGTTGTGGTTATCCAGCACATACAAATTTCCAATCAACAGACTGTCCTAGAAATTCCTCTGCAGAAATCCAAAAACAAAACAGTACTGTGTAATTGAAAATCAGCTTAAATTGGAGGAATGCAATCGAACACCCAACAGGAAATCAAACTCCTGACTTTTCAAAGGCATTTTCATTTGTGTTAGGTAAATTTGTCACATGTATTGAGGTACAGTGAAAAACTTTGTTTTGCATGCCATCCATACAGATTATTTCATCACATCAGTGCATTGAGGTAGTACAAGGGAAAACAATAACAGAATGCAGAATAGTGTCACAGTTACAGAGAAAGTGCAGTGCAGGTGCAAGGTCATAACAAGGTAGGTTGTGAGGTCAAGAATCCATCTTATCGTACTAGGGAACCATTCAATAGTCTTATAACAATGGGATAGAAGCTGTCCTTGACCCTGGTGGTACGCGCTTTCAGGCTTTTGTGTCTTCTGTCCGATGGGAGGAGGAAGAAGAGAGAATGTCAGGGTGGGGTCTCTGATTATGCTGGCTGCTTTACCAAGGCAGCGAGAAGTATAGACCATAGAGTCCATGGAGGGCAGGCTGGTTTCTGTGATGTGCTGAGCTGTGTCCACAACTCTCTGCAGTTTTTTGTGGTCACGGGCAGAGCAGTTGCCGTACCAAACTGTGATGCAACTAGATAGGATGCTTTCTATGATGCATCAATAAAAATTGGTGCGGGTCAAAGGGGACATGCCAACTTTCTTTAGCCTCCTGAGGAAGTAGAGCAGCTTTGTACCTTTTTTCTGACATAAAATTCACTCAAAGATTTCAACAGTAATGCAAATCCCAAAAGTCATTTCCAGTGTGAGTTTCAACTCACTGTACTGAAAAATGTGATTTTATTTACTCACAGCGCAACCATGTGAAATCCTGCGATTTATAGGGTCAACCCTCAAAATGCAATCTTTATCCTCACTTGTGACTTCCTACAAACAACCTCTCTCTCTCGATTTCTTTACTCATAAAGGCCAGGCTTATGATCACTCTGAGCTCCTCAGCCTCAGGACCATTCTAGGTTGCTACAGCTGATCTCTGCCACATATCTGCTGCATTATGGAAGTCACCCAAACACCATAGTCAAGGGTAGGAGACTTCACTTACCTTTCCTTCAGCCACAGGGCAGGTAGAGTGGCTAGGGGATTTGTCATCATTGCAGGCTTCCCCATAGTGCAGGCAGACATGCAGTATTACTCCTTATAGAGAACTTCCTAGCAACCTCCTGCAAGAGGGCCTGGCTATAACTCTGGTGGGACCCTGTGGTCCTCCAGCACAAAGAGCATTCCTCCCACATGCACTGTTTTTCCCCAGCCTGCCCAGGTCCATCTGACTCCTCAGGAGCACTCTCCTACACCCTTCCAACATTACAGCAATTATTCAATAGCAGCATTACCTTCTAGCTGGAAAAGTACTGCTTATATCAAGGAATGCTGGCTGCCAACGTCCGAGGTGCTAAATTAAATGCCGACAGCAGCAACAATTTGTAATAGATCAATGGTGCAGTGCCATGCTGAAAATGACATGACGTCACATTATACAGGGAAACTCAACAACATTGTTCTGTGAACCAAGCAATAGAGGATTATAATCTTTAAAGGACTTCTACAAACAGCTTTAGGGTGTCCCACAATGCAAGTTTAACACCATTAAAATGTAGTAAAACAGTATCTAGGCCGTTAACTGAGGCAGGTTAACCTCCAATCGAGGTTAATAGTCATATTTCAGATGGTCCCATCCAGCCAAGTCAAACAAATGTTATTTCCAAATGTTGATTATCTTCCAAGATTTTCCATTCTATATTCCTTACTCTTCCACATGACTTCAGGCTCCTGAAACTCCATCAGTACTACCTCACTCTCCCACCCAACCCAAAGCTCCCAACGCTCTGCCAGATCCTTCTCCTCCTTTCCCCATTTAACTTGAAACTTGGAGAGTATTTGAGTAAAGTAAGAATGAGATTATAAACTGTAATAATGTAAAGTAATTGGTTCTGCTAAAGGTAGAGATGAGATTCCTTGATCGCTCTCTTGTCAATGCTGTTTAGATTAGTCTTTACAGGATGCCCTGTTATTGGCTCTTAGGACATGGGTGAACTATAATGTCACTTTGCTAGACTGACCAAGATCCATTGGTGGGGAAAGAAAAGAACATTCTTTTTGGAAGACACAGATACAGAACTTCTATTGTTGCAGATTTTTACACAGCAATTGTCTATGACTTCATGGTTGAACATGAACAAAGTTCTTTACCAGTGTATTTTGAAACTGCTGCGATCTACTTATTCTTAGATTTGTGACATTTTTCTATCCTCTATAATAAAAATAGAAAGTGCTGGGTCAGGCAGCATCAGTGGAAAGAAAAATAGAGTTAACATTTCAGTTCAATGACCCTTCGCCTACTTTATAACCTATTGCTTCCCTACTTCACAATCAGGTTTATCAATGGGAATAACACTCAGCCTTCCTCCAATTTTGTAGTTAAAAGGCAATTTTACTAAAAGTTCAAGGAATCAATTTTGAAGAAATTATTTTTACAGACAGGATATTGATTTTCACTTGCTATTAATTTCCCATTCCGAGAACGTGACTGCTGGTGACAGGGCTGAGTTTATTTCCCATGCCACAATTTAATCTGTGGCTTCCAGGATGACTTTAGAAGCCAATTGCAGAATACAGATAAAAGATTCATGTGAGCCAGGTATTAGCGGAGAAAGAAGTGGGCAGATTGAAGTGAAAGTATTAATGCTGGAAACTAAATTAAACCATTTAAACAAAATTTTTCAACAGTCATTTAGCCGGTTGATCCAAGCATTACTCTTCTACATTCATCCATGATTCTGTGGGCCTGACAAGAATTGTAAAGAAATGAATCCAACAAAACATTTTGATTTGTTTTTACCTTATTTTTACTGTCCAAAAGGACTTTGAACCCTTGTTCTTGCTCCTCTTTGGTTCCATCATGCAGTCTGTCTACTTCTTGTAGCAGTGAGCCAATTTCATTTTCATCATCTTCAGGTGTTTTCAAGGACTGTATAGAGTCAGCCTCTGGCTCCATAGGAGGGGAGAAATTCAGAACCTGCACCAAATCGCTGACCTCTTCTTCATCCTTCTCTGTTTCTGTTTCATTTGTTACTGTTGTATAACTGGAATAAATTGGTTTCAGTGGTTATAAGTTTACTTACATAAAAAGTGTCAGTAGAGTTGGGAGACTTCGGAAACTTGGACCACAGAAGTAGCTGATATGGACCAGAGAAAACTGGAATTGCTACTGCAAATATATGATGAACAGAACAGCACTCCACTATTGTGGATGGTGAACAGTTTGGCAAACACTTTCTTAAAAAAAGTTATGGAATCAAAATGGAATGCAAACTATGGGATAATATTCTGAAAAGGTGCGCGATCAGCAAGTTTTTAAAGTCACTGACTTATTAGCGACCTTCAGTTGGTGGTGCTTAGTACTGTCAAAAACTGCATTAAAGAAGTAATTGTGAGGATTTTTATTACTCTTGCAGTGTATGGTACTTTTGCATCTATTTTACATGTCGACAGTAGGCCACAGAAAGGTGTTAGAATAACAGTAAATTCAACTCATTACCCAATTTCCTGTTGAAATTGAAGAAGTGAAGAGTCAGCATCCAGGCCAGCTCTGTCATCTGTGAATGATGCTGCTGCGAAAGCAAGCATTGAACAGTCTAATCCCGCAGGGATTCTGACTTGTCTGTTGATTACAAAGGAAATATAAATTCTTACTTTTCAACCCTATAAAAAGATTTGCAAAGCTCAAACACTGTCATTTTTCCTTAAGTATTAATTTAATCCAGTTATTTTGTATTAGTGATATAATTATCATAGCAAGTCTCAAAGTCAAATGATTATTAAAGTCTACATGCTGTCACAATCCAATTTAAAGTTTTACGTTAGAACTGTCTCCATCTCATATGATTCTGAAATAACAGTCTCCCTTTGAGGTCATACATATAACACATACCTGTATACATAACATAAAGTAATGAGAGAGTCTCCAAAAGTAGAATATTAGGGTAAATGAAAGGTCCAAACCATCGCATTAACTAAAATACATGCAAGGTACTGAGAGTACTGGAACATACACCAGGAGGGTGTTTTCTCAAGCTGAAAAGTCTGGAACAAGTGGGCACAGTATTTGGAAAGGATTTGTTCATTGAGAACTGACATTGTGAGAACTTTCTTTCATAGAGGATTGTAAATCTGGAATCCTCTACTCCAGAGAATTGCAGCTGCTCAGTCATTCAGTGTATTAAAATCAAGAGATTTGAAATCAAGAGATACTTGGATACTGAGGAAATCAAAGTACATGGGAATTGGCTGGGGAAAGAAACTTGGGGAACAGAATCAGTCACCCGATGGAGCTGGCTCAGGGAAAAAAAAGGTCTACTACTATTTCTAATGTTCTTATGTTAGTATTGTGAGGGAAAGTCACAATGTGTGGAAGCCCTTGGAGGAAAGGTTCTATTCCCAGGGTTGAGGAACCAAGAACTAGAGGGCATAGGTTGAAGGTGAGAGGGGAAAGATTTTAAAGGGACCTGAGGGGCAACTTCTTCACACAGACAGTGGTGCTTAAATGGAACAAGCTGCCAGAAGAAGTGGTTGAAGCAGATACAACAACATTTAAAAGACAGGGTACATGGATAGGAAAGGTTTACGGGCCAAACAAAGGCAAATGGGACTTGTTTAGATGAGCAACTTGGTCGTCATGGATGTTGGGCCAAAGGGCCAGTTTCTGTGCTGTACTACATCATCAGATACAAGAGCACATTAAGACCATACAGCCCATTGAGTCATCTCAGCCATTCAAACGTGGCTGGTTTCCTTCTTTCAACTCCATTCTCCTGCTTTCTCACTGTAACTCTTAGCTCCTTTACCAGTCAAGAAACTATCAATCTCTGCATTAAGTACATCCCCTACACAATACTTAAATACACCCAACAACTTGGCCTCCACAGCCCTCTGTGGCAACGAATTCCACAGATTCACCATCCTCTGGCTGAGGAAGTTCCCTGCATTCTCAGTTTTAAAGGGGTGTCCCATTATTCTGAGGCTGTGCCCTCGGATCCTAGACTCTCTTAATGGGGATACCCTCTCCATGTCCACTCTATTAATACCTACTACTCTATGACTAACCCTGCTTCACTCTCACTGTCTGAGGCTTTCACAGCGTTTGCTGTGAAGTAGATGGAGACGGATTCTGCCGAATCATCGCTGTCTCTCTTGGATTCATATCTCCTCTTCTTCCTTCTGGCAGTCTTGTATTTCTTCACGCTAACCTGCTTCTCTACAACGCCTTGGATGCACTCCCTCAGGGAGGACACCTCTTCCTTCAGGCCATTCAAGCAGACTTGTATGGAATCGAGATGCCACCGGATTTCGGCCTGCTCCTCTGAGACCCAACTGGGGGCTTCCTGGGCATCCGCCAGGGCGGGGGGCTGCTGCCCTGGCTCGGCCACAGGCCCCGCGGCCTCCACCTGCTCCAGGGCTTCCAGGAGAATGGGGCCCTTCTGGTGTCTCCATAAGTAGTACATTCCCAAGGCTCCCGAGGCCACCCCAACCCCTGCCAGCAACCCCACGGCCTTGAAGCTCTGCTTGGTGAACATGGGCCCGGCCCCAGTCACGCCATTGCCGCCCGTCGACACCCCGCTTGCGGTCAGGCGACGCCGTGCCGCCGTTGCTAGGGACGCGCGGGCGGCCGCGCAGGCTCACGCGAGACCCGCTGCTCGGGCGGGAAAACGGCGGGCGCTGCGTTGTCATGGCAACGCTGGAGCCGACGGCTGGCTGCGTGTGGTATGTCAATCATCGCTTCCAAAAGGGAGAATGTACCCTCAATATAAAATGTGAGCTAATTTACTGGGATCTGGTGCCTTCAATCTTTTTTATATCAAATTTGCAGATGAGGAATGGCAACCCCCCCCCCCTCCTCCCCGGCACTGGCGGTAAATGCAGCCGAAACATCGACTGTCCTTTCCCCTCCACAGATGCTGCTCGACCCGCTGAGCTCTTCCAGCAATTTGTTTTTTTTTCGCTCCAGTTTCCAATATCTCCTTGCGCTCCCCACTCCGCAACTTAAAGCAAGTTTAATGTCTTAACTTTTCCCCGTACACATTGACCTGAAACCCTACACAAAATGCTGGAGGAACTCAGCAGGTCAGGCAGCATCTATGGAGGGAAATAAACGGTTGAGGTTTTGGGTCGAGACCCTGAAACCTTAATTCTACTTCGCCCTCCACAGATGCTGCGTGACCTGCTGAGTACTGTATTTCCAGATTCCAGCACCTGCAGTCTCTGGGGGTTCGCTGCAGGCTTAATGTCTAACTTTTCCCAAAACCCATCGACTAGAAGCCTTAATTCTGCTTCTGTCTGACCTGCTGAGTTCCAGTGCTTTTCGTATTTAATTATTGCACTGAACCTTGCAGGGTTGTTCATTCACAACACTGGCACTAAATGCTGTGAGGATCATACACATGTAAATTTCACATACAGGCAGTGATGGCCATGTGCAAAGTTTCACAATATCTGCAGAGAGAACCGTGCATGGTGTATTTCTCAATGCCATCAGTGAATGTGGCGAGACTGATGTAGTAGAGTTCTGGTCCAGAGTCAGCAAGGTGGTAGATGAGGTGCTTCACTACTGTGCTAATGGATTGAAGAGAAGTTGAACTCAGCACAAAGAATGACCATTGTAGTTGTTGGGGAGGTCAATCATTCTGCTACGGAACAATAGGCTCAGGAGTTACTGCAGTCCTAGGCCCAACCAACTTTAGCTGCTTCATCAATGACCTCCCAATTATAACCTCAAAGTGGGGATGTTCACTGATCATTGCGCAATGTTCAATTCCATTTGCAACTCCTCAGCAAATCAAGCAGTCATGCCTGCATGCAGTAGGACCTGGACAACGTTCAGATATGGGCTGTTAACCAGCAAGTGACATTCATGGCACATAAGTGCAAGCAATAGCCATTTCAATAAGAAAAATTCTAACCATCTACTGTGGCATTAAGTGAAATTATAGTCGCTGAGTTCCCCACCAACAAAATTCCGGGAGGAACCATTAACCAGAAACTCAATTGGACCAGCTACATAAATACTGTAGCTACAAGTGCAAGCCAGAGGCTTTGTACTCTCCAGCTATTGACTCAACTCCAGACACCCCTAAGACTACCCACCATCAATGCAAAAGATGATGGAATACTTTCAACTTGTGTGGCTGGGTGCAGCTGCAACAACACCCTAGAGAAACGTGGGACCATCCAGGACAAAGCAGCTCACTTTATTGGCATCTGATCCACCCCCCTAAACATTAACTGCCTCCCCCACCGCCCACTATAGCTGCAATGTGTGCCTCCCTTGAAATGCATGGCATTTTCTCCCAATCGATGAACTCAACCAAAAGCAGTAGGTTCAGGGGATCACTACCTGCAGGTTCTTCTTCAGGTAAAACCACCTTAACTTGGAAACATATTGCCATTTCTTCATCGTCATTGGAAGTAAACCCTGGAAGTACTTAAACAACTACACTGTACATGAAGGACTGCAGAGATTCAGGACTGTCTCACCACTACCTTCTCAAGGGCAATTGGTACAGGCAATAAATTCTGGCTTTGTTGGAAATGGCCACATTCTGAGAAATAAATACAATAAAAATCCATGATTTTGTTACCTCCAGATTCAACTATATAAGGAATCAAAGGGAGAATAGGTCTGACGGCACCTCAGACCTGCTCCACAATTCAGTAAGATCATGGCAATATTTTACCTTGTTCACTTTACCTTGATGCTCAAAATTCTATTGATCTCAGCCCTGAGTATAGTCAAGGACTGAGTACACAATGTCCCTTCATGAATTCAAAAGACTCACAGTCCTCTGAGTAGCAAATTTGTTTACATCTCTGTAATTATCCTGACACTTATGCCCCCAGGTTTTACTCTTAGCCCAAGAGAACAGCCTGTCAACCTCTACTCTATCAATTACTATTGGAACATTGTGTTTCATTAAGATCACCCCTCATTCTACTAAACTCCAATGGATTTAGGCTCATCCTACTCAATCTCTGCTTAGAAGTCTCTGTTTCTCCTGGGATTTCCAATTGTCTCTCAGCCAGCCTACTATCTTAAAACTTCCATAAACAAGTATATCTAAAAATCCGCTGCCTACCATCTTTACCTCTTTCCATCCTTCTTTCCCACACAGAGCACAGTTCACCTAACAACATTTCATGAACTATTTACGCTTCAGATCTGGCAACATCTTGACTTTAAAATTCACTTTATTGTTTTTAAGTACCATAATGGCCCTGTTCTTTCTTTCCCTGCAATTACATTCATCCCTACATATTTTCAGATTTTGAAATTCCCTGAAAAGTGGACAGTTGACTGTATCATCCCAGGGGGTGCATGAGTGGCAATGGTGCTATATACAAAAAAAGATGTGCTAACATTGATATGTATAGAACCAGTATCACTGAATGTAAAGAGCTTTGCACCGCGTTCTTCTTTTGTATCTATTTTTTATTATGAATAAAGTTTATTTGTGGAATTAAAACATTTCATTTCCCCCATTCCCCGCCACAGATGCTGCTCGACCTGCTGAGTTCCTCCAGCAGATTGTTTGTTGCTCCAAATTCCAGCATCTGTAGTCCATTGTATCTTCATTTTCCCTCCCTTAACCTTGCTACTTCTCTACCTCTATCCTTTCTTTTACAGCGATCTTTAGAGTAGATCTTTTAGATATCAAATTTTGTTTGATAATCTTTCTCAGGAGTTTTAGGTGCAAATTGTTCTTTCATTTCTGCCATATTCTGTTGTAATTGAAAAGGCCTTAAGGTGGTGCTTTTGTACCAATTTCATTAGGATGAATCACTGAGAGTTTGAAACCTCAAACTGAAGTTTCAAATCTATTAGTACACTCAAGCATTCTTGCAATAAAGTAATTTTTAAAAGCTACTGTGGATATAGGAAGAATAAGGTAAGGAATAATGGTGTATTTTGTTGCTGAATGTGCTTGCAAACTTGTTTTAAGGGACTAGGATCTCTATAATGTTGTTTTGTCCTGCTTGCTTTGACAGATAATTTTGGAGCTAGTTAAGAGCTACTGTGCATCTTGTGCAGAATTTATTGTTCAATCGGTTGTCATGGACTTACTATTTGGAGTTGGTTATTGAGTCTGGATTACTATAATGCTTTTAACATGGCAAAACATCCCAAAGCACTCAAGAACATTATCACTAACAATATGATACCCAGCTACAGAAGGACCTATTACGTAAAATGACCAAACTTTTGGTGATAGAGGTAGGTTTTAAGGAATGTCACAAAGGCAAAAGGAGATATAAAGGTGAATAGATTTAATAAGGAAATTCCAGAACCTTGCTAGTTGAAAAAAACAGATGCCAGTTAATGTCATGGATGTGAAGGAATGAGGTTGCAGAGAGATTTGCAAACCAAGTTAAGTATTTTAATGTAAGGTCTTGTTGAAGTGGTAGGTCATTGAGCATGGCAGTGATGAACTTGGGAGGCCTGTTAGGGTAATGCAGGCATTGTGTCATGACTGGTCAGAAGATTGGAGTCCAGTACATTCATAAGTTTGCATTAACTACTCAACATCATGATTAAATGATTCTCTCTTAATTCAAATGATTTTAAATTGCATTGATGATGTCAATGACAGTACACATTGAGGATTCACATTATTAAATTCTGTAGTCCCTTGTTGTCGCAAGAGGATTATGGATTAAATGCTAGAGAAATTCCACATGGATATTGATGTATCCATTATTAATATTGCAGAGTAGAGCTTCAACTCATTATGAAATTGCAAAGTTACAACAGCTGGACAACAAGATTTGTATTATTGTAAAATGATTTTACTATTCCATCCCTGTGCAGCTGTGTGGAGTAATTTAATGATTATTGTGATTTCAGTGCACTGAGCTGTCAGCATTTTATCTGATTTATGCCCTTCTGATTTATCAGTTTATTAATTAAAACCTTACTACACAATATGTATATATAATGCACACTCCAGAATGGACCAGAGGAACACTGTGCAGTTTTGTGTTCCTGAACCAGCCCTGTCAATCTAGAGATGCTTAGTATTATTGATTCTACTGGCACAACTGTGAATGAGTGCTTCTAACTTCTGTACCGGTAAAATCATTAAAAATATGAATTAACCAGCCATTTATCCCGTTTATAGGAACTTCCTTGTATCAGTGAATGCATTGTGTTTAGAATGGTTTGGGAGGTTCCTGAGAGAGATTATAACCTGTTGTGTGCATGCAATTCCTTTTCACAATACAAATCAAAAGTTATCAATTGATTACCACTTATAACCTGGTTTTAAATGGAAATCTGACAAATATTGGAAGCAGCAATGTTATATCATGTTGTGATTATGCACCTGAAACAGATGAAATGCAGTCACTTTGTCTTTATAATATAATGGGGACAATTTTAATTGTATCCTCTCTTTGGACACACTGATGTGATTGGGTGCCACACTGGTTTTTTATCGTCTGATTTTAGTGGAGAACAACATTAGCTGAAATTCAGAGTCCTACCTAATCCTGGCAGGGAAATTAGGTTAAAATTGCTCCCAAAGGATGTAATGTCCAACTGGAGTATCTAGGCAGGCAGCCGACACACATGGAATCCGTACCTGGATAACACAGTGGATTAATCTTCATCTGAAAATGATGAAATACATACTCAAAAACTAAATTGATCACTGATTGAGGGCAGGATATTTATTTGTGATTGTTGTCAGAAGGTCCACAATTTTTTCAGGATTCCTGTTGCTTCTAGACCATAAGACATAGGAGCAGAGTTAGGCCATCAGCCCATCGATTCAGCTCCGCCATTCGATCATGGCTGATTTATTTTTCCCTCTCAACCCCATTCTCCTGCCTTCTCCCTGTAACCTTTTACACCCTTACTAGTCAAGAGCCTATCAACCTCCACGTTAAATATCTTCAGTGACTTGGCCTCCACAGCTGTCCGTGACAATGAATTCCACAGAGTCACCACCCTCTGGCTAAAGAAATTCCTCCTCATCTCTGTTCTAAAGGGAAGTCCTTTTATTCTGAGGCTGTGCCCTCTGGTCCTAGACTTTCCCACTGCTGGAAACATCCTCTCCACATCCACTCTATCCAGGCCTTTCAGTGTTCAGTAGGTTTCAATGAGATCCCCCCACTCTTTCTAAACTCCAGCGAGTACAGGCCCAGAGCCATCAAATGCTCCTCATCCATTAACCCTTTCAACCCCAGGATCATTCTCGTAAACCTCCTCTGGACCCTCTCCAATGCCAGCACATCCTTCCTTGGATATGGGGCCCAAAATTGCTCACAATACTTCAGATGTGGTCTGACCAATGCCTTATAAAGCCTCTTGCTCCACATATAATGTGAAGAGACCTTCCTGTTGGTTTGCCATGTTGAACTGTGTGGGCTGTGATGCACTGGATCTTCAAATAGTGAAAGTCCTCAGGGCCAAGGAAATGAAAACTAACCAAGGTTCTTATTCTAAGTTGACCTCTCCAGAACGGAAGGTCCTAATGCAGTCCACACAAGTAATTTGAGTGATAAGGTATTAACAGCACTCAAATTTCCTTTGTATGTTTAATTACATATAAGTTACAGAACCAGTTGCAAACAACTGATTTTATTGGATCTGTTGATGGGAGTAGTACATTGCAAACAAATGTAGTTTAAATGGATAGGTCACAATCCATTGGACAATTCAGAAAGTTTTTGGAAAGAGTCATAAGGCATCTCAATCATCAGTTATCAAGCAAAAAGAAGCTGGAGATAGAAAACTAGTAATAAAGAGAATGTAGTACATGAATATAGAAAAATTGTCACAAAGCAGCAACTCTGCTTTCACCTGGATATCTAAAATGTGTGGTAATGTCTATAATGGACAAGTTTTTAGCACACTAGGTTGTTACGTATCCAAACAATGACTCATGTTATTTATTCCAATTGAATATTTTCCAAGTCAAGCTGAACTGCATCTTCTCCAAATGTAAGTGACAATAGGGCTCAAAGAGAAGGACTATTGGGCCCACACTTGAAATTGGGCTAATTATACACAATAGTGTCAGAGTGCAGCCTGAGCAAGTGCAGTCAGAAGGGGAAAACAAATGAACAGTAAAAACTCAACTGGTTGCTCAAGGCAACAGCTTGATTACAAAAACTGCTATAAAATGCTTTCACAGTTGAAGAATCATACAGCCACAGCCCATCATGCTGCTTTTTTTGAAAGAGCTTTCATGTCAGCCTAATTTACTTCTTTCCACATAGCCCTGTAATCTTTTCCCCCATCAAGAATTTACCTATTGAATAAGCTACTGCCACCTGTGGAGAGATCAGCCAGGTTTATATTCCAGCTGCAGACCCTCCTTCTGAGCACTATAAGCTGCAGATAGAAGAATTAATACAACCAGAAAAATAGGGCAGGAAGATATAAAGATGCATAAAAGTCTTCATGAAGAATCTTGAGTAAAACTTAAATCAATCAAAAACAACAACTCTGCTAGGAAGAAACATTGACGTCAGTAAATGAATGGCAAAAGCAATGTTTGTCAAAGGATTCTGGCCTTGGTGAAATTGAATAACTCTGATCACTTCAGTGGCCGTTATCAGCTCTATGAGGTAGGAGTGAGATCATGTACAGGATATTCTCACAATACCAATAAGGAAAAGGAACTCAGCTGTCACATACAAACACTTCATCTCCTTGGTAAACCCTGGTATATTATCTCATTTATGAAAATAGAGCATCCTCTGTCAGAATCAAAAAAAAATCAGGCACCAAAGAGTTCATCTTCTTGTGGGGCTTCAAAGTTCCTTGTTTCTCATAACGAATGAAATTTTAAATTACTAAAGTGTACAAGCTTTTGTTTTGCACTCCTTACGCTTAAATAGCTCAAAATCCTTCACACAATAGACTACGTTTGAAATTCACTATGTTATTATGTAGACAAACCATGATTCATTCCAATTGATATTTCCAGAACCAAAGCTGGCTGCCTGCCAGTTTTGTTGGCCCATCCACACATCCCTCCTAGCTGAGGCTCAACAAGAAGGTGGTGTTTGAACCTTTTACACAAATCCATGTCACATTATGGTCATATATTTTCACCTTGATTTCCTAACAAAGAAAAAAATTATATATTTTTTATTTATTCATTTTTCAGTATTTGGGCATCACTGACAAGGCCATTATTTATTGCCCACTAATTGTTCTTGGGAAGGTGATGCTGAGCTGCCTTCTAGAACCACAGCAATCTTTCTGGTAAAAGTGTTCTCACAGTGTTGCTTTGGAGGAAGTTCTGGAATCATGATGATGTGTGACGTGGAGGGGAAGAGGCAGGTTGTGGTGTCTCCATGCACCTGAAATCCTTGTCTTTCTTGAAAGAAGAGGTTGTAAATTTGGGAGGTGCTGTCAGAGTAGCCAAGTCTAATAACTGCAGAGCATTTTAACAATGCAGTCACTGTGCATCACTGATGAAGGGAATGAATATTTAGGCTACATTGTCCTTAATGGTGTCAAGCTCTTGAGAATTGTTGGAGCTGCACTTATACTGACAAGCTGGGGTGTATTCCATCAAGCTCCTGCCTTGTCCTACTTGGTGGAAGGCTTTGGGAGTGTGACTTACCTCACAATACCCAACTTCAGACCTGCTAGTCCAGTTGAATTTCTGGTCAATGGGAATCCCCAGGATGTCAGGATGTTTGATAGTGAGGAACTTGGCAAGCATAGGTATTCCGGCTCTCCCTTGTTGGAGATAATTACTACCTCACCAATTTTTATAGATGCACCATAGAAAGCTTCCTATCCAGATGCATCATGGCTTGGTATAGCAACTGCTCTGCCCGAGACCACAAGAAACTGCAGAGAGTTGTGGACACAGCTCAGTACATCACAGAAACCAGCCTCCCCTCCATGGACTCTGTTTACACTTCTCACTGCCTCAGTAAAGCAGCCAACATGATCAAAGATCCCACCCACCCTAGACATTCTCTCTTCTCCCTCCTCCCATCGATCAGAAGATACAAAAGCCTGAAAGCACGTACCGCCAGGCTCAAGGATAGCTTCTATCCCGCTGTTATAAGACTATTGAACAGTCCCCTAGTACAGGAAGATGGACTCTTGACCTCACAATCTACCTTGTCATTGCCTGGCACCTTATTGTCTGCCTGCACTGCACTTTCTCTGTAACTGTAACATTTCATTCTGCATTCTGTTATTCTTTTCCCTTGTACTCCTTCAATGTACTGATGTGTTGAAATAAGCTGTATGGATGGCATGCAAAACAACGTTTTTCACTTTACTTCGGTACATGTGATAGTAATAGACCAATTTACAATTTTATGGCATAAATGTTACATCAACTGCCACCAATCAACCCATATCTGAATGATATCATGTCTGGCTGTGTACAGATATTCACTGGCTCATTGCTAAGGAGTTGTGAACAGAAGTGAACATTGCATAATCTTCAGCAAAAATACCTTATGATGGAAGGAAGGTCATTGATAAAGCAGTTGGGACACTATCCTGAGGAACCTTTGCAATAATGAGGTGGGTCTGCAAAGATTGACCTTCAACAAATACAATTTTCCTTGTGCAAGGTGTGGCTCCAGACATTGGAGTGTTATCCTCTTGACGCCTATTGACTTCAGATATACCAGGGCTTCAAGGGTATAATGATGCTGCTGAGGGGTTAAATTATGGACTAACAATCCATAGACCTAAGTTACAGGAGCTGTGAATTCAAAAGCAGTCAATAAGGAATCTGAAGAAACCACAATGGTCATATAAGTGATGACCAGAAATAAAAGAAACTACTGGACTGTTGCTAGAACCCATCTGGTTCACAGACCTCCTTGGGGGTAAGAAATTTGTCATCCTTACCCAGTCTAGCATAAACGGGACTCCAAACCAACCCACCCCATGTGACTGACTCGAAATGTCTAATAAGCTAGTCAGTTGTAGGTGGCTCACCACCACTGTTTCAAAGACAGTTAGAGAAGAGCAATAAATGCTGGCTTTGCCAGTGATGTCCAGATCCTTGAAAATTGAATATTTAAAAAAAAATCCACACAGTCAAATGTGGCGTTCATGTCAAGAGCAGTTATTCCCACTTCACCTCTGGAGTTCAGCTCAGTGGTCCATGTTTGGATTGAGAATATAATGAAGTTTGGAGCTGAATGGTCCTGATGAAACCCAGACTGGGATCAATGAGCACATTATTGATGAGTAAGTGCCACTTGATAGCACTGTCAATGACACCTTCCATCACTTGATTGAGAGCTGATTGATTGGGCAATAATTATTTGGATGAGATTTGTCCTGCTTTTTTGTGAATAGGATCTGAGCAATTTCCTGTGTGATTGGTTAGTTGTCGGTGTTTGTAAGTAGTATTGTAATAGCTTGGGTAGAGACACAGTTGGTTCTGGAATTCAAGTCTCCCACAGTGCAAGCAGGATATTTTCTTGTTCCAAGCCTTTACTGAAGCCAGTGCCCTCACCTGTCTCTTGATATCCACTGCAGTAAATAGAATTAGCTGAAGACTGGCTTCTGTGATCGTGGGGATCATCATGAGGAAGCCTTGCATCACAGTAGGAGTAGAAAAGTGGACACCCCAGTGCAAAATGGGTAACAAAAATGATATAAGATGTAGGAATGGATGAGGAATGCAGTGTCAAAGCAAAGTCTTCAACAGTTTATTTAAAGAGGCAATGAGGCAGATTGATTTGCATAAGGTGCTAACTAAAAGAATGATAATGAGTTTTAAGAGACTAAAATATTGCAAAGAGCAAAACAGCTCCCCTAATGGGTAAAAGGCATCAGCTTGGTGACATTGAGTCACATAGACCTAAAGGTTACAGGCTATTTTGACTGAGATATTAGCTTATCTCAGCTAGACCACCACTGAGGGTAATAAAACCAAAAATGCTGAAAGTGCTCTAATGAACAGCCATTGACTCAAATTATTAACTGTGCTTCTCTCATTGCAGATGCTGTTTTCAGTATTTTCTGTTCTAGTTCCAATTTCCAACATCGCTAATCATAGTTATTGACAGTGATAATCATTCCTTGAAACCCCTGCAGTTTCCTGCAGTCCTGTGTAACAAATAGCCTCAACTATTCTCCCTCCTATCCACCTCTTTTTGCTCCATCTTCAGCATTAGTTAATAGAGTCATAGCGTTATACAGCACGGAAACAGGCCCTTTGGCCCAACTCATCCATACTGACCATCATGCCTTCTTGAACTACTCCAATCTGTCAGCTTTTGGCCCATATCTCTCTTGTCATATGCACGTGCAAGTATGCACAGGTGCAATGAAAACCTTACTTGTAGCAGCATCACAGGCACATAGCATCAGATAAGCTTTAGATAAGATATCTTTATTAGTCACATGTACATCGAAACACTGTGAAATGCATCTTTTGCGTAGAGTGTTCTGGGGACAGCCCGCATCATTCACAAGAAAAACATAAGTTGAACAATTATACACAATTTTAAAAAAAAGAACACAACTAGAACAAAAAAAAAAACAAAGCTGATTTTAGTGCAAGGTGGTCACAGTGTTGCTATACTGAGGTAGTAATCAGGGTTGTGCAGGTTGGTTCATGAACTGAATGATTGAAGTAGCTGTTCTTGAACCTGGTGGTGTGGGACTTCAGCCTTCTGTACCTCCTGCCCGATGGTAGCTGTGAGAAGATGGCATGGCCCGAATGATGGGGATCTAAACCTTTCCTATCCATGTACCTGTCCAAATGTCTGTTAAACATTGTAAATTGGTAAATTTATTTATTATTGTCACATGGACCAAGGTACAGTGAAAAACTTTGTTTTGCATGCCATCCATACAGATCATTTCATCACATCAGTACATCGAGGTACTACAAGGGAAAGCAATAACAGAATGTAGAATAAAGTGTTACAGTTGCAAAGAAAGTGCAGTGCAGGCAGACAATAAGGTGCAAGGCCATGACGAGGTAGATTGTGAGGTCGAGAGTCCATCTTCTTGTACTAGGGGACCGTTCAATTGTCTTAGAACAGTGGGATAGAAACCGTCCTTGGGCCTGGTGGTATGTGCTGTCAGGCTTTTGTATCTTCTGCCATATAGTTTTAGACTTCCCTATCTTGGGAAAAAGACTGTAACCATCCACTTTATCTATGCCCCTCATGATTTTATAAACCACTACAAGGTCACCCCTCAGCCTTTTACACTCCAGGGGAAACAATCCTAGCCCATCCAGTCTCTCCTTATAACTCAGGCCCTGTCAAAATTCAGAGACACAAAAGACTGTAGATGTTGGAATCCTGAGCAACACACAAAAAGCGGAAGAAACAGCAGGTCAGGCAGCATCAAATGGATGGAAATGGACAATCGATGTTTCAGGTTGAGTTCCTTCACCTGGACTGAAAGGTAGAGGGGAGATGGCCAGGATAAAAAGGCGGAGGGAAGGGGTGGAGCAAGAAACCAACCAGGTGATAAGTGGTGACAAATGTCACCTCCCACCTTCTGACACTATTCCCACTCTTCCCTCCCCTATCTGCCTGTCACCCGCCCCTCCCCTCACCTGGACCCACCTATCACCTGCTGGCTCACATGCTTCACCCCTTCCCTCCACCTTTCCTCAATTGATCAAAAGCTGTGCTGGCATCATCAATGTCTGCCTTCTCTGAGAGATGGTGTTGTGAGAAAAGGTTCTTTCGGGTCTTAAAGGCAGAGGGCTTTAGACACAAGTCTTTGTATTTTTAAAATTTATTTACAAAGACAAACACGGGGACAGAATGGATGGGAACCGATGCACACTTGCACGCACACACAGGTGATCGCGAGACGTGGGGGAAATCGCAACGGGGAGAGATACACACACACACACACACACACACACACAATGAACTGGTTACAAATGATCAAGAAATAAACAATACAATGTCTGAACATCTTGAATCTGGACAAACATTGGCTCTAACGCTCCCCGGGATCTTTAACTATCTACCCTGAAGTAGTGCACAGCGTACCTCAACATCCTTGGGGGGGGGGGGGGTGGAAGGAGGGAGAGAGAGAGAGAGAGAGAGAGAGAGAGAGAGAGAGAACCAAACATGCAGTACTTTCATACTGCTGGAGGGCTGGGTGGTCCAGCAAGGACAAAGGTGTTTAAATGGGCCAATGGTTAGGTGTGCCCAGGAACAAAGGTGCTCGCAAAGACCAATCCCTAGGTGTATACCTAATGGGTGGGGTGGAGCCAAACCTTGATTGACCATGGTGTCACTTCCGACCCAATGAGCAATGCTATCCTCCGATGGGGGGGGGGGGGGTGGTCAGTGTTTTCACTGTCACATGACAGCCATGTGCTTTCACAGTACAGATGGCTCCCAAGATATGGGAAGTGGTTCACATTTCCCAGGATCTTGTCATAAAGCTTTCTTGTTAGAGGGCAGTGTGGTGCACAGGAGCAGGTTGTATAGGAGCATAGGAGTAGCTATGTGGAATTCAGTATTACAATGAAAAGTTATAGCATAATAGAGAATAGCATAAGTACCTGGGGGAGCCAGGTAATTTAGTGAGGGATGGAAGGAGGAATAAAAGAATGTCCTAATAGGATCAGATGAAGCAGGGTGGATCAGAATCCATGTGAAATATAGACCAGTTGGGTTGAATGATTGGTTTCTGTCTTGTACATTTAGTATAATATCATGATGGATACAGAATATTAAAGGATTCCTATCAGTGATTCTGTTACATTATGTTGACAGTCCAAGGTCAATCATTGTGTCATAACATATTAACATAAATAATCACATTAAGTCTTGTGTCATAGTGACTGGAACAGTATAAGGAAACTACCGGCACTTCATGGAGACCGCCCATCCGGAAAATCTGGGTATGGCTGCTGCTGTTGTTGTTGCAGAGGACACATTTTAAAGTCACTAGGAAAAGCAAATACTAATACTCAGCTATAAATAGATGATTTATTGTTAATCATCTTACAGTTTGACCAGGTTAAACACTTAGTCCGATTGGAATTAATAAATGGATGTACTCTGGCTATAAGCATTTTTCAGACTGTTGCCAAAAGCTATCTCAGATATTCTCTTTTCCAATTTTCCAGAAGAATGGAAAGGAAAAAATATGTATTGCATTAGCAACTTTCATCATCTCAGAATTTCCCAAAGCTATTTTGGAGACACCAAGCCCTTACAGACAGCAATGTGATGATAAACATACAAACTATTTAAGTGATGTTACATGAGGGATAAATGTTGATCAGGATACTGGAGATCTTTTGCATCCATCTGACAAGGCAGATGGATATTTGGTTAAATGTCTTATCCAAGAGGCAGCACCTGAGCACCCACCACAGTACTGGAGCATCATTCTGGATTTTGTGCTCAGGAAGTGGTATACCTCTTCTACTACCACTGTTCAGGGGCCCACACATTAATGTTGTAATGTCATACTGTATGTCCATCAGTGCCCTCAACTCAACAGCCTTATTCACAAAACTCCTCTCATTCAAATATAACCCACTAAGTAAAGACAGATGCTTTTGCCAATTATATTTGCTCTGTCTTTCAAACTCTCTCTAATTTCTTGCCCTCCATTTCCAGTTCTGCTGTTTGAATCTTTGCTCAGCTTCTCATCCTCCTACCATGCTAGTTTAAACCATCTCTAACAGCACAAACAGAACTACTATCAAGAATATGGGTATCAGCCCTGCTGAGGTGTGACTATCTAACCCGCACAGATCCATGTGAAGCATTGTGAGTTCCAAGACTTGTGCTTTTTCAGTTGGTCTTGTGTTGGGATTCTGATGTTAGGGAGAAGACAGGTGTTTTGGAGGTTGCTGACACGATTTCAGGGGAGTTTGTTGCCTTACTGGTACCAGAGTCAAGGATAACTCTAAATGAACATCTGCAAAATATTCTGGAGAAGGAGGGTGAGCAACTGGATATTGTGGTCCAATACTGGGTCCAACAACATAGGTAGACAACATAAAATCTGCAGCCAGATTTTAATTAGTTTTGAAAGAGGTTAAAAAGCAGGACGTCAATGGTAGGAATTTCTGTATTACCCCAGTACCAGGATCTGTGCAGGTTAGGTGGTCACACCTCATCAGGGCTGATACCCATATTCTTGATAGTAGTTCTGTTTGTGCTGTTAGAGAGGGTTTAAACAAGCATGGTAGGAGAATGAGAAGCTGAGCAAAGATTCAAACAGCAGAACTGGAAATGGAGGGCAGGAGATTAGAGAGAGTTTGAAAGACAGAGCAAATATACTCGGCAAAATCATCTGTCTCTGCTTAATGTGTTATACTTGAATGCGAGGAGTTTTGTGAATAAGGCTGTTGAGTTGAGGGCATTGATTGACATACAGTATGACATTATAACATTAATGCAAAAGCAATATGTTAGGATCATCAAATGAGAAACAGGTAATATGAGCAGGAGAAGGCCATTCAGCCCTTTGGGACCTCTCCTCCATTCTATACCATCATAGCCTATTTTCCACTTCAGTAACAAGCAATCCAGATTCCAGAGCAACAAACAATCTGCTGGAGGAACTCAGTGGGTTAAGCAGCATCTATGGGAGGAAAGGAATTGTCGACGTTTTGGATTGAAACCCTGCATCAGGTCTATGAATCCAGATTCCAGCATCTGCAGTCTCTTGTGTCTCCATTGTGTATCCACTTCAGTACCTCGTTCCCACCTTCTCCCCCCATCCTTTGATCCCTTCAGTATTAAGCAATATATCGATCTCAATGAATATATTTAATGACACCGTCTCTCCTGTAGTAGAGCATTCCATGCATTCACCAACCTCTGGGTATGGAAAATTTCTCCTGATCTTGGTTCTGAATGGCATACCCCATGAGTCTGTGACCCTGGTTCTGAATTCTCTAGCCATTGTTTGCAGCCTCACTCTATCTGGTCTGTCAAGTCCTGTTCGAATTTTATAGACTTCAATGAGATCTCTTATCATTTTTCTGAACTCCAGTAAATATAGGCCTAATCAACCCAAACTCTCCTCATACATTAGCCTTGCCATCCAATGAATCAGTCTAGTAAACCTATGTTGTAATCCCTTCATGGCAAGGACATCCTTCCTTAAGTAAGGAGACCAAAACTCCAGATGGATTCTCACTGAAACCCTGTAAGCAGCAAGACATCCTTGCTCCTGTACTTATATTCTAAGTTACTATACACTTCTTAACAGTCTGAGGCAGGTGGAACAAATTTGTAAACAGATTTCTGACATACAAAGATGCCAGGGTAGCAACAGTAGGAGGTTTACTTATCCCATTATTAACTGGGGTATGGTCAGTGTTAAAGGTATAGAAGCCACAGAATTCCTAAATTGCATTCAGGAGAATATTTACTTGGTATATATCAAGCCCAACAAGAGGGGGTACAATTCTGGAGTTAGTTTTGGAGAATGAAACTGGGCATGTAGAAGGAGTATTGGTAGTTTGTGAGGTGGTCCACTCCTGCTACTCATGCAGGACCTCTGTGTGCTCCTGATGTTTGGCTTCAAGGTTCTCAGTACCATCCCGAATGCACTTTCTCCATTTGGAGTGGTCAAGGATCAGGGATTCCCAGGAGTTAGTGGGAATATTGCATTTCTTCAAGGATGCTTTGTGTATACCCTTGAATCTTTTCCTTTTTCTCCCAGGTCCAATGTTTCAGTTGTCTAGTTTCAGATTGTTTCAGATTGCCGGGTATGCAATCAACATGGCCTGCCCAACGTAGATGACTGAGTGTAACTAGGACCTCAGTAATAGAGATTTTGGCTTGGGAGAGAAGAGATGTTTGCTTTCCTTCCAGTAAATTTGGAGGATTTTGCAGTGACAGCATTGGTGATATTTCTCCAGTGTACTGAGATGCCTGATGTAGGTAGTTCAGGTCTCAGAAGCACATAGAAGGGCAGAGATGAGGTCTTGATCTTCAAATCCCTTTCCCTCAGTGCTGGTGCATTGAAGGTGGTGGTGAATTTCATCATGGCTGTCTGCCTTTGCTGAAGATTGGCTCCCAAAATATGAGAAATGGTCCACGTTTTCCAGGATCACGCCGTGAACTTTTATTGTTGGAATGCAGTGTGTTGCAGCAGGATCAGATCAGTAGAGGATCTTATGGATGTTGAGTGTAAGGCCCATCCTCTTGTTTGCGTCAGTGAATGGATTGACAGCGTCCTGGAGCTTGGCCTGTATGCATGCAGAAACTTTTGGTCTTAATCCCCTGAGCTTAATCACAGTCATCTTATCTTATAACTTTATGAGGAGTAAACAAAGATAAACTGTTCACGCTGACTGGAGAGATAGAAATCCACACAATGTAAGCCAACAGAGAAAGAACAGGGAATGGTTCTTACCAAGGTCCAGCCCAGTTAACCAAATGTGCCTTCTCCCATTGCTAAACTGTTCAATAAAATAGTGATGATAGGAAACCTACCTGCTGAATTGCAACATTAAATAAGGCTTGATTTTTTTTTGGTTTTCACTTTTATCTTGTTGGTATTTGGTAAAATTGCATATTTTAGTTTCACTTGAGATGCACCAACTATCTGTCTCTATAAAGCTCAACTAAATCAAAATTAATAATAGTTGCAGACAACTTCAGAATTGAACTTAATTATTTTTTTCACAACATCCATACATACTTTCACATAGTGAAGAACATCATTTGCTTTTCACATCATTTCCCCCTGGACTTTTACTCTTTATCACCACCATCATTCCCTAGACCAACACATCCCACAAACAAACAGTGGTCGTTTTGATCATGAAAACCATATGTAGAATTCTTAAAGCAAACTGTGTTGTTGATCTTTACCGCTGGTGTGTAGCTTTATGAGTGGAATAAATACAATTTTCAAAGGAAAACGTTGTTTTTTTTTGGTTACATTGGTCAAAACCAAAGAATTCCAGCTTAAGCATTGATCAGGTAGCTCCAGTAGTAATTTCCTCAGTTACTGAGTGCCATGACTTAATAACTGATCTGGTGAGGATCTACAAGGTACCAAGTCAATCTGAGGTACATTTGCACATACCAAAATGGAAAGGGTTATGCTGGAATATGCTGTCACAGGGAATCTACTTTCATTCAGAGCCATACAGAAGGGATCATTTCAGGGGCCATCTTCATATGAAATCAAACAAAATGGATGAAGGTAAACAAGGAGTATCATTTAAGAGTAATTTTTCAAAATGTATTTTAGAATGCATTTTGGATTTAGGGCCTGTTTGAGGCTGATTAAATCTAGTTTCAACAGACCAATGTCAGCCTTCAGTTCCCACTAAGTTAAACGCAGACCAGATGGTTTCATTATGGTCATATTTTCCTCGGAAGGGCCTCTTCCGAAATCCTAACCCCACGTGAGTAAAGAATTTGTCATTCTCAAGTCATTTGGCAGTGAAACAAATTCAAATTTCTGGCCAAATATGGAGTCAAGGCAGAAAGCCAAGATAAACTCAAATCAATTAGGTCACAAGAATGCCTCCACCAAAACATGGTTAACCCTATCAGAACTAAATCTCTTTTGCCACTTGGGACAAAGTTATTTCTTTATAATAGCTCCCCTGTGTCTAATTACCCTTACGAAGACCCTCGAGAAAATTCTCTGGAAACAACAAATACGGTAAATTGCATGGCATTAGCCATGAGTCTTGCTTCAGGGGGCAGGGCTCCTGCCTCATACCACATTCCAAAGATGACTGGGCCATCTCTCGGGAATGTAAAAAAAAACACATTTTTGAGGAAGAGCAGGGAATTCTCCTTAGTGTCTGGGCCAATTATTAACCGACCACCCTCAAAATTAGTGCAGTTCAATATCAAAATGCTGTCCTCACAATGAGACAACTTCCAGCCACGGGGAACATCTGCTCTTAACACTATTCAATAATATTAATGAGTGAATTGACTCACAACTTATGGCGAGGAGCAGATACCCAAGAATTTTGAGTTTGCACAAGTTCCTGCATGGTAGGCTGGTCTGGAAGGTTAGAACACCTGGGATCCAGGGTGAGCTAGCCAGCTGGATACAAAATTGGCTTGGTGGTAGCACGCCTTGGGTGGTATTAGAGGTTAGTTTTTCAGATTGGAGATCTGTGACGAGTGGTATGCCACAGGGATTGGTGCCAGGTCCAGTTTTGAAAAACATTTGACAGGTACACGGATTGGAAAAGTTTAGAAAAAGTTTTGAAAAACATTTGGAAATGTTTAGAAAAAGTTTTGAAAAACATTTGACAGGTACATGGATTGGAAAAGTTTAGGGAGATATGGGTCAAAAGCAGTCAAATGGGGGATTAGCTTAGATAGCCATCTTGGTTGACATGGACGAGTTTGGCCGAAGGGCCTGTTTCCATGCTCTATAACTGGATGAATCTATTCTGCCACCCATTGTTAGCATCATGAATGTGACATCTCAGCCCAATTGCCAGCACTTCTCACAAACCTGCCCAATTCCAAGTTAATTGCCCATTAAACCTCCCACAGCAACATAAGTCCTTTTAACAGTGTGATAATAAATTGCTGCCAATCATCTTCTCTTGCCCAGAAAGTTAGCATTTATGTGGAAAGTTAAATACCATCAGGTTTTGAATTATTTTAAGAAGATACAAGTCAAATTTTAGACTAATTTTATGTTACTTTTCATTTTGTTTTTATTTTTCCCTTTATTTCTCTATCTCCTTCTGATTAATTTAATTCACTTTCCTTTTCATTCATTCCTCTACATACAAATCCTTTAAAATCTAATACCCTGGACTTGCCAGCTACCTTGATACTTTCTACCATACTGCTTCCTGTAAGGGCTCTGTGCTATGCATCTGTCACCGTCACATCTGCACTAGCAATAGCAATTTTGGTCCCAGTGCTTTGGAAATGGTTGTAGCTGACAGGGGCCACCATTCCATTTCCTGCACCTCTGCTTCCCTACCTTCCTCTCCTTCCCAGGGCCACAGTAGAATTCCTCTTGTCTTCATCATCTGCCTCACTGGCTTCCACATTTAACAATCACCCTCTTCCATTTCTGACACTTCTAGCATGGTGCTACTATCAAATACACCTTCCCCTCTCCTTGCAGTATTCCCATTCCCTCTGGGACATTCTGCCTCACTCTTCATACAGCACCAACACACCCTCACTTTCCCATGACGTTTTCCCATCCAAACACAGGAAGTGAAACACTTGCCCTTTTTTCTCTCAGATCTCAAACACTCATCCTAGGTAAAATAGTAACGTACTTATCTCAATTTAATATATTGTATTTACTGCTTGTGATCTGATCTCTTCCATATTTTTGGGTGACTGCTCTGCAAAATACCTCTGTTCAGTCTGCAAGCACAATCCCAAGCTGCCAGATCATCTGTTACTTTAATTCTCCATTCCCTTACATTCTGACACCTCTCTCTGACCTCTGTCTCCTACACTACTCCACTGATGCTCAATGAAGACCATCTCAGCCTCCAGCTCAGCACTCAACAATTTCAGCTGATGACTCAGCTACTCATGTTTGCACCTCCTCCAAACCTGTCTTTTGTTCTCTTCTCTGGTTATCAACCAATTTTGCTTTGCACCATTGATCATGTTTGCCATTTAAACTCTCCTTTTCTCTGTGAATTAAAACCTGTGCATCCCTAAGTTATTCCAATTCTGGCGAAAGATTATTGACCTGAAATGCAAACTCTGCTTCTGTGTCGAGAGATTCTGTCCGACGTGTTAAAGATTTCAGAGCAAAAATCAAACTGCTGGAGGAACTCGGTAGGTCAGGCAGCATCTGTGGAGGGAAAGGAATGGTTGACATTTCAGGTCGAGACCCTGCACCAGGACTGTTGAGGATTTCATCATTTTCCACTGAATGCAGGAGATGTCATTGAGCAAGGAGGAGTCCATCTCCAAGCTCTTGCAACAACTAATTAAGAAAGCAAACAGTGTGTTGGCCTTTATTGCAATAGAATTTGAGCAGAACAGTACAGCATAGGAACAGGCCCTTCAGCCCATCAAGACTGTGGCAATCATGAAGTTAATCCAACTAATCCTATCTGCCTGCACATAGTCTATAGCTCTCTATTCCCTGCCTGTTCATGTGCCTGTCTAAATGCCTCCTAAATGTTGCCATCGTATGTCCTTCTACCACCTCCCCTGGAAGTGCATTTCAGGCACCTACCACTGTCTGTTTAAAAAACTTGCTTTGCACATCTCCCTTCAACTTTTCCCCCTTGCCTTAAACACATGCCCTCTGGTATTTGACATTTCCACCCTGGGAAAAAGAATCTATACCCTATGACTATCTATCCTATCTATGCCTCTCATAATTTTATATCCTTCTATCAGGTCACCCTTCGGCCCCCAGTGCTCCAGAGGAGAATGAAGGTGTCTTACAGATGGAGCCCTAGTAAGACTGCATCTGGAATATTGAGTTGAGGTCTAGTCTCCCTAGCAAAGAAAGGATACCATTGCCTTTAGAGGGAGTGCAACAGAAGTTCAGCAAATTGGTTCCTGGGATGGGCAGGATTCCTCAAATGAGAGATTAAGCAGAGTTTAGAAAGTAAAATGTAATCTCATTGAAATATACAAAGTTCTGATAGACTTCACAGGATGAATGCAGAGATGATGTTTCCCCCGGCTGCAGTCCAGCACTGGGGGTCAGCCTCAAAACAAGGTGTCATTCAGGACTGAAATGAGATGCAGTGAACCTGGAATTATGCAGTGTTGGTCACTGAGTACATAAAAAGCTGAGATTGCTTGGTTTTGGGATATTAGAAAAAAATCAAGGCATATGTGGTTTGTGCAGGAAAGTGAGGTAAAAGATCAGCTATGATTTTATTCAATGGTACAGAAAGCATGAGGGGCCAAATGGCCTACTCCTGCTTCTATTCCTTGCATTCTTGTGTTCTATGATGCCCAACGTGTCCTGTTGCCTTTGCTAGCCAATGCCAACATGTACTACAGTGACTGTTACTAACTATTTAAGACTCTAATACTGCATGATATGAGAAGGAAGCCAGTAATGAACAGGCTTAAATCTGAAACATTAACTGTTTCTGTTTGCTTCGATGCTGCCTAACCTGCTGCAGATTTCAGATTTTCAGCATCTGTAGTATTTTGCATTTGCATGAAAATTATATAGGCTTTAACAGTTGACAGAGGGTTCTTCTGATAATTTTTTTAAATTCCTGCTTCTCCTCTAGCTATCAGTCTTTTTCTCTCAGCTCCCCAGGATTTAATACTGCTCTCCTCCTGGCCACAATTACTTGGCCAACATAGGTTACCCAGCTTATCCCCTCTTTATGTCAGAACTGTAGTTGTCGACAGCATAAAGTATTGATTGGATCGATAAGAGTGGAAATGGTGAGGATAATCCCACTAAATTAGGGATCAGAGGACAGGGGTTGGAGGTGAATGATGTGCCTCACAAGCCTAATTGAGTTTTTTGAGGAGGTGACAAAACAAATTGATGAAGGTAGAGCGGTGGATTAAGTGTATATGGATTTTAGGAAGATGCTTAACAAGGTTCCCCATGGTAGGCTTATCCAGAAAGTCATGAGGCATAAGATCCATGGAAACTTGGCTGCATGGATTTGGAGTTGGCTTGCCCAGAGAAGGCAGAAGGTAGTAGTAGATGGAGAGTATTCTGCCTGGAGGTCGGTGACTAGTGGTGTTCTGCAGGGATCTGTTCTGGGACTCCTGCTCTTTGTGATTTTTATAAGTTACTTGGATGAGGAAGTGGAGGGGTGAGTTAGTAAGTTTGCAGATGTCACGAAGTTTGGAGATGTTGTCGATAGTGTAGAAGGTTGTTGTAGGTTACAATGGGATATAGACAGGATGCAGAGTGGGCAGAGAAGTGGCAGACGAAGTTCAATCTGGAAAAGTGTGATGCGATACACTTTGGAAGATTGAACTTGAAGGAGGAGTACAAGGTTAATGGCAGGATTCTTAGCAGTGTGGAGGAGCAGAGGGATCTTGGAGTCCAAGTCCATAGTTCCCTCAAAGTTGCCGCGCAAGTTGATAGGGTGGTTAAGAAGGCATATAGTGTGCTGGCCTACATTAGTCGAGGGATTGAATTCAAGAGCTGCGAGGTAATGTTGCAGCTCTATAAAACTCTGGTTAGACTACATTGAGAGTGTTGTGTTCAGTTCTGGTTGCTTCATTATAGGAAGGATGTGGAAGCTTTAGAGAGGGTGCAGAGGAGATTTACCAGGATACTGCCTGGATTAGAGAACATGTCTTATGAGGAAAGATTGAGCAAGCTAGGACTTTTCTTTTTGGAGCTACGGAGGATGAGAGGCGACTTGTTAGAAGTGTATAAGATTATGAGAGGCATAGATAGAGTGGACAGCCAGCACCTTTTCCCCAGGGCGGCAATGGCCAATACCAGAGGACATCCATTTAAGGTCAGAGGAGGAAAGTTTAGGGGAGATGTCAGAGGTGGGTTTTTTACACAGAGAGTGGTTGATGCCTAGAATGCACTGCCAGGGGTGGTGATTCAATTGGGACATTAAAAGACTGTTAGGTAGGCACATGGATGTAAGAAAAATAGAGGGTTATGGGCTGTTTAGGAGGGAAGGGTTAGGTTAATTGTGGAGTAGGTTTATATAGGTAAGCACAACATTGTGGGCCAAAGGGCCTGTACTGTGCTGTACCATTCTATGTTCTATGTGGTTGACCATGTCAATGGCTATGTCAGAAAGAAGGAGGTGAAAGGGAACTATATTCACTGAAGATTAACACCTTAACCTTAATTTTATTAAAAAAAATAATCCCTGGTTGATGGTTATTGTGTAGATTACTGAAAGATTTAGGTAAGTATGAAGAATTAGAGAGACTTCTCTGACAGATTTATTCTATCATGCAAATTGTTCTCAATTAAAGAATCCACATATTCTAGGAGATGGCAGCCATTCTTAATCTGAAATGTACCTGTTCCTTAAACCGTTCTCTGTCACCATTACTACTGGTGTCCCTCTCCACAACACTTGATGTTCCCCTACCACCAAGGCACCTGTATTCAAAAGCGGATTGATTACTCACAAGTAGAAATCATCCCCTGGCTCTGATTTTATTTTTTGAATAGACTTTTACTTTTATTGTAAGTATAATACAACTGGAGTAAAGGCGACTGAGCCAGTCACCCAGCTGGGTTAATCAGCAATGCTGAGGGATAATCCAAATAGTAGATAGCATTTTCCAGAGTCTCAGGAAGGGACAGCTGTGGATAAGCTTAAGCAAAGTTGCCATTCTGACGTCAGTATTTCCTGAGTCAGTTGAAGCTGCAGTGCGTTAACCCACCCTCCCCTCCCCTTTCCTTCTCTCTGCACACACTCTCACACTTCAAGGCATGTGCTAGAGTGACTGCCTGACGTTAGAATTCTTCACAATACTCCAGCTGTGTGCTGCCCGCTCAGGATCTACTGACTACAGAACACTCTGTGCTGATGCACACACAGCCTTGCCTCCTGCTTTTCTGTTCATCAATTTTAATTCAGTTGTAGAAGAAACAAAAAGGACCAGAGCAGTTTGGAATCTGAATGGACAGCAGACAGCACAGCTTATTCTGGTAAGAACTCTCCAATTACCTTTGCAGAATAAAAGAAAGCTTTTCAAAAATTTGTTGCATTGCTAGAGATCACTAGTTTCCATATAAATATTTTACATTTTTCATTTCAAAACCACTATTTTTTTGTGTCGTGCAAAATTTCAGCTTTAAAATTCTGTACAGTAGATCATCCACTTTCCTACGTTCCAGTTAAAACTGCCAGTATTTTGGATTATGAATCGCAGCTACGGAGAGCAAAATTATTGATCAAAGTTTTCGAATGATGCCCTTTAACAAGTTAGAAAGGAACTTTCCACAATCAGCATTCCCACAGCTGTAGAGTTGGGCCAGATTTTGCTGGAGCTGGTCACCTCCTTAGTTATACCTCTTTTCTTGCACTTCAGCTGAAAAGTATTTTTGGCCCACAAACTACTAGAAAAGTAGGCTGATAGCAGAAGTCATTGGATCATCCAGAGCCTTCGTGAAGAGTGGCACTAACACTCTTTCTCCTCAAGTATTATGATATTGAAACAAAATGAAAGGAAAAAAAGAATTAAAACATTAAAAACACTGAGCACCGGATGTGTGTAATAGTAACGTTTTCACATTGAACTGAAATTTGATTCTATTGATTTTTGTTTAGTTCTTGGAAAAGAGGATACATTTGTGCTCCAGAAGATTTAGAAATATCTGCTTAGTTTATTACCTGTGGGAATGAGATTCCACTGTTTAGGTTTATCCCTTTCTGAGTCGAATAAATCTCATCATTAAATGTTTCTTGGCTTGCTAAATAACACCCCTAACGTCCTGTGGTAAGTTTAATTGGGAATTAGGATGCATTTTCTTGAAACTGACAGGGATGTTCAGGGTAAGGAATAGGCATGACAAGGCTAAGAGCTGGGTGAATTTCCCTCGCCACAATTGTTGCGTTAATTACACACTAATAGTGGTTTTTGGCTGATTTTCCAGCAAATTCTGAACCACTGGGTGTCAAGGCATGTAATTCTGTCATTCTCCAACCATGTTGATGTGACTGTCAGATGTAGCAATACTGGCAGCGACTGGCTTTTTGTTTGTACCTGGATATTTCAGAGGCACTTCCATTGGCAAACTTGGCTAATTATACCCTCTAAGCTCAGTGTGACACCTGTGCAGGGGAAATTGTGAGAGTTAACTAAGACAGCTATTTGAAAGGAACATTGATTGCATGGATATAGTACCTTTCAGGTTGTCAGGGTTTCCTAAAATGTTTCCCATCTATGAAGCCATTTTCAAGAACAGTTGCAATATACAAAATCAGCAGGATAGATCTCCCTGGTCCTGGCCAACATTCATTCATTAATCAACATAACTAAGAGGAAGATTATGTGGTCATTTTCTTCATTGTTGTTTGTGGAATGTTACTGTCTATCAATTGGCTTCTATCATTCCTGCATTACAATAGTGACTGCATTTTTGCCTCCCAGACCGGCATTCTAAAACATTCTACGCATATCAAGTTGATGTGTTTCTAAGTGAAGAGTTGCTTAAAATTAAGTAATCAAAGTACATGAATTAGATATGTTTGATATTCAGCAGGGTAAGTAATCCACTTTGACAATCCCAGTGCTGTTCCTCAGGGATGCTGCACTGTTGGTCTGCCTTCTTTATGATATGTTTCTCTCAGATGGATGCAATAACATCTCATGGCATTATTTCCAAGAAGATCAGGGAATATGTCTAGTGTACTCAAACAATACCAAAGTCATGCAAACATATGAATTAGGAGCAGGAGTAGGCCAATTGGTCTGGCCTGTTCTTCCATTTAATAAGATCATAGCTGATCTGATTGTAACCTCCCCTCTGCATTCCTATTCACCTAGACCATAAGATATAGGAGCATAATTAGGCCATTTAGCCCATCGAATCTGCTCCGCCATTCAATCATGGCTGATTTTATTTTCAACCCCATTCTCTTGCCCTCTCCCTGTAATCCTTAACCCCCTTACCAATCAAGAACCTATCAGTCTCTGCCTTAAATACACCCAATGACTTGGCCTCCATAGCCCTATCATGGCAATAAATTGCACAGATTCAAAGCTCTCTGGCTGAAAAAATTCTTCCTTATCTCACTTTTGAAGGGACATCCCTTTATTCTGAGGCTGTGGCTCAGATCCTAGACTGTCCTACTAATAGAAACATCCTCTCTATGTCCACTCTATCCAGGCCTTTCAGTATCTGGTAGGTTTCAGTGAGATCCCCTTTGATGTCTCTGAGCCTGTACTCAATGGAGTTTATCCTTCTGAACTCTCTCACAACAGGAAGCATCCTCTCCACATCCACACTGTGAGACCCCTCGGGATATTATATGTTTCAATCTCTCCCTCTTACCCTTCTGAAGTTAAGCAGATACAGTCCTAGCCTGGCCAACTTTCAGAAGCAGAATGAGGTTTATTATCACTGATATATGTTGTGAAATTTGTGATTTTGCAGCAGTAGTACAGTGCAAGACATAAAAATTACTGTAAGTTACATAAATAAATAAATAGTGCAAAAGAGGAATAACGAGGTAGTGAAAAACATTATGATGCCGGAGGAACTCAGCAGGCCAGGCAGCATCCATGGAAAAAAGCAGGCGGTCAGCGTTTTGGAGCAGGACTGAAGATTGGAAAAGTGGAAATCCAAAATATAGGAGGGAGAAGCAGAGAAGTGATAGGTGGACAAAAGAGGGGAGGCTGGGTGGGCACAAGGTGGTGACAGGTAGATGCAGGTAAGCGATAGTGATAGGCAGGTGCAGGGGAGGAGGGGAGAGCAGATCCAGGGGATGGGTCAAAGGTAAGGAGGAAAAAAGGGGAGGGGGTAGAAAAAGAGAGATAGGTTAGGAAAAGGAAGAAAAGAAAAGGCATGGTTGGGGGGTGGGCATAGGGTGGGGGTGGGGAATTCAATGTTCATGCCATTAGGCTGCAAGGTTCCAAGACGGAAAATGAGGTGCTGTTCCTCCAGTTTGAGCTTGGAATTCTCCCGGCAGTAGAGAAGGCCAAGGACTGATATATCTGTGATGGAGAGGGAGTTGAAGTGACTGGCAACGGGGAGATGCAGGTCGCAGTTACGGACGGAGCACAGATGTTCTGCGAAATGGTCACCTAGTCTCCGTTTGGTCTTGCCAATGTAGATGAGGCCACACTTGGAGCACCAAATGCAGTAGATGATATTAAGGGAGGTGCAGGTAAATCTTTGTCTCACCTGAAAGGACTGTTTGGGTCCCTGGATGGAGGTCCTCCTTACCTTTGACCCATCCCCCAGTGGATCTGCTCTCCCATCCTCCCCCACACCTGCCTATCACCATCTCTTACCTGCATCTACCTATCACCAGATTGTGCCCACCCCACCCCCCTCTTTTGTCCACCTATCACTGCTCTGCTTTTCCCTCCTATGTATTGGGTTTCCCCTTTTCCTATCTTCAGTCCTGAAGAAGGGTCCTGACCTGAAAAGTTGACCACCTGCTTTTCTCCACGGATGCTGCCTGGCCTGCTGAGTTCCTCCAGCATCATAGTGTTTTTCATTTGCAGTCCTTTGTTTTACCATTAATGAGGTGGTGTTCAAGGGTTCATGGACCATTCAGAAATCTGATGGCGGAGGGGAAGAAGCTGTTCCGGAATCGTTGAGTGTGGGTTCTTCAGGATCCTGTACCTCCTCCCCGATGGTAGTAACATGAAGAGGGCACGTCCTAGGTGGTGAGGGTCCTTCTTGAGGCACCGCCTCTTGAAGATGTCCTCAATAGCGGGGAGGGTTGTGCCTGTGATGGAGCTGACTGAGGCTACAATCCTCTGCAGCCTCTTTTGATCCTGCACATTGGAGCCTCCATACCAGGCAGTGATACAACCAGTCAGAATGCTCTCCGCCATACATCTGTAGAAATTTGCAAGAGTCTCTGGTGACGTACCTTTGGTGAGATTCCTCATAAAGACAACGGTATTAGTCTCTGAGCCTACAAATGCATTAATATCATTTCTAAATAAGATCAATACACAGTATTCCAGATGTTTGTGGAGCTCCTTATTTGCAAATTGGCTACTATGTAACTTATTCCGCTAAATGTGACCAGCCTCCAACAATACTCCACTGGCAACAAAAGACTCTGGGAAGAAATGAAGATGTGAAAGGAACGAAAGAAATGCTATTCATTTTTAAAAGCAAGATTACATTCATCCTGTCATTAGTGATGTTCTCCTGAAAGTTCACTATGATTAGTGATCCTATTTAGACATCTTAGATTATTCAGGATCAGCAACAAACTGCAGGTGCTGGAAATTGGAAATAAAAACAGAAGTCAGTGAGTATCTTTGGAGAGAGAAACAAACTTAAAGTTTCTTATGGAAAATCATAGACCAGAAACTTAAATCTATATCTCTCTCCACAGATACTCCCTGATCTGTTGATCATTTGCAACGTTTTCTGTTCTTGAATCATAAAGGAGATTCAGGTGGAAATTCTGTCTGCCATTCTCCATTTGTCTACCTACAGGCTGTCCCCGGGTAATGAACCGGTTCTGTTTTTACAGACGCCCATAAGTCAATTTTGTCCATAAATTGGAAAATACACAAAAATCACTCGATATGGTAGCCATACCCCCACCGTATTTTAATAAATGGCATCAAAAGTATGTAAGATTAATAAGGAAGAACAATTGCTAAAAGTGGAGAGGGAGAGGAAGCTAGTTCTGCTGAATGAACAGACGTACACACGTCGGACTTTTGAAGTTAATAATGTTAAGGGAGCTCATTCATATGTACGGGTGTCCATAAGTCGGGTGTTCCTAACCCAGGGATGGCCTGCTCTATCTATTTCTCTTTTGTTCTTTCCGTCTATCAGACTGTGAGTTGTAGGCTCAAATCATATCAAAGGCTAAGTTGCATGTGTGAATTTGACCAACAAAATATGGAGTGAATTATCTGCTTGGCATTGGTTGTTCTGATCAGGCTGAAGGAATGTATTCAATTTGGGATTTCTGCCTGCAGAATGTCAAGCTGGTGACCTCCTAGCAGATGCTTGGGGTGGGACCAGGATTTCAACGAGACATCCAGTCAACTGATTTTGTCCATTTGGGAATTCTGAGTACAGATGTTTATTGATGGACATCTGCTCTTCTTTCCCAGTCTGACCTTAGTGATACACAAGACAGACTAATGTGATTAACTGTCCTCTGAAATGACATTATAAGCTGTTTTGTTCAAAGGCAATTCATGTTGTAACAATAAGTGCAAGTTTTACCAAGGATGTCCACATTGTATGAAAGAAAAAAAAACTCCATTCAGCAGAGTGTAAGAAGTCCCAAATTAGAGGTTCACCATGTCCGATACAAAATGTAACCCACTTCAGAAAGAATTGGTAGCTTGGATTCATGGGTTGGATAAACAAGGCCACAAGGTGACTAATTGAGAGTGGTTGAACAATGAAAGTAGAAAGATTTAAATCATGTCCTTAATTGGATTTTGCTCTGAATCCTGTGTGTGGAGAGATTTATAAGGGAGTCTGACTGCTTCTTACCCATCCTGATACAACAGCATCCTGTGTTTATTTTGTACCTTTAATGCAGTAAATGTTCCACATCATGGATATGGGTCAAGTGCAAGCAAATAGGACTAGCTCAGGTAGGCATCTTGGACTTCATGGATGAGTTGGGCCGAAGGGCCTGTTTCCATGCTGTATAATGCTAAATTTGGGACTGAGATACTTAAAAATAACAGATGCCCAAATACTTGGTGAAAGAGAGAGGTTTAAAGGAGCATCTTAAATGGGGGAAAGAGGTGCAAAACAAGGAAGGTTAGGGACAGAATTAGAGCTCAGAGCCTTGGTACCTAAAGTGGTGGAGCAGATGAAACTACTCATAAGACCTCATTGGTAGAGTCAGATCTCTCTTTGGGTTTTAGGGCTGGAGGAGATCACAGGAGAATGGGGAGGGATTTGGAAATAAGGTTAAAAGTTTTAAGATTCAGGTATTGCTTAACAAAGAGCCAGTATAAGTCAGGAAACACAGGGTGCTGTGTGATTGGATGCAAGTCAAGATGAGTGTCAGAGTTTTGGATGACGTTTATGGAGCGTGAGGGAGGCAATCCAGGAGTGCATTAGAATAGTAACATCGAGAGAGAGCAAATGCATGGATGAGGTTTTCAACTGAACTGAGGGAAGGTGAACAAGCTGAAAGGTGTTATGATGGCAGACCACAAATGATTATGCAGATATGCTGTTTGGAGCTTGCCTTGAGATCAAGTATGACACCTATGTTGCCAACAGTTTTGTTCACCTCAGACAACTGCTAAGGAGAGAAAAAGAACAAATGGCTAGATTTTGAGGCAGGAGCTGGGGATAGTGGGTTCTTTATTCCCAATGTTTAGTTACAGGAAATTTCTGCTCATCTAGTTCTGGGTGTTAGACAAGGAGCCTGACAATTTAGAGGCAGTGAAAGGACCAAGAGATGTGATATGGAGCTGGATGTTGCCAGGGTACCTGTGGAAACAACCTCTGTGTCTTTGGATGAAGTTGCTAAGGGGCATTGACTTAAAGAGAAGAAGAAGGATGGACCTTGGAGATATCAGAGATGATGGTGCATTTGCAGGGAGAAAAGACACGGTACGCAATTCTCTGACTACAGGTGGATAGACCCAGGTGAATGTTTTCCCGCCCAGCTGGTTGACAGAGGAAGTCCATTGGAGGAATAAAGGATGCAGATATATGTAAACAAGAGGGAGTTTACCTTTGTTGCTATCCTCTGATCTGCGATATTGCTATTGGTTTATTATTGTCACTTGTACTGAGATACAGTGAAAAACTTGTCTTGCATACCAATCGTACAGGTCAATTCATTACACAGTGCAGTTATATTGAGTTAGTACAGAGTGCATTGAGGTAGTACAGGTAAAAACAATAACAGTACAGAGTACAGCTACAGAGGAAGTGCAGTGCAATAAGGTGCAAGGTCACAAGAAGGTAGATTGTGAGGTCATAGTCCATCTTATCGTATAAGGGAACCGTTCAACAGTCTTATCACAGCGGGATAGAAGCTGTCCTTAAGCCTTGTGGTATGTGCACTCAGGCTCCTGTATTTTCTACCTGATGGAAGAGGAGCGGAGAGAGAATGACCCGGGTGGGTGGGGTCTTTGATTATGCTGGCTGCTTCACCAAGGCAGCGAGGGGTAAAGACAAGAGTCCAAGGAGGGGAGACTGGTTTCCGTGACGTGCTGAGCTGTGTCCACAACTCTCTGCAGTTTCTTGTGGTCCTGGGCAGTTTCAGAACTACAACAGAAATATAAACCTGATTGAAGGGACTGAAATGTAAATTTGTGGAAAGATTACAGTCCATGTCCTTTATTGCTGCTTGAAACTTTCCTCTCTGGTGACTGTAAAGCTGAAACTGTCCTATTTTGTGTGATCCTCACTCTGTGCTTAATGCAATGAAATGAAAAGAGTTTGGCTCAAATGTTAACACAGTCACATGAAATTCCTGGTTCACTCTTGTAGCAGAGGCATATAGCCTATTTATTTTATTGCTTCAGTGAAGTAATGAACTGAAGAATTTCATCCAAAGATGTTAATGCACTTGTGATTGATATTGCCCCAGCATGATTTGGTCCAAATTTTACAGCAGTTTGTCATTTTCTCCCCATACCATAGATTCAGTAAGCTATATACCTACCCTAGACTTGCCCTCCTGTTAAATATTTACTGTTGTGCAGAAACACAGCACTGAGCCGAGTGATTGTGGGCTGCCACTTTTGAAGAGCAGTCCAATTGGTCCCATCCATTGCATTTTTTCCATATCCCTGCAGTGCCTTTCCCCTTCATGTATTTATCCAGTTCCCTCATGAAAGCTACTTCTGTATCTTGTTCTATCACCCCATCAGACTCTTCATATCCTAACCATTTCCTAAGTAAAGCCATTTTTCTTCAGGTCATTTCTGGCTCATTTGCCCACTGCCTTAGATCTAAGCCAATTGGTTATCCACCCTTCATCCATCAGAAACAGTTTCACTTTATTCACTCTATCAAAGCTATTGGAATAACAGCTTCCGAACCATTCCCATCTCCCACTCTGCCTAAGCTTGTTGATTCCGTGCATAATGAGCCTTGACCTTTCATCTAGAGGTTCTCTATATTAATAAAAGTATGTGTTACACATGGCAACAATTTGATAAAAATACATTGAACAGAACTCTCACAGAAATGCTGACTATAAACATAAATGTCTTTGGTTAATTAAGTTTATCTGTGATATCTGTAACAGGACAATAAAACTGGAAGGAAGGAACTAGCATTTATTTATTCATCTAGTCTTTCTTATCTTGTTTTGGAACTTTCCAAAATGCTATGAAGTGTGGTCACTATTTTTATGTATGCAAATGTGGTAGTCAATTTGCCTCAGCTAGGATGCAGACAATAATGCAGTAACTTTACTGCAATGTTGCACCTCAATGGGTGCCCCCCCTCCCTCGGTCTGGTAGTTATGTCACCCCCTCAGCTCGAATGGAATTCTTGCTGTGTAGCAGCTGGAAGAGCTAGCTGATAACAGTGCAGTGAGGGCAGCTGAGAAAAAGAAGCGCAACATGGAATAGTAGGATCCAGGATCTATTTCCTTTACCCCTGAGATTTAGTTTAACAAAGAGGAGCAGAAAGAAGAGGGAATTGTCGCCATATCTGTTGCAGAAAGAGGAATAATATGAGGTCCTGATAGGTTAGAACATAGAACATAGAACAATTACAGCACAATTCAGGCCCTTCGGCCCACAAAGCTGTGCTGAACGTGTCCCTACCCTAGAAATTACTAGGCTTACCCATAGCCCTCTATTTTACTCAGCTCCATATACCGATCTAACAGTCTCTTGAAAGACCCTATCGTATCAGCCTCCACCACCATTTCCGGCAGCCCATTCCACACACTCACCACTCTTGAGTAAAAAACTTGCCCCGACATCTCCTCTATATCTACTCCCCAGCACCTTAAACCTATGTCCTCTTGTGGCCACCAATTCAGCCTCGGGGAAAAGCCTCTGACTATCTACCCTATCAATACCTCTCATCATCTTATACACCTCTATCAGGTCCCCCCTCATCCTCCGTCTCTCCAAGGAGAAGGTTGGATAAAAAGAGAATGAGAGGAAGGAAAAATAGAAAAAAAACTTGCATCTAACATTTGATTTTTAAACTTCTAAGTTTTGCTTTAATTCTCTGAATATTTACTACATATAGGAATTTGGGAGTCAGCAATTTAAATTGTTTCTTTTGTAAAACTGAGATGTTGATTGGCATTGCAATAACAATTATCCCCTTGTTTAAGAGGCACTTATTGTTAATTGACCTTTCTGCTTGGTCAGTTTAACAGATAATTGACATGTAAATCCAGAAAGCTTTAAAATTAATGGATGACTGAGAGTGAGAAGCCAGGTGTATAAAACAACTGCTTGAGCAGCATAAATCGACCAACGTTTTTTTTTGGGAATTAACAACTAATGGCATATATATTCCTCTCCTGAGCTAAATATTTTTAGAGCATTAATAACAGGGAATGCATTAGCATGGAGTTATTTCTCCAACTATTGTGGTTTTGGTTGCGTCAGATGAGGGAGCCACCTGAGATGTCCCATAAGTGGCAGCACCTCTGGCAATACCTTAGTGAAGTGTCAGGCTGGTTTATACCTGGCAGCATATTCAGTCTTGAATCTATTGCTGTCTGAGTGACAGGCGAGAGTGTTATTGAACTGGGAGCTTGAAGTATAAAATTTGTTACTACAGTCCACAAAATTTATTCTTTAAAGGAGAAATTATACTAGATTGATATTTCCTTTTACAACAGCATCTGCTACAGCTAATGGTGCTAAGTGATTTATCCTCACTGTTCCTGCTGTTTATTGTAAAAATACTTTGCTGAAGCTTGTGAACTGGATGAGGTTAAGAATTTGACCCCTCTTCAGATGTCATTCCTAATTCCTGATGTTAGTTCAGAGGAATGCCAGACCAGTTCAAGTGAATAGTTTTACTACATAAAAAGTAGGAACAACTCTCAATAAATTCTAGTAATTGCAAATGCATTAAATAATTACTGCAGAGCTTTCACGATATTATTCAGATTAAAAAAAACGTTAAGTTTTATTTTCTAAGCTCCCTCATTCTTTGTGTTCCTCTCTGAGGTGTTATGTCCTGTTTTCTTTCTCACTTGTCCTTGATTTTGTAAACTTTTATCACTCCATTTGTAACTCTCTTCTTTGGCATCTTCACTGCCTTCTGTATCTTAAAAACATATTTAATGTATTTGCACAGGCTATCAATTAAAGGAGCATTTCTTGTATAAGTGTCTTAAGATATACAAGATGAGGATGTTATAACCAAGGTAGATCAATCCATGGTGGGGGTCCCTTCTGAATTCTTTTAAGCGCTAGAAAGAGGGGTTTCTTTATAGGAATAGTGTTAGAACTTGCTATTTGTCTGTTGTTATCATTAAAAGTTATCTATTGGTTGGAGGAATCTATAGATAAAATGAAACAATTACATATTCAGATGACTGCATTGGTGCTGCTTCCTGCTCTTGCACATTAGTTGCAAATTTCCACCCAATTTCACATAATCCATCTCTGATTCTTCCTTTCCCTTTCTTGACTTCTTTACTTTCATTTCAGGGGGTTGGTTAGTGACCAACTACCCACAGATTCCTGCAACTGTCTCAACACCATCTCCTCCCACCCTGCTTCTTGTAAGTCATTCCATTCTCCAAGTGTTTCTGGCTCCATTGTACTTGTTCTGAAGAAACATGGCTTCTCCTCCATGTAGTTGATGTGGTTCTCAACCACATCTGTTCCATCTCCCACACTTCAATTCTCCTCCCCTTCAGATCAATGATGGTGTTCCTTCTGTCTGGTCCTCATCTTCCATCCCACTAGCCTCCACAGTCAAGCTTAGTAACTTCTGCCACTTTCAAAGTGATCCAGCCACCACAAACATCTTCCTCTCCCCTTTCAGCATTACAACAGTCCTTGATTCTGACTTTGATAAGGTGCTACAAGAGATTATTAAAACAAAATTAGAGCACAGGACATTGAGCGTATAATACCAATGTGGATTGAGGATTGGTTAATGAGCAGAAAATGGAGAGTAGGAATGAAGGGAACTTTTTAATTTGCAAGGCAGTGGCTGCTCAGGTGCCGTGAAGTGTGGTGCTGTATCTCCAGCTGTTTGTTATCTTTATCACTGATTTGGACAAGAGCAATCAAGTGTAATCTATCTATGTTTGGTGGTGATGCAAAACTAGGTGGACTTGGGTATCCTTGTACATCAAGCTTTGGAAATCAACATGTAGTTACATCAAGCAATTAGGAAGGCCATGGTATGTTAACCTTTATTGCAAGAAGAACTGAGTATAAGACATCTTTGTCCAATTATATAGGGCCCTCATAAGACTGTATCTGGAATATTGTGTACAGGTCTGGTTGAGTGCAGTGAAGGTTCATTCTGAGATTGTGGATTTTTTTGTAAGTAGAGAAATACAGCAGACCAGGTCTACGGACTCTTGAGTTTAGAAGAATGAGAGGCAATCTCATTGAAACACACAAATGGGGCTTGACAATGAGTTCATGTTTCCCTTGCTTGTCGTATCTAGAACCAGGAGTCGCAGTCTCAAATTAAGGGGTTGACCATTCAGGACAGAGAATACATAGAACATAGAACAGTACAGCACAGAACAGGCCCTTCGGCCCACAATGTTGTGCCAACATAGCTATTCCCTCCTGCCTGCAGAATGCCCATACCCCTTTATTTTCCTCTCATTCATGTGCCCATCCAAGCCCTTCTTGAAAACCCCCAATGAGTTTGCCTCCACCACCCTATCAGGCAATGCATTCCAGGCATCCGCCACTCTCTCAGTAAATAAAAGTACGCCTCACATCTCTTCACCTGGAGGGTAATGAAGTTTTGGAATTCTCTACCGAAGAGGACTCAAGGCTCAGTCACCAAGTATACTAAAGGTAAGAGTTCAACAGATTTTTAGAGAGAGTGGGTGACAGCTTTGCATAACATGGAGCTGGCTGGAAGGGCTGTGGGCTAGTCCTGCTCCTATTTCCTCTGTTCAGTTCACAAGCATAACCCTAAGCTTCCAGTTGCTGTTACTTTAATTCTCTATTGACTCCCACTGTGAGCTCTCCGACTTTGGCCCCTTACACTGTTCCAATGAAACCCAACATAAGTCTAAGAAACATCATCTCATTTTCCAGTGAGGCATCTTGCAGCTCTCAGGACTCAGCACTCAGAAGTTGAACAATTTCAGATAACCATCCTTTCCATTTTGTGCCACAACTGGACACTTCTGATGAAAGCCCGGACAGAGACATTTAAGAGACATTTAGACAGACACCTGAACAAACAGGGAAAGGAGGGATATGGACCATGTTCAGGCAGATGGGATTAGTTTAATTTGGTATCAAGATCAGTGAAGACATTGTGGGCTGAACGGCCTGTTCCTGTGCTGTACTGTTCTATGTTATATGGTTCTACAACACTTTATCTCACTCATCCAAGGAAACCTATAGTTCTCCTTGACGAGGAATGGGTGTGGCATAAGATGAACACTCTATGTATACAAAAAAATGTTGAACAGAAGGGACTGTATCTCTGTTTTATCTCTTGCACCCTAGCTGCATCTTTTTAAGATATCTATTAGTCACACATACATTGAAACACACAGTGAAATGCATCTTTTTGCGTAGTGATTTGGGGGCAGCCCGCAAGTGTTGCCACGCTTCCTGTGCCAACATAGCATAACTTCCTAACCTGCACGTCTTTGGAATGTGGGAGGAAATCGGAGCACCTGGAGGAAACCCACGCAGACACAGGAAGAACGTACAAGCTCCTTACAGGCAGCGGCTGGATTTGAACCCAGGTCACTGGCGCTGTAAAGCATTACACTTACCACTATGCAATCCATTATCTTGGGTTTGGGTGGTTAATGATGAAGGTCAGATTCCTGGGACATTCCTACCGACACTTGGGAGTGCACCGTTACCACCTTGGGAAGCCAGCTTGTTTTTTAGCGAGGCTGCATTGGTATGATGAAGGTGCAGAAAAATATGACTTGCTGTTCCATAACACAGTTTATGACCTCAGAATCTCCCAAAACACAAAACAAGCAATGAAATACAGTTGAAGTGCAGTTCCTGTTGTAATGTACCAGCTAGTCTGTATAAAGCAATAAACCAAACTGCATTGAGATAGATGGCTGCTGATCTGTTCTCATTCGATGAGGGACAGGTATTGGTCAATCCACTGGAGAAAGTTCCCCTGCTCTTCCACAGGAAGTGACTATAGGATTATTTTCATGTTCACCCAAGAAATTAGCTTATTTCAGACAGCACCTCAGGTACCCCAGCACTTTCTCAGTGTCAGTCCACTCTTTGGGTTCATGTCTTTGGATTGGAACTTGAAACCGCAGTTTTTTGACTCGGACAACTTTTTACCTTAGTGACCTTTGGATGATGCCTCGACTCTAACTGTAGCTCAGACCTTTGAAGATAATTCTTCTAACATCATCTTTCTTGAGGCATGCAGCCAATGACCTGTAGAAATAACAACAGCTGCACAGATAAATTATTGTTAGATACAGGAATTGCAGATTTTACTTGTCTTTTTCCTTTCCAAAACCTCTCTGTTTTCTAGACCTTCTCTCCTCTTGATGTGATGTGTGACCAAACCTTTGCATTTGCCTCCAAATGGTGGGAAGTGGGAATAATATACATACAGTATGTCAAGATGATGGTTTTGATTTGTCTGGACAAGTGGCCTATTGCTCCTAAGTCTTGCTTTCCTTTGATGCCTGGGGCACAAAGTGAAGAAGGATTATTTTCTTTAAAAAGAGATGTCTATTATTTCTGCCTAAGTGGAAAACAGTCAGTGATTCAATTTATCAATCAGGGTACTTTATTAAGCAAAGGAAAAGTTTTCACTGAGGGACAGTATCCTGTTGTAGCTTCCTTCCATATAGGTAAACGTGTTCTGCCCATTTTAAAAACAAACTGCTGGAGGAACTCAACAGGTTAGGGAGCATATGTGAGGCAGGGGGATGCTCGACATTTCAGATCGAGACCCTGCATTAGGACTTGCAATGTCGACCATCACTCTGCCTCACAGATGCTGTTTAACCCACTGCATTCCTCCATCAGTTTGTTTTTTTTGCTCCAGAGTACAGGATCTGCAGTGTCTTGTGTCTGCCCAGTTCCACACTGAAACATACCAACAGCAGTTGATCACATGCTGCGTTCCATAAAGAGTACCCACCCGATATTACATAAGCCACATACGATAATGTGATTATGATGTTAATGCAAATTGTCAGAAGATTTCTACTATTTACTGTCAACCCTCTCTAACTCTTGACCTTAGCATTGCTGGCTAAAGATGATTGGGAATGGAGCGTGTGTGGGCCCCTGTGTCTTTAGTGATGACACAAGTGGGCTGTGAGATTAGTTTACTGCACGGAGACAGGTAATTCAACCCCAGCAGGTTCACACTGGTGTTTATTCCACTCAAGCTTCTGGCCTTGAATACATCTCTTGACATTTTGCTCAATATCTACTCACAATGAGCAATATTAAAATCTAAAATATAAAGGCAAAACTGATTTGAGACGTCATTAATTAACTCCCAATAAAGCAGGGTTGCAAGTCAAGTATTTGTATACTTAACCCTCTTAAGGGAGCTTAGTGGCAACTAAGTGCACTCTTAATTTCCTTTAAGATAGTTGGACTTGGACTCTGAGTAGTGCTGTTTTCATACTTGCAAATAAATGAGTTAATGCCAACTGGAAAACATTGGGCCCGGGGATACTTGCTGGGATCCCTCGAGTGAATCGCTCTGCTTCTTGATTCCAGTGGGTCTTAAAGGGGAATGAATTAAAACAAAACTGTGTGTATCCTGCTGTTTCCCATAGGCTGGCTTTGTTGTGTAACAGGGTTTGTGAGATATTGCTTAGCACAAACTGGCCGCCACATTTCAGGAGAGAAGTTTTTTTCCTGTACAAATGAATTTGGATGAGGATATTAAACTGACATTGACAAATGTGTCTTGCATTATGTAAAGGTTTGGCTGTGTTGCCTTTAACACTGGATGCATATCTGGAATTCTGTGAGTGAAGCGGTGGTAATTCAATGCATCTTTCTTCTTTTTTTTGCAAACTCTCTTTAGTAATTAAGACAAAAGCATCATTTAGTGGTATCTTCAGAACTGAACATTGAGGACAGAATGTTTTCAGGGCTAAATCTGGCAAGGTAAGCTTTCGATCTGAATTCCACCAAACCTTCAACACATGGCCTGGATTTAAATGTAAACCAAGCAAGGTATGAGAATTAGTCCAGACTTCTCAAGTGCTTTGATCTTGAACATTTTGCCTTTAGCCAAAGTGGGTTACAAGGAGCCATTCATAAGTTCCAACATTCATATTTCTGGACAAAAGCAACGTGGGAGGAAGTTTCATGTAGCTTTGGCACAACTAACCCCAAGGGAGGAGGTCAAGATGGTTGTTTGAATAAATCTGCATTTCGTTTGTTCGTGCCACTCTTTTCCTGCGGAGGTTAAAAAAAAGTAACCCTTTGATACTTTGTGAGCATTATGAATTCAACACGGGCTTACTGCCCGAGAGTCAAGAACCTTGTAACATGAAGGGGTGTAGCTAGAGATGCAGCTGACATTACCCAAACATCCCTAGTGTTACCCAAGTATTGCTGGAGATCTCAAGTGTTTCTAGACTAACTTGTCAGTGGAGCTACCAGGCGTAACTGGAAATATCAAATGTTACTCCACTGACTAGTCACTGGAAATACTTGGAGCTGTAGCAGATACCAAGTGGTACTAGGCTAACTAGGTGTAACTGGAGATACCAGGCATCTGTGGAGTTACCAGATGCAGCTGGAAATATCAAGTGCAACTAGATTGACCAAATGTCACTGGAGATACAAAGTGTCACCAGGGATACCAGGCTTAGAAATTTAAACATTTAAAAGATCCTGATGCAGGAGATAGCACATTGTTGTGGGTAGGAGACTGGTTGGCCAACATGAAACAAAGAGTAGGGTCTTTTTGTAGTTGTCAAGGTGTAACAAATGTTGTGCCACAGGGATTGGTGCTGGGGCCTCAGCTTTTTCCAATTTATGTAAATAACTTTGATAAGCACGAACTGCTGTCGTCCACAGTGGCCGTCCCGTCGCAGGACATTTCAGCTGTCCTCCCCATTCCCACACCGACATGTGAATTTAGCAATGTTGCAAAGATAGGTGAGAAAGTAAGTTGTGAAGAGAACATAAAGAGGCTACAAAGGGATAGCATTAAGTTAAATGGGTATAATATGAGAGATTGTGAAATTGTTATTTTTGCAGGAAAAATAAAAAAGCTTATTATCCAAGTTCTGAGAGATTGCAGAGCTCTGATATGCAGAGAGATCTGTGTGTTTTTGTGGGTGATTTGCAAATGGCTAGTATGTTGGTACAGCGAGTAATTAGGAAAATTAACAGAATATTGCTATGGAAATTGAATACAAAAATAGAGGTTATGCTTCAGCTATATAGGGCATTGGTGAGACTGTACCTGGAGTCCTGTTTATAATATAGGTGTCATTTAAAGGTGGATGGATGCAGTTCAGAGAAGGTTTACTAAGTTAGCACCTAGAATGAGTATGAGGAAAGGTTGGATAGGCTCAGAGTGTAATCCACTGGGGTTTAGAAGAATGGGAGAGAACTTAACTGAAGCATTAATGATCCTGAGGAATATTAACAAGGTGGATGTGCAGGATGTGTTTCTTTGTGGGTGAAGCTAGAACAAGGACTCACTACTTGCAGAAATATGAGGCAAAATGTATTTCTCTCAGAGGATTGATAGTCTTTGGAACTTCATTCTCAAAGGACATTGGAAGCAGAGATTTTGAATATTTTGAATATAAGATATCTTTATTAGTCACATGTATATCGAAACACACAGTGAAATGCATCTTTTTTGCATAGAGTGTTCTGCGGGCAGCCCGCAAGTGTCGCCACGCTTCCGGCACCAATATAGCATGCCCACGACTTCCTAACCCGTACGTCTTTGGAATGTGGGAGGAAACCAGATTACCCGGAGGAAACCTACACAGACACGGGGAGGACGTACAAACTCCTTATAGACAGTGGCCAGAATTGAACCTGGGTCGCTGACACTGTAAAGCGTTACGCTAACCACTACACTTGAAGTAGAGTTAGTTAGGCTCTTCAAAGTTTATCTCAGGTGGAGAGGAATACAGAGCTGAGATTACAATCAGGTCAGCCATGATCTTATTAAATGGCAGAGCAGGCTTGAGGGTGTGAATGGTCGTCTGTTACTAACTCATTTCTTCATATGTAGCTGCATGACATGTTTTCTTTAATGTAAAATGGGACGGACTTTAGTAAAGTTGATCACAGGGAACCTTACAGTGTCATGTTTGTTCTGATTACACAATTCTATGCAGATAATAGATGCACATATTCAATGTACAGGGTGCCATCATGCACAATTGATGCCTTCCAGTGTGAACCAGTAAGGCTAAATGATGGGGACAAGCCCTGCTCCAGTGCCATCTAAAGAAATCAGCAATCATTTGCAAGTTTGTTGGAGTGTTAGTTGGAGCATAGATTGAGTCGGCCACACTGAGGTTAAGAGCTGCTGTTCCTCCAGCAGGTCATATTGGGAGATTAAATGTCTTTGCTTAAAGTGTTGGATGCTTTAGTGTGGCCACACTGTGGTCACACGAGCAGGAGCAGAAGAGAATGAAGGCAAGCGACTACTTTGCAAGGGAAACAGAAAGACGAAGTGCAGAAGGGTTCTGGCTAAGAGGACCTATACCCTAATAACCTTCCAAGAGCAAAAAAAATGAAGCTGGAGAAACTCAGCGGGTCAGGCAGCATCTGTGGAGGAAAATGAAAAGTCAAAACATCCCCCCCCACAATCAACTGTCCATTTCCTTTCACAGATGCTGCCAGACCCGTCGATTTCCTCCAGCTTCTTGTGTGTTGCTCCACATTCCAGCATCTGCAGTCTCTTGTGTCTGCAGTCCTGCAGGAGCTCTGCTTCTACCTCAATCTTTTCAGGGAGCAATGCATCCAAACGCTAAGTTTGTCAAAGGTAGTGGGTAGAGCATCACCTGCTGTGTTTAGATGAAAGGTCGTTGACCTGAAACAGTAACTGTTTCTTTCTCCACAGATGCTACCTAACCTGCTGAGTATCTCCAGCACTCTGTTGTTATTTCAGCTGGGTTGTCATCTGCTGACATTCTATACTCCTGTTAGTGGGGAAATCCCAGATTTTTAGTGGTAATTTGGGCTCTGCAACAGTACATGCATATTGGGTGCCTTCTGCCAGTGTTACAGTGGAAGCTATATCCTTGCCTATCACATGGTTAGGTCCATGGAATGACCACCACTTCACTGATGGAAAGAGTGGAGTCCAGGCTGTGCACAAAGCTGAGTGCTGTTGCACCTTGACTTCCCCATGGTCCTATATGTATCAGACATGATGACAACAGCCCAAGCATCTTGGAGCACGCCTACTCTGCATGTTCCAAAGACTGCCCCATTGACCTCGCCCTCTGGAGATCTACCCTTTCCCCCCTAACCTGCCTGATAACTCACCATACTCTAAACCACACTGTACAGTCCCTGCGTTGCCATAATCTGAGCCAGTGGCCAGGAGTGGAGGGGCATGCGTCAGTCCACTGAAGTCTTATTGTCCTCCCCTGGTTCCTGCAGCTCAACCGCTGGATCCCTGGCCTGTCAGTAATTCCCGTGTATCTGCAAGGTGAAAGGCACAAGGGTGTGGTCATAGTGGGATGAGGGGCAGCATCTGAACCGTGTAATGCACATTAGATGGTTGGACATTGGGTGGGGGGAATGGGAGATATGAGAAGAGAAATTATATAGGACCCTACTGTCAACATCATCAACCCCTGATCCTCTGCTGTCATTGCCTCTGTGGTGACTAAGCCTATGCTCACCAATACTCTACCTTACCCATGGCAGAAGAGTCCAAGACCAGAGGATATAGATTTATGTTGAGATGTAACAGGGAATCTGAGGAGAATTTTTTCACCCCGAGGTTGCAGTCTAGAACTCATTGCCTGAGAAGGTGGTGGAGGCAGGTATGCTTACAATAATTAAGTAGCTAGACAAGCACTTGAAGCCAAGGTATAGAAGGCTACAGACCAAGTAAATGGGATTACTATAGATAAGTACGATGGCTGGCACGGACATGATGGGCTGAAGGGCCTGTTTCTGTGCTGTGTGACTCCATGACTGTCCTCTGGGTGACTCAGGCAGTGGGCTTGCTGCATTATCTTGTAGCTTGTCACTTGCAAAGGGAACAGAGGCAGTAAGTGTGCCAAGGCTACAATGTGTATAAAGTGTGATTTACGCAGGAACTGGAGTTGTGTGTGAGGATAGCGGATGGGTTTCATTGCTTCCACAGACTTCAACAACACATAAAGAGATTGAACATTTTTCAGACTGGAACCAGGTCCTCGGGGAATCCAGAGCAACAAACAATCTGCTGGAGGAACGCAGCGGGTCGAGCAGCATCCGTGAGGCGGGGGGACATTTCAGGTCGAAACCCTGCATCAGGACCGAAAGTGGAGGGTGGAGATGGCCAGTATGAGGAGGAGAGGAGGGGTCAGTGGTGAGACAGGAGCCCGAGGGGATTGGTGGGCTAAGGAGGGATGAAAGATGATGGGCAGGTTGCATCAGGTAAGGGACGGGAAGCGGTGGAGTTGGGAGGCAGTGGCAGGTGGATGATAGATGAAGGCAGACAAAGAGAAAATAAAATGAGAGGGAGATGGAGCGAAGTGAGGGAGGGGAGGGTGAAGGTTGGAGACAGCTGCTAGAGGGAGATGAGCAGGAACATAAAGGAATACCGGTGCAGCAGAGCATCTGTTTCACTCATTTATCTCTCCTTGTCCCACTCTGTTTCATTTCGACCAAGGGTGACTTACTGCCCCCTACCCCCCCCCCCAAAGTGTGCAGGACGCTTCTTTGGACCAGGGTGCCCAGTCACCATGGGTGAAGTGGCTGGTCTCCCTCACTCCCTTGCGCTGCCTCCCTTTTCTTCCATGTTCCCCAGACTGCACAGCGACTTGCAGTAAGTGAGTTCAGTACACACCTCTCCTTTAGAAGCTGCAGGTCAGATGAGAATGATTGCAGGTTAGTTTCAGCTGGCAGGACTGATGTAATTACGTGTGTTTGACGTGTCACTCAGGAAAACATCGCAACTGGCACTTCATCGAATAAGTTTGTACATAAGGTCATGTACTGGGAGAAACTGGTGCATATTTACTCTGCAGCACAATTTTAGTGGAAGTTTTTAATTAGCCATTAAATATTAGTTTGTGGGGTGTGTCTAGAGCATCATGTGTTACTGGACACATTAGATATCACTATTGCTGGGGACTCTATGTGTTGTTGGTGTGACCAGACCAGGAGTCACGAGACAAACCATGTATCACTGTTTAACTTTAACCTACAGAAGTTTCCTGCACACTGGAATCTGTACAGGGCAGGTTGAAAGTGAAAGAAAACCCAAATGTGATTTGAAATCTGAATGACATTTGCTATTTAAAGGATTGAACATGCCCAACTATCTGTGTGAGAGTACTTTAATTACCATTGAAAACTTACCCTGCTTGTATGTTTTCAGGCTGTGAAGCAAACGGAGGTGACACATCCTGCAGTATTGATGGTTGCCATTTCACACAAGGCAGAACCAAGGCGAGTAAAGCTGCTTTTAGAGTGAGAACCATCTCCAAGTGGACCTGAAGACCAACCAGAACCTGATACTGAAGAGATATCAGGAGCTGTTCTCAGTTTGTTAGGTTCATCTATTGTAGTCCAGCTGCTCCAATATGCCTGCAAAAACCCCCATGTATCTAAAGACATCAACCCCCAAACGGGGCAAGAAGCAGAGACTGCGTGATGTTCTGTCAGGCGACATGATCAGTCCTCCCCTGGGTGACTTTCGGCATAGTGCCCACATTGGGAGGGCTGGTGAAGGTGATATGTTCGGAGACATCTCCTTCTTGCAGGGCAAGTATGACCTCCTTCCAAACATCAACGGGCGGCCAACTTCTAAAAGCACAGAGAAAGGACTAAGTGATGAGTATAACTATGAGCGGGCATTTAACAACGGGGCAGGTGGATATCCCACCCTGCTGAAGAATGCTGTTTCCCTTCCTGTCTTCAGCGATGTACATGAAAGCCAAGATCTAGAGCAAGCTCCTCCAAAACCCCCCAGACTCCACCTGGACGAAGGCCCTGGTCAGAGGTCAATGTCAGTCAGCTGCACGGCAGAGTGCTTCCACAGCCACCAAGAGATGTCCACATTTGACAAGACAGTTGGGTCATCTGTTTCCCTGTCTGCAGCATCGCATACCTCCTCGGAATGCTCAGTAATTGACGTCGGGCAGCTGGACGGGAAGAGAGCCCTAATCTTCAACAGTGAGATGTCCCTCAGCAACGGCAGCCCTTTTCCTTCTGATTCCTATATGAGTGGCTCAGAATCCTCTCTTGGCTTGGATTTGGACTTAGGGCCTTCAATACTGGATGATGTCCTCAGAATTATGGATGGATACAAATTACACTGAAATAACGGAAATCTAAGGCACTTTGTTCAGTATGTCAGTGGTGAAAGGACATGAAAGGAAAAAAAGATGAACAAAACCAATCTGGCATTCGGTCCAAACAGAACCTTGGCATTTGCTGGCGATGGTCCAAGAAAATCTTTCCTGGAGTCTCTATCAGAGAACAAACTTAGATACTTCCAGTTTTATATACTCATGGATTTACCTCTTTCTAAACTGCCTCTCCATCTACATATTCGAGTAAAGAGCCTTGTGAAGTTAATTGTTACTTGTTTTTCCTTCACTGAACCAATTTTTAAAGGATGGTATCAGGATCACATGGAACTAGCAATGCTAAACTGAATAAAAAAACCCTGCTAAACTCCTGAACTTAGAAGGTATAAAGTATGTAGTACTGGATACTGAAGCAGAGTACATGGAATTATGGCTGGAATCACTAATAAACCATTTGGGTTTGAACGATAATCCAATGGATTTCTGATAACCATTACTGATAATGATTTATAATCCCAGATCTAAAAAGCCCTATAAAATCAGCAAGGTTGGTTTTCAGCTCAGCGGTTCTCCCTATCTGCAGCCATCTACAGGCCAACTAATCCTCCCAAACGCAGTAACGGCCTCCAGAACCACAGTCCTGCACGATCATTGCTCTCATCCAGTTCAGTGCTCTTGTGCACCTGTTTTCGTTTGCTCCGCCTTTAGCGGCTGTGCCTTCAACTGTTTTGGACCCAGCTCAGAATATGCTCCTCCTCTTCACCAGTTAACCTACTGAGCTTTCGGTCACCTGACCTAATATCAATTTACATTGCCCCGGAGTCAAACTTCATTGACAGTGCTTCTGTGAAACACCTTGAGTGCTGTATCAACACAACTAAATCCCAACTAAAACTGGGCACTGAATTAGATTAAGGGTAAGAAAGGACCAAGACTAGATGCTGGGATTATGGCTCTATACTCCCTGTAGTGATGAGAATGAATTTAAAACACTACTGTACTCATTAATGCTTTTACATTGCATTTGTGGATCAATGGTTAGTTTCTCAGCAGCTCGCTCTGGCTGGAGACCATCGCTAATCTTAAACCACTACATCGACACATGGATTCTTCACTGAAACATCAGATTGACTACTTGTTTTGGTCTCCCCTTCTCTGTTCCACACACTGTATCTTACAAACAGCCAGCTCCCTGTGTCCTTCCATTATTCACAATGTTGTCTTTGCAAATTAGATAAGGATAGGGAAGGGATCTGGCTACCATGTGTTTTTTGTCTTCTTGCATCCCTGGGAGGATATGCCCCATTTGTATTTGAAGAGTAGCTCAGTTTTTTCTGGAGTAAAATCAGGCCAATCCAACTCACTGTCCTGAGAATGTGAAGAACAGAACTATCTCTGGTTATGAGGTGGGAGATTAGGAGTCTGTTGCTCTGTTGACTCTTTTTAATGAGGTCCATTAATCAAATGAGTGGCGCTGACAACACAGATTTGCTATTGCTATGCAAGGAATGCAGTGTCTAACTTAACAAGTACAAGCAACTGAAGCTCATCAGCTCTCTTGAGAATTGGAATATAATCATTTTTTTGTTTGTATACCTAATGTTAAATAACATTATTGTACTTTTTTCACTGAGTGCCATTTCTATTGAAATGATGGTTATAGAATGTGTGGCGATTAACAGTAAATAATGCACAATTTCTTAAAGGGATAATCTTGAAAGATCTCCCATTGAAGTGCTGAGGGTGTGGTGGTGGAGTTAGGTTGTGCAATCCTCTGTGGCATTTCCATCTATTGGCTGGGTCCCTGCCCTGTGTCTACACTCACTGTCTCGCCCTCTCTGCATCTGTAGCAGTGTAGCAGTGGTGGGTACGGCAGAGTATTTCAGCCTCTGCAGTGGGCAGGGGTTAAAATTACAAAACTAGTCAGCAGGTCAGAAACTGCACAAACTTGCTAGCTTTTATATTTAACCAGAATGCATCAGGCTGCAAGGAAAATCCCTTGAGAGTGGGAACTTGCCAATTTAATTGTTTGTTAAGACCAAAGTTTGGAGGTTATCCCTGCAGGCGTGATTTCCTGAATGTACTGGAGCCACAGAGACTCCAGCATCACAGAACTGGGCTAAGGAGCAGACTGTCAAACCTGCCGATAAATCCGCAGCTTCACTTCTGACAGTGCCCCACTCCTGCTGCTGCCTGTCGTTAAAGACATAAATTAGAGCATTCAGGCTAAGATTTTTTTACAGTTTTTCATTACTTTTCACACACAGCTGACTTGCAGTCCAGTTGAGCAGGTGTGTGTCTGGATAAATTCTGTTGGCAGGTAGCTGTGAGACACCCCCCCCCCCCCCCCCCCATCTCCCAATCCCCACTATTGTGTATTCTGTCAAACTGCTGACCTGCTGGCTCAGCAGATGTGAACAGGCTGATCTGTGAACAACCAGCTCTCTCCGTTTCTGTCTCTGCCTGGCATTCTATGTGACTTCTCTACAGGAGGAAGAACGGACAGACCCATCATTGGAATGAGATGATGTTGAATGTCAGCAGTGTGGGGGAAAGGGGGTGGGAGGGAGTGCATGGGTGAAGAGAAGGGGATGGGAGGAAGTGAGGGAGTGAGTGGGAAGGGCGGGAGGGAGTTGTGGGAGGGGAGGCAGGAGGGTGTGAGTTGGTAGAGAGAGAGGATGGGAAGGAATGTGTAGGTGGAGAGAGGAGGTTGGGAGGGAGGGTGTTGGCAGAGAGAAGGAGACAGGAGGGAGTGAGTGGGCGGAGAGAGGGGGACGAGAGGGAGTGAGTAGGAGGGAGTGTGTGAGTGGAGAGAGGGATGTGTGCATCTCCAAGGGAAGCAGTTGTGAGGACTGATGGACTCCTTAGAGCCAAGAGAAGGGATTGAGGCTTGGACAGATACCACACAGCCGGGTGCAGATGTTCCCTGGTGAGGCCATTAAACAGTTTGCAGCAGTGAATCCAGGAGCAGAGGATGACACTCCATGTATCTCTGACTGTGTGTCCTTGCACAGCTCCAGTCCTCTTCCTCCCACTAGCAGGGAATATGACCTCCCTGTGCACCCTTGCCAACCAGTGTGGGACCAGGTGAGACGCCGGTGAAGCTGACTAGACGTGTTTGCCCATTGCCCATTTTTGTTTTCTTCCTCAGTTATTCGGACAACCCTGAGTCCATCAAAAGCCATATTTCCAATGTGCCTTCAGAGAGTGGAGCTGAAATTAGTCATACATGCCATTGCGCCAGCTCAGCACAGCTGGTCTCTGAGGTAAATACGCTGCAGAGATTTGGGGCCTTCCACTGCCTGGCAAGGCCCTTGGTTCAGTTTGTAGCGAGTACAACTCTGTATCTCCAGATTTGCTGCCTGTTTCCCTCACTGTCTGTCCACATTAACTGGCCATATCCCTCTCTGTGTATCTCCTTCTACTGCCCATATCCCTCACTGTGTATCCCCACCTACTGCCCGTATCCCTCTCTGTGTATCCCCACCTACTGCCTGTATCCCTCTCTGTGTAGTCCCACCTATTGCCTGTATCCCTCACTGTGTATCCACCTCTAAAGCCCATACTCCTCACTTTTTTCCCTTGAATATTTACTGCCTGCTTGATATTCCACACCACCACGATTTATTGCAGTGGCTGTGGTCATGCAGTGGGACTGGAAGGGTGTTGTTGATGATTTATGAACTGGCTCTCTGTTCATTTTAGCAGTGCATGTTGAGATGTTAATCAGCTGATCAAAATGAAGCTTTTTGTATCTAGACACCTGTCCACGCTCAATACTTTAACACCTTCACTTCCAGACATCTGTGTACTGGATTTTAAAACTGTAAATACGTTTTTAGAAACTCGAATTTACTGTGAAAATTCATTTTAAAATATCTATTGCTTAAAGATGTCTGTTGAATTATTGTTTAATCAGCTGCCATTATCCTGTGTTGTAATAAATGAAAACAGATCTTTAAACATTCACGAGTGTTCACATGGGTGGACTTTTCAATCTTTGCATTACAGTATGAAGGGTTTGGATAGAATAAATTAGAGGAAGCTGTTTCCATTGCCAGGAGGGTCAGTAACTTGAGGTCACAGACTTAAAACAATAGGCAAAAGAACCAGAAGGGAGGTGGCAATATTATAGCTCTTTTATCCAATGAATTGGCATGACAGTCTGAACATCAGAAATGGGTCTCTCTGGGAGACATTAACAAACACAGGCACATCTAACATGACAGGAGTTCGAAAGTCTCTACTTAAATGATAACTGGCATTCAGTCAAAAACTAAATTTTAACCCAGAGGTTAATAGAGTTTTATTTGAAAAGAAAAGTCGAGTTTATTGTCATATACACAAGTACATGTGTGCATATGTGCAATGAAAAACTTTCTTGCAGCAGCATCACGGGCACATAGGATAATATATGCTGCAATCACAAGAAAACCATAAATTAAACATAAATTCTACACATTTTTTACAAGAAAGAACACAATTAGAACAAAAAAAGTCAATTTTGTGCAAAGTGATCAAAGTGGTCATAGTGTTGCTAAACTGTAGTGATTAGGGTTTTGCCAGTTGGTTCAAGAACCGAATGGTTCACTAAAGGATATCTGGGGAAATGGTGCATCAAAGAGCAGAGAGGAATGAGGGGCCTAATGTTCTGTCTCCAATGTTCTGCAGAATGGAATGTGCTGTGGTAAAGAATGTTGGCAGCAAATTCAGTAATAATTTTAAAGTCAGTAGTAATAAGAAGTAAAAACAGAAAATCCCAGCAAGTCAGGTAGCATCTGTAGACAGAGAAACAGTCAATATTTGGGTCTTGGAACTGGGAAAGAGAGAGATACGTTAGTTTTAAGTAGGAGAGAAGATAGGGGAGGGATGTGTAGAACAAAAGGAATGTTTGTGGTAGGATGAGTCAAAATGGCTTAATTGGGGGTAGTTACTAGCACATTAAGCTTCTTGGCCCGTGCAATAAGTTGTTAATGCTAAGGTAGTGGGACCTGCCTGGCAGTCCAGACTTAAATGTGTAGCAAAAGAAAAATGTGGCCAACATGGAAAATGGAAAGTGCTGGGTAAACTAATGGCATTTGTTAGTTTTTTTTTATTCTGTAGTAAAAAAAGCCTGGCACAGGCAAAATAGGTCGAATGTCCCCCAGCACTACAGTTCTATACCTCTAGTAACAAAGTCTACTGTAGTAAAAAATTGATACTTGTGGAACAATCTTTGAGGATGGGAGTCGGCTGACAGTAGAGGAAGAAATATTATGCAGTCTTTTACACCGATCACAGCTCATTGCTGCTTGCCAATGTGGGTTGAGAGAAAGATGCAGAGAGCCTTCAGAGGGATATAAACAGGCTCACTGACTGGGCAAGGACATGGCAGATGGAATATAATGTAGAAAAAATGAGGCCAGCAATATTTGTAGAAGAAAGTAAAAGAGCAGCATTTTAAAAATGGTGAGAGTTTGAAAGATTCTGGTGTTCAGGTGGGCCTTGAAGTTAATGTGTAGGTACAGCAAGCAATTTGAGAGGTAAGTGGTCTATTGGCCTTTATTGCAAGAATAAAGGCCAATTGGATTGGACACATGCAACCTTTGCACTGGGTATTAAGTGCAGGTATCTTCTTCTGAAGCAATCTCTTAGGATCGAGCAAAGAACAAACTGATGGAGGAACTCAGGGGGTCAGGCAGCACCTGTGGAGGGAAATGGACAGTCGATGTTTCAGGTTGAGACCCTTCATCTGGACAAAGAGTAGAAGGGAGATAGCCAGTATAAAGAGATGAGGGGGAGGGTTGGGGCAAGAGCTGGCAAGTGACAGGTGGATCCAGGTGAGGAGGGGAGAGTGGAAATAGTGACAGAGGCTGGGACGGGATAGGTAGAGGCAAGAAAGGGCTGCAGACGATGGATTCTGACAGTGGAGCATGGAACCAAATAAGAGAGGTGTGGTGGGCAGATGGGAGGTGGGGGGAGGGGACACAGTGTGTGGGTGATGGGCAGGTGCAATGGACAGAGGAGGGGAAAGAAATGGGGGCTGGATGATCTACGAATTGAGAATGACTTTCACACCATTTTGGCAGGTTCTGAGGCCAATGTGGGAACTGCAGACTCTGCCACGTGTTGGGCAGGAGGTGCCTGATGAGGGTGAATGAGTGGGGAGTGTGAGGTGATGTACTCCTTCTGCTATTTACCCTGGTGCTCCCAATACATGGTCAATCAGCTCTGTTCAGAATGCTCCTTCTCTTTGAGCAGTCATTAGCCAGGGATTCCCAGGAGTTAGTGAGGACGTTGCATTTTTTTCCCAAAGAGGCTTCAAGAACATCTCTGTCCAATTGGTAATCTCTTCCCATGACGAAGCTCGGGAAACAGCTTATTTCAGGAGTCCGCATTTGGGCATGCAGACGATGTGACCTGCCCAGAGCCAACTGCTTTTAATGAGGGCCTCAATGCCAGGACAACAAACAATTTGCTGGAGGAACTCAGCGGGTCGAGCAGCATCTGTGGGGGAAACGGAATTGATGACGTTTTGAGTCGAGACCCTGCATCAGGACTGTGAGTGGAGAGGGGAGATGGCCGGAATAAAGAGGAGAGGGGGAGTGGTGAGACAGGGGCCAGAGGTGATTGGTGGACTGAGGAGGGGTGAAGGACGATGGTCAGGTTGCACAGGTAGGGGAGGGGAGGGGAGGGGGTCCTGGAGTTGGGAGACAATGGCAGGTGGATGATAGATGGAGGCAGATGGAGCGAGGTGAGGGAAGGGGAGAGCGAAGGCTGGAGACAGCATTCGGAGGGAGATAAGCAGGAATGCTGGGATGTTGGCCTGGGAGAGAACACTGACCTTAAGACCCTGGTTTCAGATTCTATTATAACATAGTAGGAGGCCATTCAGTCCATACGATCTATACCAGCTCCCAGAACAATCCCATCAATCCCATTCCCTCACTCATTTCCCTGTAATCTATTCTCTATCACAAACCCATTCACTCCCCCTTGTTCTCCTACAACACTAGTGGTAGATCTTACAGCGGCCAATTCATCATTGTGATGTGGGAGGAAACTGGAGCACCTAGGGGGGGATTTCAAGCAGTCACAGACAGCACAGGAGATCGGCAATTGTGGTTTCTAACAAGATATCTTTATTAGTCACATGTACATCGAAACACACAGTGAAATGCATCTTTTGCGTAGAGTGTTCTGGGGGCAGCCTGCAAGTGTCGTCATGCTTCTGGCGCCGAGAACCCAGTGAAAAAGGGGCTGATTCTGGTCACCCGTGTGATCACAAGCCCCATGCCAAAATATGTAGGCGTACACCTCCCAGTACTTGCACATAATCACACACTTCAGTGCCATCGCTCCATGGTGACAATGAACTTTAACATAGTTTAAGATGAAAAATAGCGATAATATCCAGGCCTGGGCTGATAGGTGGCAAGTAACATTGGCGCCACACAAGTGCCAGGCAATGACGATATCCAACAAGAGAAAATCCAGCTATCACCCCCTGACATTCAATGGCATCACCATCACTGAATTCCCCACTATCAATATCCTGGGGGTTACCACTGACCAGAAACTGAACTGGAGTAGCCACATACACAGTGTGGCTACAAGAGCAGGTCAGAGGCTAGGAATCCTGAGGTGAGTAATTCACCTCCTAACTCCCCAAAGCCTGTCCACCATCTACAAGGCTCAAGTCGGGAGTGTGATGGAACACTCTCCACTTGCCTGGATGAGTGCAGCATCAACAACACTCAAGAAGTGCAAAAGCTTGACACCATACAGGACGTAGCAGCCTGCGTGATAGGCACCCCATCCACAACCGTTCACTCACTTCACCACTGATGCACAGTCGGAGCAGTTTTTACCATCTACAGGATGCACTGCAGCAACTCACCAGGACTCCTTAGACAGCACCTTCCAGACCCACCACCTCTACCAGCTAGAAGGACAAGGGCAGCAAAAGCACGGGGAACACCACCCCCTGGAAGTTGACCTCCAAGCCACACATCACCCTGACTTGGAAATATATCACCGTTCCTTCACCGTCACTGGGTCACAATCCTGGAACTCCCTCCCTAGCGGCACTGTGGGTGCACCCACACCTCAGGGGCTGCAGCAGTTCAAGAAGGCAGCTCACCGCCACCTTCTCAAAGGCAACTATGGACGGGCAATTAAATGCTGGCTCAGCCTGCGAAGCCAACATCCCTTGAAAGGAAATTTCAAAGGAAACAAGATGGGGCACAGAGCTATGAAGGTGTGGACCCTGAGTAAATAAGGCCACACAGGAATCTAAAGCTAGGATCAAAGGTCTTAAAGATGGATTTGTGGGTGGAAGGCCAGACAGATTTAGGAAGGGAAGCTGCAGCATTGGGGCCGATTGGATGAGGGTGGATGGACTGCATGAGGTAGCAGACCAGCCGTGGGCAGGATGAGAGGAGACCACAGTCAGAGAGAGGTCAGCCCATGGAGTGATTCAAAGATGATGAGGAATTCAGAAATCATGAACATCTGTCTCAAACTTAAAGATTAGAACTGGAAGGAAAGAAATAAAGTGAATGTTTATTTTCTTTAATGAACGGGAAGTTCTTGTAATGTGTTGGAAAACTACGATTGTTTACTTTGTTAAAAATATTCTGGCAAAAGTGTTCAAATTAAGTAATTACTTCACTCCATTGAGAGTGAGGAAATGCTTTGCTTGGTGTGATTATTCCCAGACCACTGCTAGTCGACCACTTCTAGCACTGTACACATGGTGACAGCAAGTTACTGATGGTATTTATCCTTCTCAGCTGTTGATTCCCCATCGGGTTGTGGCTCTACAGCTTACAGTGGCTCAGCAGGTCTTCTGTCCGACCATCCCTGGCTCACCCAGTCCAACGCTGGGCACAGCATTGCCCCGGGACACTGAATGTCACATCTGATCTCCCAGTGTCCGTACTTCCCAATGGGTGGACAGTGCAAGAAGGGGTCAGTGGGGATGGGTCAGTGAGGGAGGGAGGGTTCAGTGAGGGAGGATCAGTGAAGGGGTTGGGTCTGGGCTGTACAGTTTGTGTTGTTGGGTACATTGGACACAATCGTGGAGTGAGCACAGTTCTGCTTTGTCCATATTGGGAAGAGAAAGCCTTTTCCCTGTGGGAACGCTGAACTTCCAGCTCAACAACACCTTCCACTGGTACAGCCACTGTAATCAGTGAAACCTGATAAGCTGCTTTATCCCAATCACAAAAATAGATGGACACTCCCATGAGTTATGAAGCCAGAAGACAAAAGGCTTGGGTCAAAATTCAAAGAGCACCTTAAAGAGCTGGAGAAGTTTGAGGAGAGAATTCCAGAGCTGAAGGAACAGCTGCCACCGGTGGAGCAGTTAGAGGTGGGAACGTCCAGGTCACCAGGGTTCGAGAAGCACAGATGTCACTGAGGAGGATTGGAGCTGGGGAGATTGTGCAGGTAAAGAGTGACAGAACAACAGAGGGGTTTGAAAACAAAGATAAGAATTTTTACATGTAATTTTATTATAATGTCATCAAAAAGAATTTCAAATGGGGTTGCAGGAGCTGAGGGTGTGGGGTATGCCCACCTCCTTGGAGATGACAACAAGGGTATTAAAAGACCGAGCAAGCTTTGTAAACAAGAGGCACTCAGCACTAAAGCAAAGTAGCTATGCTGAACCATTGCAGGATCACAAGGTAAACCCTAGTTGGAGAGTTATGTCCTTATCTCCACAATCTAGGGTGTTAAAGTGCTTTAGGGAGTGCCAGCGAGAATATGCCAGCGAGAAAGTGGCAGGACAGGAGAATCTGGACTTTTCTCCTCACGGCAGAGAAGATCGACAGGAGAATGAATCAGATGCCTGTTCAAAGCTCTTAATAAGATGCCTCTGCCTTATTTAAAATTGGATATTTAATTTGATTTACTCCAGTCATGGAATCATACAGCATGGAAACAGGCCCTTCAGCCCAACTGGTCCATGCCAACCAAGATTCCCATCTAAACTAGTCCCATTTGCCCCCGCTTGGCCCATGTCCCTCTATACCTTTCCCATCCATGTTCCTGTCCAACCTGCTCCGCCATTCAATAAGATCATGGCTGATCTGGCCGTGGACTCAGCTCCACCTACCTGCCTTTTCCCCACAACCCTTAATTCCCCTACTATGCAAAAATCTATCTAACTGTGTCTTAAATGTATTTAATGAGGTAGCCTCCACTGCTTCCTTTGGCAGTTAATTCCATATACATATCACCCTCTGCGTGAAGAAGTTGCCCCTGATTACTATTAAATCTCTCCCCTCTCACCTATACCCTCTGATTATTGATTCCCCAACCCTGGGAAAAAGACTGTGTGCATTCACCCTATCTATGCCCCTTATAGTTTTATACACCTCTATAAAGTCACCCCTCAGTTATCACAGTTCTGGGCAGGAAATTTATGGAGCCATGGTTGTTGCTACATTACTGCAGCTGTGAAAGGATTGGTAACTGGATTCACTGTTGATGTGTGGAGAGTAAAGTGGGATTGGTGTAGAATTAGTGTAGACAGGTGCCTGGTGGTCAGCATGGACTCAATGGGCTGAAGGGCCTTCTCCTGTGCTCTATGATTCTATGACTATTTTGGGCAGATGCATCGGAAAGGAGATGAGGAGGAAAGTGTTTCATCCAATGCCCTGTGACTGCTGTCTGGAAGGGAGGTGGATGTAGATCTTTTCAAACCTCACATTGTCCATGGAGAAAGGGGTGAGCTTAATAATTTATTCAAAGAGCTGTCCGTGCACTGAGTGACCATCTTGTGCATTCGATTCCATAGTTCAAATCCTTCCTTCATTGCCTTTGGGCATTGATTTCCTGCTACGGCCTGGCTTTGCTCTCCAGCATACAGATCCTCTCCATCTTCAGTGGCATTTTACAGGAGTGGGTGTCGGTGGACCTTGTCCTTTGTCAATCACTCCCCTTTAACAAAAAAAAGTGCAGGTCAAGTCAAGGATCAACTTTTGTACTAAATCAGGACTTCCTCCCGAGGCCTGTTGGAAGATTTTGGCCTAACTTAGAACTTCCAGGAGAGGCTGATCTCATTGTGTTGTTGGGATCGCTCAGTTCCTGTTCAATGACAAGATGTCAATGAGGTCCCCCACCATCTGTCCTGTCCCTGCTTCAGTCTGGAACTCCCTCAGCTTCAGATGCTTTCACCGTTATTTCTATTAATAAACAAATCCTCTCACAAGCCGCTTAGCTTGGCATTAGGGAAAGCATTTCCACCAGTGGAACAAGCTCAGTTGGGCTTTAGTTGACAGTTTAGTGAATGTAGTTGGTTCCATAGAAAGCATCCTCTCTGGATGTATTGCGGCTTGGTACGGCAACTGCTCTGCCTGGGACCGCAAAAAGCTGCAGAGAATTGTGGACACAGCCCAGCGCGTCACGGACACCAGCCTCCCCTCCTTGGACTCTCGTCTTTACCTCTCGCTGCCTTGGTGAAGCAGCCAGCATAATCACAGACCCCACCCACCCGGGTCATTCTCTCTTCTCTCCGCTCCCGTCAGGTAGAAGATACAGAAGCCTAGGGCACATACCACCAGGCTCAAGGACAGCTTCTATCCCACTGTGATAAGACTATTGAATGGTTCCCTTATACGATGAGATGGACTCTGACCTCACGATCTACCTTGTTGTGACCTTGCACCTTATTGTCTACCTGCACTGCACTTCCTCTGTAGCTGTGACACTTTACTCTGTACCGTTATTGTTTTTACCCTGTACTTCCTCAATGCACTCTGTACTAACTCAAAGTAACTGCACTGTGTAATGAATTGACCTGTACGATCAGTATGCAAGACAAGTTTTTCACTGTACCTTGGTACAAGTGACAATAATAAACCGATACCAATTCCAATACCAATATCCACTGTCCCTGCAGAGTTGGGGCCAGAACACTACTTCCATCCAACAGGTTTGAGCACCAGGTTATGGAGTGCTGAGGCAATGCTCCACACTGTTGAGGTACAATCTCTCAGATGAGAAGTTACTTTGAGACCCCACCTCCTCTCTTGGGTGATTTGAAGATTCCACAGTCAGAGGAGGTCTCACTGGTTCCTTGGACGTCTTTTATCTTTCATGCAACCGCACCTGAACAGAATATCTGGTGATTACCACATTGCTGTTGTTGGGATTGGCTGTGCAGGTTGTTACTGTTTCCTACAGCAGCAACTGCCCCTGAAAAATATTTTGTTAGTGGTTTGGAACGTTCTGTGATTGTGAAAGGTGGTATAAAGATGAGAGCCAATCTTGTTTTCTGATGGTACTGCCCTTAAGGTTTATACCACGGCCTCTGCAAGTTGTGGAGTTGAAAAGCATCTCCATAAAAACTAATCGATCTCAGGAGCTGTTGAAGTAATCGAAAATCAAGAAACTGCAGATGCTGGAAATCTGAAATAAAATCAGGAAGTGCTGGAAACACTCGGCAGGTAAGTCAGTATCTGCGGACAGAGAAGCAGAGTTAATGTTTCATCAGAACCTCCTTTTAGACCTGAAATCTATCTCTGCTTCCCTTTCCGCAGATACTGCCTGATCTGCCAGGTGTTAAAATTGTTTAGTCATAGAGATACCACATGGAAATAGACCCTTCGGCCCATCAAGTCATGCTGACCATCAATCACCCATTTACACTGTTCTAATATTAATCCCATTGTCTTATTTTCCTCACAACTCCCCCCAGATTCTACCACTCACCTACACACTAGGGGCAACTTACAGCAGCCAGTTAAACCACCAACCTGCACGTCTTTGGGATGTGGGAGGAAACCGGAGCACCCGGGGGGAAACCCACGCCGTCACAGGGAGAACGTGCAAACTCCACACAGACAGCACCAGAGATCGGGATTGAACCTGAGTCTCTGCTGTTGTGAGGCAGTGGCTCTACCAGCTGCGCCACTGTTCTGATCGTGCAGAATCTTTCGGCCAGTGATGGTATTGTACTGTAAACAGTGGAGCTGCTGCCTCCCAATGAGCCATGGCTTCTGGGTCCTGACAGAAGAAAGTTTAAGGACCCTGGTCCTTACGATAATAGTGACCGCACTCCAAAAGTAATTCATTGACGTAGAAGCACTTCAGGCTGTATCAGGGATATGAGCAATGATTAATACACTTAAATCTTCGGCTACACTGATTGGAGGAATAATATTCTCATTGCATGTATGAGAATTTGGACCACAGAAGAGATGTATAGAAAGAGGGAGAAACTGAGAGAGGGGGGGAGTGAGAAAATAGAGAGAGAGAGAGAGGGAGAGAAGGAGAAAGGGGGATCGAGTGTGTGAGGGAGTGAGAGGGGAGAGAAAGTGAGGGAGGGGGAAGGTAAAAAAGCAGTGAGAGAGAATGTGCAGTAACAGGAAGGATTAGAGGGTTTTTATCGTTTAATATTTATATTTATTAAATAAATATTAGTGGTACTTCAGCCTTTTACACAGGGAGTGGGAATCTGGAATTCTACTCCAAGAAAAACAACAGGCTGGGGGAGGAGGTGACAACATCTGATGGCTCAGTGCTGGGTAGCCTCCTCCTGTGTCCCTGTAACCCTGATACCACTGTTCCAAGCTCACGTACCCATTCTCCCGATTCCTCAAAGGATTTCCTTTGTTGAATTCATGTTTCCTTTTCAAATAAAATTAGAATTTATTCTTTCTGGTAGCCTTGGAAACAGGAAGTGGGACTCATGGGTCAATGATACAATTTATCTCAGTGTTTTGTAATGTTTAACCCTGAATGACTTGTTCTTTTTATATTGAAACAATATGACTCATGTGCTTTATTTACGGTCTTTCTACAGATTTCAGTAAGTCTGCATAATCTCCATTGTTTATCTGACAAAATCAAATCCATGGGCTCTGAAGTTCAAACAGAAAGCGCTGGAAACACTCAGCAGGTCAGGCAGCATCTGTGGAGAGAGAAACGATTTGAAAGTGGAAGACATTTCATCAGAAGATTCTGATGAAATGTCTTCCACCTTCAAATTGAAGATTCTGATGAAAGGGTGTTTGACCTGAAACATTATCTCTGTTTTAGTCTGCTGTGTTTTCAGGACTTTCTGGTTTTATTTCAGATTTCTGGCAGCTGGAGGTTTTGATTTCCATTCACTCTGGGCTCATGGCAGTGATGGTCCAATGGTTAAGGTTTTGGACTTGAGATCCAATGGGGGTCTGCCCATGTAGGTTCAAACCCTGCCCGCTGATGTGACTTATCTTAGGCAGCACGGTGGCACATTTGGTAGAGCTGCTGCCTCACAGTATCAGAGACCCTAGTTCGATCCTGACCTCCGACACTGTCTGTGTGGAGTTTGCACGTTCTCCCTGCGACCTGGTGGGTTTCCCACGGGTGCTCCAGTTTCCTCCCACATCCCAAAGCCGTGTGGGTTAGGAGGTTAACTGGTTGCCTCTGGTGTTTGTAGGTGAGTGGAGTCTGCGGGGTAGATGATGAACATAAAAAATGTTGCTTTAGTGTAGGATTAGTTTAACTATGGGTGGTTGATGGTTGGCATGGATTCAGTGGGCCAAAGGGCCTCTTTTCAAGCAGAGTCTCTCCATGACCGTGTGCGACACTCATAATTCTGACCCTGACCTGGTGCTCCAGCTCACCCAAGTTAAAGAAAGACAGATTTCTATTGTTATTATTCACCTGGTGAAGAGAGCATTAGATCTTCTGCAAACTTTCCTGAAACATCAGTGATTCAGCCCAGAGAAAACACCAAATGGATGTTAACTTCAAGGGTAAAACAAACCCAGCAAGTGATTTATCTGAAACTGTTGACCTTCCAGCTGAACTAGACAGTTATTAACCCAGTTTTTCTCTCTCCACGGATGCTGCCTGATCTGCTGGGAATTTCCTTCTGGTTTCAGCTTTCAGCAATGGGTCTAACCTGCATTTCACAGCTTTTACACATCCCTTCGTTTGTTTCCTCTCTGTATCTAACTTCCCTCAATGATCTACTAACCACTCAGCACCACCGTAACTCTGGCCTCACCCTATCACACATATTCCTTTTGACACAGCGCAGCACATCACGGAAACCAGCCTCCCCTCCATGGACTCTGTCTGCACTTCTCATTGCCTCGGTAAAGCAGCCAGCATAATCAACCACACCGGACATTCTCTCTTCTCCCCTCTCCCATCGGGCAGAAGATACAAAAGCCTGAAAGCACGTACCACCAGGCTCAAGAACAGCTTCTATCCTGCTGTTATAAGACTATTGAATGGTTCCTTCGTACGATAAGATGGACTCTTGGCCTCACAATCTACCTCGTTATGACCTTGCACCTTATTGTCTACCTGCACTGCACTTTCTCTGTAGCTGTGACACTTTACTCTGCATTCTGTATTGTTTTACCCTGTACTACCTCAATGCACTGTGTAATGAATTGATCTGTACAAACGGAATGCAAGACAAGTTTTTCACTGTACCTCAGTACATGTGACAATAATAAACCAATTCCAATTCCATCCCTGCTCCTTCCTCCCTGCAATATAAAACTAACGTGTTTTCTTACTTTCTTGCTGCTGATGAAGGTTTTCTGACCTGAAACATTGACTCTGTTTCCCTCTCCACAGACGCTGCCTGACCTGCTGAGTGTTTCCAGCATTTTCTGCTTTCATTCAGGTTTCTGATGTTTTTTTTCCGCAAAAGGATTACCTTAAATAAGCAAAGAATAAGTAGGGCCACGAGGGTGGAAAAGAAACAGTGGACTGTGTAAGACAAGTTGTAATACAGTAAAGAACTAAATGTCTTCTATAATCCCAAGAGAATCACTTCATTGTTTGACTTTGTGACCTGAAGTGACATCTCCCTGTTACAGTAAAGCTCCGATATCCCGGTGTCCGATTCTTTGGAAATCCTGGTGGTCCAGCATTTGGCTCACTTATTAGTCTGAAACGTGAGCTGGGAGCCCAGAGTGGGATTTTCAGCCAGAGCCAGGGTTGGGGTCTGAAACAACAGGGGTCAGGGGTATGGGTGGGTTTGCAACTGGATCTGGGGTCGGGAGTGCTTGTACGTTTACCACTCCCTTTAAATTCAGAGAGACACAAGAGACCGCAGATGCTGGAATCTGGAGCAACACACAAAACGCTGGAGGAACTCAGCGGGTCAGGCAGCATCCGTGGAGGGAAATGGACAGTTGGTGTTTTGGGTCGCGACCCTTCATCTGGACTGAAAGATAAGAGGGGAGATAGGCAGTAAAAAGAGGTGGGTGCGAGGGATGGAGAAAGAGCTGGCAGGTGATAGGTGGAATCAGGTGAGGGAGGGGGTGATAGGCCGGTGGATGAGGGGAGAGTGGGACTGGCTTCAGAAGCTGGAAGGTGATAGACAGTTGGCTAGTACTGCACAACCAGGGCGCTAGATTATTGCACTGGGACTTGGAGCACTGTCCTTGAGTGTAGGAGTCCATCAGCAGAGACTCACCATCATTTGTTGGACCAGAGATTCTCCGTGAGGAGAAGCTTTTGTCCAAGTGAAACAGTCCTTGATTTCATCTTCCTGGGATGCTGATCCCACCAGGTGTTCCAGTTTCCTGGCCTCCCAACACCTTCCAGGCTCTGCAGTATCTGACGGAAACACTTTTCTGGCACCTCCCCTTCTTCTGTGCCTCTCTTGAATGAACACTGCCCCACTCGCCAACAGAGTCCAGGAGTGTAGAGGCAGCTGTGGTCAGCTGCAGCATCTGGAGCCAATGCCCCATCCGCTGGCAGCAATCTGCAACTGCAAGTGTAACCCGCATAAAGGCTATTGTTCGATTTGGTGGCTTCTTTCAGGTGCCTTCTGTAGGTCGAGGACGAACACAGCAGGGCAGGAGTCACGGCTACTCAGTAGCCCGTGAGTTTTGCGGGAAGAGTGCCCCGGATTCCCACTCCCTGTGGGGGCAGCAACATTCCATCTCATATGGGAGGGGAAAGATTTAAAGGGGATCTGAGGGGCAAGATTTTCATGCAGAGGGTGGTGGGTGTGTGGAATGAGCTACCAGAAGAAGTTGTACAGGCAGGTACAGTTACAACATTTAAAAGACATTTGGACAGATACATGGATAGGAAAGGTTTAGAGGGATGTGGGCCAAACACAGGCAAACAGGACTAGTGTAAGTAGGCATTTTGGTCAGCATGAATGAGTTGGACCAAAGGGCTTGTTTCCATGCTGTTTGACTGTGAATCAATGAATCTAACAAAGCCACAGAAGAGCTGGACTGTTGCTCCCCCACAGGGAGTGTGAATCTGGGGCACTCTTCCTGTAAATCTCCACAGTCTACAGAGTAGCAGTGATCCCGGCCCTCCTGTAGGCTTCTGTGATCTACAGAAGGCACCTCAAAGAAGCCACCAGAGGTGTCTGCGCAAAATCCTCCAAGTCCACTGGAAGGACAAGTAAAGCAACGCTGGTGACCCCTTCCAGGCCAACATGCCCAGCACCGAGGCTCGTGCTAAACTCAGTTGATAAGTACATATCATTCATGGTCACCCGACAACAGACTCCCAAATCTATTCCCAACTCTGTCAGCGGAAGAGAATCAGTATCAGGTTTATTATCATTGACTTACATGTCGTGAAAGTTGTTGTTTTGCAGCAGCAGTACAGTGCAAGACATAAAATTACTATAAATTACAAAATAAATAAATAGTGCAAAAAAAAAGGAATAATGAGGTAGTGTTCATGGGTTCATGGACCCTTCAGAAATCTGATGGCGGAGAGGAAGAAGCTGTTCCTGAATCATTGAGTGTGGGTCTTCAGGCTCCTGTACCTCCTCCCTGATGGTAGTAATGAGAAGAGGGCATGTCCTAGATGGTGAGGGTCCTTAGTGATGGATGGTGCCTTCTTGAGGCACCGCCTCTTGAAGATGTCCTTGATGGCGGGGAGGGTTGTGCCCGTGATGGAGCTGGCTGAGTCTACAACCCTCTGCAGCCTCTTGCAAGCCTGTGCATTGGAGCCCCCATACCAGGTGACGATGCAACCAGTTAGAATGGTCTCTGCCGTACATCTACAGAAATTTGCGAGACTCTTTGGTGACACACTAAATCTCCTCAAGCTCGTAATGAAGTAGAGCCGCTGGCATGCCTTCTTCATGATTTCATCAATGAGTTGGGCTCAGGATAGATGCCTTTGTTGCCCAGGAACTTGAAGCTGCTCACTTTAACCCTCACTGGGTGGACAGAGGGAAAAATTTGACGATGTGCTCAAACTCTCCTTGAAGAGATGCAAGGTCCCCACTCACTCTGGGAACTTCTGGCCCATGAATGCTCAAAGTGGGAGAGAAGTGTTTGGGATGGTTTTGAGAACCTTGTACCGGGAGTGAGCAGAAGTCCAGGGTAAGCGACCACCTCACAAACTACTCCTGCCCCACCAGCCACCTCCTGACCTGCCTGTGGAAGTTCCCACATTCACCTTGTCAGTCTCCTCAGAACACCCAAAAGCTGGACGGCACGGTGGCGCAGCTGGTAGAGCCTCTCCCTCATGGTGCCAGAGACCTGGGTTCAATCCTGACCTCCGGTACCGTCTGTGTGGAGTTTGCACGTTCTCCCTGTGACCGCGTGGGTTACTGCCAAGTGCTCCAGTTTCCCCGCACATCCCAGAGATGTGCAGATCAGTGGGTCGCTGTAAATTCCCCTGGTGTGTGGGTGAGAGGTAGAATCTGGGCGGAGTTGATGAGAATTTGGGGAGAATAAAATATGGGATTAGCATAAATGGGTGGGTTAATAGCCAGCATGGAATTGTTGGGCCGAAGGGCCTGTTTCTGTGCGGTATCTCTCAATGAGAATGGAAGCAAGTCATGCTTGATCCCTCAGGAGAAGATAGAGAGGGTTCTGGAAGCTCTGGGTCATTCTCGGATACTTGATTAAAATATGGCTTAAATACAAGTCAGCCATGTTCTAATTGTACATTGGAACAGTCTCGAGGGGCTGAATGGCTTCTACTATCTCCTTAGTTCTGTAACATTGGCTCTCACCTATGGACAGTGCTGACACCCTGTGGCCAATGTGGGTATATGCCTCTTTCACAGATTGGTATTGGTATTGGTTTATTATTGTCACTTGTACCGAGGTACAGTGAAAAACTCGTCTTGCAAACCGATCGTATAGGTCAATTCATTACACAGTGCAGTTACACTGAGTTAGTACAGAGTGCATTGAGGTAGTACAGGTAAAAACCATAACAGTACAGAGTAAAGTGTCACAGCTACAGAGAAAGTGCAATGCAATAAAGGTGCAAGGTTACAACAAGGCAGATCATGAGGTCATAGTCCATTTCATCGTATAAGGGAACCGTTCAACAGTCTTATCACAGTGGGGTAGAAGCTGTCCTTGAGCCTGGTGGTACGTGCCCTCAGGCTCCTGTATCTTCTACCCGATGGAAGAGGAGCGGAGAGAGAATGACCCAGGTGGGTGGGGTCTTTGATTATTCTGGCTGCTTCACCAAGACAATGAGAGGTAAAGACAGAGTCCAAGGAGGGGAGGCTGGTTTCCGTGATGCGCTGGGCTGTGTGCACAACTCTCTGCAGTTTCTCGCAGTCCTGGGCAGAGCAGTTGCCATACCAAGCCGTGATACCTCCAGATAGGATGCTTTCTATGGTGCATCAGTAAAAGATGGTGAGAGTCAAAGGGGACAAACTGAATTTCTTTAGCCTCCTGAGGAAGTAGAGGTGCTGGTGAGCTTTCTTGGCTGTGGCATCTACATGATTTGACCAGGATCTGACTCATGTCTGTTGTGGAATCACACAGTGGGTGGGTTTCAGCCATCATGGATACAGCACAAACACAGGCCCTTCGGCCCAACTGGTCCATGCCGAGCAAGATTCCCATCTACACTAGTCGCATTTTCCCATGTTTGGCCCATATCCCTCTAAACCTTTCCTATCCATGTACCTGTCCGAGTACCTTTTGAATGTTTTTAATGTACCTGCCTCAATGTCGGTCTGTGCAAAAGTGTCCGAGCTGAAATCACGGTTCCTGTTGGAAGAACAGCTCCTGTCTGTGTTACACCACACCGGGGAACTTGTGCTCACTGTAAGCACAATGGGAAGGAGTGTGCTCGGGGTAGGGGGTGGGGGTGGGGGTGGGGGTGGTAGCTGAACTGAGAAGGAAGGTTGAAAAGGCATGGATTTTTCCTCACATTTTCTCCCTCATCCCTCTGGAGACTGCGGTCGTGACCTCCTTAAAATCATGAAGGGAATTGACAGGATGGTTTTTGGGAAGATTGTTTTCCTAAACAGAAGGGTGTCCAACACAAATCTAACAAGGTTGAAGGAGAAATCTGTCCATCCAAAGAGTGATTAGGTTGTGAAACTCAGTGATAAAGTAGAACTCTGATGATCTGCCATTTAATTGTTCAGAAATCCCGATAGTTTGGTTTCTGGTTCACCAGGTAACTGGTAATTGGTTTATTATTGTCACATGTACTGAGATACAGTGAAAAGCTTTGTTTGTGTGTCACCTCCAGACAGATCATTATGTACATAAGTACAAAAGCAGAAACAATGACGGAATGCAGAATATAGTGTTACAGTTACAGAGAAAGTGCAGCGCAGGCAGACAATAAGGTGCAAGAGCCATAACAAGGTAGATGGAAGATCAAGAGTTCATCTTTATCATACAAGAGGTCTGTTCAAGAGCCTTATAACAGCAGGGTAGAAGCTGTCCTTGAGCCTGGCGGTACGTGTTGTCTAGCTTTTATATCTTCTGCCCAATGGAAGGGGGGAGAAGAGGGAATATCCGGGGTGGGAGGAGTCTTTCGTTATGTTGGCTTCTTTCCCGAGGCAGCGGGAAGTGTGGACGGAGTCAATGGAGGGGAGGCTTGTTTCCGTGATGGACTGGGCTGTGCTGATTTCCATGTTCCCTCTGCTTCACCAGGGTCCTGGTTCCTGCACTACTTGTAACTCACCAGGACCCCAGTCCCGCACTCCCCTTAAACTCACCAGCTTCTGTTTCCTGCATTTCCTTTTAACTCGCTGGGTTCACCAGAAAATTTATTGTACAACTGTACTATGTAGAATCTAAACAAAAATTATTGGAGCATTAATTGAAGTGACATCCAACAGTTTGAAAAATCTGCCAGTCCCTGAGTGCCAGGTTAATGGAGTCTTACTATATAAAGAAGTAATTAACGTCAAAGTCAAGTTTATTGTCATGTGCACAAGTCCATGTGTACACAGGTGCAGCAGCATCACAGGCACATAGCATCAGATACACAGCAGTCACAAAAAAACAAATTAAACATAAATTATACAAAAATTATACAAGAAAGAACACAATTAGAACATTGCAGTGCAAAGTGGTCACAGTGTTTCTATACTGAGGCAGTAATTAGGGTTGTGCCGGTTGGTTCAAGAACCAAATGGTTGAAGGGAAGTAGCTGTTGTTGAACCTGGTGGTGTGGGACTTCAGGCTTCTGTACCTCCTGCCCGCTGGTAGCAGTGAGAAGATGGCATGTCCTGGATGGTGGAGGTCTTTGAGGATAGGTGTTGCCTTCTTGAGGCAGCGCCTCCTGTAGATACTCACGATGGTGGGGAGGGATGTGCCTGTGATGTATTGGGCCGAGTCCACTACTCTCTGCAGCTTCTTACGTTCCTTCACGTAATGTGAAGAGTTTAGTTGTACTTGAGTTGTGAGATGAGGGAGAGGTGGGATCAAGTTTGCATGGAGCCTGGATATTGGCACAGACCAGTTGGGCGAAGGGTCTGTTTCTGCGCTGTAAATGTACACGGCACCCAAGAAAAATGAGTGACGATTGGAATCTCGGTGTTGGTGGGGCCTTGCTCTTTGAAAATTAACTGTTGCATTTTGCAACAAACCATTGTGGTTCATTGTTTGGGAAGTTAGAATGAGTTACAGTGCTGGATAAGTACGGATCGTTAATTATGACATTCAGTTTTGCTCGTGACCCAAGTCTGGTGGGGAAGTGGGCAGTAAAGAGGAAGTCCAGGCAGATAATGAACGGTTAATCAATTGAGCAAGATGGTGCCAGCTGGGGTACGCAGTTGGGAAACGTGAGCTCGTCCACTTTGGTCAGAAGTATAGAAATAAACTTGCAGGTGACATGAAATTAGGAGGTGTTGTTGATAGTGAAGAAGGTTATTGTAGATCACAGGGGGATCTTGATCGGTTCGGGAAGTGCAGTGAGGAGTGGCAAATGGATCTCAATACAGATAAGTGTGAGGTGATGCATTTTGGAAAGTCAAACCAGAGTAGGACTTATACTATGAACAGCAGGGAACTAGGGAGTGTAATGGAACAGAGGGACCTCGGAGTACAAGTGCATAGTTCATTGAAAGTGGCGTCACAGGTAGACAGGGTGGTGAAAAAGGCAGTTAGCACGCTGGCCTTCATCAGTTAGGGTATTGAGTATAGGAGTTGGGAGATTACATTGCCGTTGTATAAATCATTGGTGAGGCCGCACTTAGAGTACTGTGTACAGTTTTAGTCACCCTGTTATAGGAAAAAAGTGGTTAAGCTGGAAAAGATTTACAAGGTTGTTGCCAGGACTAGAGGGCTTGAATTACAGGGGGAGGTTGGCCAGGCTAGGTCTTTATTCCTTGGAGTGTAGGAGAATGAGGGGCGACCTTATAGAAGTGGTTAAAGTTATGAGAGACAGAGATAAGGTGGACGGTAACAGTCTTTTCCCCAGGGTAGGGGAGTCCCAAACTAGGGGGCATAGATTTATGGTGAGAGGGGAAAGATTTAAAGTGGTCCTGAGGGGCAACTTTTTCACGCAGAGGGTGGTGAGTATACGGAATGATCTGCCAGAGGAAGTGGTGAAGCAGGTAAAATAGAGTCATTTAAGAAGCACTTGGATGGGAACATGGAGGGGTGGGGCTTGGAGGGGTAAGGGCTGAACGCAGGAAACTGTGACTAGCTGGGTGGGCACCGTGGTCGGCATGGACTGGTTGGGCCAAAGGGCCTGTATCCGTGCTGTATTGCTCTATGACTCTATGACTCTAAACAGGATACTTCTAAAAAGACCAATAATCATTGATGTAGAGAAGGGTCTGGAGATACTGGTTCGAAAAATGGTGGAAATTACTGTACAGCGACATCAAACAGTTGGGAAGGGTAATGGTTTGAGCCATAGAGAGATACAGCATGGAAGCAGGCTCTTCAGCCCATCGAGTCCATACTGACCATCAGTCATCCATTACACTAATCCTACATTAATCCCATTTTATTATTCTTCCCACATTCTCATCAACTCCCCCTAGATTCTACCACACCCCTCCGCACTCGGGGCAATTTATAGCAGTCAATTAGTCCACCAATCCACTTATCTTTGGGATGTTGGGAGAACCTGGAGCCCCCGGTCACAGGAAGAACATGCAAACTGCACCCGAGGTCAGGATTGAACCCGGGCCTCCAGCGCTGTGAGGCAGCGGCTCTACATGCTGTGCCACTGAGCCACCACTGGCTCTTGACTTGTAATGCATGGGCTTGGAGTATGAATAAGGGAGTGTGAGCACTCAGCGAGAGCATTTCTAGAGCTGTGGTCCTCCTACCCTTAGAGAGGGTGCAAAGGTTCACTAGATTAACTCTGGTGCTGACGGCGGAGAGATTCAACAAGGATGGGCATTTGGTCCCCAGCATTTAAAGAATAAGAGCCATTTCTTTGGAATCTCCCACCGTCTGGGAGGATCAGCAGTGTAATTGATAATTGGTGATTGGTTTATTATTGTCACATGTACCAAGGCACAGTGAAAAACTTGTCTTGCATACCATCCATACAGATTATTTCATTACATCAGTACATCGAGGTAGTACAAGGGAAGAGCAGAACAGAATGCAGAATATAGTGTTACAGTTACAGAGAAAGTGCAGTGCAGGCAGACAATAAGGTGCAATCATGACGAGGTAGATTGCAAGGTCAAGAGTCCATCTTATCGTACAAGAAGTCCGTTCAATAGTCTTATACAGTGGGGTAGAAGCTGTTCTTGAGCCTGGTGGTACCTGCTTTCAGACTTTTGTATCTTCTGCCCGATGGGAGGAGGGAGAAGGGAGAATGTCCAGTGAGGGAAGGGTCGTTGATTATGTTGGCTGTTTTTCCAAGGCAGTGAAAAGTGTAGACAGAGTCCGTGGAGGGGAGGCTAGGTTTTGTGATGTGCTGAGCTGTGTCCATAACCTTCTGCAGTTTCTTGCGGTCCTGGGCAGAGTAGTAGCCATACCAAGCCGTAATGCATTTCTATGGTGCATCTATCTCTCTCTCTCTCTCTCTCTCTCTCTCTCTCTCTCTCCCCCCCCCTTCTCCCCCCCTTCCCTACCCCCACATGGCTCTATCTACAGTCACCCCCTCCTTACCTGCATCCACCTGTCAGCTTCCACCTCACCCTGCCCCCTCACCTCTTTATACTGGCGACCTCCCCAGGATGTTCTCAGTCCTGATGAAGGCTCTTGACCCGAAACGTCAACCATCCCTTTCCCGCCACAGGTGCTGCCTGATCCGCTGAGTTTCTCCAGCTCCTTTGCATGTTGCTGCAGGTTTCCAGCACCTGCAGTCTCTTGTGTCTCAGTGTTCATACCATTGGGTTGGAGATGACCCAGGTGGAATATGAGGTGCTGTTCCTCCAGTTTGTGTTTGGCCTCACTTTTTGGCTTGGGAGATGATGTACAGCAGGGATCAGTGCCGGAGCCCCAGTTATTCCCAATCTATATCAATAATTTGGGCGAGGGACCCAAAGTGTAATACACGTATTTGGATATATCATTTGGTCTTCTCACCTGGATCATTGGTAGAACCAAGCTGGGTGACAGTGTGGGTTGAGAAAATGATGCAGGGAGATTTCTGGAAGATTTAGACATTGTAAATCTTTTTACAAATTACCTTAATATGTAATTAAAGGTCAGTCACCCAATATGATAAGAGGCATAGATCGAGTGGACAGTCAGAGACTTTTTCCCAGGGCGACAATGGCTAACACAAGGGGACATAATTTTAAGGTGATTGGAGGAAGGTGTAAGGGGGATGTCAGGGGTAATTTTTTTACATGGAGAGTGGTGGGTGTGTGGAACGCACTGCCGGCAGAGGTTGTGGGGGCAGATACATTAGGGACATTTAAGAGACTCTTAGATAGACACATGAATGATAGAGAAATGGAGGGCTATGTGGGAGGGAAGGGTTAGATAGATCTTAGAGCAGGATAAAATGTTGGCACAACATTGGGGGCCGAAGGGCCTGTACTGTGCTGTAGTGTTCTGTGTTCTAATGATAGATACGGAGGGGGTGATGGAGGCCGAGACGTCACATTTACGAAGTATCTAAATGAGCACTTGAATCTCCAGGGTATGCCAAGTGCAAGTGTTATCTGCATAGAATTGCGTAATCAGAACAAACATGACACTGTAAGGTTCCCTGTGATCAATTTTACTAAAGTCCGTCCCATTTTACATTAAAGAAAACATGTCATGCAGCTACATATGAAGAAATGAGTTAGTAACAGATGACCATTCACACCCTCAAGCCTGCTCTGCCATTTAATAAGATCATGGCTGACCTGATTGTAATCTCAGCTCTGTATTCCTCTCCACCTGAGATAACCTTTGAAGAGCCTAATTAACTCTACTTCAAGTGTAGTGGTTAGCGTAACGCCTTACAGCGCCAGAGACCCGGGTTCAATTCTGGCCACTGTCTGTGATGAGTTTGTACGTTCTCCCCGTGTCTGCGTGGGTTTCCTCCGGGTGCTCCGGTTTCCTCCCACATTCCAAAGATGTATGGGTTAGGAAGTTGTGGGTGTGCTATGTTAGCGCCGGAAGTGTGGCGACACTTGCGGGCTGCTCCCAGAACACTCTATGCAAAAGATGCATTTCACTGTGTGTTTCTATGTACATGTGACTAATAAAGATATCTTTTCTTATCTTAAATGGGATTAGTATAGATGGGTACTTTTGAAGGTAGACAGGCAACTTGCAGAATTACGTATTTACAATGGGAGCACTTCCTAATTGGCAGAGCCCCTTTGAATATCCAAATATCAATGGCTGGTTCAAGGGGTTCTGAGCACTATGACCAGATGTTCAAAATATACTACTTTTGTTACAGTGTTGAGAGATGGCTCCCTGGATATACAAACAGCCAAAATATTAATTGGCAAAACAGACCTGTCCTGAACTGCGTGTTAAGTGCCAGGGATATGTTTTTTACCCACTGTTAATACAGGAGATGGCCGCTTTATGCCTTCCCCGATCTCATCATGAGGGTTTCAGTGAGGGATGTTAACATGAACATTCACATCCTGTTGCAGAGACTCGACCTGAAACATTGATGATCCCAGGTGCTTCTCCACCCACCGAGTTCCTCCAGCAGTTTGTTGCTCTAGATCCCAGCGGGTACAGTCGCTTTTGTCTCCATTGCCTTCCCCTGCGCCATTACAATGGTGCAGAATCGGAACATCCCACACCCATTGGTTTCAATGGCCTTTGAATATCAGTGGAAGTCAAATCATGAACAGGTTTTTATCTGTGAAAACTGATTCTTGTTTGAAGCAACTATCTGCTCCCCCCATCTCATAACTCCTGAAGATGTCCCAAACAATCGGGCGGCATGGTGGCGTAGCAGTTAGCGCGACGCTATTACAGCGCCTGCGATCGGGGTTCGATTCCTGTCACTGTCTGTAAGGAGTTTGTACGTTCTCCCGTGTCTGCGTGGGTTTCCTCCAGGTGATCTGGTTTCCTCCCACATTGCAAAAGACATACGGGTAGGTTAATTTGGGTTTAAAATGGGTGGTGCGGACTCGTTGGGCCGGAAGGGCCTGTTACCATGCTGTAAATAAAATTTTTTTAAAAATCCCTAACAAGTCAAAAGGCCTGTTTCAGTACTGCAGAGCACTTTGACTCTATAAGCATGACTGGATAAGGCCGGCAGATTTGCTTCATTGAAGGATATTGGCAAACTGGTTGAATTTTTACCCAGAATCTGATAGTCTGATGTCGTTGTTAGGAGGCTGTAGCCGTTACTAGAACTGGAAAAGTGTTGATGTTCAGAGGAATCTGGGTATCCTTATACACATGTCACTGATAGTTAATATACAGTACAGCAATCAATTAGGAAAACTGGTTGTATGTTGGCCTTTATTGCAAGAGGACTGAGTATAGAGGGATCTAGCTGCAATTATACAGGGTCGTGATGAGCCAGCAGCTGGGACATTGGGGACAGACCTAGTGCGCCTGCCTAAGGAAGGATATACTTGTGACGAAATGTTCACCAGATTGCTCTGCGGAAGGGCAGATTTTTCACTGTTCTTCCAGTTTGCACTTGGAATTCTCCCGGCAGTGATATGTCAGTCCTCGGCCTCCTCCACTGCCAGGAGAATTCCAAGTGCAAACTGAAGAAACAGCGCCTCAGTTTCTGTTTTGGAACCTTGCAGCCGAATGGCATGAACATTGAATTCTCCCTCTTTAAGTAATCCCCACCCCCTTCCTCACAACCCCCATCCACCCCCCCCACCCCCCCACCACGCTTCTTTTCATCCCTTTCCTCTCTCTCTTTTTTCTAGACCCCCCTTTTCTCCCTCTTTCTTTACCCTTGACCCATCCCCCGGAGGCCCTTGCACTTTATTTGTCTACCTGCACTGTACATTCTCTGTAACTGTAACACTACATTCTGCATTCTGTTTTCTTTTTACTACCTTGATGTTCTTATGTATGGAATGATCTGTCTAGATGGCACGCACACAAAGCTTTTCACTGTATCTCGTTACATGTGACAGTAATAAACCAATTACTGATTACCTGGTGAACCAGACACCAAGCCATCGGGTTTTCTGAACAATTAAATAGTGGATTATCAGAGTTCTACTTTATTACTGAGTTTCACGATCAAACCACTCTTTGGATAGACAGATTTCTCCTTAAACCTTATTAGATTTGCATTTGACGCCCTTATATTTGGGGAAACAATCTTCCTGAAGTTTCTCACTGTATCTTGGTACACATGACAATAATAAACCAATACCAATGTTCACTCCTCATTAGCTATCTCACAACCTGAGACTGTGATCAGTCAGTTAGGACATTGGCCAGATGCCCAGGTGGGGAGGATGGGGGGGGGGGGGGGTGGGTGGGAGGGGAAAGCAGTTTGGGGGTCTGGTGAATGAGAGGAAGGCAATGTAACTGGAGTGACAGGGAATGGGTGGAGCCACAGCCCAGCCCTCCCATTGACTGCAGCACCAGAGCTGGGTTAAGTTACTGGACTAATATCCAGGAACCTAGATCTGGAGGTGCGTGTTCAAATCCCACCAGGGCAGGTGGGGAATTTAAATGTTAGTGACTAAATAAATTTGGAGCAAGAGCTGGAGACCGGTAATTGGGATTAGAATAGTTTTTTTTTCTTCTTCTTCCCCCATTCCCCATTTCTCATTTCTATTTCCCTTTCCTTGGAGCAGACTCGATGGGCCGAATGGCCTGCTTCTGCTCCCTTGTCTTGTGATCTTGTGGAGACACAAAAGACTGCAGATGCTGGAACCTGGTGCAAAAAGCAAACTGCTGGTGGCACTCAACAGGTCAGGCAGCATCTGAGGAGGGAAATGATCAGTTGACATTTTGGGTTGAGACCCTGCATCTAGTGTAAGAACTATTGGATTATTGTCAAATCTGGTCAGGGGAGGGAATCTGCCATCCTGACCCGGTCTGGCCTACATGAGACTGGCACAGACAGTAAGGAATGGATGATAAATTCTGGTCCTGCAGGTAATATCTGCACCTGTGAGCAAATTAATAATAAAAAATAATTCCCTCCTTCAGAGCCATAGAGGGATACAGCATGGAAACAGGCCCTTCCGTCCATCGAGACTTTGTTGACCATCAACCACCCATTTACACTGATCCCATTTTATTCTCCTCACGTTCTCATCAACTCCCCCCAGATTCTACCCCTCACCCACACACTGGGGACAATTTACAGCGGCCAATTAACCCACCAACCTGCACGTCTTTGGGATGTGGGAGGAAACTAGAGCTCCAGAGGGGAAACTCACGCGGTCACAAGGAGAACATGCAAACTCCACACAGACAGTGTCCGAGGTCAGGATCGAACCTGGGTCGCCGGCTCCGTGAGGTAGTGACTCTGCCTGATGTGCCACTAGTGCCAAGCAGTGGGGCTAGGTTGGAAACAAATTATTGATGATGTGATTCAGGGGGGTTTAACAACAGGACTCAGCGTGGCTGTGGACACAGCCCAGCGCATCATGGACACCAGCCTCCCCTCCATGGACTCTGTCTTTACCTCTCGCTGTCTTGGTGAAGCAGCCAGAATAATCAAAGACCCCACCCACCCGGGACATTCTCTCTTCTCTCCTCTTCCATCAAGTAGAAGATACAGGAGCCTGAGGGCACGTACCACCAGACTTAAGGACAGCTTCTACCCCACTATTGAACGGTTCCCTGATACGATCAGATGGACTATGACCTCACGATCTACCTTGTTGTGACCTTGCACCTTATTGCACTGCACTTTCTCTGTAGCTGTGACACTTATTGTTTTTACCTGCACTACCTCAATGCACGCTGTACTAACTCAATGTAACTGCACTGTGTAATGAATTGACCTGTACGATTGGTATGCAAGACAAGTTTTTCACTGTACCTCGGTACAAGTGACAATAATAAACCAATACCAATACCAAGAACCCTCATCAATGGGTGTGGGGTGGGACGTCCCAATGGGTAGAATCTCTCCAGTCCGCACTACTCCGGGGCAGTCTATATTCAACCAGGCAGCTCCATGTTCCTCAGTGCGGTTGGAAGGGACTTCCTAAAATTGGACCCCAGAGATCATCAAAACAAGACTCTGATTCTGCTGAAGCAGGAGATGTATCATATGGAGGTCATGAAAGAAGAAGTGTGTGTAAGTGGCATAAGGGTGGTGCACAATCAGACTGCTGGCTTTCACTTCACATTTTGAGCCAGATCAGTATCGCTTACTTCCATCATCGGAGCCTGGTTCTCTGGTGAGTGGCCAGGCACTGTGTCCCTTTACACTGGTTGAGGGCTGGGGGTGATAAGCACTGGGGTCCGTATTGTGTTGTGCTGGGTGGTTGGTGGTTTGGGGGAAGGTGGGAACCTCGCAGTGAGGCAGGATCCCAACAAGCTCCTGATCCACCACGTTCTATCTCCCATGGCCATCTGGAGCTCCCAGTTGTCAGCCATTTTAATTCCCCTCCCCATTCCCACACCGACCTGTCTGTCCTCGGCCTCCTCCAGTGCCAGGGTGAAGCCAAGCTCAAACTAGTGGAGCAGAACCTCATATTCCGCCTGGGCGGCCTACAACCCAACTGCACGAACATTGAGTTCTCCATTACAGGTAACCCACACCCCTTCCGTCCCTTTCTCTCTCCTGATCCACCCAGACCCTCCCACACACACCGTCCCTTCCAAGACAACACCCATCTCCCAGTTTCTTTCCCCTCCCCCACCCACTCCAACTGCCCATCACCCACAAACTCCTCCCACTGGGTCCCCTACTCCCACCATCCCCCTCTGCTCTCCCCACCTCCCTTACTTGGTTCCATGCTCCGCCCTCCTGTCCCGTCAGATTGCACCGTCTGCAGCCCTCCACCTCCCACCTCCCAGCCTCTGCCGCTGTCTACACTTTTTGCTGGCCCACCTGACTCCATCTGCCAATCAACCCCTCCCCGCCTGCATCCACCAAAGCTTGCCAGCTCCTGCTTCGTCCCACCCCCTCAGCTCTTTATACCGGCTACCTCCCCTCGACTCTCTCGCTCCAGATGAAGGGTCTCGACCCGGAACGTTGACTGTCCGTTTCCCTCCACTGAAAGTTTCCAGCATCTGCAGTGCCTTGTGTCTCCTGGCCCTTCACCAGACCCACCAAAGGGTGAAGTGCTGGGCACCTTCTTCCTCCAGCAGGTTCGGACCTTGCTGCTGGTATCCCCACAGCCACCCGGAGACCAGACTGTCCACTCACTGGAATCAGGCCTTGTCTTTGGCTTGTTCAGCAACATGTTCCGTCCCACCTCCTCATCAGCCCCGTGTTCAGCCAGCCAGCCAGCCAGGAGATCTTCAGGGCGCAGGGATCGGGGTGGGGAGCACAGGGGCTCCCACAAGAACCTTGTTCGCACCTCCTCATAGGTCCTTCATTGAAACCGCAGATAGTCACTGTCGATGAATATCTTGGTTGTTCTGGGAGAGGCTACGTTGTCAGACGCAAACAGTCAATGACACCCTGACTAGCTGCAGGTCCCTGTTCCCTGTTGCTGCTGGTGCTGCTGGTCCTGGTCTTTAAGGTGCTGGTCCTGTTGCTGCTGGTCCTCTTGGTCTTGCTGGTGCAGATGATCTTCAACCCTGTTACCTCCAACCTTCTATTAATCCTCAGCAATTCCTGTACACCGATCTCTGACCCCCCCCCCCCCATCTACTGAACTGACATCCCCAGTTCTCCAATACCCTCACAACTAGTGACCCCAAACCTCAACCACCAATCCCTGATCTCCTGGTCTACTGATCCCCAAAGCCTCTATGTTTACTCATTCCTTGATCACCAATAAGCCTGTCCTGGTCCAACCACGTAGACGCCACCATAAAGAAAGCTCACCAGCGCCTCTACTTCCCCAGGAGGCTAAAGAAATTTGGCATGTTCCCTTTGACACTCACCAATTTTTATCATTGCACCATAGAAAGCATCCTATCTGGATGCGTCATGGCTTGGAATGGCAACTGCTCTGCCCAGGACCACAAGAAACTGGAGAGTGTTGTGGACACAGCCCAGCACATCACAGAAACCAGCCTCCCCTCCACTGTGGACTCCCCTATACCTCTCACTGCCTTGGTGAAGCAGCCGCCATTATCAAAGGCCCCATCCACCCGGCTCATTCTTTCTTCTCTCCTCTCCCATTATGACCTTGCACCTTATTGCACTGCACTTTCTCTGTAGCTGTGACACTTTACTCTGCACTGTTATTGTTTTTACCCTGTACTACCTCAATGCACTCTGTACTAACCCAATGTAACTGCACTGTGTAATGAATTGATCTGTATGATCTGTATGCAAGACAAGTTTTTCACTGTATCTCGGTACAAGTGACAATAATAAACCAATACCAATACCAAACTCCAATCTCCCTGTTTGTCAAACCTCACAACCCTGTATCTCCTGACCCCTCCAGTTGACGTCCATCCTTTGGTTCATGTGTTGCAGGACGGCCATGCATGAGGGAAGTCTTTGATCACATGAGGTCTTTATTTTGTTTATTTATCCACAGGATATGGATATTACTGAGAATACTCGCACTTAACACCCATCCCTAATTGCTCCCAAGCTAAGTAGCTGAGAGCCAACACTAGTTCGTCCTGAGTGTTCCATATTATATGAAGCTCAACAGAATTGTTGGACTCATTGGTTGCTGTGTCCTGTATAATTACCTGAACTGTATCCACACTTTTCCAGTTAGGGGGTAAAAGGTTTCGAGGGGATCTGAGGAAGAGCTTTTTCACCCATATGATAGTTGGAATTTGGAGCACGACTGCCTGAAGAGGTGGTGCAGGCAGAGACTTCAGGGAAGCACGGTGGCGCAGCGGGTAGAGCCACTGCCTCACAGCGCCTGAGACCCGGGTTCAATCCTGACCTCTGGCGCTATTTGAGTGGAGTTTGCACGCCCTCCCTGTGATCCTGTGAGTTTTCCCCTGAGCGCTCCGGTTTCCTCCCACATCCCAAAGGCGCGCGAATTGACAGGTTAATTGACCACTGTAAATTGTCCCTAGTGTGTAGGTGAGTGGTTGAATCTGGGGGGAGCTGTTGGGAATGTGAGGAGAATAGAATGGGATTTGTGTGGGATTGGTGTAAATGGGTGGTTGATGGTCAGCACGGACTCGGTGGGCCAAAGGGCCTGTTTCCTTGCTGTATGACTTTATTACTGTCACAGCATTTAAGTACAGACCATCTCTGGGTAACAAACGGGTTCCGTTTTTACAGACATCCATAAGTTGATTTTGTCCGGAAGTCAGGAAAATTATCCGGATAAGTCACGAAATACATGAAAATCACTCAAAATGGTAACAACACCTCCACACTGTTGTAAAGAAATGGCATCAAGAGCACATAAAACTGATAAGAAAGGGCAGTTACTAAAAGTGGGGAGAGAGAGGAAACCAGTTCTGCCGTTCGTAGGAACGAATATATGTATGTGCGTCGGATTTTTGAATTTAATAATGCAGGGGGTTGTAGACTCAGCCAGCTCCATCACGGGCACAACCCTCCCCGCCATCGAGGACATCTTCCAGAGGCTGTGCCTCAAGAAGGCGGTGCCCATCACTAAGGATCCTCACCACCCAGGACGTGCCCTCTCCTCGTTATTACCATCGGGGCGGAGGTGCAGGAGCCCGAAGACCCACACTCAATGATTCAGGAACAGCTTCTTCTCCTCCACCATCAGATTTCTGAACGGTCCACGAACCCATGAACACTACCTTGATATTCCTATCACCATTTATTTAAATTTGTAATTTCTGGTAGTTTTATATCTTTGCACTGTACTGCTGCTGCAAAACCACAAATTTCTCATCATCTACGTCAGTGATAGTAAATCTGATTCTGATTTAATAATATTATGGGAGCTCGTTTATATGTAGAGCGTCCATAACCTGAGGATGCCCAGTCTCTAGAGGAGCACATGAATTAGGGACATTTAAGAGACTCAGATAGACACATGAATGATAGAGAAATGGAGGGCAATGTGGGAGGGAAAGGTTAGATAGATCTAAGAGCAGGATAAAATGTCGGCACAACATTGTGGGCCGAAGGGCCTGTGCTGTGCTGTAAAGTTCTATGAATTGGAAAGACAAAGACGGCTGCAGACCAAATTTTTTTTATTCCAAAATAAACTTTATTCATAATAAAAGACAAACTAATACAATTATAAAACAGTGCAAGCCTTTACATTCTTGTACAGATCAATCATTAGTGTTCTCTCTTTATATAAAAAACACAGCGCCGATGCCACTCGTGTGGCTCCCTGGGGGCTACCCAGTGCTGGTAAATGGGATTCCTGCAGAGAGCTGTGGGGACATGGTGAGTGAAGACCTCATTTCTGTGCTGTATAATTTTAGGCCACTTTACTAACCACTGATAATGTGAGTGGCTTATGACTGCCTGTGTCCAAGTACATGATTGTTCAAGAAAAATGGAACAGAAAACATTGGGCAGGTTCTTTTGAATAAGTCAGGGTCAAAACTCAATAGAATTGCAAACCTGTCGGTTTGTGCTTTGCATTGGCCAGGATTTTCCGAGAGGTGAGAGCACTCTGATTGGTGCTTGTCCCGATGGCTGGGAATCATGTGATCCTGATGTCAGCCTTTGTAACAAGAGTTAGCCCAGCGCACACATGCTCAGGCGACCAGAGCTCTGTGCTACAGACCGGGGAGGGAGGACGTGAATCACTCGGTTTCTCCTGTGCCCTGGCGCACACGGGAGTTGAACAACCACACAGCGGAGGGACCGGGACCCGGTGAGTCACTGCTCTGTTAACCCGGTGGTGCCGTGGACAGAGAAGGGAGATGGCCGTAAGGGTTGGCCCTTTGCGGTCCCGCAGCCTTTCTCCCGCTGTGATGCTTTCACCGCAGATACTACAGAGACGCTGCAAGCAATAGCTGAATAAGGACTCTGGCACCAGGAGGGTGAGGGGGGGGGGGGTGTGTGGTTTCCGATGTGGGTGGAGTGTTCGTCGGCAGCTCCCAGTGATCAGGGGGTGGCCCAGGTTCGATCCTGACCTTGGCTGCCGTCTGTGTGGAGTTTGCACGGTCTCCCAGTGACGGTGTGGGTTTCCTCCCGCACCTCAAAAGACATGATGGGTTGGTAGGTGAACTTGTCACTGGAAAGTGCCCCCAGTATGTAGGTGAGTTGTGGAATCTTGGGAGGGGTTGGTGGGAATGTGGGGAGAATAAAATGGGATTGGTGTAAATGGGTTGGCATGGACTTGGTGGGCTGAAGGGCCTGCTTCCGTGCTGTACCTCTCTGTGACTCTATAACACACAGTCAGGGATGTAGAGGCAACAACAACTTGTGTTTGCAGAGCACCACTTGCATCTCAAACGTTTCACAGGGTGATTTTTGGACAGAGGCTGCGGTGGTAGAAGGTTGGGTGGGGTGGGGGTGGAGAAGTACAGGGAGGTACCAGTGGGGTTTGGGGTCTTGGTGTGTGGATGAGAGTGTGACAGAGACGAGGAATGTATGTGAGTGTCAGAATGGAGATCTCGGAGGGTTGGGGATGGGGGAGGAAGTCAGCATATGGGGATGGTGAAGATGGGGAAGTTTAAGTTGAGGAGTTGCCTGGTTGGGAGCCAATGAGGCACAGGGTGTGCTGTTAATGGGACGGTGGGTGCTGGGACCCCGGTGGGGACTGGGTGCCGGCGGACGGGACGGTGGGTGCTGGGACCCCGGTGGGGACTGGGTGCCGGCGGACGGGACGGTGGGTGCTGGGACCCCGGTGGGGACTGGGTGCCGGCGGACGGGACGGTGGGTGCTGGGACCCCTGTGGGCTGCAGCACTGAGCTTTGTGGAGTGTGGGAGGTCAGAAGTTGGAGACTGTTGAAACATTCGAGCACCTGACTACTCTAATTAAACATAGAAAGGACTGTGTTTAATTCTTTCACAGGATGTGGGTGCCCACTTCTACGTTCCCAAGGGATCCACTGTGCTGGTGAACTGCTTTCCTGAACCACTGCTGTCTCAGGGGTGAAGGACCTCCGTGTGTAACAACTTTGGCATCATCGTGTGGCTTGGTAGGCTGTGCAGACATTGGGTAAGATGAAAGGCTGCTACCCTCTTTTCTCCAGTGTGTCACAGTTCACCAACAGTCCTGTGAGTTGCACAAATGTTTAATTAGGGTCATTAATGCAGCAGAGCAACAAGCTTTTCATCCCAATGAGTCTGCTGTAGAAACCTACAGCTCATTGGTTCTATACTGACCGTTAGCCCATTCACTACTGATCCCATTTTATTCTCCCCACATTCCCATCAACTCCCCCCAAGATTCTACCCCTCACCCACACACTAGGGGCAATTTACCAACAGCCTTTAGGATGTGGGAGGAAATCCACGCGTTAACCAGGAGAACGTGCAAACTCCACACAGACAGTGCCCGAGGTCAGGATTGAACCCTGGTCGCTGGAGCTGGGAGGCACTAACTGTACTGCCCACCTTCGACACTGAGGTGTGCAACACGTGACTTTGCGTGTATGGTTCTGGGAACCAATATAATCCCATTTTGCCTGCTGCAGACTGTGGCCCTTCTACACCAGCAGCGAGGCTTTGTGTGTGTGCGAGAGTCAGGGTGAGTTCTTGGGTGTGGGTGGGGGCAGAATGTTCCCTGTCCACAGACAGTTCAGCGGTTTGGGCTGATGTGTGACGGAAACTCAAATCACTTGGTGGTTTTGGAGGAGGGGAGAGGTTTCTGCAAAGTGCAGGGTGAACATTTTGCAATCATTTGAACTTCCTCTGTATAATTTGCACCCAGTGTGGTTTTAGGTTTGCACAGACACCAAACCAATCATCCCTCCCAGCTGCACGGGTCGTTGCTTGTTCTGAGGGCCCCTCCGGAATCTGAGAGGTATTTGCCTTTGGAAGCAAAAGACGGGCCATTTTGTATGGCGTCCACCCCAACCTTGGGGGCCCAATTACTGAGTGGAGGAGTAGCAGCAGCCAGGTCGATCCCACTTGAGGAATGTTCTCTCTGGGTTGCTGTCAACCAGGAGGGAAGAGTTGTAAGTCAGGCTGGGATCAGGGGGAGAAATGGACGTGGCTGGCAGAAGAAACTGTCTCGATGCTGTGTTACATTGACTCTAAGTGTCACAATAACTCGTCCATCAGCTCTGTTCTACAGCAAATTACTTCCAGGTGATGAAGGACTGTGGCGTTAATGTGGGTAACGTGTGCACATTACTCCCGTGACTGAAATGAGCCAATTAATTACTTCCTATGCAATTAAAGAAATGCTGGAAACATTCGGCAGGTCAGACAGCAGCTGTGGAGAGCAAAGACCCTCCGTCACATTTCCAGCATCTGCAATTGTTAAACTTTTGATTTGTGCTTTGATGAGTTGGTTTCAATTGGCCTGGTCCCAAATACTCCTTGTTGTCTTTATGAATCATCATGTATTTGCAGCCTTGCCCCTCCCTGTCTCTGTACACTCCTAAAACCATGCAAGGTTCCTCTAATTGTGGTCTTGTGATCTTCCCCAAATTTAGCTGCTCTGTTATTGAGTCTTCAGCTGCCGTGATCCCAAGCTCTGGAATTTGCTTTCCTAACCCTCTACCTCCTCCTTTGGAATGCTCCAAATCAGCCTTTGAAAGCCCTGCTGTTAAAGGCACTCTAAGTGCAAGTTGTTGTTGTTGTTGGCATCTTAAGTGCTGAGTAAGTTCTGCAGAGCCATACTTGTACACATGAGCAGTTTCGGGAGGAAGTCGGCACGGAATGAATTGACTGTAGTTGGAACAGATGCTCTCTTTACTTTCCAGGAGCCTGCTCCTGATCTCCTGACTGACTGAGGGTCACGATACACCAGCAGCACTTCCTGCCTGTGGTGTTACAGGAGTCACAGACTATGGTAATGAAATGACTGTAGGTGACTGAGTGCTGTCCAGTGTCACACGGCGGTGACCTTACAAAGGGCTGCAACTATGAAGGTTTCAGTGTGATCCAAGAGGGTCCCTTGACCCAGAGTCGTTAACCAACGAGCAGAAATCTAACAAGAGCTTCCCTTTCCAGAGAGCCACAATTAACAAAAAGCACATTATGCCAAAGGAAGCCGAACAAATTAAATAACATTGTTGTAAATGACATGACCTCCTTTTATTTACTACACACACCGGCCTTGCAAAGGCCCCTCAGTGGCAGAAAGTTCTAGATTCATAGAGTTATGTAGCACAGAAAGGGGCCCTTCAGCCCATTGTGTCCATGTCGACCATCTGTACTAACCAATGGGCATCGCGCACTTCCTCGGCAGAGACAGGGCTGTGAGAGCGGACTGGAACGCCAGGTGAATCCCAACATCCCTGCTGGTCATGTCCGGCCTGTTACTTGGCATACTTGCCTTGACGTACCCAGGAGCAGGCACCGGGAAGAGACTGGCCGTCGGTGAGTTGCACTTCAGCTGCTCCATCTCTTGTCTGAACACCAGAGCCAGTCGGATGGCGGCGGAGCCAATAGGCTGGAATTCCTCAGGAGCTTTCTCCGCATCTGCTGTAATCCAGGAGAACAGGATACGATCCAATCACATCTTGCCTCCGGCACCTTCACCTGTCCTCCCAGAAGGTACAAGAAGGAAAGGCAGTGTTGTAACCAGCAATGCGGTGCTGACTAGATAATCCATTTGATTATTGTTAGAGAGGTAACTAATGGATAGCACAGAATTCCAGAGAACTTCTGACCAATCATTTGCCAGTTAAGACTTTTCAATGAGGTGCCAAATTACACCCAACTGTCCATTTACTATCAGATATATTCTCAGCAAATTGATATGAAATATTTACTCATGACAAGAAGGCCATTCGGCCTATCAAGTTTATGCCAGCTCTCGGGAGCAATCCCATTCCCCCACTTGCTTACCTGACGCCCATTCTCTCTCACGTGCCCACTAACTCCCCACTGACTTTTTTTCCCCACTAGTCACCCACACACTGGGGGCAATTTACAGCTGCCGATTAACAAACCAACCAATCAAATAACTGCAGATACTGGAAATCTGAATTAAAACCAGAAAATGCAGGAAACACTCAGCTGGTCAGGCAGCATCTGTAGAGAGAGAGAAACGGAGTTGGCTTTTCAGGTCAGAGACACACAATGTTAATTGTTTCTCTCTCCACAGATGCTGCCTGACCTGCTGAGTGTTCCCAACATTTTCTGTTTTGGTCACAGGGAGACCGTGCAAACTCCACGCAGACAGCACTAGAGCTGGGCACCTACACTCTGCAATGGCCATCTTGGGCTCCTAGATGCATGCCTTTTCAACCCCCATTCCCACACTGAATGGTGGGCTTCTCCACTGCCAGGGTGAGGCCCAATGCGAACTAGAACAAAACCTCATATTCTGCCTGGAGAGTCTACAGCTCAATGGCATGAACATGGCAGGCAGGGTAGTGTAGCGGTTAACGTAACGCTTTACAGCGCCAGCGACCCGGGTTCAATTCTGGCCACTGTCTGTAAGGAGTTCGTACGTTCTCCCCGTGTCTGCATGGGTTTCCTCCGGGTGCTCCGGTTTCCCCCCGCATTCCAAAGATGTATGGGTAGGAAGTTGTAGGCATGCTATGTTGGTGCCGGGAGCGTGGTGACACTTGTGGGCTGCCCCCAGAACACACTATGCAAAAAGGTGTATTTCACTGTGTTTGGATGTACATGTAACTAATAAAAAAAATCTTGTCTTATCTTTTCCAGTGTCAGCTTGCCCACAGCCAAAATGTCTTTTTCTCTCTCCCTCTTACTCCCCCACCCCCACCCTCTTCTTTCCAAACTCTGCCCCAACCCCATTTTCTTTCCTCACCCCCTCTGGTTCCATCTCCGCCTCATTCCTCCCTTATCTGGTTCCACTCATCGTCTTTCTTAATTATCAGATTCCAGCATCTGCAACCTCTTGTTTCCCTTACTCATCACCTTCCAGCCTCTGTCTCTACCTCCACCCTCCCCTCCCCCTACCTGGCTGGTGGATTTAGTTGTCTAGACCTGGGCGGAGGGATTTGGCATAAACTCTGGTCAAACTACCAAGTAAACAGAAGCGCAATTTCACCCTCTCGCACAGGAATGCACTGCTGGCAGAGGTTGTGGGGGCAGATGTGTTAGGGACATTTAAGAGCCTCTCAGATAGCCACATGAATGACTTAAAAAAAATGGAGAGTTATGTGGGAGGGAAGGGTTAGATAGATCTTAGAGCAGGATAAAATGGCAGCACAACCGCGTGGGCCGAAGGGCCTGTACTGTGCTGTAATGTTCTAGGAAAGGGAGGAGTGAAGCCTGAGGTGGAGCAGACTGTTACATGTCGGAGCAGGTTTAACAAGATCCTTGACGCCAAAGGAAAAAGCAGGAAATCTGTGTTTAAACCTCTAGAAAATGCAGATGGGCCCCAACTGGGCCTAGGGAGTGTCATAGGGCACAGAAACAGGCCCTTTGGCCACACTGACCACCGTTCCACTCATTTACACCAATCCCATATTTTGTTTTCCCAACATTCCCATCAACTCCCCCCAGATCCCACCCCTCACTCACACACTGAGGGCAATTTGCAGCAGTCAATTAACCTACCAACCCACACGCCTTTGGGATGCGGGAGGAAACCCACGCGGTCACAAGGAGAGGGTGCAAGCTCCACACGGACAGTGCCCGAGGTCAGGATTGAACCCAGGTCTCCAATGCAACGAGGGAGTGCTCTACCAACTGTGCCACCCAATAAGCAGCAATAGGTGGGACAGACCAGTCACTCAGAGGAGCTGCTGTGGTCCACCTCCAAGCCGTGAAGGTCGGGGGGGGGTTGGGACAGAGGTTTTGAGAATACTGAAGGATTTTGATAAAACCTATCAGCAGGGACTGTTCCTAGTGGCAGGAGTGTCGGTGGCTCAGAGGTACAGACACGTAAGAACCAGTGGTGATGTGGCTTCAGGTAGCACGCTGTTGTGTTCTGGAGATCAAAAGGGAATTTGATAAAAGGGAAGTTCTGTTTAAGCCCACAGAGAAAGCTCTGGACTGTGGAACTGACTGGATGGGGTTGTCGAAGGGAAATAAACAGAAGAGTCTCTTATTCTGTTATGGAGTGACTTGTTTTGGTCCTTTTCTGGGTGTGTGGCCCTTCTTCCCCACCCCCACACACTGCCAACTTACCCACCAACCCACCCCACCCCCGCCCCCTCACTAACACCCCGTCTGGTTCCCTTCTGCAGGTGCGTGACTGAGCTCCAACCCTGGCCTGTGTGGTGGCGACATGAAGCTGCAGCTCATCCACCAGAAGGTAACGGTGTCACAGATACTGCCCGGGGAGGTATCTGGTGTTGCGGGCTCTGCCCCGGGGGGGGGGGGGGGGTAACAAGTTTGCGAACTGTGCCTGGTCTTGCCACTGTCTCTAGGACCATTTCTTGACCAATTATTTCCTTCACATCTCCTTCCTGCTAAACCCTTGGTTCTCCAATGTCCCTGTCCCCTGCAAAGTGGTTTCTGTGTGCAGGAGGATACAGGAGTGTGAGTGTGAACAAAGGGGTTTTAGTGTGTGTGTGTGCACACGAGTGTGAGTGCCCGTGCACGTGTATTTACGTGTGTGTGTGTGCATGAGTGTGTGAGTGCACGTGTATTTATGTGTGTGTGTGGTTGAGCTGCTCGGCGTGGGGACTGTGTTCCCTGGCGCACAGAGCTGGCGTCCGTCACCTTTTGCTTCCCACTCTCGCACTTCCCTTCCTCTGCAAGACAGCACCAGAGGTGGCGACTAGTTGCAAGCTGCTGTCTGCAGATCTACTCATTACTTCCATTATAATCATTCTACTCTTTTAAATCTAAATTCTACGTCTCTAAGGATTACTAATAACATTCTTTGAAATCTACTTACAAGTGTGGCACTGTAACACTTTATTCTGCATTCTGTTGTTGTTTTCCCTTGTACTACCTCAATGCACTCTTGTAATGAAATGATCCATATGGATGGCATGCAAAACAAAATTTTTCACTGTACCTCGGTGACAATGGGCAGCACAGTAGTGTAGCGGTTAGCGTAACGCTATTACAGCGCCAGCGACCCGGGTTCAATTCCCGCCTCTGTAAGGAGTTTGTATGTTCTCCCTGTGTCTGCGTGGGTTTTCCTCCGGGTGCTCCGGTTTCCTCCCACGTTCCAAAAAAAGATGTACGGGTTAGGAGTTGTGGGCATGCTATGTTGGCGCCAGAAGAGTGGCGACACTTGCGGGCTGCCCCCAGCGCCTTCTCAGTAACGCAAAAAGACGCACTTCACTGTGTGTTTTGATGTACATGTGACTAATAAATAAATATATTAATATATATCTATAATAAACCAATTCCAATTATAAAGTTTGCCACAAAACATCTGCCCTCAAATCTCCCCGTAGGAGGAGTAGGGCACTGTGGTATTTGACTTCTGGAGGCATCCCACCAACTTCTGACCCGTCAGCTCACTGGAGGAGTTGTTGGTAGCAAACCTCAGCCCCTCTGACTCCAGTGGTGCTGAGGCTCTGTGGAACTGGCTCACTGCCAACCCACCACCTCCCCCATACCCACGTGTAGGGTGGGTGAGCAGTGGTGTGGAGCAGCCCCTGGTATTCCAGGTGGGTTCCCCATGCTGGCTGACGTGCGCAGTGCTTCTCCAGTCTCCTGTGCTCGACGTGTCCGTAGATTATGCCTTGGAACGCGAGTGGCTGACGGTTCCCAGCTACCACCCACTGCTGACTGTGGAAGGCTCCGGGTGTGGGCCCTGCTGGATGCACTATTCCGAATCTTGTTCCGTACGCTTGCTCCTCCCCATGTGGTCCCAGGGTCGGACTCTGCCTCTCATTGGAGGTGATGGGTTCGAGTCCCACTCTCAGGATCTGAGTGTGCAGCTCCAGCACAATTGGGGCTGCTGGTTTTCTGATGATTCCATAGCGATATTCAAAGAGATGCCAGAGGATGCTCCTCAATATCCCAACTAACGTCTACCTCTCAACTAATGCTGAAAACCAGGTATTATCAGCTCACGGGGTTTCTATGTGAGCAGGCAGGGAACAGAAGGATATGGACTTTGTGCAGGCAGGTGGGATTGGTTAGATTGGTGTCGTGGTCGGCACAGACATCGTGGGCCGAGGGGCCTGTTCCTGCGTTGTACGGTTCTCTCTAAAGAGGGTAGCTAGGTCTGTGGGACCCTAGAGGGCGAGACTGGGGAATTAATAACGGGAAACAAGGAAGTGGCAGCTACGTTAAATCACTAGTTTGTATCAGTCTTCATGGTGGAGGACAGGGTAAACTTCCCAAAGATTCCTGATGGGTTAGTTTTAAACTGGAAAAATCTTGCAACAATCACTTTCAGAAGGAGCAAAGTATTGGGGGAGAAACTAAATGGGATTGAAGGCAGACAAGTTGCTGGGTACCAATGGTTTGTACCCAATGGTATTAAAGGAAGGGGCTACAGAGGTAGTAGAGCCATTGGTCATAGAGTCACACAGCACAGAAACAGGCCCTTTGGCCCAACTGTTCCATGCTGACCAGGATTCCCATCTAAACTAGTCCCATTTGCGTGCATTTAGCCTGTATCTCTCTAAACCTTTCCTATCCATGTACCTGTCCAACTGTATTTTAAACATCATTAATGTACCTGCTTCAATTACTTCCTCTGGCAGCTTATTCCATATACAGACTACCTTCTGGGTGAAAAAGTTGTGACTCTGGTTCCTAATAAATCTCTTCCCTCCCGCCCTGAGTCTATGCCCTGCATGTTCTTGATTCCCCAAGCCTGGGGAAAATTGGTTGAAGTTTTTTTCATAGCTCGCTGAGTTCCAGGAAGTGCCAGTGGACCTGCAAATGTGGCTCCATTGTTCAAGAAGGGAGGAAGACAAAAGGCAGGTAACTACAGGCCTGTTAACTTAACATCTGTTGTTGGTAAGATGCTGGAGTCTATAATCAAGGAAGAAATAGCTAGTCATTCAGAGAAGCTTAATGTATTGGTTTACTATTGTCACTTGTACCGAGGTACAGTGAAAAACTTGTCTTGCATACTGTTCGTTCAGATCAATTCATTACACAGTGCAGTTACCTTGAGTTAGTACAGAGTGCATTGAGATAGTAATGTAATCAAACCATCAGCGTGGTCTTGTGAAAGATGACAAATTTACTCGAGGTCTTTGAAGATGTAATGGATATGCTGGCATGGTTATTGCATTGGGGAAAGAGCTGGAATAAATGGCTCTCTTTCAGGCAGCAAGGAGGTGAAGTGCCTCATGGATCAGTTCTTGGCCCTCACTCATATATGGTCTCTGTTAATGATCTGGGGAGGGAGCAGAGTGTAAGGTATCCAAGTTTGCCACTGACTTGTAAATAGGTTGGAAGGCATGTTGCGACAAAGATATTTGGACTCTGCCATGGTTGGAAATTTGGCAAATGGAGATTAATGTGGGAAAATGTGAGGTCACGTACTTTTTGGTAAGAAATGGAGAAAGAACCCAGGTGAGTGAAGTACAGAGGGCTCGAGGTGTTTGTGTAATGGAATGTCAAACTGTTAGCAGACAAGTGTAGGAAGTGGTTGGGAAGATAAATGGTATTTTGGCCTTGACTGCAAGAGGTTTGGAGGGTAGGAAATGGGGAAATATTGTTACAATTGTACAGAGTACAGGTGAGGCCACAGCTGGAGTACTGTGCATAGTTTTGATCGCTGTATTTGAGAAAGGATAGACTGGCATTGGAGAGTTATCAGACTGAGATGAGAGGGTTGGCCTGTCACAAATGGATAAAGAAATTAGATCTATATGCTTTGGAGTTTAGAAAAATGAGGGGCAATCTTATTACGATATATAAGATCCTGAGCGGCCATCATAGAGGAGATGTTGAGATGTTTCCACTAGCGGGAGAGATTCAAACAAGGGGATGCAATTACAAGATTAAGGAGTGGGCAGGCACAGTAGTGTAGCAGTTAGCGTAACACTATTACAGCGCTGGCGATACGGGTTCAAATCCGGCTGCTGTCTGTAAGGAGTCTGTACGTTCTCCCCGTGTCTGCGTGGGTTTCCTCTGGGTGCTCCGGTTTCGTCCCACATTTCAAAGACGTACAGGTTAGGAAGTTGTGGGCATGCTATGTTGGCGCTGGAAGCGTGGCGACGCTTGCGGGCTGCCCCCAGAACACACTACGCAAAAGATTCATTTCACTGTGTGTTTCGATGTATGTGTGACTAATAAAGAAATCTTATTTTAAAACCGAGGTGAGTAGGAACTTTTTGCAGAGGGTGGGGAATCTCTGGAATTCTCTTGCCCCCGAGGGCGGTGGAGACCGGATCACGGGGGATTAAAAGTGGAAGTAGATAAATTTTTGAAAGGGTAGGGAATTGAGGGAACTGACGCAGAGGATGGGTTGAGGCCTGGGCCAGATCAGGTGTGATGGTGTTGATTATTGGGGCAGGTTTCAGGGCTGATTGTAGAGCTCACTGGTTGTATAGCTGTTGAACATTCTGAGTTCTGTCCTTCACTTCAAAGATCATCTTGATCTGCAGTGGCCGTTCTGCAAGGAAGAAGGGGAAGGTAAGATCCTAGAAAAAGCGATGTGATAACTCCCTGACAAAGTGAGTTCTGGTGTCTTTTTGTCCACGGAAATTAGCACCCATGACAGTGCAACACCCTCTCAGTGGAGCATCCACTTAGATGTAGTCAAGGGGGCTTTAGAGATGAGAGTACTGTCAGTGAGTTCAGGTAATGTGGGGGAAGGGGATGTGGGGCAGGCAGCTGTGGTAGAAATAATTTTTAGGATTGCACTTTTGCACTATTTATTTTTGTAACTCCTGGTAATTTTTGTCTTTGTCTTGCACTGTACTGCTGCCACAAAATAACAAACTGATTCTGTGTGAGAGAGAGAGTGTGTGTGTGTGTGTGAACTGTCACTAACAGGTGATGGTGGGGTTCAGTGTTCCACACTCAGTGCACAGTATTCAGTATGCCCGAACCAAAGGTCCTGTGTATTGTTGGGACTCAGGGGCCCAGCATTAGTATTATCATGTCTTCTTCTAACCATATTTTCTTTCTCCTTGTAGGTGAAGCCATCGTTACCGTCGCCCAGTGGGAGTGTAAGCTGCTCCCCTCCGACCCCAGGACTGCATAAGGTAAGGATTCCACCCCCGGTGAGTCCCTGGGGTCTGGGAAGGTCTACTTCCCGGGGGTGAGGACGATGGGGGTCTGTCCAGCTCATCGCACCGGCTGGCATTTGCATGCCAAAACAATTGTACTGAGACAAAAGGGTTAAATTACAAGGATAGGTTGCACGGACCAGATGAATGTGTGCAGAACTGGTAGGCAACCCTGTCAAGGATCATAGTGCACATGGTCGACGGCAATAAATGATTTCCTCAGAAGGGAGAACGCAGAACAGCTTTGTGTGTTTCTGTGTGACATGTTCTGTAGATTAGAGCAGGGCCATTCTGGAGTGAACTCCGGGGAAACTTTCTCATCTGGGGAAGGTGCTGAAGGTGAGCGGAGGGTGTCCGGTCAAAGTTGAGTTTATTGTCACATGCACAAGTCCACATGTGCACAGGTGCAATGAAGAACTTACTTGCAGCAACATCACAGGCATAGCATCAAGTACCCAACATTCACAAGAAAATTAACAACATAAATTATACAAAAAAAAACACAATTAGAACAAAAAATAGTCCAATGTGGTGCAAAGTGGTCATAGTGTTATTATTACTGAGGTAGTGATTAGGGTTGTGCAGGTTGAAGGGAAGTAGCTGTTCCTGAACCTGGTGGTGTGGGACTTCAGGCTTCTGTACCTCCTGTCTGTCGGTAGCTGTGAGAAGATGGCACGGCCCGGATGATGGGGATCTCTGATGATAGACGTTGTCTTCTTGAGGCAGCGCCTCCTGTAGATACTCCCGATGGCGGAGATGGATGTACCTGTGATGCATTGGGCTGAGTCCACTGCTCTCTGCAGCTTTTTACATTCTTGCGAATTTGAATTACTGTACCAGGTCATGATGCAGTCAGGACACTTCCAACAGTACGTCTGTAGAAGTTTGCTAGTGTTCGGTGACATGCCAAGCCGCCTTAACCTTCTAAGAAAATAGAGACACTGGCGCGCCTTGCTTGTGATTGCATCTATGTGTTGGGCCCCAGGACGGGTCATTTGATATGTGAACAGCCAGGAATTTAAAGCTGCTGACCCTCCCCACTGCTGATTTTTTTTTGTTGTTTCCGCCCTCCCCCCCCCCCCCCCCCCCCCCCAAATGTAGACTGGCGCATGTTCACCCCTCCTTCCCCTTCCTGAAGTCAGCAATCAGCTCTCGTTTTACTGACACTGAGCGAGAGGTTGTTGTTGCGGCGCTACTCAACCAGGGGAATGACCTCGCCCCTGTACGCTGACCCATCACCACCTGTGATGCGTCCAACCTGACCTTCAAGGTTTTGCCTCTGGAGAGAGTGGAGATGATGTGGGTAACTGGAGTTAAAACAAGAGTCTGAAAGGGGGAGTGACACTTCCCTCCAGTTCCAAGCCTTTCCGACATTTAGTAAAACTCCGATGATCTGATTGTTTGGAAATCCTAACGGTCTGACATTTGGCTCACTCATTAGTCCAGAACATGAGCTGGGGGTCCTGAGTTCAAGTAGGGTGTGTGGCCAGAGCTGGGGGTCTGGAGTGGGGCTGGGGTCTGGAGTGTGGGGGCTGCATGTGTGTCCGGGGCTGGGGGCTGGAGTGTGGGGGCTATGTGTGCGTCTGGAGTGGGGCTGGGGTCCGGAGCGTGGGGGCTGCGTGTGCGTCCGGAGCTGGGGGTCTGGAGTGGGGCTGGGGGCTGGAGTGTGGGAGCTGCATGAGCGTCTGGAGCTGGGCTTGGGTTCAGGAACACCAGAGGTCGGTTTGCAGTCGCATTTGGGGTCCAGAGTGCTTGTGTATCTCCCCTTAAACTAGGTGGATTTAACGGAAAATTTATCCTACATGTTGGAAACACAAAGGTGTATTTGGGTGTATATGAAGTAACATCCAGCAGTCCAGAACATTATTGGTCTGGCACCACCAAAGTCCCAAGGGTGCTGTGTAAGCGGAGTTTCGCTGTGTCTTGCTTTCACTGGGTGCAGTTTCTCCCTGGAGGGAGAGTCTGGCTCGTGCCTGTGACCGTGGAGCGGTTTGGAGTGGGCAGACATTGGTGGGGAGGGGAGATATGGAATGTTCTAACCCCCACTGAATTTGTCTGCTCCTCCAGATCTACCGGGAGGCAGTCCTGGTGCTAGGAGTCGTCCTCGTCCTCATCCTCCTGATGCTGATTCAGTTGCTTCTCTTCCCACTCAACCAGCAAATCAGCAAGACGGCTCGGACCCAGGGTGCGATAGTGCGACCAGCCGAGCACCTGAGCAAGGCTTGCACCGACCCCTGCAGGTAGCCAATGGGATAGTGGGCTGTTGCGCTTCCTGCAGGAATCCAGGGGCATTGGTGGGTGGTACATCCCGTTGTAGCAGGGTCTGGTTGCATGCCCCACGTACCACTGACCTTCTCCGATTGTCTGGACTTCGTGCCCTCATTATATCTGGTGACGGATTTGAGGATAGTTATTAAAGGAGCAGACTGACAAGGCTTGCCTGCCTCCTGGTAGGAGTGGGCTTGGATGGATGATGTCTTCTGAGTCCCATCCATTACTGCATGCTGCTTCTGTCGGGGAAAAATATGATACTAATCAAATGTAGCGAATGGGAGAGATTTGGCCTTAACCAGTTTTGTTTGAGCTGAGTCTCATTCTTCTGTTCCCAGTCTCACCCTCGTTGAAAGTATTCCAGAGGGGATGCACTTTGATCCCAATTCCACCAGGAATCCCTCCATTTCTGATGGCTGGATGAAGTTGTTAAGTGAGGCGGCGAGCAGCGTTGACATTGCTTCCTTCTACTGGACCATGAGGAACGATGACACGAAGACGAAGGAGCCCACAGCCAGCCAGGTAGGTCAGGAGACGTTCAACGTCAGTGTGTCCATCATCAAATGGAGTCGGTGTGCTCGCTGGTGGCATCTCTCCGTCACCCATTCCTGACATCTTTGGAACGTCACAGACAAATGGGGTTTGACCTCTTCCCAGGACCACCCTTGTGTTTTCCTTACCAGTAGTTAGGAATGTGGTGGAATATTGTCCAGCTGCCCAGATGAGTGCAGTTCCAGTAACTCAAACTCCAGGGCAAAGTAGTCCTCTTAACATCTCATCGATCAACCTAAACATTCGCCCCCTCCACCAACGGTGCACAGTGTGTCCTGTCTACAAAATGTACTGCAGCTACTCGCCAGGATACTCCAACAGCACCTCCCAAACCCCGTCACCCCTTCTCCAAGAAGGACCATGGCAGCGAGTGTAAGGGAACACCGTTTGGAGTTTCCCATCCTGGTCGTGCACTTTCCTGATTGGGGAATTATGTGGCTGGTCTAAATCCTGGAACTCCCTCCCCAGCAGCACCATGGGAGCACCTTCACCAGAAGGACTGCAGCGGTTCAGAAAAGTGCCTCGCTGTTCCTCTGTCCTCCGATCTGTGCTGGTCGTTGGATTCTCTCCTCCCTGGAACCTCTCTGAGTGGAGTTTGCATGTTCTCCCTGCGACCGTGTGGGTTTCCTCCCACATCCCAAAAGACATGCTGGTTGGAAGGCTAGTTGGCCACTGTAAATAGCCCCTATTATGTAGGTGAGTGGTAGAATCTGGGGGGAGTTGATAAGAATGTGGGGAGAATTTAAAAAAAAATAAGATTAATGTATGATTGGTGTAAATGGGTGGTCCATGGTTGGCATGGGTTTGGTAGGCCGAAGGGCCTGTTTCTGTTCTGTGTTTATCTATGACTCATTCCAGTAAATTCTCTTTTTTAACCTTTTTTAATTTTTCTTTACAAAAACAAGTTTATTACAAATACTACAACAAATTGCTCCAACTAAACTTCAGCTAAATTATAACGTTATCATCCTGATGCAATTGATTCCCTGCAGCGCCCAACGGTCCCGGAACACCTCCGTGGTGTCTGTTGGCACCGTGTGTTTTTTTTTCCAGGGATATCCAGGCACGGACTTAACCCCAGAAAGTGGCCAAGCCGTCGGCTCGGGTGGAGCCCTCGGCTGCCTGTCTCCATGTCCCGTGAGTGGCCAATTTGGCCAAGCTCAGGAGCAAGGCAACCTGGGCAAGTAAATCCTTTCTTAGTCTTCACACCCTTCTGTGGAGCCCTGAAGTGGGCTCAGTGCCCCAGCTGGGGCTGTCCCCGCTTCCCTCTTTGTGAGCACACCATCTCTGTTCTTGCAACCTCTTTCCAGTGGCTCCATCTCTCCCCATTCCTTCTGCTGAATGTTTCACCTCACCTCATCCTGCGCTGCGTTCCGTCTGCCCGTCTCTCCGCCAGCCATGCCCTCAATCGCCGCCTCCCTCACCACCGGGCTTTGATCGTTGCCTTCTCTCCACAGGGGGAAGCCATTCTAAAGGAACTGGAGAGAGTTTCCGGGAAGCTGTCTGTCAGAGTTGCAGTCAGCAAACCATCCAGGAGCCAGACGCTGGCTGACCTGACTCTGCTACAACAGAGTGGTGAGGAGAGGTGACGGTGGGGGCTGGGGAGCAATCGGGAAGGGAGCAGGAAACCAGAAAGTAAAATGGATTGGAGGTGGGGGAAAGGTTGCTGGGCGGAGGCTGTGTGGAGAGGTCCTGGAGGGGGTGTGGGGGGAAGGGAAGAGCAGGCCTGTGCGGAGAATGGGGGTTGGAATTGGACGGGAGTGTGGGGCTGCTGGCTATTGTGAAGAGCGTGAAAGACTACGGTAGTCCTGAGGAGAGGCTGGGGAAGGAACACGAGATCTCAACGCTGGGTTACGATCTGCTCCCTCCTCCCAGGCCTGTGATCCTGCGGTGTTGGTCATCGATGTTACTGCTGTTTTCTTTTACAAAAGCAATTTTATTACAAATATTACAATGCTGCATCAAATTACTGCAAACGACAACTAAACTTCAGCTAAATTAAAATATTACCATCCTGATGCAGGATGCAATTGATCCCTGCAGTGCCCAACAGTCCCAGAAGACCTCCATGGTGTCCATGGATCCTGCGTGTACCTTTTCCAGGGCTATCTGGGCATGAACATATCCCTGGAAGTCGGCTGAGCAGTCAGCTTGGGTGGAGCCCTTGACTGCCCGTCTCTGTGTCCCGTGGGTGGCCAGTTTGACTGAGGCCTAGGAGCAAAGCAGTCAGGACATCCTCCTCCTGATCTGCCTCCACCACCACACCACCCCCCCCCCCCCCCCCGCCCCCCCAAACTGCACTGTAAGCTATTCACGTCATTGTGATGTTGGCCATCGATGTTGCTGCAGCAGCCCAGGGTTTAGTCACCAGGTACAGGTAACCAATGCTTGCGTGGCCCCACATGAGTGACTTTCCAGGCGGAGGACTTTCTCCTCCTCCACCTGCCCTGTGCTGAGACCAGGGGTCAGCTGACCCTTGTTGCTAGTGAAATGGAGCTAAACTGTGTTAGGTTACAGAGTTACTGCTCCTGGGCTCAGCCTGGGAGGTGCCAACCCTTCAATGAAACCGGTTTGCCCTCAGCAGGCTCAGGGTTGGAGACTTCCTGGAGAATTGGCTGATGATTCAAGTCCCTTGGCATGGACCCATGGGGCTGAAGGGCCTGTATCCATGCTGTATTGCTCTATGACTCCACTGGATCACGATGTCTTGCTAAAATTTTGTAGGGTCTTGGTGAGACCACGCCTGGGCTATTGTATGCAGTTTTAAGGGTGGCTCCCTGGGTTACTGAAGACCTGACTTCTAGAAATCTGACTTTATGCAAATTCTCCATAACTTGTTAGCTTGACAAATAATATTAAAATGTTTTATGGTATTCATCAATAACTAGATACACTATATGGTCCATTAGCTAAAAACAAACTGCTGTAGGAACTCAGCGGGTCAGGCAGCATCTGTGGAGGCAAATGGACAGTCGACATTTCTGGCTGAGGCCCTTTTCTTGTGTCTCCATGTGTTCAGTTAGTTTAATTATGGGTGGTGTTGGGGTGAATGTAGGAGATGGAGACACAAGAGACTGCAGATGCTGGAATGCGGATCCAGTTCAGGTGAAGGGTCTCGATCCGAAACGTCGACTGTCCACTTCCCTCCACAGATGCTGCCTGACCCACTGAGTTCCTCCAGCATTCTGGTACTTTCTTCTCAATAAAGGAGATATTCGATGAAATAAAGAATTATAAGGAGTGTATGTAGGGCGATACGATATGGGTAGATATAGAAAATGAACGATATCGCAATGCGGTGCTGAGGGAAAACAGAATAGTGCATCAGGATGGGGGGGTGCAACTATTTCAGGTGATGGGTTTTGGGAGAAATTTGTTTATTTCTGATGGAAAAGTGGGTTTATGGACTGCTCTCAGGAACGGAGCCCTTGCATAACCCAGGGACTGCCTGTATTTTCCTCAGAGGGAGTGGAACGCAGGGTCACCAGACTGATTCCTGAGGTGGAAGAGGGGAGATTAAGTTGACTAGGTCTGTATTCCGAGAGGGGATTGAAGTGAAGTTTACGTTTTGATGGACTGACTGGATGCAGGGAGGAAGTTCGTCCTGACTGGGAGTTCGAGAACGAGAGATCACAGCATCAGATTTAGGACTAAAATGAGAAGTTTCTTCACTCAGAGAGTGGGGAGCCTGTGGAATTGTTTACCACAGAGGCCACGTTGCTGAATATTGTTAAGAAGGAGGTGGGTAGTCTATGTTTAAAAGGCATTTAGACAGATACTTATCAGTAATTGGTGTATTATTGTCACATTTACCAAGATGCAGTGAAAAGTCTTTGTTTGCATGCCATCCAGACAGATCATTCCATACACAAGTACATCGAGGTAGTACAAAAGGGGAGAAAAAGTGAAGAATATATTGTTACATTTACAGAGAAAGTGAAGTACCAGTAGACAAAGTGCAAGGGACATGGAGAGGTAGATTGAGGGGTCAAAAGCTCATTTTTATTATACAAGAGGTCCATTCAATAGTCTTATAAGTGGGATAGAAGCTGTCCTTGAACCTGGTGATATGTGTTCTCAAGTTTTTGTACCTTCTGCCCGATGGGAGGGGGGGAGAAGAGAGAATGTCTGGGACGGGCGGGGGTTCTTGATTATGTTGGCTGCTTTCCCAAGGCAGTGGGAAGTGTAGATTGCACAGAAAGATAAAATCCTAATGCATGCAAAGAGGTCGAGTGTAGAAGGTAAAAAAGGTTGGCATGGATGTGGTGAGCTGAAAGGCCTGTTTCTCTATGGTACAACTCGACTGATTTCTGTACAGAGAGTTGAGAGTTATGGGGGAGAGCGGGATTGTGGTGTTGAGACGGAGGATTAGTCACAATCGTGTTGAACGGCGGAGAAAGGTTGAATGGTCTGCCCTTATTCCTGTTTTCAATGTATCTGTGGGTGTGCAGGGCAGTGCGTTGGGTTAATGTCTATTTGATGTGTTAACAGGAGCTGAGGTGACAGTGGTGGACATGCCCAGACTGACCACTGGGGTCTTGCACACCAAGTTCTGGATTGTGGATAAGAGACATTTGTACATTGGGAGTGCCAACATGGACTGGAGATCGCTGACACAGGTACGGGGTGGGGACTACAGGAGAGTTAGTCTGCTGACAGCACCGTGTCAGGCACCAGATCAGAGACCTTGAAACGTCGGGCTGCAGAGAGCTGGTTGGGGGAGGTTCTGGGTTGGACTCTCCTCCAATGTTGGACCTCAACCTTCAGGTACCTCTGGGTGGAGGAGAGGTCCATTCAGGAGGTGTGGGGGACATTGTGAGGGTCGGGTGTGTACTGGTCAGGGAACGGAACCTGTCGGGGGAAGAGAGGAAAGGGGGCTATAGAGAGAGACAGCACAGAAACAGGCCCTTTGGCCCACTGAGTTCCTGATGACTAACCAACATTTGCACTAATCCTACACTAATTCCATTTTATTCTCTCCACATTCCCATCAACTACCCCTCACCCACACACGAGGGGCAATCTACAGCGGCCAATTAACCCACCAACTTGTATGCCTTTAGGGTGTGGGAGGAAACCGGAGCACCCGGAAGAAACTCACGCAGTCACAGGAAGAACATGCAAGCTCCACATGAGACAGCGCCTGAGGTCGGGATCGAACCCGGGTTTCTGGCACTGTGAGGCAACAGCTGTACCCGCTGCGCCACCGTCCCAGTGACTGTGGGGCTGGTTTTGCAATGATGGATGGGCAGTTGGGGGAGGGGTGCACTGGTGAGGATGTGCAGGGACATTCCAGGAAACCTTCCTGTTTTTCCCAACTCCACAATGGGACAAGTCTCCAGTTAATCCAGAGAGGTCACTGTTCTCAGCTCAGCACCAACCGTGCCAGGGCAGTCCGGCTTTGTATCTGGGTCACAAACTGGTGCAAGGGTCCCTCTGGAACCCCCACCACCCCCTCCAATCGGCACAGTTGGGACCCCTCCCTTCTTTTGGCTTTTACCTCCACAGTGAAAAATGTGGCGGTGGTCCCCCCCCCCCCCCCCCCCCCCCCCCCGTCTGAAAACTATCTGCCCCACTGTGTAATTTCTCGTCCAAAAGGATGTCAGTTCGAGCCCCACTGCCAGACGTGTGGGCACCAAGTCGAGGCTGAGACTCCGGTGATGCACCCAAGGAGTGCAGCTCGGTCACGAGTGTTGTCCTTTGGATCAGACTCTGAATGGAGCTGTGTTGAGGGTGACAGCGGACGACACCTCATGTCACAGACTAGGGGAGAGCAGGGGTTCCTTCAGCATCCTCACCAGAATTTATCCCTAGACGGGCTGTGCACCTCACAGATGCCTGTGGGATCTTGCTATGTACCGTTCGGCCACTGTGCTCATCCTCAACCTGTGACCAGGCAGGTGATGCTCTTTGGGAGGAGCTGCCACACATTCAGGAGCTTCCTGCCTCCTGGGAGTTTCCCCTAAATTCGTTCCCTTCTTTGACAGGTGAAGGAACTGGGAGCTATCGTCTACAACTGCAGCTGCTTGGCCGAGGATCTGGGGAAGATTTTCGAGGCGTACTGGAGCATCGGTGGGACGAACAGTAGCATCCCTGATCCTTGGCCCAGTAACTACTCCACACTCTACAACAGGGAGAATCCAATGGAACTGAAGTTCAACAACATACCAGCCAGCGTCTACTTCTCGGTGAGTTCCTGCTCCACAAGTGCACCACCTGGTTGTTCCAGAGATGGTGCCAGTGAGCCGACCAGGTCTGGCCTATAGATGGTGAGGTGGACAAGCCACACGTCTGGTGGGTTCGCTGGGATTAATGTGTAGCAATGCTGGGGCCCCCACTTGTGACAAGGTGAGGATGCAAGTCTGGAGCGCTCGCTCCCTCTACCCAGGGAGTTATTGGGGCTGGGTTGGAACAATTAATTTTGAATGATCGGTTTTTCCTAGTGAGTGGCGTTAGGGGATTTGAAAGCAGAGCGGTTTGGTGGAATTAAGATCTAGTCGTCCACTATATTCTTTGATTGAATAGGCAAAAGGGGTTACTCCTGCGCCCATTTCCACAGGATAAAGAAATTTGCATGTCCCCTTTTATCAATGCACCATAGAAAGCATCCTATCTGGATGCATCACGGCTTGGTACGGCAGCTGCTCTGCCTGGGACCGCAAGAAGCTGCAGAGAGTTGTGGACACAGCCCAGCGCATCAAGGACACCAGCCACCCCTCCATGGACTCTGTCTTTACCTCTCGCTGCCTCGGTAAAGCAGCCAACATAATCAAAGACCCCACCCCACCCGGGTCATTCTCTCTCCTCTCCTCTCCCATCAGGTAGAAAATACAGGAGCCTGAGGGCACATACCACCAGACTCAAGAACAGCTTCTATCCCACTGTGATAAGACTATTGAACGGTTCCCTTATACGATGAGATGGACTCTGACCTCACAATCTATCTTGTTATGACCTTGCACCTTATTGTCTACCTGCAATGCCCTTCCCTGTAGCTGTGACACTTTACTCTGTATTCTGTTATTGTTTTATGCTGTACTACCTCAATGCACTGTGTAATGAATTGATCTGTACAAATGATATGCAAGACAAGTTTTTCACTGTACCTTGGTACAAGTGACAATAATAAACCAATACCATATTTCCTCATGACATAGGAGGAGCCATTGAGTCACAGGGCAATCCCATTCTCCACTTATCTCCAATTAACTCACCGACCCACATGTCTTTGGGATGTGGGAGGAAACGGGAGTACCCAGAGGAAACTCGCGTGTCTGTGTGGAGAGCATGCAAACTCCACACAGTACCCAAGGTCAGAATTGAGCCCAGGGTTCTGGAGCTGTGAGGCAGTAGCTGCACCACTGTTCCGCTCCCTTCCTAGCTCATAGTTTCTTGCCGTTTTTTTTTAAAAAGCAATCCATTTGTGGGTGACCTCTATCTCCTGCCCTGAACTGCATTTGCTGCAGGTTTGCCCATTTACTTAACCCCTCTGAGTCTCTTAGTAGCTTCCTACCCTGGCCCAATATCCTACTGCCCCGCTTCACAGCACTGGCCAGTGTGGCTGCTGTGACTTCCACTGAGTTACCACATCCCTCCGCACCATCGGGAGTATCTACAGGAGGCGCTGCCTCAACAAGGCAACGTTTAATATCAAAGATCCCCACCATCTGGGCCATGCCACCTTCTCACAGCTATCATGGGGCAGGAGGTACAGAAGCCTGAAGTCCCACACCACCAGGTTCAAGAACAGCCTCTTCCCTTCGACCATTCGGTTCTTGAACCAACCTGCACAACCCTAATCACTACCTCAGTATAGCAATACTATGACAGCTTTGCACTTTTTTGTTCTAATTGTGTTGTGTCTTGTATAATTTTGTATAATTTGTTTTTCTTCTGAATGTTGTGTATCTGATGCTATGTGCCTGTGATGCTGCTGCAAGTAAGTTTTTCATTGCACCTGTGCACACATGTACTTGCGCATCTGACAATTAACTCGACTTTGACCTTGGCCTCTCGAACCCTTCTCCCTTCCAGAGCTCCCCACCCGCTCTGTGCCCAAAGAGCCGGACTGATGACCTTGCATCCATCCTCGGCATTATCGATGATGCAGCAGAGTTTGTGCACGTGGCCGTCATGAATTACATTCCTGTTGTGATGTTTTCTCATCCCAGAAGGTAACAGACTTTAATTATCGTGTGTGCACCCGGGGGCACGTGTATGTGTTTTCTTGCATGTGTTTCATCTATTTTCTTTTTCTCATCACTATCATCACTAATCCCACCACTAGAACCCAAGCCATCCTTTGCATTGGCTAAAACCCACGCACGATTGTAGGGAGCCCAACTGTGGCTAATTATATGTCAAACACAGCATGAAATGTGACAGTTATTGGCCAGTGGTGTTCATCTTTACACAGCCTCTACATGTGAACTTCAACTTTTGTGTGGATTGGTTGGTGAGATGACAAGCAGTGTGTTTGAGCGTCTGTGTGCCAGAGGGATATTGGTTATATAACTGTACCTGTGTGAATTATATTCTGCATTTACATTACTGTTGACTTTACTAAATCCAGGGCTGGTTGGTAAAAGGGTGTCCCTATTGGAGTACCAGTAGTGAGTGAATGAGCCCTGGTGGACAACACTAGCCTAAGTCCCTGTGCTGTCAGCATTGAACCACGTCCAGTGGCAATCTCATCCTGCAGTCTGAGCACTTCTGCCCAGGAGGCTGGAACAGCAGATTCCATGGGGATCTCTACCCAAAGTGTGACCAAGCTCGGCAATCTCCACCCCGCATGCAGAGTCCCGAACTTGCTGGCTGCAAATTCCCCAGCACTTCCATTGGGCATTCTCAGCCGGGGCACATTCATTTAACTGGAGTGGAATGTCTGCAAGGATTTGACAAGTTTTGGATTTTGGAATAAATTGAGCTTAAATATTTTAGATTTTGCAGAATTTAAAAAAAAATGTAATTTTTAAAATGTTTTAATTGTCTTTAATAGTTTTTGATCGTTTCTAAATGTTGGAGATATTAAGATATGTTCATAGATTGTGACAGGTTTAATGAGCAGTGAAGCCACAGTGCACAGTTTAGCAATCTGTCATGTCTATCTTGTGGGTGGGGCTTATTCTGGCCCTTCCCACCTCCCATGTTGTCTCACCAAGCTGGGTCACGCCACTGCGAACCTTTGCAAGAAGTTGCTACCGATGCATCAGCAAAAGGCTGTGGTTTTCAAGTACAAGTGGGTCACCATTGATGGTAGAACTGAAATCTGTGGGCATCAAGAGTTGGAGCTGGATGTCACACAAAGGGTTGCAGTTGTTGGAGGTCAATCATCCCAGCCCAAGGACGTCGCTGCTGGAGCAGTGTCCAGACCTGAGCAGCTTCATCGATGGCCTTCCTTCCATCAGGTCGGAAGTGGGGTGCCCGCTGATCATTGCACTGTTGAATTCCATTCGCAACTCTCAGTAAACGTAGCAAGACCGCGACAACATTCAAATATGTTAACCTCAAAGGAGGCCATTTGTCCCATCATGTCTGTACTGGCTCTCAGACCAATCCCATTCCCTTAAGTGTTTCCCAGGAGCCAGTCCTCTCCCCTCTCCCACATCCCCATTGACTACACCCACTAAACACAGTTTACCCGCAGGCTCGTGCCCTGACCCCCCCCCCCCCCCCCCCCCCCCCCCCACCTCCACCTCTCTCCCCATCTGGTTCTGGTTCTAACTGCCATACACCTCTCCCCTAGTGGTTCCCATTCTCACGCCAGCGACCCGGGTTTGAATCTGGCCACTGTCTGTAAGGAGTTTGTACGTTCTCCCCGTGTCTGCGTGGGTTTCCTCCGGGTGCTCCGGTTTCCTCCCACATTCCAAAAGATGTACAGGTTAGGAAGTCGTGGGCGTGCTATGTCGCCACCAGAAGAGTGGAGACACTTGCGGGGCTGCCCTCGGAACACTCTACACAAAAGATGCATTTCACTGTGTGTTTCGATGTACATGTGACTAGTAAAGAGATCTTATCAGATTCCAGCACTGATAGCCCTTGTGTTCCTGCTTATCTCCCTCCAGCCGTCTCCACCTTCACCCTCCCCTCACCTCACTCCATCTGCCTCTCACCTTTCCTCCTGCCTGCCTCCATCTGCCATTTACCTGCCACTCTCTCCCAACTCCACCTCCCTCTCCTCCCCTACCTGTCGCAACCTGCCCATCATCTTTCACCCCTCCTCGGTCCACCAATCACCTCGGGCTCCTGTCTCACTCCCCCCACCTCCACCTCCACCAGCCGCCTCCCCTCTCAACCCTGATGCAGGGGTTTCAACCTGAAGCGTCAACAGTTACTGTTCGACCCACTGAGTTCCTCCATCAGGTTAGCTGTTGCTCTAGATTCCTGCATCTGCGGTCTCTTGTGACTCTTTCCCTCCGCCCCATTCTCCTGCCACCCGCCCCCACGCCAGGGGCAATTCACAGCGGCCATTTAACCTACCAACCAGCATTTCTTTGGGACGTGGCAGGAAACCGGAGTACCTCCTCGCCACAATCACATTTCTGTTTATGGGAGCTTGCTGTGCAAAGACCGGCGGCTGGACTTCCTGCAGCAGGACAGAAAGTAACCAGTTGTCTTCATCAGTGCAATCTCCTTTCTTTTAACAGTTACGTCGGTCTGGAGTTGGTTTGTTTTTGTCATGTGTACCGAGATACAATGGGAGGGGAAAAAAAACTTGGTTTTCCATGCCGTCTGTACAGATAATTTCAAAGCAAAGGTTCATTGAGGTAGTACAAGGAAAAGCAATAACAGGATGCAGGATAGTGTTACAGAGAAAGTGAAATGCAGACAATAGGGTGCAAGGGCTCAGTGCAAAGTCTGTCCCAGTGAGGGCAGGGAGGCCAATGTTGAGGAGAGCAGGGGTTGCTTCATTCGGGTCCGAGGTTTCCCTGGTGGGGAAATCGATAGTGCCTGATACTGATCTCTGTGTCCCCACAGGTTCTGGCCAGCAATCGACAGCCACCTGCGGAGGGCGGCGTTCGAGCGGAATCTGCAAGTGCGTCTCCTGGTCAGCTGCTGGCAGCACACAGACCCCTCCATGTTCCCTTTCCTTCATTCCCTGGCTGCCCTGAAGAGCCACTGGAAACCCCTGGACGTGGAAGTGGTGAGTGAACTGTGGCACCAGGTGCCAGAAGCAGGAGCGGAGGGCAGGGCAGACAACATCTGCGGGGAAGATCCACGATCCTGCTATTTTTATGGATTCTGTGAAACTTTAAGTTCGTATTTTTCATCATCACATTGAAGGAGGGTATTGGATCCGAGCCTTGAATCCCATCCCTTTCCCTGGTACCCCCACTTCCTAAACCCTTTCTGAATTCACGAGCCTATCGCGTCAGAGGAAATGTCTCTTCCCATGTCCTCGGGCTGGAGAGAGTGTGACCGAGGAGGGACTTGGCTGTGACTGCTGTCCCACTTGACTCACTGACGTCATATCCAAATCTTGTGGCCCCACGGTAGTGAGTGACTGAGAATAAAAGTTGACAACATTTGTTGTTTCTCCTGCGAGAGCCTTGCCCACCCCTCCTCCGAATCTAATGTTGGCCTCGGCTGTTAAATAACAGCAGTGGGTCACTTTGTCCTTGCTGACGATATGGCTTATAATGGCAGAAGCATCCCGTAGGGACGCATCTCTGCTTATAACATGGGATTCAATGGGAGAAGGGGACTTGCGTTACAGAAAATCACGCTATGGATAGTTTTCTAGCAATGCAAGCCCCCCTGTAACACAGGGGAGGTCACCTGTTCCTGTCTATAACATAGGTGCCACAATGGTGCAGCAAGTAGAGCCACTGCCTCGCAGCTCCAGAGACCCGGGTTCCATCCTGACCTTGGGAGCTGTCTGTGGGGAGTTTGCACGTTCTCCCTGTGACTGCGGGGGTTCACAATGGGAGCTCTGGTTTTCCTCCCCCGTCCCAAAGATGTGTGGGTTGGTGGGTTAATTGGCTGCTGAGTGCGGATGAGTGGTAGAACTTGGGGGGCAGTTGATGGGAATGGGGGGAGAATAAAATGAGTTAGGGTGAGATTAGTGCAAAAGAAAAAGGAGCTTGAAGGTCAGTGTGGACTCAATGGGCCAAAGGGCCTGCTTCTGTGCTGTATATCTGTATGACTCTATCCTGTGGGAACGTCTGCATTCCTTGGATACCCTTCGTGGTGCCCAGAACTGAATGCGGTTCTCTTACTGGAGTCCAGCCAGACGTCTGCACATCTGGGAATGGACGTTGAACCATGAACCCGTTTGTATTCCAGCTCCTTGAGAAAGGGCAGATTTTTCTCCCTGGGACACAGGTGAGCAGATGGGAGTTTCCACACTAACACTGCATTCTAGATTTATTTGAATCCAAATTCTCCTTTTGAATTTGGACCAACGTCTTCAGACGTTTGGACACTAGACTAGCAACACAGCCACTGATGTGCACAGCCATGCTATCCCTGGTCTCTGCATCTGCTCTGAGCTTCTGGCCAATCACAGACTCTAAATTGGCAGAGGCCATTCACTCCGCGCATGCCCTGATCTTCTTGCCCCCTCCCGCACCACGTCAGGCAGGACCTTCACTCACTGAGGCAGGACGGTGTTATGGAGGCATCATTCCCGTCTCTGGCGGTCTGTTGTCACGGATACACACGGTAACCTTTCCTGTTTGCTTCTTGCAGAGAGTCTTTGTTGTCCCAGCTACACAGAAGCAGAGTAAAATTCCGTACTCTCGGGTCAATCACAACAAGTACATGGTGACAGACAAGGTGGCCTACATCGGTGAGCTCCAAGCCACGCAGTTGAATGATTTGTTTGCAAACTGTTGGATTTGAAACATTGTGAGATTTGTACTTAAGGAATAATGTTGTTCAGGGCCTTGGCCACAAGGGTAAATTTGCCATCTGGGAGACGAGAGCAGGAATGGGTAGAGTTGTTCGGCTAACGTCGATTGGAGTTGATGGTTAAAGATGGCACTGAACGCAGGCGAAATATGACTGGATTAGAAGGAATCAGGGGTTTGTGAAGGGTCAGCCTTACATTGAAGGGGTGGAAATTATGGAGGGTGATCCATTGAGTGTGGAGGCTGGTAGGGTGGAGGGAGAGGATGGCTGTCCTCGTACAATGGGATCACTATAGTGTCTGGCAAATTGGGCTCACTAGTGTGTGAGAATGCTGTCCTCGTACACTGGGGTCAAGTCAAGTGTATTGTCATGTGTGCAAGTACAGTGAGGTACAACCACAGTGAAATACTTGCAGCAGTATCATAGGCACGTAGGTACAGACAACACATAGATATAATTTGTACATTGTTTTGTATAATTTATGTATAAATAGTGAGGAAAAAGGGAAAAAAAAGTGCAAAACCAAAAAAGTATAAAGAAAAAGACACAGAGACAAGTCCACGGCAGTGCAAGAGGTGGTCCATAGTGTTCCGTTGCTGGGGTAGGGGTAGGGTTAGGGTTGTGCAGGTCGGTTCAAGAACCTGATGGTTGTAGGAAAGTGGAGAGACGAGAGAGAGATTGCAGATGCTGGAAATCTGAAGCAACACACAAAATGCTGGAGGAACTCAGCAGGTCAGGCAGCATCTGTGGAGGGAACTGGACAGTCGATGTTTTGGGCTGGGACCCTTCATCAGGACTCAAGGATTTTGTAGGAAAGTAGCTGTTCCTGAACCTGGTGGTGTGGGACTTCAGGCTTCTGTACCTCCTGCCCGACGGTAGCAGTGGAAGAGGGCATGGCCCGGATGGTGGGGATTCTTGATAGATGCTCACAAGATAACAAGACAAAGGAGCAGAAGTAGGCCATTCGGCCCATCGAGTCTGCTCCATGAGCTAAACTAATACTATTCCTATCTAGCCCCAATTTCTGGCCTTATCCCCTTATCCCTTGATATCTTGACTAATTAGATACCTATCTATCGCCTCCTTAAACACCCCCAATGATTGGGCTTCCACAGCTGTACGTGGCAAAGAATTCTATAATTTCACTACCCTCTGGCTAAAGAAATTTCTCCTCATTTCTGTTTTAAACCGGTACCCTCTAATTTTAAGATTGTGCCCTCTAGTCCTGGACTCACCCACCAGAGGAAACAGCTTAACCACATCTACTCTGTCCAGTCCTTTCAACATTCGAAATGTTTCTATGAGGTCCTCTCTCATTCTTCATTCACGAGGCGGTGTCTCCCGTAGATGCATACGACACCGCTGTCCCTGTACAGTGAGGACACTAGTGTGTCACCTGGCTGCCCTTTTACACTGGGGCCACTAGTGTGTGACACAACTATCCTGATGTGGATTTGTGGAGGTTGAACAGTAGATGAAGAGTGGCTTGGAAGGCCGCTTGAGGAGAGGAGTCACTGATGGTTTGTGGTCTGAGTGTTGGAGGTAGAGTTTACAGGAGATGGGATGGGATGGCTGGAAGTTTAACCTCTACACAAACATTCTTAGGTCTTTATGAGACAAGGTCTCTTCGTCAGTGAGGTTTGGGAATGGTGTCAGCGTCTGCTTTTCATTCAGTGGTCGTTCTGCCACAGGACTCGGCTAAACCCAATGTTCTCTCTGCAATTCAGGGACGTCCAACTGGTCTGGTGACTACTTTGAGAACACGGCAGGTGTGGGGCTGGTGATCAACCAGACCGATTCGAGGGGACAGTCCCCAGTGCCCACCATCCCACAGCAGCTGCAGGAGGTGTTCGAGCGAGACTGGAACTCGCCATACAGCAAGATCATGGACACTCTGAATAACTGGCACAGCATCTGTAAATATGTCTAACCACCCAGCCGAGAAGCCGCTCGTTTGGGGTTGGAACATTAACCGGCACGGCCCTGGAAACAGTGCAAGGGCCTCAAATGGTGCTCATAGATGTCTGTCAGGAAGTGATGTCACAAGACGTGATCGCCGACCTCTTGACTTTCCATTGAGGGTTCTCCTGATCATCCACTCTAACTCTGGCAGAAAATCTGGGGAATTCTCAATCCCAATTCTCCAGGCTGTCCATAGGAAATGATTTGAGGAACCCTCAGGAAAATTCGGTACACTTCTCCCTGCAGATGTTGCGTCCAATGACAGGGAGATACTGACTTGCTGCTAGTTTATTGCTGTGCCCCTGTCTCCACACTCATGGTCGCTCTGTACCCAGCATTGTAGTGGTTGGGGAGGTCAACACCAGTGTCTCACTGCTGGGACAGGAGTCACACCCGAGTCATCTCAGGCCATTGCATTTGCTGTGGGGATCCCTGACTCTCTATAACTCAGCACTGGGAAGCAGTACCACACTGGGCTGTCTCGCACTGTTGGGAGTATAGAAATTTTACAACGTAGTGCATTTTTAAACCGGAGCTTTAGCAACATCCAGTGGCTGAATGAGATTGGGTGCCCAGAGCGCTCGGGTGCACACTTGTTGCGTTCTGCACCCACAGCACAAACAGCGCAGACTCACGGCAGCACGGAGACTGGGTAGTGAAGGGTGCGTTGTATGGTGCGATGGTACTCCTGCCCATTTTGCTCCTTGTACATGCTGGCAGCCTTGCAGGTCTCAGCCAGAGGTTTGAGGTGCTGTGACATTAAGGACCTGACCTGACCTTGCCTGGTCTGGTCTTGTTGTCCAGGGAGCTGCTTTTTTAAGGGACAGTCCTCTCACCACCACCCATCCTGATTTCCGCTGCTACTGCACTCTCTCCTGCCCACGATTCACCCCAGCTTACCCCACCCGCACTGCTACAACTGAACCTCGTCTCTCCACGTCGTATCTACATCTGACCTGCCCCTCAAACCAGACCTCTCTACCCCCCCCCCAACTCCGTTTGCCTCTCCCACTCTACACCTCGCCGCACCCCCCCCCCCCCCCCCCCACTGCCAGCCACTTGCCGAGTGATTCCCTCTGTGATCCATTAAATTGCAAGCTCACGGGCGGAGGGGGTTTGTCCACACAACAAATGCCTTGGACCATGCATCTGCCCTCAAAACAGGCATGGGTTCCAACTCAGTGCCGTTCCTAGCCCAGTACTATCCCCACCCTGGGAGTGTGTGGCGGGACGTTGTAGAGGGAGCTTCACACCAGGTGGAATGTTTTTTTTCTTTTGTTTCCCCACAGCCCAGTGCTCTCTCTGCCCTGGGAATGTGTGACAGGTCTGTGTCTCACACCCCTCTGTCAAAAGTCACATCAAAGGAAACAATCGTGCAAACATGGAGCAAAGTTACTCTTTCTGAATCACAGGTTCCCTTTGGCTGCAGTGTTGGTGCAGGTGCAATGTGTGGGAGACTCGTGTGTGTGTGTGTGGGAGACTCGTGTGTGTGTGTGTGTGTGGGAGACTCGTGTGTGTGTGTGTGTGGGAGACGTGTGTGTGTGTGAGAGACTCGTGTGTGTGTGTGTGAGACTCGTGTGTGTGTGTGTGTGTGTGAGAGACTCGTGTGTGTGTGTGTGTGAGACTCGTGTGTGTGAGACTCGTGTGTGTGTGAGACTCGTGTGTGTGAGAGACGTGTGTGTGTGAGAGACGTGTGTGTGTGTGAGACTCGTGTGTGTGAGACTCGTGTGTGTGAGACTCGTGTGTGTGAGAGACGTGTGTGTGTGTGTGAGAGACTGTGTGTGAGAGACGTGTGTGTGTGTGTGAGAGACGTGTGTGTGTGTGTGTGTGAGAGACTCGTGTGTGTGTGAGAGACGTGTGTGTGTGAGAGACTCGTGTGTGTGTGTGAGAGACTCGTGTGTGTGTGTGTGAGAGACTCGTGTGTGTGAGAGACTCGTGTGTGTGAGAGACTCGTGTGTGTGAGAGACGTGTGTGTGTGTGTGAGAGACTGTGTGTGTGTGTGTGTGAGAGACTGTGTGTGTGTGTGAGAGACTGTGTGTGTGAGAGACTGTGTGTGTGAGAGACTGTGTGTGTGAGAGACTGTGTGTGTGAGAGACTGTGTGTGTGTGGGAGACTCGTGTGTGTGTGGGAGACTCGTGTGTGTGTGTGTGGGAGAGACTCGTGTGTGTGTGAGAGACTCGTGTGTGTGTGAGAGACTCGTGTGTGTGTGAGAGACTCGTGTGTGTGTGTGTGTGTGTGTGAGAGACTCGTGTGTGTGTGTGAGAGACTCGTGTGTGTGTGTGTGTGTGAAGCCCAATATAGTTAATCAAACTCCTTACAGGAATTGTTGGGTTTTAAATAAAAATGAGTCTGATTGCCTTTACCCGTCCCGTACTGCACTCTTTGTGAATCTGTCAGGCACTACGTGGCTCCCTCAAATTTCACTGCAGGTGCAATCAAAGTTTAGTTCAAACAATTACTGTTCACTCAGGAAAGTGAGGCCAGGACTGGGAGCAGAGGGGACCTTCAGAGTTCACGGAGAGTGGCGGAGACTTTCTGGAGTCGGGGAAGAATGGTCGGCTGACGCTATACCTGATGTTCGGAGGATGGTTTTGTGATGCAGCGTTGTGGTCAATTATAATTTAGTTGTAAGGTTGGGGAGGGGAGACTAGCAGGACTCTTGTCTCCCATAGGACAGATAGTAAGCAGCAAAATATGAATTTTAACAAAAACCCTGCCACGTGAGGGACTCGTGGATATTTTTGCCTCTCAGACTGAGACTAACTGTTAATTACCCCTTCATTCTCTCCCGCAGTTCCTGAACATCATTAGCTTTGACCATTTCCACTGTAAAGCCTCTCATTCCTCCTCACCCTGAGCTCTTGCCTGGTTCAGTTCAGCTCACCTGACACCGCTCTTGGACCGACCACTGTTACCTTGCCGTTTCATGAGCTTGGTGGTCACGTGCTTCCACAGGACGCACACACTTAACCCTCGGTTCCTTTCCCATATAGCACCGAAGCAGGCCCTTTGGCCCACTGAGTCCATGCCCACCCATGTACACTCATCCCAATTCGTTCTCCCCTCATTCCCATCAACTCCCCCGCCCCCCGATTCTACCACTAACTGACATACTAAGGACAACTTACAGCGGCCTGCACTTCTTTGGTATGTGGGAGGAACCAGGGCACCCAGGGGAAACCCCCACGGCTGCAGGGAGAACATGCGAACTCCACACAGAGGGCAGGATCAAACCTGGGTTGCCAGAGCTGTGAGGCAGCAGCTCTACCAGCTGCACAACACTGCCTCCCTACTCGAGGGCAACGGGTGTGTCTCTAGGGGAGTTCCTCTTGGGTATGGGCCCCTCCCAGACAGACGAGGCACTTCAGTGCACAGTAGAGGAAATGTGTAACGAGAGTTGCCTAACTGGATGAGATATCAAACACAAGGCAGTATCTGAAGACAAAGAAGAATTTTCTTCCAGCCTGCGCTGGTATTTGCCCCTCAACTCGTTTGTCATCGCCTGACTTTATCCTTCAATACGTCTGTGCTCATATTCCCAACCCACTCTTTCAACAATTACTTGATGCCTTTGATGTTGCAGAGCCTCCCTAATTAGGTCATCACCCCTAATATCCAATTGGATATTAAGGTGATGACCAAAAGCCTTATCACAAGTGGTGAGTTTTAACAAATGCCCTGAAGGGAGGGAGGTGGGAAGGTGCGAGGGTTTGGGGTGAAAATTCTACAGTTTGGAACTTGTCTTCAAAAGAAGCGACTACTTTTAAAAGACTCCAAATTTATTAATGTTGGTGGCTGAGTGGCCAGAAATTGGAACATTCAAGTCTCAAGGTAACAAGGGCATGGGCAAGGCTTTCGGCTGTGAATGAGGTGGGGCAGGGGCAGACTTGGGTTGAAGCTACAGAGGTGGAGGTTGGTGTCTTCCTGATGGTCAGAATCTCATCTCGGGGCCAGACATGGCACTGAATTTGCAAGCCATCCGGTGGCTGGGGAATGGAATGTCACAGGGAGTGAAGGAAATGGCTTTGGTCTTTGGAATTGGTATTGGTTTATTATTGTAACTTGTACCGAGGTCCAGTGAAAAACTTGTCTTGCATACCGATCGTACAGGTCAATTCATTACACAGTGCTGTTACATTGGGTTAGTACTGAGTGCATTGAGGTAGTACAGGTGAAAACAATAACAGTACGGAGTAAAGTGTCACAGCTACAGAGAAAGTGCAGTGCAATAAGGTGCAAGGTCACAACAAGGTAGATTGTGGGATCATAGTCCATTCTATCGTATAAGGGAACCGTTCAATAGTCTTATCACAGTGGGGTAGAAGTTGTCCTTGAGTCCGGTGGTACGTGCCCTCAGGCTCCTGTATCTTCTACCTGATGGAAGAGGAGAGAAGAGAGAATGACCCAGGTGGGTGGGGTCTTTGCCTTTACCTCTCGCTGTCTTGGAGAAGCAGCCAGCATAATCAGTCCAAGGAGGGGAGGCTGGTGTCCGTGATGCGCTGGGCTGTGTCCACAGCTCTCTGCAGTTTCTTGCGGTCCTGGGCAGAGCAGTTGCCATACCAAGCCGTGATACATTCAGGTAGGATGCTTTCTATGGTGCATCAATAAAAGTTGCTGAGAAGAAATGACTGGATCTTGAAACAGGCAGTCTGACAACAGAGAGCTAATGGGGCAGAGAGAGTGGTGGTCATGCTTAGGGGGGTAGTGAGGTGGAGCCAATGTACCTATGGAAAGTTACTCTGTTTTTGGAAGGTGCTGCTGTGAGACAAATCCAATAATAGTGGGGAGAGATGCCTGTGGGAGGGGGAAGAGAAGCCATTGCTGGTGAAACTCTAGCCTTGACGAGTTAGATAAGGCTTGGAGAAGCATTATTCTAATCTGCTCAGCCTTCACCAGGCGGCAAGGGGCTTTAGTTAGGTGCAGGTGGCGGGAAGGGGGGGGTGCTTTTACTTCGGAGAAGGCTAACGCAAGCTCGAAGAACAGTACCTCATTCGCCTGGGCATCTTGCAGCCCTTGGACTCGGTAATGAATTCAACTATTTCAGATGTAAAATCAGAAATGTGAAGTTTTTGTCTCTCTCCACAGATGCTGCCTGACCTGCTATTTCCAGCATTCTCCTTTATCTCAGGAGAGCGGGGATAAAGGCAGGGAGTAATAAGTGAGTCAAGAGCAGGATGAGGGATGTGTCTGCTGGGATAGTCCTGCTTGTGGATCTTGAGGAGGAAGGAGAAGTGGGTTGGAGATGGAGGGCAAACCTCCCAAGGATGTGAGGTCACTATCAGTCTGGGAGACAATGTCCTGGTGTCCAGTGGTGGGGTCGAGATGCTGTGTGGGGGAAGGTGGTGAAGAGGTTTCTGAGAGCAGATGGTTGGTCTCTGCAAGGTTAAGGACAGATTCAACTGCTCAGGAATTGTCATCATCCTCTTGCTCCACCATTTGAGTTCAGATGCGGTGGCGTACCAAGCTTTTGCTAGCATTGGCAATACCATGTGCATCAGTGCCCATGGATGATCTGCCAAAAAGGTTCTATGCACCTGAGGTCTCCTGGTGAGGCATCAGCCATTTCTATGCATTTATACCTGGGAAGATTATTCAACCCAACAAACCTCATTGATTTTCAAACAGTTTTATTAACAATACAGAATACAGAGTGCTTTAACACTGAATAATCAGATAACAAGTCAAAGCTCTTTTCCAAATCTCCCCCAAAGTTTCAGAGTGTTGAGGAAGTCAATTTCAGAAATAGATTGAATACTCAATCACATTAAACTGGCCATTTTTGTTTCTTAAATGAAGGACTCGCACGTCTTCCCTGCTCCACCTTATCTCCCGACTGCCCGTGGTTTTGATTTCAGACCTGGCATGCTTTAGTACAATATATATTTCTAAATTCCTTTCATATGATCTGAGAGATCTATATTTTCACGTTGCTTTATTATAAATAAAATGATGCTTACAGTTGAAGATTTAATGACGGTTTATTTTGTGGCAAACATCCGAGGCATTTGTCACATCGTAAAATCATTTGAAGTATTTTCTGATTGGCAGGGGGCGCTCTCTGCAAGGCCAACTGGGCAAGGCAACTAATGCTGATTTTCCATGTGCAGGTAATTCTGGTAACTGTTACTTCGTGTCTGTATCTCCTCGTATTCAATGGAGACGGAATCTGTGCTATCAGGACTCCAAGTCTCGCTGCCGTTATTTAACCATTCATTGTCGAAGCTGTCGGAGTGTTCAGAATCCTGTTGGCTTGGTTGAGATCTCTGGATAAAGTAGTAAATAGATTGATGTTAGTACCAGTGAAAGCAGCTCTTGGCCTCTTACCTTGTAGCGGATCCTTCCACTGTTTATGTACCTCTTGCATGTCAAAGGTCTGCTTTTACTTTAATTCCTCCCAGTTTACAACAGTGGTGCAGCTGGTAAAGCCACTGCATCACAGCGCCGGAGACGTTGTCCTTGGTTAGAACCTGGGGGGAGTTGATGGGAATGTGGGGAGAATAAAATGGGATCAGTGTGAATGGGTGGTTGATGGACTTGGTGGGCAGAAGAGAGATGCTCCATCTCTATGATTGCAACCCACCTATCCCTCTAGCCCAGTAAGCCTAACATCTGTGGTAGGTAACTTACTAGACGGATAAGATGTACATGCATTTGGAAAGATAGGGGTTGATTAGGGATTGTCAGCAGGGTTTTGTCCGTTGGAGATCATGTCTCATGAATTTGATTGTTTTTTGAAGAAGTAACCAAGAAGGTCGATGTGGCCTATATGGACTTCAGTAAGGCCTTTGATATGTTAGGCTGCCATGGAAAGTTAGATTGCATGGGATCCAGGGAGAGCTGGCTAATTGGATACAGAATTGGCTTAATGGTAGGAAGCAGAGGGTGATGGTGGAAGGTTGTTTTTCAGACTGGAGGCCTGTGACTAGTGGTGTTCTCCAGGGGTCGGTGCTAGGCCCATTGCTAGTTGTCATCTATATCAATGGTTTGAATGAGAATGTACAAGGCTTGGTTTGTAAGTTTGCAGATGACACTAAAATAGGTGGTGGTGTTGACAATGAAGATGGTTCTCAGGCTTTACAGAGGGATCTTGATCAGCTGGGTAAGTGGGCCAAGGAATGGCAAATGGAGTTTAATTTGGATAAGTACGAGGTGTTGCATTTTGGGAAGACAAACCAGGGTAGGACTTCCACTGTGAACAGTAGGGCCCTGGGGAGTGTTGTAGAACAGAGGGATCTAGAAATACAAGTACATGGTTCCCTGAAGATGGCATCACAGGGAGACAGGGTGATGAAGAAGGCTTTTGGTACGCTGGCCTTCATTGAGTTTAGAAGTTAGGATGTTATGTTACAGTTCTACAAGATGTTGGTGAGGCCGCATTTGGAATATTGTGTTCAGTTTTGGTCGCCCTGCTACAGGAAAGATGCCATTAAGCTGGAGAGAGCGCAGAGGATGGAAAGACACTTTTAACATTATTTCATCTGTATTGAATATTGATTTACAGCCTCATCCTGTTACTGCAATTTTTGGGTTACCAATGATGGAATCTGGCCATTTATCTGCTTCTGCTCGTCGTATGATCGCTTTTGTCACATTAATGGCCAAGTGATCCATTTTGTTCAAACGGAAAGATCCAATACCTCCCACCACTTTTCAGTGGTTTTCTCAAACTATAGCATGATTAAACTTAGAAAAAAATTAGGAGTGGTACTGTTGATCCTTCACTTAAATTTGAGGAAGTTTGGAGTCCATTTATTCAATATTTCCATATGATATAAGCTGACCTTTTTCAGATCCCTTTCAATAACCCTTGAATGCAGAGGAGCGGAGTTGATGACATAATATTTTTTTTAATTGAAGAAATATCAGTCCAGTGTTTTTTTTTCAAGTTTTTGGTTTCTTTTGGTTTTTTTTTGATTTGGGGGTTCTTTTCTCGTATAATTAAATCTTTTCAATTTTCCTTTTGTATTATGTTCACTTAAGAGAACGGGATGCCTAGATTACTTTTTTGTACTCCTTGTGATTTTATTTTTATATATATATATTAACTGTTATGATCAGACAGTATCTGTGGAGAGAGAACAGGGTTAATGTTTCACTTTTGGTAAAAGGATAACTTCATTTCTCTCCCTGATGTTTTTGCATCTCTTGCCATGTGAGGTCTGTCAGCGTGCTGTGTGGTCTTGGCCCAGTCTGCAACAGTATTACCTTCTCATTGCTTGTGTAATACATTGCTTTGAGCTCACACAATATCACCTTATCGTTCAACCTTAAGGATATTGCTTGATTTTTTTAAAAGAACAAGTCAATTTGCTCAATGTACAAGCTGGATGCTTCTTGCAATCAGTCATGAATGTTGAAGTTTTAAAAAAAAAATTATCATGCTGTTCCATTAAGACAGACAGGCACACGCAACCCAGGGACTCGCGTTGAAAGGGTGCAAGGACAGATATCGCAAGGAGGGACAGAATGTGACCAGTGTACAGACAGGGATCTGAAACTGTTCCATAAATTGTTGCTATGAGTTGTCAAGGGAGCAGGGGTGCATCCAGTTGGTCATTGCTACTTTGAGAGAAGATGTTCTGTCTGAACTTCACGCTGAATACTCAGGAATAGTTGGTGTGAAAGAAGTCTTTGTTTACTGGCCCCACTTGGACAGCGGCCACGAATTATTGATGAGCAGATGCAATATTTGCCCAATGTTGAGAATAAGACCCTAAAAGCTCCTTTATAGTCGAGGTCCTGGCAACTGGACTTTTTCCAGAGAGAAAACATTGACTTTGTGAAAAAGGGACTGACAATTTCCTACTGATCAATAGTCGTTCAGAGTAGATTGAAGGGAAATGCATGGGTTTGCGTCCCACTGCTGAATGTAATTGGTTTATTATTGTCACATGTACTGAGGTACAGTGAAAAACTTTGTTTTGCAAGCCATCCATACAGATCATTTCACCACATCAGTGCATCAAGGTAGTTCAAGGGAAAAGCAATAACAGAATGCAGAATAAAGTGTTACTGTTACAGAGAAAGTGCAGTGCAGGCAGACAATAAGGCGCAAGGCCACGACAAGGTAGATTGAGGTCAAGAGTCCATCTTATCGTGCTAGGGGACTGTTCAATAGTCTAATAACAGCAGGATAGAAGCTGTCCTTGAGCCTGGTGGTACGTGCTTTCAGGCTTTTATATCTTCTGCCCAATGGGAGGGGGAAGAAGAGAGAATGTCTGGGGTGGGTGGGGTCTTTGATTATGCTGGCTGCTTTACTGAGGCAGCAAGATGTGTAGACAGAGTCCATGGAGGGGAGGCTGGTTTCTGTGATGTGCTGAGCTGTGTCCACAACTCTCTGCAGTTTCTTGTGGTCTTGGGCAGAGCAGTTGCCGTAACAAGCTGTGGTGCATCTATAAAAATTGGTGAGGATCAATGGGGATATGCCAAATTTCCTTCGCCTCCTGAGGAAGCAGAGGCAATAGATGAGTGGAGATCTATCTGTGTGTGTTGTGGTTTATCTGAAGGGCTCACTTCTGACAATGGCTCCTGTTCCTACCTGCTATGATTGCAAACCATGAAACAGAATGCTATGAAACAGTCTCACTCCTTCCTATCATCCAGAGCAGCTGAAAGGTCAGAATAGCTCAAGCTGCAAGTGTTGCAGGGATTTCAAAGCTCAGCATGAATTATCACTGTCAATTTCTTGCTGAAATACAGAATAACACTGCACACCACCCCGGGATATACACCTACAGGACTGCTTGATGAAGGTTAAGAACACACTGCAGACTTATTCAAACAAGTTTGGCTTTTGGAGCTGAAGAGGAGTTGAGTCAAGACTATGACAATGATTCTAATCATGAGTGCATTTTCAAACAAAAATATTGTGTTCTTAGCTGTCCTAGCAAGATGACATCATACAAGTGGGAGGTAGGAACCCTTGTAAAGTTGGACAAATTAGTGACAAAATCCAAAGTGAACTTTGTAGATCAAACAATCTCTTCCAGAAAAGAATAAAGTCTGGATGATGGAATTGTGTCTGAGCTGGATCCAGGGCAGAAAGTCCCGAGTCTAAGCACCTGTAAATGAGAATCAAAAGATGCTGGAAATCTGAAATAAAAATGGTAAATCCTGGAAACACTCAGCAGGTCAGGCAGCAGCTGTGGAGAGAAGTAATGTTGGCAATAATAATTGCCAGTTTTGGGCAAAGAGTGCTTCCAGCATTTTCTCCTCTTAATCCAAAATCCAGTGAAGAAACAGAACATTCTTTGAGTTTGGATCCAAAACCAAAAAGTCTTAAAGCATGTTCAACACTAAAACCTGTGAAGGGGAGACTCTGAAAACGAGTTTCTGGGCTTGGTTTATGATTATTCATTTAAAAGAGACAGTTCTAATTATGTGAAATGTGTATGTTGATGAGGTACTCACTCTTCACTGTAGAAAGTATACAGGCAAGAAGTGGGAACGGTATCTTTGAACCTATGTGTGTGTGGACATACTATGGTCCCATTGGACAGTAAGTCATGTATCATGACTATTTTGTAACAATGTAATAGTTTTCCCTTAATGTGCAATAGGTCAAGATTCTGCCTGTATACAGGTAAAATATGTTGCTTTGTAAATAAAGAACTACTTCTTTTGGTGTCTATATACTGTACTGTGTCTGAATGCATTTAGAGTTTTGGCGTCACAGAGAGATCCAGCCCACCGAGTCCACGGTGACCATCAATCACCCATCTTTACATGAATCCTGCCCTAACCTCTTTCAGGAGAAAACTGGAGTTACCAAGACTGAAAAATGTCAGGTAAAAGTAGCAAGAGATCACAGTGGAGTTACGTGGATTACCAGTTGTGTAACAAATGGTGAGGCTATCTCCCAACAGCTGGATGGGTTAATTAGTCACTTTGACACCAGCCTATCAGAAAAACCAGAGCCTTTCTATTCAGTACTACCTTCCCTTGCCTGCCAAACTATTCTTCTCCCTGGCAACAGAACCAGACCATGTGCAAGTTCAGTGTTACATGTAACCCTAGGGTGTTGGTATGCCTCCCTCCAGTAGGACTACCTATTGCCTTCTCCTGTCTCATCCCTTTGCTACCAAAACCCTATTCAATGCTCTGCTATCCCCAGCCTTGCTGTCCTGGATGGCCTCCCTTCATCTACCCTCAGTAAACACTAGGCCATCCAAAACCTTCCAGATGAAGGGTCTTGACCCAAAACAGTGACTGTCCATTTCCCTCCACAGAATCTGCCTGACCTGCTGAGTTTCTCCAGCATCTTGTGTGTTGCTCCAGATTCCAGCATCTGCAGTCTCTTGTGTCTCCATCCAAAACCCTGCAGCCTGTGTCCTAACTCACACTAAGTCACATTCACCATTCTCCATGTGCACACCAGAAAGGCTCTCTGCTAAGCAAACCCTTATGTTAATGTTCTCATTCTGGTTTTCCAACAACTCGACGGTCTTGCTGTGCCTGACACCTGTAACCTCCATCAGTTCGATAATCTGCTGAGGTATCTACACATAAGAACACAAGAAAATAGGAGCAGGAGTAGGCCACTCGGCCCCTTAAACCTGTCCTGCTATTCAATATGAGTGTGGCTGCTCTACCTCAGGCCTCAACTCTACTTCTCTGCCAGTTCCCCATTGCCCTCAATTCCCTGATCTATCAAAAATCTATCTACCTCCACCTTAAGTACTTCCAATGAGATAGACTACACAACTCTCTGGGGCAGAGACTTCTGCGAGAAGAAATTTCTCTGTACGTCAGTTTTAAATGATCTGCCCTTATCTTGTAACCATGTCCCATTACTCAACATTTCCCCTAGTGAAAGCATCTAAACATCTACCCTGTCATGCCCCTTCGGATCTTATATAGACTCCTACAGCATGGAAACAGGCCCTTTGGTTCAACTGGTCCATTGCTGACCAAAATTCCCATCTAAACTACTACCAATTCCCTGCGTTTGGCCCATATCCATCTAAACCTTTCCTACCCATGTACCTATCCAAATATGTTTTAAATGTTAATGTACCTGCCTCAACCACTTCCTCTGGCAGCTCGTTCCATATACAGACCATCCTCTGGGTGAAAAAGTTATCCCTCAGGTTCCTATTAAATCTCTCCCCTCTCACCTTAAACCTACAGTATGTTCTCTAGTTCTTGCTTCCCCAACCCTGGGAAAAGACTGTGTATATTCACCCTATCTGTTCCCTTCACAATTTTATACACCTCTATAAGATCGCCCCTCATTCTCCTACCCCCCAGCGATAAAGTCCCAGCCTCCTCCGCCTCTCTCCATAACTCCGTCCCTTGAATCCCAGCAACATCCTTGTAAATATCCTCGGTCCTCCTTACAGCTTAATGGCATCTTTCCTATAGCAGGGTGATCAAAACTGAACACAGTATTCCAAATGTGGCCTCACCAATGTTTTGTACAACTTCAACATAACATCCCTACCTCCATACTCATTGCTCTGACTGATGAAGGCCAGTGTGCCTAAAGCTTTCTTCACTACTCTGTCTACCCGTGATGCCACTTTCAGTGAATCATGTTCTTATACTCCTAGTCCCTCTGTTCTACAACACTCCCCAGGGCCCTATGGTCCACCGTGAATGTTTCAATAAAATCATCGTTCATTCTTCTAAACTCCCAGTTTACAGAAGTTAGAGCCTCTCACTCATCACAAGTGTAATGCCTCCATAATGGGTGATCATGCCTTTGGAATTCCCTTCTGAACTTTTGCTTCTCCGTCCTTCCCTAGGACCCCACTTAAAACCTGCCTTATGTTGGAACCAGTGACAGGGTTGAGGTCCCACAGTCATTTTCAGGAGCTGGGGCTGAAGATTAAAGGCAGTGGTGGTGATAAAGTTATATTGTTATTGAGCACGGAAACAGGCCCTTCAGCACACTGTGTCCATGCTGGATTTCTCCCAGTGCCAACACATGGGTATAGAAACAGGAACAAACACAGATAATGCTGGAACACTCAGCAGGTCAGGCAGCATCTGTGGAGAGAAACAGTTAACGTTTCAGCTCTGAGACCCATCGTCAGGACTGGGAAAGAGTTTTCAGTAGAAGAGAGCGAAGAGGAGGGATGGGTGGAACAAAGGGAATATCTCTGATGGGGTGAGACCAGATGGGTTAAAGGAGGCAGTGAGAGTGTCAGTTAATAGCACGTTATGCTTCTTTGCCTATGTAATGTGCTGTAAATGGCAAGGCTGTGGAATAGCTCAACAGGCTAGACTAGACTAACAGAATTGGAATTGGTTAATTATTGTCACATGTACCGAGATATAGTGAAAAGATTTTGTGTGCGTGCCATCCAGGCAGAACATGCCATACATAAGTACATCGAGGTAGTAAAAAGGAAAACAGAACGCAGAATATAGTGTTACAGTTACGCAGAATGTGCAGTGCAGGTAGTCAAATAAAGTGCAAGGGCCACAATGAGGTAGATTGAAAGATCAGGAGTTTATCCTTAGCGTTTGAGAGGTATTGGTATTCGTTTATTATTGTCACTTGTACCGAGGTACAGTGACAATGTTGTCTTGTATACTGATCGTACAGGTCAATTCATTACACAGTGCAGTTACATTGGGTTAGTACAGAGTGCATTGGTGTAGTACAGGTAAAAGCAATAACAGTACAGAGTAAAGTGTCACAGCTACAGAGAAAGTGCAGTGCAATAAGATGTAAGGTCACAACAAGGTAGATCATAAGGTCAGAGTCCATCTCATCAGATAAGGGAACCATTCAAAAGTCTTATCACAGTGGGGTAGAAGCTGTTCTTAAGTCTGGTGGTACGTGCCCTCAGGCTCCTGTCTGATGACAGTGGGATAGAAGCTTTCCTTGAGCCTGGTGGTACGTGCTTGCGAGAAGACGGAATGTCTGGGGTGGAATGGCCAGAGAAAGCAAATCAGAGGCAAAATGATGGCAAACCGAAGTGGCTGGTTCTGATACAGACAGAAAGAAAGAGTGAGTTGCCTAAAGTTGGAGAATTTGGTATTGAGTCCCCAAGGCTGCGACGTGCCCAGTTGGAAGATGAGATGTTGTTCCTCAAGCTTGCATTGGCCATTGCAGGAGACCAGAGGCAGAAAGGTTGGAGTGGGAGTGGGATGAAGAATTGAAGTGGCAGGGAACAGGAAGGTTATGTGGAGGCAGTTCAGGTGCTCCACAAAGCGATTACCCAACTTGCCTTTGGTTTCCCCAATGTAGAGAATTTATTTCAGATTCCCAGCATCTGCACTTCTTACATTTTCCATTTATAACAGATCAGGCAGATTGATAGGTGGTGCAAGAGGGAAGGCTTCAGATTCTTGGCACTGGTCTGGGGCAGGAGGGATCTATTCAGAACGGATGGATTCCACCTCAATAGGATTGGGGCCAACATTCCCATGGAAAGGTTGGGGACGGTTTAATCTGAACAGGCAGAATGGTGGGAGCGAGAATATAAAAATACAAAATGGTGGGGAAAAAACTCAGGTGCACAAAGGAGTGGGAATCAGAATAAACACTTCAGGTCAAAGACCCTTTGAATCTGTTCCTCTCTCGACAGATGCTGCCCGACCTGCTGAGTGTTTCCGGCGCTTTCTGGCTTTGACTCAGATTTCCAACTTCTGCAGTTTTTTTTTGGTTTTCCTGCTCACGGTGGGAATGTTGGGTAAAGGTGGAACGTTAAAAGGCAGCAGGAGAGCCAGCATTACAAAAGCAGACTGAATGCTTACGGAACGCTGGCCACTTTTGCCCCAGTAACCTGCACTGCCCCATACCAAACAACGTCCACCTCTGCCAGGTAGGCTGTTACTGAGTATATCTGAGACAAGCATTGAAAGGTTTTAACATGCTGAGAGAATCAAAGGATTGGCATTAGTACAGGAAAATGGTGCTGAGCAAAAAGATCAGCCTGACCATAATGAATGGTGGGCCTCCTCCGGGATTTATTAATGTTATTTATTCCTGGTGTATCGAGTCCTGGGTAAACCCTGCTCTGCTCATTACCCACCCCAGGACCAATCCTGCATGAATCCCAGTGCACCTATCCCACTGCCGTTATTATTCTGGGATTAGTTATTTATGGGAAACCTGGAAACTGGTGCAAAGGAAAGCTCCTGAGCGCTCTGGTCCAGGAATGTCAAACTCATAGTTTTTTTTTCCCTGAGCTCTGCAGCCCTTGTGCTTTTTTCCTGCACCAGTGAGGTTTGGATTTGAAGCTGTGTCGAGTAGGTTGCCATGTCAACGCCCTGGTACCACCACGCGGCTGCCCTGCACTTCCTTTGAGCTTACCTCAGGACCCGAAGGCTCTTTATGGAACATGGCCTCCTCGGCCCTCTTCGCCTCTTGTGCCGAGGAAGAAGGAGCTGAAAAGATGGCCTCCGTGTCCTCCTCCTCCCAGCTGATGACCTCCGTGGAAGGTTCCTGTCCGAGCAGTATCACATTCCCAAACGTAGGGTCCGACTTGGAATGGTGAGGAGCCTTCCGCTGCTTCAGCCCGCCTTGGTTGCCGTAGTAACACATGACTGGCTCTTTCCTGTGCCGATGGCCAGTGTGGTTGGACCTGAAGCAGGCTCCTTGGTGGTATGAATGGGGCAGGCAGGTGGGATTCACCGCCTTTGAGGTGGAAGGCTGGTACACTGCATTACCTGCTCCTTCAGGCCACATGCTGATGCCAACCTCCCGGCCTGGCTCCTCAATAGTCAGGTTGTCCATCTTGTCAATGGCCCTCTGCATCGAGGTGATGCTGGGGATGTGGTGAGCCTGCCTGCACTCGTAGTGATCAGAGTTGGCGTAGAAAGTCTCATCGACCACGTTGTAGTAATGTCGTTGAGCCAGGGCCCGCTTGTCACAGTTGAGAGCTGCGTTGAGCCCTTGCACTGACAGGTCATAGTACTTGGTGTGCTCGTGGGTCATTTTGAGCTGCTGAATGGTGACGAAAGGGTGCTTCAGCGCGGCGCTGGGCGTGATGCGCTCATGTGAGTCCAGGGTTAACATCCTCTTGATGAGCTCCACCATGTTCTTGCGGTCGTGGAACTCGGCGATCACCTCATCGTCCGGGAAGACAGTCTTGGTGATGTTGATGGTCTCCAGCTGGTCCAGCGACTTGAGCACGTACTTCCTCCTCTCCAGGGGCTGCACCATAGTCTCCGCCTGGTAATCGGCGGCGCACTTGAGCTGCCACTGGGGGCCAGCATGCTGGCGTGGGTTGCGGCGGAAGAACTGCCCCGCCTTGGTGGCCGCGTTGAGGAGCTGGTCTTTCGGCAGCCCCTGCGTCTCCACGATGTAGCGGACCTGGTCGTACTCACTGTTGCCGGGGTAGAGGGGCCAGCCCAGGTGCAGCTCTGCCATGACGCAGCCCAGCGACCACATGTCCACCTTCTCGCAGAAGGGGAGGCCGAGGAGAATCTCAGGAGAGCGATAGAACCTGGACTGGATGTAGGGTTCTGCGGGAAGGTAGAAAGAACAGATCAGTGACAAGGGAAAGGAGGAGATTCAGTCACACAGCAAAGAAACAGGCCCTTAGGCCCAATTCGTCCATGCCGACCGTGGTGTCTTCCTGAGCTCGTCACATTTGCCTGCATTTGGTTCATGTCCCTCTGAACCTTTCCTATCCATGTATCTGTCCAAGTGTCTTGTTAAACAGTATAATCGTACCCGCCTCTGCCACTTCCTCAGAACCAGAATCAGAATCAGGTTTATTATCACTGACATGTGACGTGAAATTTGTTGTTTTGCGGCAGCAGTACAGCGCAAGACACAAAGATCAGTGTAAGTCACAAAATAGTGCAAAAGAGGAAAAACGAGGCAGCGTTCATGGATCCATGGACCGCCCAGAAATCCGATGGCGAAGAAGCTCTCAACAAACATCTTACGCAGCTGGACTGGGGGACGTTTCCCCCGGCTGAGGAGTCCAGGAGCAGGACACCCCAAATGAGAATAAAGTTTAAGCTTATTGTCATAGGCATGCAAACACAGGGTATAAAGTGCCATGAAAATTAGCTTTTTTGCAGCAACAGCACAGTACGTTACAACTTGACAAATAAAAGTTAACATAAACATACGATCCAAGATGGACAAAGTAAACATAACAAGATCGGTGCAAGTTGAGAGAGAGAAAAAGAAATTAGATGAGATTTCTTTATGTCACACGTACATGGAAATACAATGAAATGCATTCAAAGTCAAAGTCGAGTTTATTGTCATCTGCACAAGTCCATGTGTGCACAGGTGCAATGAAAAACTTACTTGCAGCAACATCACAGGCACATAGCATCAGATAAGCAGCTTTCAGAAGAAAAACATCAATTGAACATAAATTATACATAATTTTTACAAGAAAATACAATCAGAACAAAAAAAAGGACCATTTTAGTGCAAAGTGATCAAAGTGGTTATAGTGTTGCTAAACTGTAGTGATTAGGGTTTTGTCTGTTGGTTCAAGAACCGAATGGTCCAAGGCAGCGTTTGGGTCTTTCAGGTTGGTTCAACGATCTGACAGCAGTGGGGGAGAAGCTGTTGTTGAACCTTGAGGTGTGGGTCTTCAGGCTCCTGTACCTCCAGCCTGATGGCAGCATCGAGATGAGGGCATGGTCCACATGGTGGGGGGGTCCCTGATAATGGACGTCACCTTCCTGAGACATCGTCCCTTGCAGATGACCTCGACGGTGGGGAGAGCTGTACCTGTCGTGGAACTGGCTGAGATAAGGGGTGTAGGACAGAGATGAGGAGGAATTTCTTCACTCTGAGGTGATGAATCTATGGGATTCTGTGATTGTGGATGCTCATTCAAAACAGAGGTCAGTAGATTTCTGAACGTTATTGGGAAAGTTATAGAAAATAGTACAGGAGTAGAAGTTGGACCACACCTGGAGCACTGACTGTGCAGATCCGTTCACCACAATACAGGAAGGATGTGGAGCACAAACAAGGTGCTGGAGGAACTCAGTGGGTCAGACAGCATCAGTGGAGGGAAATGGACAGTTGAGAGCCTTCATCTGGACTGGAAGATAAAGGGGAGATAACCAGTGAGGGGAAGGAGTGGCGCAAGAGCTGGCAAGGATCCAGGTGAGGAGGGGTGATGGGCGGATGGAGGAGGGGAGAGTGGGAACAGCGACAGAGGCTGGGAGGTGAGAGGTGGAGGTGACAGAGGGCTGCAGATGGTGGATACCTGAAAGGAGAGGAAGGTGCAACATGGAACCAAGGGAGGGAGGTGGGGACAGGAGATGGAAACAGTGAGGGGAGGGGAACCAGAAGGAACGTGTGGTGATTCCAGCATCTGGAGTCTCCATAGTAAGGGTGAGATGGCACTGGAGAGGATACAGAGGAGATTCACCAGAGTGTTGCCTGGATTGGAGCGTCTCGGTCACTGGGTAGGCTGTGTTTGTTTTCTTTGGAGTGGAGAAGGCTGAGGGGTGACCTGTTGGAGGTGTATAAACTTATAAGGGGCATAGATAGCAGAGTTAGTAAAGAATCTTTTTCTCATAGTTGGGGATGTCTAAGATAAGAGAACTTAGGTTTAAGGTGAGAGGTTGGAAGTTTAGAGGGGGAATATTTTCACCCAGAGGGTGGTTGGAATCTGGAGCACACTGCCTGAGGGGGGATTAGAGGCAGGAACTCTCACTACAGTTAGGAAGCATCTAGACAAGTACTTGAATCGCCAAGGCATGTAGGAGGCTAAAGACCTAATGTGGGTAAACGGGATTATTGTAGATAGGTACGATGGGCTGCATGGACAGGCTGGGCCGAAGGGCCTGTTTGTGTGCTGTACAACTCTATGGCTAAGATCAGCCAGGATCGGTGAATGGCAGAGCAGGCTTGAAGATCAAGATGGCCAACCCCTGCTCCCATTTCTCACGTTCCCACATAAACTGAGAGAGCTTGATGATTAAGGCTGGGTCACTTTCCAAATTTGAGTGTGACAGTAAACATTCTCTCTTCTCTCCTCTCCCATCAGGCATGTACCACCAGGCTCAAGGACAGCTTCTATCCCATGGCGATAAGACTATTGAATGGTTCCCTTATACGACGAGATGGACTCTTGACCTCACAATCTACCTCATTTGACCTTGCACCTTATCGTCTACCTGCAATGCACTTCCCTGTAGCCGTGACACCTTACTCTGTATTCTGTCATTGTTTTTACCCTGTACTACCTCTGATCTGTATGAACGGTATGCAAGACAAGTTTTTCACTGTACCTCAGTACAAGTGACAATAATAAACCAATACCAATATCAGTACTAGTAAAGCAGACTTTACTGGTATTGATATTGGTATTGGTTTAGTATTATCACAGAAGCAAACAAAATTATCACAGTAGCAAACAAAATTCCAGCGTGAGGAGATATTCAAGCTGGTGATTGGTTGTGGTGAGTGAGGCAGAGAGGTTTAGGGAGGGAAGTTCAGGGTTTGATGGCAAGGGAGCTGAAGACATGATTCCAGTGACGGGGTGAAAAGTGCCAGAAGTTGAAGAGGGCTGCAGAGAGAAGGTCCAACCTGAGGACAGTCACACTCTGATAATCTGCTATCCAACTATTTGGAAATCCCAATGGTTCAGTATCTGAGTCACTAGGTGATGTTTGCTGCACTCCCTTCCACTCACTGGGTATGCTCCCTTTCACGCAGCGGGGCCCACGTTCCTACACTCCCTTCCTAGCCTCTGGGGCCCCAGTTCCTTCCAAATCACCAAGGCCCCGGGTCCTACACTCCCTTGAAACTCTCTCTGTTCTGCTTCCCATGCTCCCTTCAAACTTAACGGTTCCCTGAAACATTTATCATTCAGGTGCAGAAGGCTGAAGTCCCACACCACCAGGTTCAAGAACAGCTACTTCCCTTCAACCATTCAGTTCTTGAACCAACCTGCACAACCCTAATCATTACCTCAGTACAGCAACACTGGGACCACTTTGACCACTTTGCAATACAATGGAGTTTTTTTTTAGTTGTGTTCTTTCTAGTATAATTTTGTATAACTTACAATTAAGTTATGTTTTTCTTGTGGATGTTGTGTATCTAATGCCATGTGCCTGTGATGCTGCTGCAAGTAAGTTTTTCATTGCACCTGTGCACACATGTACTTGTGCATATGACAGTAAACTTGACTAGACGCGTAACATCTTAAAAAGAATAATTATTAATGTTTCTGAGTATTTTTTGGGGGGTGCAGTGGGGGGGGGGGGTGGTGGCAATAACATCCAATAGTCCAGAAAATCTGTGTCTATATCCTGATCAAGAAACAAAAGCAAAATAATGCAGATGCTTGAAATCTGAAATAAAAACATTTGCTTGGAATACTCAGCAGGACAATGGAGCATCTGTGGAAAGAGATTGTATGCTCTCCCAGGACCACATGGATTTTCCACCGGGTGCTCCAGTTTCCTCCCACAACCCAAACACATGCTGGTGGGGAAATTGGTTGCTGTAAATTACCCCCGGTATAGGTGGTGGTAGGAGATTCAGAGTTGGCGGCCATGTGTGAGATAGAATAAGATGCAAGTGCAGGGGGATAAGGGGGAGAATGGGACTGATGGGCTTCTTCTCCTGAGAGCTGGCGGGGACCTGATAAGCTGAATGGCCTCCGTCTTTGTCACTTCGAGGAAGAAGAACAGCTGCTCAGAGAAAGGTAGGTTTCAGAGAATTTACTTCTCTTAATTGAGTTAAGTTAAATGCCATTACTTTATTATGTGCTTTTAATTGGTTCGTTTTTATTTTGATAATTGTATAGGCATTAATAGTGTGTTCATTTTTGACAGTTTTTGAATGGGAATGCCAGAGACATTCAGAAATACTCAAGCTCATTCACAGTTTTGACAGCCAGTGAAACTTAACTAGCTGTCGAAATATTTCTGCAATTGGAAGTCCTGTGCCGTTGGAACTGGCACCAGAGATGAACTTGCTGCTGAAAGATCAGGTACGGCCACAGTGATAGAGGAGCAGAGAGCGAAGGTGACTTGCTACTCCTAGGAGGTTCTGGGCCATTGAATAAGTATCTTGGTGCATTCCCCTATGCCTTATTAAAGTTTCTGTTAATTTTCTGACCAATAACGTTGAGCAAATGGTTAGTTGTACTAGACTTACCTCTCTCTCTAAGAATAGGAACCACATTGGCTGTCCTCTAATCCAATACTCTGTCACTATTACCTTCTACTCTGTGTAAAGTTTTTACTTCACTAAGTTCTCTTAATGTGCACAAACGTCAACCCATGCCGACTCGGAGTCTTATCCTCTCCAAACCTGGATAGTAAATGAATTATCTCAACCCTTTGCATCTTTAACAATTTAAAAAATCTCAGCTTCAAATTTCATGACCATCGTATTAATTTCCTGCAAACTCAGGCGAAAGGAGTTAGATGAGATTTCTGCTATTTCACTGTTGCTGTGTGTTTTTTTTATTTTCCAGGATTAGTTGTCATTGACAAAACTGGCATTTATTGTCCATTCCTCAGTGTGTGACATGGGCCCCGTTCTGAGCCTGACTTTCCTTTTGCTATTGGTGTCTTGAATTATTCCAACAACAATTTGTGTTCATAACTTTCAGCAGATGCTGCCTCTCTGAAAGGGCATCACACTAAGCAATGTAAAGAAATAAGCGCGTGAACGTAAACCAGATCAGATGTGAAAACAGAAAATGTTGTAAATACGCAGCAGGTCAGGCAGCATCTGTGGAGAGACAAATAATTAATGTTTCAACACTGTGACCCTTCATCAAATGCATGTGTGAGCCCACCCCATTCATGCCAACGTATCTGGATGCATCACAGCTCGGTATGGCAACTGCTCTGCCCAAGACCTCAAGAAATTGCAGAGAGTTGTGAACACAGCCCAGTCCATCACACAAACCAGCCTCCCCTCTACTGACTCCGTCTACACTTCCCGCTGCCTTGGGAAAGCAGTCGACATAATCAAAACCCTTCCCACCCTGGTCATTCTCTCTTCAACTCCCATCCATCGGGCAAAAGATACAAAAGCTTGAAAACATGTACCACCAGGCTCACTGTTATAAGACTCTTGAACAGACCTCTTATATGATAAAAATGAACTCTTTACCTTTCAATCTACCTCACCATGGCCCTTTCACCTTATTGCCTACCTGAGCTGCATTTTCTCTGTAACTGTAACACTATATTCTGCATTCTGTTATTGTTTTTCTTTTGTATCACCCCGATGTACTTATGTTCAGAATGATCTGTCTGGATGGCACGTAAACAAAAGCTTTTCACTGCACAACTGTACATGTGACAGTAATAAACCAATCACCAATTAAAGTTGTGCTTGTTGGCCACCAATCAAAATGCCCAGATCACCCTGCAGGTGTTCCTCAGGGTAGTGACCTTGGCCCAACATCTTTATCAGTCAGAAGTGGGGATGTTTACCGATGGCTGCACAATGTTCAATTCCATTTGCAACTCTACAGGTAATGAAACCTACAAGCAGCAGGACTAAGAAAAAATACAGGCAAGAGCGGATAAGCTGGAAGCACAAATGACCATCTTCAACAAGAGTCAAACCATCTACCATTAACATTCAATGGCAGTACCAGCACAGAATTCTCCCACCGTCAATAAACTCGGAGTCACCACTGACCACAGTCTCAACTGGACTGGTCACATCAATGGTGCTTCTATAAGAGCAGGACAGAGGCTGGGTATCCTGCAGTGAGTGACCCACCTCCTAACACCCCGAAACTTTTCCTCCCATCTGCAAGGCACGTCAGGAATGTAATGAAATATTTTCCATTTTTCTGGGTATGTACAGCTCCAACAACTCTCAAGAAGCTTGACACCAACCAGAACAGAACAGCCCACTTGATTGGCACTGCATCAACTATCCTAAATATTCATTCCCTCTAGCACTGGTGCACAGTGGTTGCAATGTGTACTTTCCACAGACTGCACTTCAGTTACAGCCCAGGACACTCCAACAGCACCTCCCAAAGCACCAAGAAGGACAAGGGTGGCAAGTGCATGGGAACATTCCAACCTGCAGGTTCCCCACCAAATTATGCACCATCCCAGCTTAGAAACATATGAGATGAGATGAGATTTCTTTATTAGTCACATGTACATCGAAACACATAGTGCAATGCACCTTTTGAGTAGAATGTTCTGGGGGCAGCCCGCAAATGTCACCGCTCTTCCGGCACCAACATAGCACGCCAACAACTTCCTAACCCGTATGCCTTTGGAATTGGGGAGGAAACCGGAGCAGCCGGAGGAAACCCACTCGGACATAAGGAGAATGTACAAACTCCTTACAGACAGCGGCTGGAATTGCACTCGGGTCACTGGCACTTTAATAGTGTTACGTTAACCACTATGCTACCGTGCTTTCATCATTTCCGGGTCTAAATCCGGAAACGCCCTCTGCAACACCGCTGCAGGGGTACCTCCACCAGAAGGGCTGCAGAGGGTCAAGGAGGCAGTTCACCACCACCTCAAGGGCAGGTAGAGATGGGCAATAAGTGCTGGCCTTGCCAACAACACACAAATCCTGAAAACGATATTGACCAAACTGCAATGCCTCAAACTCTTGCTTTTTTTCCTTTTCCAGAGGAAGTTTAACAGTGATTACAGCACCACATCATTACAATACTACAGCATTCCATAAATCACTCTATTTACAGTCAATAGTTTCAAATTACAACACAGCCACTGCTATCCAGAACACACTCGAGCCCCTGTGGTGCCCACCTGTCCCGGAAGACTCCCACTGTACCTGTGGATACCGCGTGCTCCTTCTCCAGGGACACACGGGCATGGACGTAACCCCAGAAGAGGGGCAGACAATTGGCTGGGGCAGAACCCCCGAATGCCCGTGAATGGCAGACTTGGCCAGGCCCAGGAGCAAACCGACCAGGAGATCCCCCAAGCGACCCAACCTCCTCCGCACCAGGTAACCGAAGATCAGGAGCATGGGGCTGAAGTGCAGCCATAACCTGAGCAGCAACCCCTTCAGATACTAAAATCAAGGCTGCAACCTCTCCCACTCCATATATACACAATACACCGTCTCGTCCTGGCCGCAGAAACGGCAGGAGGCTGGGGAGTCCGTAAACCGACTCAGGAATCTGTTACACAGCACTGCTCTGTGCAACACTGTGACCTCCACATCACGGGGAGAACGTATCTGCGTGGGTTTCCTCTGGGTGCTCCGGTTTCCTCCCACATTCAAAAGACGTACGGGTCAGGAAGTTGTGGGCATGCCATGTTGGCGCCAGAAGAGTGGCGACACTTGCGGGCTGCCCCCAGAACACTCTACACAAAAGATGCATTTCACTGTGTGTTTCGATGTACATGTGACTAATAAAGAAATCTTATCTTATCTTATCCCCAGGTCTGGGAGGCACTGTGGCCCTCAGGTGGAAAGTGAAAGTGTCTGGATGCTGGCCTCAAGCAACAGCTACTTTTGATGCTTTACAGGTTACCTTGGCTTGCAGTCTGACACATACTGTAACTCAGGTTATTTCACTGGACAATATCAAAAGATTCAGGTCTGTCCCTAGACAGCAGCCCTTCCACCACGACCTTCTTCAACAGCAACTCCCCCTGCCCCCGCCCCCTCTAACCCTCACCCCTCCACCACGCCCCCCCCCCCCCCGCCATTCAACTGGGCAAGAAAGAAGCAAATAACTCCCTGCAGGCAATGAGTGGGCACACAGTGAGCTCATCCTCTCAAAGAAGGGCTCCAGAGTCAGCAGGTATTAACTAGCCCAACTTCTGCTCGGGTACCTGACCACGGCCAATCAGAACCCAGCCCACGCTGAAGGGTTGATGGGTTAACTGGCTGCTGTATGTTACCCCTAGTGTGCAGGTGGGTGGGGGGAGTTGATGAGAATGTGGGGAGAATAAAATGGGATTAGTGCAGAATTAATGTAAAGGGTAGTTGATGGTCAGTATAGTCTCAGTGGGCCGAAGGACCTGTTTCCATGCTGTACAACTGCATGACAAGGTATTTGACAGGTGGTTGGATTCCATCGAGCTGCAGTAGGGTCGCTGAGCTCCATCCCACCCTGGGAGCATTCTGCTTTTCCCAGAATTATCCCCAGGGGGAATGTTAGTGGTGCACAGACAGGAGTGAACACACTCTGTCACTCCACACACCCTGAAGGACTGAACATTGAACCATCAACAAGCTTCGTCCAACCCTGGCCATTGGTCAAGGGGAGCAGGTCACCCTGCCCATTGAGAACGATCCCAAAATATTCTTACACCCCCACCACAGCCTTGCGTCAGTTCCAACCTACTCCTCCCCCTGCCTTCCCATAATCTGGGATCAATCTGAAACTCTTCCCACTGCCCCCCTCTCTCCAAATTCCTCAATGGATCACCAATGAATTTTTCCGCCCTCCTCTCTTGTAAAACGTCCCCATTTTTCTCTCTCCCAACTTTCCTGAATCATTCACAAACTTTTCCCACCATCTGTGTAAAGAAACATCTCCTCCACTTACTCTGAGCGCAGTGCACCGACTTCTCAGTCCCCACCCTGAGCCAACAAACTTCCCTTTTTCACACAATCAAAAATCTTTTATATCTACAAAATATCCATATTGGATCATTTCCTGGACAAGATCTGACCTGCAGGTTACTTTGTCTTTGATTAGGCTCAGCTGTAGCTCAAAGAGCCAGTCCAAGTTTGAGAAGCATCTGGGCAAGCACTTACATCACCAAGTCATAGTAAGCTACCGACCAAGTGCTAGTACATGGGTTTAGTGTAGGTAGGTACTTTATGGTCAATATGAATACGATGGGCCAAAGGGCCGGTTCCTGTGCTGTATGACTCCATGACCCTGTTTCAGAATGGATGACAGACATCTTCAAGGATCTTCTGGCCTTCGCCCTCTGCCTGGGGTAGAAGATCAAGCAACTGATATCCAACAATGGTTGGATTGATATAGGAAGTAGAGGCTGGGATGAGAGGGAATTAATAAGATAGAGAGGGAGATGAAGTGAGCTAATTTCGACAGTGAGGATACATGAAGGTGCTCAAGTTTAAAATTTACGGTTCCCATTGTAGTTTTCAAATCACTCCATATCTGCATCCTTCCCCGTCCCTGTAACCTTCTGGGGCCCTGCAACCCACTGAGATGTCTGTTCCCCTCCTATTCTGAACTTTATATATCTTTGAATTGGGTTGCTCCATTACTCATGGGTGCGGCTTCAACTACCATGGCCCTGAGTTCTGGAATTATCTCCCTTAGCCTTTCCAACTCTCTATCCTTATCTGTTCCTGTAAGATCTTCCTTAAAACCTACATCTTTGACCAAGTTTTGTCATATGTCCTAATATCTCCTTGCATTACTTGGTTGTTGTTATATCTGATGAGGGCCCTGTGAAATGCCTTGTGATCTTTTACTCTGTTAGCAGCGCCATCTAAGACCAAGTTGTTTTTGTTAGAAAGTACGTGGAAATCCTTTCTTGGTTCCGTGAACAGCTGCCATGGGCCAGACTGGTACACCAGCCAAGTTTACCATTTAGATTGAGTGTTGGCTCTAACATAAGGGGCTGGAGGTCAATAATATGGACAAAGCACACACTCCTACCTTTGACATACCGCACCTCATGAAATATGCTCGCAGATCCAAAATCAATAACTTTCACACGGAAGGGGAACCGCTTCTGATCAATGATCATGATATTCTCAGGCTTAAGGTCAGCATGAATGATTGACAGGTCCTTGAGCTTCTGGAGGGCTCTCAGGACCTGGGTTGTTACAGTCCGAATGTGTCTGGCAGGGAGGAGGGCAAAGTTGTTCTCCTTCTGAAACTCAAAGATGTTCTGTTCCAGAAGCTCAAACACCAAGTACGACTTGGTGTCGTCGTGGAAACACTCAAAGAATCGGATGAAGTGGTATTGGTCGGGATTCACTGTTCCCAACACTCTCAACATCTTTAGCTCGTTTTTGATGATTCGGGCACGGTATGAATCACTTTTGAGGATCTTGATGGCCACAAAATGGCCGGTGCTCCTCTTCCAGCACTTTGCCACCTCACCAAAAGTCCCCTTGCCCAAGATCTGAATAATATCATAGGTGTCTGTTTCAGAATGGATGACAGACATCTTCAAGGATCTTCTGGCCTTCGCCCTCTGCCTGGGGTGGAAGATCAACCAACTGGTATCCAACAATAGAAGCTTTAGGGTGTAACAATGGGGGGGTCATTGTTACCAAACCAGGCTCTGGGGTAGCTGTCTGAGAGTCTCAAGAGCTTGAGGAACGTTTGAACAGGGACCAGCCCCAATGTGACGATTCCACCTCCTTTAGTGGACTGAGTTCCCATTTTACCCCAAAGTAGTGACTAAATGTGCTCATACCCCTGTGCTGTGCTCCCAGATCACTGTAACCATTGCCATGCAAGGCTGAAAAAGAACGTGGGAATGCTTTCTCTGAGGTAAGAGCTTTAATCAACTTATTCCACCAGATTTTGTTGAAGAGCTAACAGTTTCTGACATTGCTCACTGTTATTAAGTTGGCCAGCAACTTGCGATGAGAGAGGTTCCGAGGAATTGCAAATCTTCCGATAGCTGAACCGTTGTTAAGGCTTTCTAAAGGGAATTGGATAGACATGTGCTCTAAAATAATTTGCAAGGCTACTGGGAAAAAGTAGGAATAGGGTGGAATGGATTCCTGTTCAAGGGGTTAGCACAAACTTGATAGATGGAATGGCCTCCTTCCGTGCCATACCAATTCTCTAATTATGTTGCCTTCTGTCAGCTTCACAGAAACAATATTTCAGCCTCCACCTCGCCATAACTTTCATTAACTGTATATTAATTACCAGTAAACTCACTCTAGTAAGTCTGTTAATATCATCTCAGGCATCTTTTAACCATGCGATAATTATTAATGATTGCCAGTTGATCTCTTTGAACCAGAAAGTAAACAACGATGGCCCAGGAATTCATGCACACAAGTCCAAGAGTAAACACTGAGTTGTTCTAAGTTAGCTTGACCCAACATTGTCCAAATTTCTGGGCCCCTCAGCACCAGTCACAAAAATTGACTCCTGACTTTTCAACAGGAGTTTCATTCTGTCACCTTTTCCCCAATATCAGACAGTCCTGAATGATATCACAGCAAAATGCATCTTCAGGCGGTTTTTAATCTTCACCACAACACAACACAACACAACACAACACAACACAACACAACACAACACAACACAACACAACACAACAGTTGGTTGGTTTATTATTGTCACATGTACCGATGTACAGTGAAAAACTTTGTTTTACATGCCATCCATACAAATCATTTCACCACAAAAATACATCGAGGTAGTACAAGGGAAATGCAATAACAGAATGCAGAATATAGAGTTACAGTTACAGAGAAAGTGCAGTGCAGGCAGACAATAGAGTCCAAGGCCATGACGAGGTAGATTGTGAGGTCAAGAGTCCATCATAGTGAGATTAACACAACTCTATCTGGTCAGGGTAATGGTCATTCTCAGCTTCTTAGTCTCAGGACTATTCCAAGCTGCCGCTGCTGATCTCTGCCACATCTCCTAGTTGCTGTTCACTGGTGCATTAGAAAGGTCTCCCAAAGTATGTGCTCAAGCCCAAAGGAGCAGGAACTTTCAGAAAACATAGCAAGCACGGTAGTGTAGCGGTTAGCGTAACACTATTACAGCGCCAGTGACCTGGGTTCAATTCTGGCCGCTGTCTGTAAGGAGTTTGTACGTTCTCCCCGTGCCTGCATGGGTTTCCTCCGGATGCTCCGGTTTCCTCCCACAGCCCAAAGACGTATGGGTTAGGAAGTTGTGGGCATGCTATGTTGGCGCCGGAAGTGCGGTGACACTTGCAGGCTGGTCCCCCAGAACACTCTACGCAAGAGATGCATTTCACTGTGTGTTTTGATGTACATGTGACTAATAAAGATATCTTATCTTAAATAGAAGCACCAGTAAGCCATTCAGTCCATTGTTCCTCTTCCCCATTCAATAACAGCATGACTGACCTTTTACCTCAGTGCCAGTTCACTTCATTAACTTCATAACCTTTGATTTCCTTAATGTCGAGAAATTCGTAAATCACTGTCTTGAATACTGTATACTCAGTGACCGAGTCTCCACTGTCTTCATGGGCAGAGAATTCCAAAGATTGTAAAAAAATTTCACCTCATCCCTTTCCTGAATAGTTAACCTCCTATTCTGAGACTGTGACCCCTGGCTCAGGACAGCATTGCCGGGGAAAACGCCAACTCCACATCTCGCTTATCAAGCCCCTTAAGTCAAGTCACTCCAGTACACCACCAAGGTCCATCACCATCTGGGACACTCCCTTTTCTCATTACTACCATCAGGGAGGAGGTACAGGAGCCTGAAGACCCACGCTCAACGCTTTAGGAACAGCTTCTTCCCCTCCGCTATCTGATTTCTGAACGGTCCACGAACCCATGAACTCTACCTCGTTATTCCTTTTCGTTGCACTATTTATTTATTTTGGTAATTTGTAGATATATACGTCTTGCACTGTACTGCTGCCACCAAACAACAAATCTCACAACAAATGTCAGTGACAGTAAACCTGATTCCGATTCTGATTCATCAGGCTAATTCTCAGGATGAAAGGGTTGTCCCACCAATAGAGGCTAAACAGGTTAGATCTGTATTCCTGGGAGTTTAGAGGAATACCTTATTGAGACATAAAATCCTAAGGATAGATGTCGAGATGTTTCCACTAGCGGGAGAGCCGACAAGATAAAGGGCTGGTCATTTAAAATGGAGGTGCGTAGAAATTTCTTTACACAGGGATGTGGTAGATCTTTGAACTCCTCTATCCCAGTGGAGGCGTGACCATTTGGGGGGGGGGGCGCGAGGGGGTATTTAAGGAGGAGTTAGATACATCTTTGAAAGATCAGAAAATTGAAGGAATTGAAGAGCAGATGAGCCTGTGGTAGACCAGCCATGATCATATAAAATGGTGGGACAGGCTTGAGGGGCCGAGTGGACTACTCCTATTTTCTTGTGCACTGGTGTGAACAAGATGTGGTGACAGTGCAGCAGGTCACAGCATTAAATAAACTACTCCCTGTCCTGGGCTGGAACATTGCTCAGTGCCGTCTGCTCAGTTCAATCACACCTCTGCATTTCAAAACAAGAACAATGGAATTCAACTGCAGGAGAATTTAGTAACAGGAAGAGACTGTTTATCTCAATGGTTCATCTCCACTCCTGCTTGGCAGGATTCCGTCCCAGCTTCCGGCTTTCCATCATGGTCAACCAACCCAGAGGCTCCCACGTTATCTTTGCTGTCTCCTGCTTCTGGCCATCTGCATGCTGAGCCTTATCTCCATTTACTTGTCAATTTACTTATAATGAATAAAAGCTGCTTGTTATTACAAGGAAATCCAACGTCAAACCATTGTCAAGCATGTACTAAAACCCCCCAGACATAAAACTGTTCAATGTGCAGTAAGAAGAGGGCCTGTTTGCTGGCAGACAGGTCATGGTAGACCCAAGAGACCGCAGATGCTGGAATCTGGAGCAACACACAAAACGCTGGAGGAACTCAGCGGGTCAGGCAGCATCCGTGGAGGGAAATGGACAAGCAACGTTTTGGGTCGAGACCCTTCATCAGGTCTGGAAGGAAAGAGGGGAGATAGCCAGTATAAAAAGGTGGGGGAGAAGGGGTGGAGAAAGAGCTGGCGGGTGATAGGTGGATCCAGGTGAGGAGGGTGGGTTACCGGAAGTTAGAGAAATCACAGCTCACGCTGTCCGGTTGGACAAGCTATGATATCCTGGTTTGATATGGATGACTCACCCGCCTATGGAATGGGTGGCGGATGGGAGGGTTTCCCCTTTCAAGAGAGCTTTCGTGGGGTGAAACCTTACCCTCCAATGGGCCAGACTTATCCAGGGGGCTGCTGGAGGTCTCTGCACTCACACCCATTTGGACGGGGTCAGTTTGGAGTTGGGGGGGGGAGACTCCTAACTTTCAGATGGGTTTGACCTCTGCAGTCGGGAGCGCAGTGTGACCTCCTGGGTGTGAGGGTTTGGGGTTGGCAGTGATAAGAAATGACTCCTGCACGTGGAGGGAGTGGGTTGGGGGTGATGGGGTGGAGGGCGAGGAAGAATCTCCTGTGTGTGAGGGAGCAGGAGAGGAGGGGGTAGAGACTCTTCTGAATGAATAAATGGGAGGGGAGGATCCTGTTTACAAAGTGAGCAGGAGGGGAGGATTCTGGGGAGGGAGGGGGGCTTGTGTCATGACTTTGGACGCCCAGTTTTGTACTCAAATGCTCCCCCATGCACAGTGGAGTCTCTGAGCACTGCACAGATGGATATTTCCAACCTCTAGTCTTCCCAGACCTCACTGGTCAGATTTCTGGGAGCTTATTGCTCGGAATTGACTCATTCCTTATCCTTCAGAGAGGTGTGCTGGACTGCAGAGAGCTGGAAGTCCGCAGTACACAGCACATCTTGGCATCACCAGGTGGCAACAGGGAGACATAACCACAGGAATTCAACCATGCAGAGATTGTGGGTGGCACATTGACAGAGCTGGTAGAGCTGCTGCCTCACACTGCCAGAGACCCGGGTTCGATCCCGACCTCTGGTGCTGTCTGTGTGAAGTTTGTGCGTTCTCCCTGTGACCGTGTAGATTTCCTCCCCGAGTGCTCCGGTTTCCTCCCACATCCCACAGACATGCAGGTCAACAGGTTAACTGGCCGCTGTAAATTGCCCCTAGCGTGTGGATGAGTGGTAGAATCTGGCGGGAGCTGATGAAAATGTGAGGAGAATAAAAAATGACATTAATATAGGATTGGTGTAAATGGGTGGTTGCTGGATAGCATGGACTCGATGGGCTGAAGATCCTGTTTCTGTTCTGTATCTCTCTATGGGATATGCATTTTTTAATTTCAAAACTATGTTTTATAAAAATATACACTGGAAGTACAATACAATGAGTGTCTTTCTTTACATTTGTTGAGCCATCAAACCAATAATTATGGAATATCCACGCTTGGACCGTTGAATTTTGGAACAATGTGCTGATTTTAGCAACACTGTCCTCCTAGCCCCACTGACGACACCACGCCAGCCTTTGAGTAAAAGGCAAGTCCCAGTCTGGAAACTCAGCATCTGACTCTTCCTCAGAGAGACACAGAAATAATGACCCACGGAAGTGACCTTTCCCCTGTGTGCATTTATTGTGTGTCAGTCAGGAGGAGATAAGGGAGGATTTATGGACGGAGACACGTTGCTTGCTGCCCAGTCCCGAGGATGTCATCCCCCACATCCAACGCAGGGAGGTTTTGCTGGGGGGGGGGGGGGGTGGAAGGGGTTGGGGGTCAAATCAACATTGATCTTTCCTGAACTATTTATACACGGAAAGGAGACCTCCTGTGGTTATAGAACCAGCCACACTGATGGTTGAATTCCCCACAGTAAATGCACTGGAGACAGGATCGTGTGGGAGCCAAGATAAACAATGATAAACACTATTGTCCCGAGGCTCCCGAGGACCTGAGCAGGATTCAGGAAAACAATGAGGAGACAGTGTGCCGGAACACTGACCCCACCCACCTTGACATCGCTGTGACTTCTTCCTGACCTCATCATCCCAAAACTACACCTTCCATCTGAGTCCCCTAACTACCTCAGAGACTTAAGAGACCGCAGATGCTGGAATCTGGAGCTACAAGCAATCCGCTGGAGAAACTCAGTGGGTCGAGCAGCATCTATGGGGAGAGAGGAATTGTCGATGTTTCGGGTGACCCGAAATGTCGACAATTCCTTTCTCACCACGGATGCTGCTCGACCCTCTGAGTTCCTCTGGCAGATTGTTTTTTGCCCCTAACTATCTTCTCTTGGATACCAGGAGCATGAGAGTGGATTTGCCCCAGGGCGTGTCTCTTACTGAGATGATGATGAGGTTTGTCTCAGTACACATCCCTGGGAACAGTTCCTGGATCACAGAGTCCTGTGTTACACAGCTGCTGGGGGTGGACGTTGACAAGGAACCGCTGTGTCCTTTTCCAAACTTCCTTGGTAAACACACAGTCCACGAGGAGTGGCCGATCATCTCATCTGCACCGCAGCCATCTCGAGGCCAGTGTGTGGTGGGGGTGAGACTCTGGCTGTGCAGGAAGGATCTTTGGCCTGCCTGAAACATGTTGTTCTTCCAGTGTAACTCTTACTGCTCCCCCTCTCCTCTTTATACTATCCATCTGTCTTTATACTATGCCTCTGTCTCCCAATTCCACCCCTCCCCCTCCCCTATCTGGCTCCAGCTGCCCATCATCCTTCGCCCTCCCTCGGTCCACCAATCACCTCTGGCCCCTGTGTCACCATCCCCCTCTCCTCTTTATACCGGCCATCTCCCCACTCCACTCCCAGTCCTGATACCCCAAGCAACGACAATTCCTTCCTCCCCACAGATGCTCAACCCACTGAGTTAGAACATAGAACAGTACAGAGATGGCCCATGATGTTTGTGCCGAACATGATGCCAAATTGATCTTCTGATCCATGTCCCTCCATTCTCTGCATATTCTTGTGTCTATCTAAAAGCCTCTTAAATGTCACTATTGTACCTGCTCCCTTCACCACCCCTTGGCAGCCCGTTCCAGGAACCTACCACTCGCTGTGTAAAAAACTTAGCCCGCACACTTCCCTTAAACTTTCCCCCCTGAGAGTTCCTCAAGCAGATTGTTTGTTGTTCCAGTGTAAGGAGATGTCCATAGGCGAATGCTATCAACTGGTGCAAGAGGACGTACTGAGGGGTGTGCGGAAGCTCAGTGCAGCCTGGAGCCCCACTGTCACTGGACACTGAGGGGTAGCAACCTGTGTAACAGCCTCTCAGACATTTCAGGGATTCATTGTTTAAGGAGGAAACATGACTGTTGTTGACACATTGCTGGAGAATGCATTGAATTGATGGGACAACGCATGTGGGGTAAGATGTGTACCAATTGTATTTACTGCATTTTTTATGAATAAATTATAGTTTTAAAATATAAAACAAGCCCACTCGCTCATTCCCTGCTTGTTTGAGGCAGACACTCTCACCACTGTCTGTCCCCATGCAGGGAGGGAGATATATAGTATGTATCGTACAGAGGGCAGGCACACATCAGCAAGATCTTAGGATGATTTGCCCTCTGTATGATACATACTGTATATCCCTCCCTGCAGGCACACATCAGCAAGATCTCAGGATGATTTGCCCTCTGTACGATACATACTGTATATCCCTCCCTGCAGGCACACATCAGCAAGATCTCAGGATGCTTTGCCCTGTATTGAATTTTTTACTTACAAATTTCGAACATCATACAAAGTTTGTTTCTCCCACATGTCACTTACCTACACTGGGTATTGGTATTGGTTTAATATTGTCGGATGTACTGAGATACAGTGAGACATTTTTGTGTTACGTGTCATTCAGACAGAACATGCATATATAAGCACATCAAGGCAGCACAAAGGAAAACAGAATGCAGAATATAGTGTTACAGTTACAGAGAAAATGCAGTGCAGGTGGACAAATAAAGTGCAAGGGCCACGACAAGGGAGACTGGAAGAACAAGAGTTTATCTTTTAGCGTATGAGAGGTTTGTTCAGGAGTCTTATTATAACATAGAACATAGAGATCTACAGTACAGTACAGGCCCTTCAGCCCATAATGTTGTGCCGACATTTTATCCTGCTCTAAGATCTATCTAACCCTTCCCTCCCACATAGCACCCTATTTTTCTATCATTCATGTGTCTAAGAGTCTCTTAAATGTCCCTAATGTAACAACAGGATAGAAGCTGTCCTTGAGCCTGATGGCACATGTTTTTCTCCCTGATGGGAAGGGGGAGAAGAGAGAATGACCAGGGTGGGAGGGGTCCTCGATGATATTGGCTGCTTTCCTGAGGCATCGGGGAGTGTAGACGGAGTAAACGAATGGGAGGTTGGTTTGCGTGATGGACTGGGCTGTGTTCATAACTCCCTGCAGTTTCTTGCGGTCTTGGGCAGAGCAGTTGCCATACCAAGCTGTGATGTATCCGGATAGGATGCTTTCTATGGTGCATCTGTAAAGATTGGTAAGAGTTATTGGGGACATGCCGAATTTCCTTAGCCTTCCAAGGAAGTAGAGATGTTGGATTTCTTACTTGGATTGTTTTCTGTGGAGCGTCAGAGGCTGAAGGGAGACCTGATAGAAGTTTATAAAATTATGAGAGGCAGAGATAGGGGAGACAGTCAGAATCTTCTTCCCAGGGTAGGAAGGTCAAAACTAGAGGGCATAGCTTTAGGGTGAGAAGGGAAAAATCTAAAGGAGACTGCAGGGCATGTTTTTTCACTGAGAGCGGTGGGTGCCTGGAACGTGCTGCTAGGGGTGGTGGTGGAAGCAGACAGGACAGAGGCATTTTAGAGGCATTTAGACAGCAGAATATGCAGGGATGGAGGGATATGGACCATGTGCAGGCAGAAGACATTAGTTTAGTTTGGCATTGTGGTCAGCTCAGATGTGATGGGCTGAAGGGCCTGTTCCTGGGCTGTGCTGTTCTATGTTCTGTATTTTGTTGTCAGAGCTGAATATTGTTTTGGACACCACCGAGTTCCTTTCCATGCTAAATCAAGTGACAGTCCTTCTCCAATCATAACTTAGACCTACCTGACAGAGCTGCAGTCTTTGGTGAACTGTCTGACATTTTTTTTTGATTGGAATAAGGAATTTTATTTGTCAAAATAATGATGATGATAAGAAATAATAATTTCTTAAACAATTTTTTCCATACGTTCTTGGTATTGGTAAATATTATTATTCAGCAACCTTTGTTCACTTGGTAATCCGGGCTTGACTTTGGAGAATTATCAATCAAATTTTTATCCAATGTTTCATACTGATACCAAGCACCATCACCTCTTTCTCTCATCAGCCGATGAACCCCAAGCTGCTTAGGCCTCAGATCTGCCTTCTCTGCTTCAACTGCAATAAGGGCCATCACTGTCTGACGTGTTGGCGACATATGTCGAGCTGATGGTGGTTCACATAGCGGGAGTGGGAGTCCTGACGGTAAATCCTGGGGCTGACACAAGTAACGTTGCTGGTGAGGTGAGCCGATTTTCATTAAAGCATCCACAACTAAACAGTTAACTGAAATTGCTGACCAGGTTGTCCTCTAACCCCTGAAGGGCCCACTGGTCCCAGAACATCTCTGTTCAGCTAGCTTGTGATATATATAAATGACTTGGATGAAAATGTGGATGGGTGGGTTCGTTAGTTTGCAGATGATATAAAGATTGGTGGTGTTGAGGATCATGTAGATGATTGCCAAAGGATACAGTGGGATATAGATCAGTTGCAGATATGGGCAGAGAAATGACAGATGGAGTTTAATTTGGGTGTGAGGTGTTGCACTTTGGGAGATCAAATGTAAAGGGACAGTACAGAGTTAATGGCAGGACCCTTAACAGCGTTGATGTATAGAGGGATCTTGGGGTCCAAGTCTGTAGCTCCCTAAAAATGGCCGGACAAGTCAATAGGGTGGTAAGGAAGGTGTGTGGCATGCTGGCCTTTATTAGTCAAGGCAGCGAGTTCAAGAGTCAGGAAGTTATGTTGCAGCTTTATAAAACTCTGGTTCGGCCGCATCTGGAGTATTGCATTCAGTTCTGGTCGCCCCGTTACAGGAAGGATGTGAAAGCTTTGGAGAGGGTGTGGAAGAGGTTCACCAGGATGCTGCCTGGGTTAGAGGGTATGAGCTGTAAGGAGAGGTTGGACAAACTTGGGTTGTTTTCTCTGGAGCGACGGAGGCTGTGGGGAGACCTGACAGAAGTTTATAAGATTATGAGAGGCATAGATAGAATAGACAACTGGTATCTTTTTCCCAGGGTTGAAATGTCTAATACAAGAGGGCATGCATTTAAAGTGAGAGGGGGGAAGTTCGAAGGAGATGTGCAGGGCAGGTTTTTCACACAGAAAGTGGTGGGTGCCTGGAATGTGCTGCCAGGGGTGATGGTGGAGGCAGATACGATAGAGGGGTTTAAGAGGCTCTTAGATAGGCACATGAATGTGCAGAGAATGGAGGGATGTGGACATTGTGTAGGCAGAAGGGGTTCGGTGTCATTAGTTTAATTAGTTCGGCACAACATCGTGGGCAGAAGGGCCTGTTCCTATGCTGTACTGTTCTATGTTCTATGTTCTATGTTCTATGAGCCAGCGGACAGTGCTTGCTTCCTCTCCCTGGGCACAGACATAACCACAGTAGAGGAGCTCATTGGCTGGAGGCTGCCTTGATGGCCCTCAGCCTTGACCTGTGAATGGCCACCTTGACCAGGACCTTGAGCAGACGGATGAGGAGGTCCCCCGACCGACACACCTCCCTCCTCACTGGGTGCCTAAAGATCTGGGGCTGAAGTGCAGGCAGAACCTGAGGAGCAACCCCTTCAAGTACTCAAAGTGGGGCTGAAACCCTTTCCCTGGTGGTGGGGGCATTCTCTGACAAGAAGTGACCATGTCCCAGACCCTGAAAGGGTCCTGGAAAACACCTGCCAAGAGGAGCTGAGGCCGGTGCCTCAGGGGCTGTTCTGAACGGTCCATGAACCCATGAACACTACCTCGTTATTCCTCTTTTGCACTATTTATTAATTTTGTAACTTACAGTAATTTTTATGCCTTGTACCATACGGCTGCTGCAAAACAACAAATCTCACGACGTATGCCAGTGATAATAAACCTGATTCTGATGAGAAGCGACCGTCCCAGACTCGGAAAGGGTCCTGGTGAAAGATGTCAGTCAACAGGAGCTGCGTGTCGTCCTGACGCCTGTGTCCCAGCGGAAAAAATACGTCATCTGGGAGGAAGGTCTATGTACAGGTTCTCCCACATAACTGTGCACACCCTCACCAATGGATCCAGAGGGAACAGAGTGCTGTAAACGGAGCAACCCAACTATTTCCATGGCAGAAGAACTGCCCTTGGCCAGCAGATCCACCAGCTGCTTACAGACCATCCCACAGTGACAAGAAGGGTGAACGTAGTCACAATTAGAAAAGATGTCGATCCATGACCTCACATACACACCTTGGGATCTCACGAGATGTGAGTCCCTCCTTGCATTCTTTGTATGTCTGCCAAGTCAAGAACCTCCATCTCAAGCCATCTGATCTCGGACTGCTCCTCTTGATCGACCACTTTGAGTACTCCTGACAGCAACAACGGATGTGAATCTTGCCCACGTCCCACCATAGCCTGAGGGTGGGGAGGTCCTCTGACAGAACCATCAGAACAAATCCTGGGATCACCCATCCTCCAGCAGCTGGGTGCCAAACCATGAACCCCACCCACGTGCGCCAAGGAGTGATTTCTACCCTCACCAGATGGTGGTCCGTGGATGGCACTGACTGCTTGGAGGCCACCGAGACTCAGGAGACGACGCCTATGATTGAAGAGCCTCCTCTAGACCTCCAGGTGAAGGTGCTTCTCCACCCATCCTTGACCACGATGGGGACTGGAGCGATTCCCTCTTCAATGGTATGGTTGAAATCCCCGCTGAGGAAGATTTACTCACCATTATCGATGGAGCTCAAGAGAGCAGACACTTCTTGAAAGAGGACCAAAGGAATCTGGGAGTTCAGATACATAATTCCCTGAAAGTGGCGTCACAGGTAGACAGGGTTGTAAAGAAGGCTTTTGGCATCCTGGCATTCATAAATCAAAGTATTGAGTATAGGAGTTGGGATGTTATGGTGAGGTTGTATGAGACATTGGTGTGGCCAAATTTGGAGTATTGTGTGCAGTTCTGGTCACCTAACTATAGGAAGGATATCAGTAAGATTGAAAGAGTGCAGAGAAGATTTACTAGAATGTTGCCGGGTCTTCAGGAGTTGAGTTACAGGGCAAGATTGAACAGGTTAGGACTTTATTGCTTGGAGCGCAGAAGAATGAGGGGAGATTTGATAGGGGTTTACAAAATTATGAGGGGTATAGACAGAATAAATGCAAGTAGGCTCTTTCCACCTAGATTGGGAGAGATAAGTACGAGAGGACATGGCTTTAGTGTGAAAGGGGAAAAGGTTAGGGGGAACACTAGGGGGAACTTCTTCACTCAGAGAGTGGTGGGAGTGTGGAATGAGCTGCCATCTGACGTGGTAAATGCAGGCTCACTCTTAAGTTTTAAGAATAAATTGGATAGATACATGGATGGGAGAGGTCTGGAGGGTTATGGACTGGGTGCAGGTCAATGGGACTCGCGGAATAAAGTTTCAGCACAGACTAGAAGGGCCAAATGGCCTGTTTTCTGTGCTGTAGTGTTCTATGGTTCTACGAACAGCTCGCTGCCTAGATGCACAGCAAGTGGCCTGGCACAAGTTCGCTGATCACCAAGATCTCTGGTTGAAAAGTCAGCTCCAACAAGACGCCAGCCTGGTGGAAACTGAACGGAGGTTGCCCACGTAGAACCTTCCTTGGCATTGCAGGAGCCAGGTAGCTCTGGGAGGAGTTGGTCCTACAGGGAATCCCTGTTCCTCCCTTTTCCTGTGGGACAGCGTACACCTCTCCAGGGCTCACAGTGATGATGGGAGAAGGTCAGGAACCCACCCCAGAAGCCAACATCACCCCCACCACCCCAGCCCCAACAAATGGCCTCTGTTCCTCAGGACTTCCCTCCACCTCAAAGGAGGGACACCTCCTGCTTTTCTTCCCTGAGGAACTCCATCAGGGGAAGGTCTCTGTCTCCTCCACCCAGTTCCCTCAGGCATAGCCTCAGGCTCGGATTGGGGTCCTTGAGGTGTTTTATCTTCCTCAGTGCCTTCCTTCTTGCCCCAACAGATCCCCCTCCTTGCCAACCTCTGGCCCAAGCCCTGCACCCACTTCTCCTGGCGTGGGGCAATGGGGAGAAGCAGCAGTAACTCTCTGGGCTGCCAAGGTGGAATTTGTGGCCAGGAGTTCTTCCAAACCAGCCCCACCCCCTGACAGGCATGGCACCACGTTGTGCATGCAGTCCAGAAGACATGGTAGGCCGTCCCTTGGAACTAGACACTAAACTGTCCGTTGTCTTCCTCCTCCTGCATTGGGACTTTCTCAGGGAGCAGGCAGTGAAGGTTGGGGTGCCTCAGGGATCGGTGCTTGGTACTCAGTCATTCTCCATATACATCAGTGACTTGGATGAGGGAACCGAATGCAATAGTTCTAAGTTTACTGACAGCACAAAATTGGGTGGGGGTGTGAGCTGTGAGGAGGATACATAGAGGCTTGAGGATGATTTAGACAGCAACGGGCAAATCTGAAGCAGGATGTGAATCAACGTAGGAGTCAATGCTCTGTGATGTTGAATATGTGATTGGGTCTCGCGTCTCACAGTGTGCCGCAGGGGTCGGTGCTGGGACCTATGTTGTTTGTTATTTATATAAGCAACTTGGATGTAAATGCACAAGGCATGGTGTTAGTAAGTCTGCAAATGATACTAAAGTAGGTGGCATTGTAGACCGTGAAGGTTGTCAAAAACTGTAGGGGGATCTTGATCAGCTGGGTAAGTGGGCTGAGCATTGGCAAATGGCTTTCAATTTGGATTAGTGCAAAGTGTTGCATTTTGGTATTGGTATTGGTTTATTATTGTCACTTGTACCGAGGTACAGTGAAAAACTCGTCTTGCATACCGATCGTACAGGTCAATTCATTACACAGTGCAGTTACATTGAGTTAGTACAGAGTGCATTGATGTAGTACAGGTAAAAACAATAACAGAACAAAGTGTCACAGCTACAGAGAAAGTGCAGTGCAATAAAGTGCAAGGTCACAACAAGGTAGATCGTGAGGTCAGAGTCCATCTCGTTGTATAAGGGAACCGTTCAATAGTCTTATCACAGTGAGGTAGAAGCTGTCCTTAATTCTGGTGGTACGTGCCCTCAGGCTCCTGTATCTTCTACCTGATGGAAGAGGAGAGAAGAGAGAATGACCCAGGTGGGTGGGGTCTTTGATTATGCCGGCTGCTTCGCCAAGGCAGCGAGAGGTAAAGACAGAGTCCAAGGAGGGGAGGCTGGTTTCCATGACACGCTGGGCCTTGTCCACAACTCTCCGCAGTTTCTTGTGGTCCTGGGCAGAGCAGTCGCCGTACCAAGCCATGATGCATCCAGATAGGATGCTTTCTATGGTTTGGGGAAGTCAAACCAGAGTAGGGCTTATACAGTGAATGGTTAGGCCCTGAGGAGTGTCGTGGAACGGAAGGGCCTAGGACCACAAGTACATTGTTAGCTGAAAGTGGCGTAGCAGGTAGACAGGGTGGTGAAGAAGGCATGTGGCACACTGGCCTTCATCAGTCAGGGCACTGAGTATAGGAGTTGGAACATTATGTTGCAGTTGTACAAGTCATTGGTGGGAACGTACTTGGAGCACTGTGTACAGTTTTGGTCACCCTGTTATAGGAAAGATGTCGTTAAACTGGAAAGAGTGCAGGGAAGATTTACAAGGATGCTGACAGGACTCGAGGGCCTGAGTTATAGGGGAGAGGTTGGGCATCTAGGACTTTAGTCCTTGGAATGTAGGAGTTTGACGGGTGACCTTATAGAAGTCTATAAAATCATGAGGGGTATAGATAGGGTGAACGCACATGATCTTTTTCCCAGGCAGGGGAAACTAAAAATGAGAGGGCATAGATTTAAGGTGAGAGGTGAAAGATTTGAAAGGGACCTGAGGGGCAACTTCTTCACGCAGAGGGTGGTGCGTACATGGAACGAGCTGCCAGAGGAAGTGGTTGAGGCAGGTACAATAACAACATTTAAAAGACACTTGGATAAGTACACAGACAGAAGGGTCAAACGCGGACAAATGGGACTGCTTGGTGGGCACGATGGTTGGCATGGACTAGTTGGGCCGAAGGGCCTGTATTACTCTATGACTCAGGCCTTTCCGCAAAAAGGAGAGAAAGTTAAGGGGCGATTTAATAGAAGTTTTCGATATTATGAGGTGCTCTGATTGAGTAAGTCAGAGGAAATTTATTCTTGTGGCAGAGGAGCAAGTCTGCACTCTTCCCAATCCAATGGGACAATGTGGACTGGCTCTGCCTTCTTCAGCACAATATGTGGGACTGGGGGCTCAGCGATGTTAGGGCACGCAGTTCCAACAGGCGTGTGAGCAGAACTGGCCACCTCTTCCCGTTCATCAGCTGTGTACCGTTCCCCCCTTGAATTGTTTGGTGTTAGCCACCAAGAGCCCTGTGTCCCAGCGGATATAACCAGACGCTGCAGGAATTATGTGAGCATTCTGTCATCTTTATTACCATCCATGGTTAAAGTTATTCATTAAAAATATATTCCACACAAAGCTTACATGTTACAATCACAAATTCAAAAGTATCCCAGAAGATGGGATCAAGAGATATTTAATTCTCCACAGTCATATCGACACAGCTGCCTTCTCAACTCAAGATTTTATTAAGTAGCTTATTTTCAAAACTGTTACTAGCATGGGGAAATAAACATAAAGATGTCTGTAGTCATGTCTGGCGATATGAAGGTGAATCTAAAGTAAAAAAAATGTTGTTAATGAAAGAATGTGTACAGTGTCCGAGCATTGAAAATTATAATGAAATTGGCACAGCATTGGATGACAATTGTATATCATGGCTTGCGGTGATCATATGCAATATTGTAGGATCTGTAAAATAACAAGAACAGAAAACAAAGCAGCCAGATTACAAATACCTGCTGGCTCCAACTCTTGTGTTCCAGTAGGAGCTGCAGGTGAAAAGGACTGTGTGTTACTAGTAATGGGGAAGCCTGCACTTGATAATGGGACTGGGGGAGAGTGTGGTGGAGAGACAGAGGGAGAGAGAAAGGGGGAGAGAGAAAGAGAGAGAGAGAATGTGGGAAAGAAGGAGAGGATGTAAAAGAGAGAATGAGAGAGAGAATGGGAGAGAGAAAAATGAAAGTGTGTGTGTGTGTGTCTGGGTATGTGGGGAGCTGGTATCTGAGAGTGGGATAGGTTTTGTGTATATGTGTGTGTGTATGGAGGAGCTGGTGTCGGAGCTCTGTGTGTGTGTGTGTGTGTGTGTGTGTGTGTGTGTGTGTGTGTGTGTGTGTGTGTGTGTGTGTGTGTGTGTGTGTAAACCAATTTATAGACATAACCTCCTCTGCTACATTTCCTCCCATCTGAAGCAAAACAAACAATGTGATGTCACATCTGGAAACATGAACTCACATCTGGAAATGGCCACATATTTAAGCTTGGAGAATTAAATATCTCTTAAGCAACTGGCTGGAACATATCTATAAGAAGGCACTTAAAGAATTCCAATACTTAAAAAGTGGTTAATTTTCTTTTGCACAGAAAGTATTAAAAGCAGAAATGTCGGTGAATTTGCAGGAGAGAACACTGCAAGTTGCTGTGTTCTCCAAAGTAAATCCTTCATTCTCTCCGGACAGTCAGTGTAGGAACTGCTTTAGTGCGTTACTCCAGTATCTGTTAGTTCTAAACATCTGGCTCCTGGGAAGTGATGCTCATGAACACTGTTTCAAAGTAAGCTAAGAATTAAAATTTGCTATGAAGCTGGTAGGATTGAGGTCTATAGGATCACTTTTACTCACCAGCAGCCCTGACCGATTTAAATCACTGTTTGTCACCTATCCTAACATATGTAACCCTTTGTTCACCACCAAGCCTTGACGAGTTAATCCATTTCTAGCTGTGCATATCCTACAATGAAATAATTTTATAGCTGTCAACCCCAGCATGACTTAATTCAAACGTAGAATTTATGTTTTTGGGGTAGAAATTCATTCTTGGTCACGTGAGTTCAATGCACAACCCAGCAGATGTGACATGTTGAACTCTGCTTTTGACATTTGGCTCCATTGCTTTGTTGGAACTCTGCGTGCACCCTGTACTATCTTGTTGCATTTAGTGGTTATGATACTAAAGGCCAGGGGCTGATCAGCTATGATCATATTGAATTGCAAGGGAGGCTCCCGCTCCTATTTACTGGTGTTCCTGTGTGACTGAGGACAAATTTGTCAGTGACTCCTTCAGCTCCTCATTTGAACTACCACATCTTGATGTGGGTTGTGAACCTGTCAGTTGTAAATTCACCCAGTTCTGTGACCTGCCATTGTAGGCTGGACTGAGGAGGTAAAATCATGGAATAAACACAGAAACTGCCATCAAGCAGCAAGTGTGGAGAGAGAACCAGAGTCAATGTTAGAGGTTGGACAAACTTGGGTTGTTTTCTCTGGAGCAGTGGCGGCTGAGGGGAGACCTGATAGAAGTTTATAAGATTATGAGAGGCATAGACAGCTGGTATCTTTCGCCCAGGGTGGAAATGTCTAATACCAGAGGGCATCCATTTAAGGTGAGAGGGGAAACTTCAAAAGAGATGTGTGGGGTGGCTTTCTTTTACACAGAGAGTGGTGGGTGCCTGGAACACACTGCCAGGGGTGGTGGTGGAGGCAGATACAATAGAGATGTTCAAGAGGCTCTTTGATAAGCACATGAATGTGCAGAGAATGGAGGGATGTGGACCTTGTGCAGGCAGAAGGGATTAGTTTAATTAGGCATCATTAGCTTAATTAGTTCAGCACAACATCGTGGGCCAAAGGGCCTGTTCCTGTGCTGTACTGTTCTGTTCTATGTTCTGTGTTTCTAACTGATGTAAGGTCATTGACCTGATACGTTAACTCTGGCTCTCTCTCCACAGAAGCTGCCCGACTTGCTGCACATTTCCAGCATTTTCTGTTTTTATTTCAGATTTCCAGCATCTGCAGTATTGTATTTATCAATTACTTGTCGATTCCTACAAGTAACCAATGATACCTGTATTGGCTCCTTGACGACGTTGTCCTGTTTCACCCCGATCTACCCATTTTGCTGCAACATTGTAAATTTCTCCTCTTCAAAGACATGGCTGCTCATCTTTAGAATGTTCCTATGGGATCCAGTTCCAGCAGCCTCACTGGAAGTGTGTTCCAGATCATAAACATTTCTGTGGAAACCACCTGCTTTCCTCTCACTTGAACCTATGACCTCTGGTGTCCAAGGAGATGGCTTCTCCCTCCTTGTCTTAACTCCTCACTTATAGGAGTTTCCCCCTTAACCGCTGTCCCCTCAGAGGAATACCTCAACTTCTCCAATCTCTCCACATAACCCAGATCCCTCTCCTTCACTACCAACAGAGTAAACCTTCTCTGCCCCCCGACCAAAGCTCCGATGTGTTTTCAAAAATGTGGTGAGTTCACGTTAGATTTTGCCGACAGTTCAGCAGGAGTTTGACGCTTAATTTATCCTCAGTAACACCAGCAGAACACAACAGGAACCCACTGCTTGGCTCACCCATGGTTGTCCCAATGTCCCAAGTGTCGAAGCAGTAGGAATGGGGCATTGATAGAGATGGGCCTCCATTGACCAATAATGAGCTCAAGGAGAAAGCTTCTCTACTCTGGATTGACTATTTCCTCAGTAAGCTTGAAGCTAACCTTACACACACTGAAAATGTCCTAAAAGCGGGAGTCAGATGAACTTTACAAGACGAGAATCATTAGCATGTTCGATTTTCTCACTCAGGTCCCGCACGAACTCCTGTGAGCCCTACTGTTGCCCTGTTATTGGTGGACGTGGATGCATTTGTTGGCCTCCCTCCCTGCACAATCCTGCCCTCCTGGCAGCTCCTGCCCACTGATCTCACTGCAGCAACATTTAGGACAAGGCATCATTACTAGTTAATAAATTCATTGAGACAGGATGCCTTAAGATAGCACTGGAATGGGCAAAGGTGAAGGCACCCCAATAGGCCAGAGTCACAGTGTCCAGTCAGCCTATGGATCACTATGGGACCCATTCATCCCCAATTACCTTGTGGGATCTATTCACTCTTCATCACCTCATAGGATCCATTCACCTCCAATTACTTCACCAGATCCATTCACCCTGTTTCACTGCAAAATCACTTCAATTCCCTTGCTGTGTGGGACTCCCTCTTGTCTAATTCTCCCTCAAGACGATGCTCACCGATGTCTCTCGCCGCCACCAAAAAGAAACAAGCGACTGTGTATCTTCCACTCATTAGATAAAAGCTCACTCGAGTATTTTTTAATCCACGTTTAACATATTAAGACCATAATATTTTGATTGCTACAAATGGCTAACCTAAGCAGGGTTGGGAGCTGGCAGGGATGGGAGGCATGTATCTGTGAGGGGAGTGGCTGACAAGAGTTAGTCACACAGCAGTTGCTTCTACAACCTCTCCTGTAACGTGTTAGTGGAGGCACAGTATTGGGCAGTCCAGTTTCAGCTGTCAGTTCGGGCACACGGAGACCATCTTCTGCCCATGTTCTAACACACTGGAGTGTTGTTAAACCCGAGCCCAAGTAGGGGGTGGGGGAAGCCACGATCCATCCAAAAACCAGCCCGGTCTCTGACCCTCCTCCCACTGCTCCTAGGCGTCACTTAAATGCTGGTCGACTTATCGGCCAGAGTTCCAGTTTTCACCTGTTTTTTGCCCTTTGACACAGTCACGGAGCTGATGTCCCCCACGATCTTCTCCTCCGAGGCGTGCTCCTCCTGGTAGACCGTTGTGAACCCCACCTTGGGCATCTGTAGTTTGAAGTGTCGCGTTGCACCCTCGTTCTCCAGCTGCCCCTCCGAGTGGATGTTGTTTTCGTATTCCAGGGAGTTGGATTTGGCGCTGAGGGCCAACTTTGGGAGCTTGAATTTCGCCGACTTGTCTTTGCCGTCTAACTCATCCCCTGGGCATCCCTTCGGCTTGGGCTCCTTCCCCGTGACCGACGAGGTTCCCAGCTCTTTGGACTTCCCTGAAGTAAAGCCCAGTATGCTTTTAGACTTAGTGTGACCAGCGTCCCCTCCTGAATCCAGGAGCACCAACTCTGTCCTGGCGGTCGATGTCACTAGATTCGACATTTCGGTCTCCTCGTCGGACCCCGCTCTTTCGCCGTTTTTCTTTTTGAATGCAGAGAAGGTTATTTTCGGCGCTTTAATTTTGGAACCCCTCACTTCCCCTCTGTTCACTCTGGGAGAGGAGGTGTCGAAGGATTGATCAGCTCGGAGCCCACCATCATCTTTGGAGGCGGACACCTCCGTTTTGACCAGTTGGAGACTTAATTCGGTGTCACTCTCCCTCACCTTCTGATAAGGCGAGGAGAACTCTACTTTTGGAAGTTTTATCCTGCTCATCTTCCCTGGGCTTCCGGACTCTTCACCGTCCCCATTAATGTGAACTCCCGGTGACTCAGTCGTTATATTAACAGGGGACGATTTTACAGGTGTGAAACTAACCTTTGGCAATTTCAGTTTCATTTTCGGCTTTTCATCCAAGCTGTCCGGGTCATCCACTTCCTCAGCTCTGGTCCCCTTTTTACGGGGAGTTTGAGTCGTTGAGTCACCCGCCTCTCCATTTCCATTAAACTCCATCGTTTTACTCTTGGGCCACGAGATTCCGAAGCTGGGCTTCTTCACCTTGGACACTCTCAGCTTGGCCTCTGCGCTGTCGGTCTCGGCCGGGATTCCTCCAAGGTCCCCCTTCGCAGCCGGAGACCTGCTGCGGTCCCTGGCCTTGGGAGACGAGGTTTCAATGTGTCCTTCCGGACTCTTGAGTTTTGGCACAGAAAAGCCGAACAATTGCCTCCTGGTTTTGTCGGTTTTTAATTCGGCATCCGGTCCCTCAAGCCCCACCTCTGACTTATGTCTGACCTCCCGACCCTTTGCCTCAGTGGACAAGCCCACCTCCTCTTGCTGCGTGACTTTGGGGAGCTCCACTCCAACCTTCGACATTTTATCTTTCAGCTTGCTCAACATTCCCTCCGGGACGTCTCCCGTGTCCCCCTGAACCTGCGGACCTTTAATGTCTATTTTAGCTCCAGAGCTCCTACTATCTCCAGATGCCTCTTGGTCCTTTTCCTTGGAGGATCCAAAGGAGGGCAAAGTGACCTTGGGCATCTTCAGCTCAAGAGCACTGGGATCAGCCTCCTTAAGACACCCTGTGCCCTCTGCCGGGGACAGCTCAATGCCGACACTTCTGGTCTCTACCCCGGCAGATACGTCGCTGGTGTGAAGGGATGAAATCTCCACGCTGGGCATTTTAAAGGGAACTTTGGTGGACATTGTTTCTGAACCAAAGGCGTCTCCACCAGGCTTCTGACCCGCTCTGATCTCGGTTTTTTTTCCCGCGGATGATTCGTCTCTGGACAAGCCAATCTCGACTTTGGGCATGTTCACCTTCAACATCTGGAGCCTGCCCTCGGACTCCACCTCTGGACCCTCAATATCTACCTCACCCTTCGACCTTCGGACTACCACATCCGAAACCTTGACCTTCGCTGTTCGGTCCTCGTCCTTCCTGCTGCTCCCAGGGATCCCAAAATCAGGCATGGTCAACTTGGGCATTTTAAACCTGGATTCTGAACCGTCGGAGATTGTAACCGGGGCCGGGGTTTCGCCTTTCACCCGTGCTTCCCTTCCCTTCCCCGTTTCATCTTTGGCTTCACGGTCGACAGAAGTGTCCTTGGCTTTTGGGAAACTGACGTCCAGATCAACATCTGGCCCTTTCACCTTTGGGGTTGCGATAGTAACAGACGGAATCTTAACCTTGAACTTATCTCCTTGGGAATCTCCCTCTGACTGCCCAGACTCTCCAACCTCTGCTTTCTGGCCTTTGCCCAGAGAAAGGCCAAACTTGGACATTTTCAATTTGGATTCTTTGGCCTTTCCGTCCGAGCCTTCCATCTCCAGGTCAGCTTCCGTCTCAGGGGATTTTGATGAGATCCCAAATTTTGGTAGTTTCAGTTTCAACTTGCCTCCTTCTGTTTCGGCATCAGCTTTCGTGGCCTCGGTTGAGTCCTCTACAGCCTTGTCTTTTGATGCTGTCATTCGAAACTTGGGCATTTTAATCTTCCCCCCAATTATCTTGTCCTCTTGCCCTTCCAGTCCCTCTCCGCCCTCCATTTGAGTTTTAACTTCTGCCTTCGCCTTTGGCTGAGCTTTCTCAGTGGAGAGGCTGCCATCCGAGTTCGTTCCAGTCCCTGAGGCGGATAAGCCAAAAGTCGGCAAGGACACCTGAGGCATCTTCAGTTTAAATTCAGCCCCTGACACCTCAGCGTCAACCTTGGGGTCTGAGGAACCACTGGAAAGCCTCTTGTCTTTGGAGAGACTTAAGTCAATGTCAAGTTCGGGAGCTTTCAGTTTTGGTGGCGAGATCTTTGGCAATGTAAAACCAGGCATCTTAAATTTTTCCTCTGCTTCAGGTCCTTCAATCTCAAGCAGGGAAGCATCCATATCGATGTCAGCATCTGATTGTCTAACTTTGGGGAGGGAAATGTCAACCTTGGGCATTCGAGCTTTGAAGCTCATACCCTTGCCATCAGCATCATCCGCGTGGTAATCCCCACTTACTCCTGAGCTGGAGATGTCAGCCCCTCGTTCTTTATCTTTTGACCCAGACACCCCAAACTTAGGCAATCCCAGCTTGGGCATCTTCAGTCTGAAGGCTGCATCGTCGGCTTCAGAGCTTATTAAAGTGGCCTCGCCCTCAGTCCCTCTGACAGTGGTGTCAATCTTGGGCATGGAGAAACTGAGGTCAACTTCGGGTGCCTTTACTTTGGGCACTGAGATGTCAATTGCTGGCATTTTCACTGACGGGAGCTTCTGTTTTCCCTCCGGATCGGCCGCCTCCACGTCACCTTTCACTTTTGGAATCTTTAACTCCCCCCCGTAGGTTTTCAGGTCCGCTTCTGAAACATCAACCTCTGCTCCTGGCCTCCTGATCTCAGGCACCGCGATTGCAATCGAGGGCATCTGCACTTTGGGCATCTTCAGCTTGCCGGCTGAACCTTCCGCTTCGGAGTCCATGGATCCCGTTTTGGTCTTGACTTCAGGGGTCCTTCCAGTTGGTCCAGGGATGTCGACGTCCTCTTCATATTTTTTGGAAGTTCCAAAGGTAGGCATCTTGATCTTTGGCATCTTAAACCTACCTTCTTTCCCCTTTAACCTTCCATCATCGATATCTGCATCTGCATCAACTCCTTTGACACCAGAATCAAGATCCTTCCCTTTAGATTGAACTTTACCTTTGCCTTCGACATGGGGCACTTTCACCTCAACTTTTGGCATGTTGCCATCTCCCTCCACCTCCTCCTTACCCTTGGAGCCAAATTTTGGGAGTGATATTTTGGGCATCTTCACTTTAGCATCGGGTCCTTCGATCTTAACCCCAGTAGGATGACCGCCGCTGTCAATTTTGGAATTTTCTTCAGCAGAGAAAGGTGACTTCACCGACGGTAGGTTGATATCAACTTCTGGGACCTTAACCTGAAGAGCCGACATATCGATTGTCGGCATTTTCATTGAAGGCAGTTTCAGTTTTGCTTCTGCACTCTCCACTTCAATTTTCCCCTTTGTATCTCTTTTGATATCGGCCTCAGTTGTTGGGCCAGACACCTCCGCTTCACTTGATCTCATTTTGGGCAGAGCTACTTCAAATTTGGGCATTTTAAGTGCTGGGCTTTTCACTCCATCTGTCTCCTCAGCTGCCTTCATTCCAGTGTCTGCTCCAGTCTCCTTGCTCTTGAGGGAAATATCAAACTTTGGGAGTGATACCTTTGGGATTTGAAATGTGACATCAGGTCCTTCTGTGGCAGCTGTAGGCATGTGGCTGGCTACACTGGTCTTCGTTGACTTGACGCTGGCATCCTCTCCAGCGACCAATTCAGAAGCATCTGCCTTTCCTTTCGGAAGGCGCACATCGATGTCGACCTCAGGTACTTTGACCTTGAGCACTGACAAGTCAATAGTGGGCATCTTAGCGCCGACTTCAGGGCTGCTCGGTTCACCTTTTGCCTCTTTCTCGCTGGCTGATGCCCCAAATGAGGGCAGAGAGACTTTCGGCATTTTCAACTGCAAATCGAACACTTCTGAGCTCGATTCGGATGGTTGGTCACCAGTTCTGGCCACCCCAACTTTAGGATCCTTGACGCCACCTGCAGCAGTCAGTCCCTCTGCTTTTCCTGAGGGAAGGTGAACGTTAACATCTGGAATCTTCACCTTGGGTGCAGAAATGTCAATACTGGGCATCTTAACGCTTGGCAGTTTGCCCACGGTGAATCCCGAATCTTTGACCTCAGCCTCCACCCCAGGTCCCGTCTCTGCCTCTGCAGGTTTCATTCCGGGTACGGCGATTTCAAACTTGGGCAGGGTTATTATGGGATGCTTGAGCTTAGTGTCCTCTCCGTCCGCGTCCACCTTGGCGCTCACCTCCGCTTCTCTCCCGCCGGCCGACAACTTTGGCAGTGACACTTTCGGTATTTTCAGCTTCAGGTCGAACCCGTCAGGTTGCTCCCCGACCCCTGGCACCTTTGGTGCCTTCCCATCCGCCGGCCCGGAGACCTCCGCTTTACTCATTGGAAACTGAACATCTGGGAGTGTGACCTTGGGCACAGCGATGTCAATGGTTGGCACTTTCACTGATGGGAGCTTTATTTTGGCCTCAGGACCTTCCAGCTGAGGGCCCTTAATGTCCATCTTAACTTTAGAAACATGCAGCCCAGATACCCCAGCTTCTGCGGTTGCTGGGGAAACATCAGCCCTGGCTTCATCTAATTTCACTTTGGGCACGGACACTTCAACTTTTGGCATCTTTAACACAGGGCCCGAAACATCTGGAGCTGCGGGCACTGCCTCTACCGCGCCCTCTTTACCCTTGGCAGAGATGCCAAACTCCGGCAGCGATACCTTGGGCATTTTCAGTCTTGTTTCCGGTCCTTCGATGGTGATCTTAGACGTCTGGACATCGACCTTCCCAGTCCCAGCCCCCACCACAGGGAGGTCTGCTGCAGCCCTTGGGAGACAGATGTCAACATCTGGCACCTTGGGGGCTGAAATGTCAATTGTCGTGACCTTCTGTGCAAGTTCTTTCATCTTTCCTTCCAGACCTAATGCCTTATAGCTGCCCACAGCAATCTCTACCCCTGACATGGTCACATCTTCTTCACTCTGCTTTATTTTCGGTACAGAAATGTCAATAGCAGGCATTTTCAGCTTGGCCTCTGCCCCTTCCACCTGATCCCCTGCTTCCTTGCCTTTTGCATCCGTTCCCTCTGAACCCTTTAGTTCAAATGAGGGCATTTTTACCTTAAAGCTGGGTCCTTTTGCCTTGACTTCTCCTTCAGCTGATGGGCTTTTGACATCAACTTCAGCCTTCGATAATCCAATGTCTATTTCGACCTTTGGCGCTTGCATTGGGAGCCCGAGCTTTAACTTGCCCTCAGGCGCTTCTCCATCAGTCGACACTCCCGCTTTCACGGAATCCTTCAGCTCCTCTTTACCTTTTGGACTTGGAGCTTCAGCTTTTCCCTTTTTGGTGAGGTCAAACGAAGGCATCTTAAATTTTGTCTTCCCCTCCACGTCCTTCACTGAGACTGCGACTTTCTCTGTGGGTTCCATGCCGACCTCCACCTTGACCTTTCCAGGGTCGCTTGTGCGGAATCCTGGGAATTTGAGCCTTTTCTTCTTGCCCTTGGTTTGTCCCTCACCCAAGGAGAGTTCGGCTTCGGCTTCAGGATGTCTAAACGTGCCTTCACCTTTCAAAGCCGCCGCATCTTTGGGAGAGGTGATGCTCAGTCTTTTAAACCTGGAGAATTTGGGAAAAGCAAATTCCACGTCCACTGGCACGTCTAGCTCTACAGCTGCCTCCTCCTTATTCAGGGTCTTTCCCTTCATCAGCTGCTTGGTCTTCTTGACGGGCGAGATGCTCTTGACACTCTAAACAAAGACACAACATCTGTCATCAGAATTCTGCTGCGGTACCACTCAATAACATTGGAGGTGGTCAACACTGGGTAAATTTTTGTCCGGAACATAAAACCAGAGGAACAGGCAGAGGCCATTCGCCCCCAGAACATGTTCTATCATTCAATGAGATCATGTATCTTAAGCAAAAAAATCCATCTCATCAAAAGTCTGGGGAAGACCATAGTTTTCCCCTATTACAAAGGAACATATGGCTTTGAACATATACAAAGGAAAGTAGTGTTCTGAGGCCAATACATCATGGGCACATCCCTCCCCACCATGGAAAGTATCCACATGAGGAGTTGCCATCTGTCATCAAAGATAGATTCCTCAGGGAATATCATTCAACATTACACACCATTTCTCAGCATCATCCACCTCAATGTATTACCCCATTCCCGTCGTACTTCAAAGGTTAAGGAGGTTCGGCATGTCACCGAACACTGTAACAAACCTTTATAGATGTACTGTTGAAAGTATCTTGACCGGTTGCATCATGACCTGGTACGTCAATTTGAATGCGCAGGAACATAATAAGCTGCAGAGAGTAGTGGACTCAGCCCAATACATCACGGGCACATCCCTCCACTCCACTGAAAGTACCCACATGAGGCACTGCCTCAAGAAGGCAATATCTATCCTCAAAGATCCGCACTATCTGGGCCGTGCCATCTTCTCACAGCTCCCATCGGGCAGGAGGTACAGAAGCCTGAGGTCCCACACCACCAGGTTCAAGAACAGCTACTTCCCTTCAACCATTCGGTTCTTGAACCAACTTGCACAACCCTAATCACTACCTCAGTATAGCAACACTGTGACCATTTTGCACTACAATGGAGTTTTTTTTGTTCGAATGGTGTTCTTTCTTGTATAAGAATTGAAAGCAATACTCCACATGCAGACTAAACAGACTTTTATAAAGCTACAACATAACTTCCTGACTCTTGACTTTAGTGCCTCCTTCAATAAAGGCAAGCATGCCTTACGCCTTCTTTACCACCCTATCAAATTGTGCAGCCACTCTCAGGGACAACTACATCGATGCCATTTCCTGCTCTTGTCCTGAGTAGGAAAATTCCACCAGTTTTGCCACCTATATCTGCACCAGTCCTTATCATATAATCTCACCCCCTTCTGGCCCATCACAGACCTTGTCCTGACCCCATCCAGCTTCCTAAAACCTAAATTCTCAGAGTGAGCTCCCTCCTGTAAGCCGCAGTGCTCTGTTGAAACCCACAGACGGGTGCTGCCCCAGTTAAAACAAACTCTGTTTTTCATTAGTTTCAAGCGATACAAAAATCAGGGAGTGTACAAAATTCCCCGCTGCGCTGGCAGTAAAAGTGAAAATTCAAATCCTCATGTCATTTGCCACTTTATTGGATCATCTGCAATTTATTGAAAATCTTACCAGCTTTGTCTTTTTGGCTTCTGGTCCTCTCAGTTCAAGGCTCCCAGTCTCTGATGAAATGGCCACGTCAGCACTGGGCACAGTCCGCTTGAGACAGAAGGCAACTTTATATGGTTCAGCACTCTGCAGGATCTTCACCACATCCTCATACCTGGCATTGTCGAAGTAGACCTTGGCACACAGGAGCTGATCTCCTGCAGAACACAACCACACCGACAGTCAGGGAGGGGGATGTGAGGGGCTGCAGATGCGAGGGGGAGAACTTCAAACACTGGCAGATTCCTACCAGGAGACATGAGGAGAAGAAGTGATCTCACCCAACAGTCAGAAGAACGGAAAGGGGAAAGGGGACAGAGGGTAAAACATTCAGAAGACAAGGCACAAAGTGGGTAGGACTCAGCTGGTGAAAGGTGAGGCAATGACAGAAGGTAGAGTATTCAGAAAATAAAATACTGGGGGCTAAGTGGTGCAGTGAGCTGAGTGAAGTGGGGGAAATAAGACGGGCAAGGGTCCTACGGGGAAATGCCAATAAAATCTGAGGCTAGAGTGTAAGGGAATTAATGGGTGAAAGGATAAAGGAAGAGGGTGAAGGGCAGAGAGGGTAAAGGGCACAGGGTAAAGGACAGAGAGTAAAGGACAAGAGAGGGTAAGGGAAGAGGTAGATGATAGAGAGTAAAGGGCTCAGGGGGTAAAGGGCACAGGGAGTAAAGGGCACAGGTTAAAGGGCACAGGGGGTAAAGGGCACAGGGGGTAAAGGGTACCGGGAGTAAAGGGCACAGGGAGTAAAGGGCACAGGGAGTAAAGGGCACAGGGTAAAGGCACGGGGTGTAAAGGGCACAGAGTGAAGGGCATGGGGGTAAAGGGCACAGGATGTAAAGGGCACAGGGGGGTAAAGGGCACAGGGGGTAAAGGGTACAGGGGGTAAAGGGCACAGGGGGGTAAAGGGCACAGGATGTAAAGGGCACAGGGGGGTAAAGGGCACAGGGGGTAAAGGGTACAGGGAGTATAGGGCACAGGGACTAAAGGGCATGGGAGTAAAGTGCACAGGGGTAAAGGGCAGAGGGTAAATGGCACAGAGGAGCTGATGTCCTGCACTCTCAGCAATGGTCAGGCAGACAGATGTGAACAGCAGAACAAACATCGGAAGTTTACCACCACGAGACAAGGGTCATAGAGTGTTAGGGTAACAGAGGGTAAAGGTCACAGATGGTTAGGGTAACAGAGGGTAAAGGTCACATTCTAAGAACTGCTGGATTTTGAAATTCTCGTCCTTGTGTTCATGTCCATCCCTATCTCCATAACCTCCTCCAGTCATAAAGGGAGGGAGGTGGGGAGGGGGACCGGTGGGAGGGGTGTGTGGGTGATGGGCGGGTGGAGATGGTGGGGGAGGGGAAAGAGATGGGGTGACGGGGGCTGGTGGATCAGGAGAGGAGAGCAAAGGAAAATGGGGGAGAAATGGTAGAGGGGAAAATTAAGTCAATTTAAGTAATTTAAATGCTAGCATCGGTAATGGTGACCACAAAACTTACAGCTTCTATGTAAGATTAGATTTGTTTACTAGTCACACATACATCAAAACACACAGTGAAATACATCTTTTGCGTAGAGTGTTCTGGGGGCAGCCCGCAAGTGTCGCCACACTTCCAGCGCCAACATAGCATGCCCACAACTTCCTAACCCGTACGTCTTTGGAATGTGGGAAGAAACCGGAGCACCCGGAGGAAAGCCACGCAGACACGGGGAGAACGTACAAACTCCTCACAGACAGCGGCTGGAATTGAACCCGGGTCACTGGCGCTGTAATAACTTTACGCTAACCGCTACACTACCGTGCCTGCTTTGCCCAGTCTGGTCTATATGTGACTCCAGACTCGTAGTAATATGGTTGTCTCTTAAGTGATGCCTGAAGTGGCCAAGGGAGCAATCAGTTATTGACAATAAATGACAGCCAAGCACATGACATCTACAAACCTTGAACAAATAGGTTAAAAATTAGTTAAACCTCTTAAATCTCTCTTCCTTTATATCACTCCTAGACACTTGATCATCAATCCCAACGTCTCCTTATGGGGTTTGCAACCAAAGTCTCTTTGATAGCTCGCCTGTGAAGTTAAAGTCATGAAGTCACACAGCACAGAAACAGGCCCTTCAGTCCAACTCACCCATGCCGACCAAGATGCCTATCCAAGCTAGTCTCAGTTGCCTGCACTTGGCCCATATCCCTCTAAACCTCTTCTATCCATGTACCTGTCTGAATGTCTTCTAAACGTTGTAATTGTACCCACATCTACAGCCTCCTCTGGCAGCTCGTTCCACACACCCGCCACCCTCTGTATGGAAAAGTTTCCCCTCAGGTCCCTTTTAAACCTTTCCTCTCTCACCTTAAGTCAATGCCCTGGGAAAAAGACTGCAACCATTCACCTTATCCATGCCCTTCGTGATTTTATAAACCTCTGTAAGGTCACCCCTCAGCCTCTGACACTCCAGGGAAAAAAGTTCCAACCTATCCAGCCTCTCCTTGTAGCTCAAGCTCTCCAGTCCTGGTAACATCCACGTGAATCTTTTCTGAACCCTTTTCAGCTCAAGTTCTTTGGGATGTTTCGCTACATTTAAGGCCTGAGTTGTTGTTGTAGCGAAAGTCATAAAATATTTGGGGGCAGAAAGAAAGGGATGGGCTGGATCCCAACCAATTCCATTGGTCAGTCATTGGGAAGCCAACCCACTGGCACCTGCTGCCTGGAGCCAGGAAGAGTTTAGGAGGGGAGGTGAATCCACTGGAGTAGGTCTGGAAGTGAACAGGCTATGATTTCTGTGACAGATAGGCTACAGAGGCAGACTCATGCATGGGCAGCAAACTTCTCATGATTAAGATGTCTTTGAATGACCACTGGGATGACCTGTAATGTCATCGCACAGAAGCAGGCCCTTCAGCCCACTGTGTCTATGCTGACTATCAAATACCCCCATGTAGCGGCAGTTCATGCCACGGAAATTCGCCCGTGTGGAATTCACAAATCACCACCGAAAGATCTGAGATACGGAATAAAAATCCTCTCATATGGAAGTTGTGAGAAAAAGTGACTAAATGAACACAAAATGTGAAAGAAACATCAAATTTTGTCAATTTTGTTGTGGGGTTTGCGTTACGGAAAATCCCGATATGGGCGGTTTTCTAGGAAAGCCACCCCTCTGTAACACGGGTGCACTGTACCTACCTATACTGGACCCATGCACCAGCACTTGGACCACAGCTTACCATCCTGAAGTGCTCAAGCAGATGCTTCTCAAATGTAGAAGTACCTGCCTCCACCACCACCACCCCTCAGGCCCACCTCACCTCTTTAGTTCCAAGTCCAACCTGCCTTACCCACAGCACACAGCTTACCCTCCTTCAGGTTCAGTGCCTTTGCAGCCCGGGAATCCTTCAGAACCTCCTTGACAAAGATGCCTTCCTTTCCCCCACCAGTCACGCTGAATCCAGTTGCTCCAACCTCAGCCTCCGTCTCCACAACCAACTCCACCATCTCTGACATCTTGAGCTCCTGATTGAGGGGGGGGGGGGGGGGGGGGGGGGGTGTTAAGATAAGATTTCTTTATTAGTCACATGTACATAGAAACACACAGCAAAATGCATCTTTTCGCACAGTGCGTTCTTGGGGCCAGCCCGCAAGTGTCGCCACGCCTCCAGCGCTAACATAGCACGCCCACAACTTCCTAACCCGTACGTCTTTGGAACATTGGAGGAAACCGGAGCACCCAGAGGAAACCCACACAGACACGGGGAGAATGTACAAACTCCTTACAGACAGCGGCCGGAATTGAACCCGGGTCGCTGGCGCTGTAAAGTGTTACACTAACCGCTTACACTACTGTGTGCGTGCTCTCCTCCTGGTCATTCTCACCGCTGCTATGTTGGCCTTTGATGCCCATTTTCCTGCAGCTCATTGCAGGGGAGCCATTGACAGAAGGGACCCAGGCAGCTTGCTTGGGGTGTTGAGGGGTTCAAGTACCCAGAGGATAAACACAAAGGAGTTAGGGGTGGGAAAGCAAGTTGGGTGAAGCTCAGTGACAGAAGCTAAGCAGGCGGCAATAGCACCCTCTCCGAGCCACACACGGACATACTGACAAAATTCCTCCATCATCGTTGGGCCAAAGTCAAGAAATCCTCAGCCTCACACAACTTTAGCAGGACCTTGATACATGGACCACAGCAGTTCCATAAGGTGCCTACCGCTCAGGACTGGTGGAAGGATATGCTAGTTAGCTGGGTTTGGGGAATTATTTTTAATTATTAAGATCTGGATATTGCTGGTGGGGATGAGCAGTTCTTCTGGGGAAGGTGCTCCCTCTGTGCTGTTGGGGAGGCAGATCCGGGATTTAGACCCAGTGATAATGAAGGTACGGCGACGGTGTTGGAGGGGAACCTGGAGTCGGTGGTGTCCCCATGTGCCTCCTGCCCTTCTTGGTGGCAGAGGATGTGGATTTGGGAGGAGCTGGGTGGGAAGAGGCGGTTCATTTTGCAGATGGCACAGGCTGCAGCCACCGTGTGCCAACGGTGGTGGGACTGAACAATCATGGCCTCTTCCTGTCTGTGGTAGACTCCAATCCTTGAAGCTGCAGGCATAGTGGGAAGAGCTGGGAATTCTCCAGCCCCCTTTGAGGGAGGTGGGTATGTCAGGATGCTAGGGAAGGGAATGGAAGGGTCCAACACCCCAGGGATATCACTGTGTTAACTGGCACCAGGGCCTCAATAAACAGAGTGCTGCCGGGTCAGAGATCATGTTACCTTGGTGACCTGGCTCTGGCCCGTGGTCTCCATGTCAGCTTCGGACAATAAATCGACGCGACGATTCTTCTTAATCTGTAGAAATTGTTTTAACTCCTCATGAAGCAGCTCCTTGTGAATCTGTAATTCAGAAAGTGTCCTCAGACACACATATTGACTTCCCAAACCACTGATACTATGACCAGGGAGCAATGGTGGTTAAAGTGAGACTGAGGGAAGGGAAATACAGGGAGAATCTAGTAACAGGAGGGGGCAGGGTGGGGTGAAGGATGTGAATGGGCAGGGTTGAGGTATACAGTGGGGCAACTGAGTGGATGGAGTTGAGGGGTACAATCGGAGTGGGCAATTGGGTAAGGATTCCAACTTATCAGTGACAGTGTTTGTGCTCCAGAGAAGCCTGACCCCAACTGCCTCCATCTCCCCCGACCAGTGCACCCTAATCGTCCCTCCCCCTTGCTTCTCCAGCACCCTTTTGAACTTCTCTCCATGATCTTCCTCAACCAGTCCACACGTGACGTTCTGACCAGTGTCTGGGGAATGGGAAACCACAAACAACAGATTCCGGAGATTGAACTAAATTCAGAAGTTGTCGGAAACACTCATCAGGTCAGGCAGCATCAATGGAGAGAGAAGCAGAGCCAACGTTTCAGATCAATCATCTTTTACTGGAACCAGATGAAGTCAGGTTGCAGAGAAGAGCATGAGGCAGAGCCAGCAAAGGGGATACTCAAAGAAGAGCAAAAGAAACTGAACAACAGAAGTGGTGGTGGTGCTGGCTGACGGGGTGGTGAGGAATTGGTATTGGGATTGGTTTATTATTGTCACTTGTACCGAGGTACAGTGAAAAACGTCTTGTATACCAATCGTACAGGTCAATTCCTTACACAGTGCAGTTACATTGAGTTAGTACAGAGTGCATTGATGTAGTACAGGTAAAAACAATAACAGTACAGAGTAAAGTGTCACAGCTACAGAGAAAGTGCAGTGCAATAAGGTGTTAATCACAGCTGATCAGTCCAGGGAAGGTCTCAATAGAAGGGAATGAGTTAGGACAGAGAAGGAAAAGAGAGAGAGTGAGTGAGAGCGTGCGTGAGAGAGAGGGAGAGCATGAGGGAGAGAGTGTGAGGAAGAGGACAAGAGTGGGAGCAAGAAAGCGAGAGAGAGAGAGAGTGTGCATAAGAGAGAGACAGAGGGAGAGGAACAGCTAGGCTCCAAGGACAATGGTGAATTCAACAATTCTGGCTACCTAATTAAAAAGCCATCAAGCTGTAACTCAATTTTTCTTCACAGATGCTGCCTGACCTGCTGAGTATTTCCAGCAATTTTGATCTTTAATTGGTTGATAATATTTCTACCGAGTCGCCTGTGGGATTTATCGCTGACTAACGTATACCTTTGGACCCAACGTTTGGTTCCTGGTTCTCCTGGGCCCGACGTTGCCGTCAGTGACGAGACTCACTGCTTATTGCTGGCTGATGGGTCGGTAGGAAATCAGCTCAATGGGTCAACATGCTAGTAAACAGGATCCGATCCTAAACACCAGGAACCTGCGCAGTGGTGTGGCCTTGGGTGATGTAATCCCATCAGGTGGGGGTGGGGGTGGTGGTGGTGAGCAGGTGTGTGGGACAAAGCATGGGAGCATGAAGGCTGGGAAGGAAGCTGGGATCAGCGATGCGGTGCAGGAGTTGGGGTTATGGAAGCTGGGGATGTGGGCAGGGGATGGGGGCATAGGTTAGGTGCAGGCTGTGGGGGTGTTGGAGGGAGTGGGTGGAGAAGTGGATAGGGTGAATGCACACAGTCCTTTTCCCAACGGTGGGGGATTGAGAACTAGAGGACATAGGGTGAGAGGGGAGAGATTTAATAGGAACCGGAAGGGCAACGTTTTCACCCAGAGGGTGGTCAGTATATGGAATTAGCTGCCAGGGGAAGTGGTTGAGGCAGGTACATTAAGAACATTTAAAAGGCACTTGGACGGGTACATAGATGGGAAAGATTTAGAAGGTTATGGGCCAAACACAGGCAAATGGGACTAGCTCAGGTAGGCAACTTGGTCAGCATGGATGAATTGGGCCGAAGGGCCTGCTTCCGTGCTGTGTGACTTTATGACTCTAAGAGGTGTGGTGCAGGGTGTGGAGGTGTTGGTGGGTGGGCAGGGAGTGGTGCGGGGCAGTGGGTGGGAATGTTGGAGGGTGAGGCTGTGGGCAGGGCGTGGGGTCAGTGGGTGGGACACACCAGCCACTACCACAAAACTGTTGTGAAAAATTTCAGAGCCTAACCAGCTGTCAATGCCACTGCAATACTTCAGAGTGTCTCTAACATATAAGAGCATGCAAAATTTACTGCAAGTATATGACACATAACATTTTAAACATAATGAGAACTAATGAGAACACAAAGACACTTGAAGCACTTAGACACCCACTGAAAAGATTTGTTCATTCAGCGCTGCACAGCCCTCTCCATGGCTATTCACAGATTCGCTGCTCGTGTTCTGGGTCTCAGCTGGCTCAGGACAGGAGGCAGCTGCGCAGTGTGAATGTTGGCAGGATCTCTGCTGGACCCCAGGGGGCGCTCAGTGCTGCATGTCAGGGAATCAGCAATGTCAGGACTCCCACTTCCATGTCCTGGCCTTTCTTCAGCACCATTCTCTGATACCCCTCCGCAATGTTAATGCCTTCCTTCAGATTACCCTTCAGCCTTCTCTTGCACGGAGAAAATGCCCCCATGCTGCACAACCTGTCCCAGGAGCTACAATCTCAGTTCTGGCATCATCCAAGGGAATCCTGTCTGCACCTGCACCGTGCACTGAACCACAGCCCACACTGGAGGTCAATGGCCAGTGCTGGCCCATTCCCAGTGCCGGCCCATTCCCAGGATCAGTGCCGGCCCACTCCCAGTGCCGGCTCACTCCAATCTCCGGCCCACTCCCAGGACCAGAGCCAGCCCACCTTCAGATGTAGCCTTGGTGGCAGCAGAACTGGTCCCACCCACTTATCCAGTGTCCCAGCCACCGGTTGACTTTGCTGTGACTCTGTATTGGAGCTTCGGACCCTGCGACCCAGGCACCACTGGTGGAAAATCACAGACCACTGCCCCAGCACCAGTTAAAGGTGCTGGGACAGCTGCAATCCCTCCACCTGCCCTACAGCCCTTCAGCGGAGGCACAGATACAGCACAAAAAACAGGTCCTTTGGCCCATTCAGCCCTTACTGACTGACAACCACCCATTTACACTAATCCCACATTAATCCCATTTTATTCTCCCCATATTCCCATCATCTCCTTCCACCTACACACTGGGGGCAATTTACAGCGGCCAATTAAATTACCAATCTGCACGTCTTTGGGATGTGGGAGGAAACCGGAGCACTCGGGGGAAGCTCACGCAGTCACAGGGGGAACATGCAAACCACACAGACAGCACCCGAGGTCAGGATCGAACCTGGGTCCCTGGTGCTGTGAGGCAGCGGCTCTACCAGCTGCGCCACTATGATGCACTTCGTGGTGGAAGGCTCTTACCTCGGTACATGGGCTGATGTCTTTGTCCTGTGGCTGGTTCAAGGGGGTCTGAGATGCTCGCTGAAGTCTCGAGGGGCAGTGGTCGTTCTCCTCTACCGCAGGAACCTGAGGAAACAGGAGTCGAGAATCAGCCGTCAGCTCCGGAGAGCAGGGGGTGAGTGCCTGCCGTCGTGGGAGTGCCTCTCTGCACAGACAGATGGGCTAGGCTGGATGGAATGGCCATAGAGCAGCATCACCAACACCCTGTCCGCTAACTATTCAGGACGGGAAATACAGATGGCATCTTAAGCATGACCTCCTCTCACAATAAAGATTCACAGAGAGAGCTATCCAGGCCCTTCAGCCCATCGAGTCTCTGCTAACCCACTTACACCAATCCCATTATTTATTTTCCCCATATTTCCATCAACTTCCCCCAGATTCTACCCTTCACCCACACACTAGGGGCAATTTACAGCGGCCAACTAACCCACTGATCCTCACCTCGTTGGGATGTGGGAGGAAACCGGAGCATCCTGGAAACCTACGCGTTCACAGGGAGAGCGTGCAAACTCCACACAGACAGTGCCGGAGGTCAGGATCGAACCCAGGTCTCTGGCGCTGTGAGGCAGCAGCTCTACCAGCTGGGCCACGGTGCCGACCTAGGCACTGGGGAGACATCTGGGGGAGATCTCCAGAGCGGGACAGTCAGAGTCAAACTTCCTGCAACTTCGGGAACTCAGTGGGTTGTTGAACACCTAAGAAGCACGATGTTGTGATTCAATGTTGGCTCAACAGCAGCGCTCAACAAACCGCTAAAATCATCTGCTCTAAAAGACGTTTGAACAGGGACATGAACAGGAAAGGTTTAGAGGGATATAGGCCAAACGTGGGCAGATGGGACTAGATCCTGAAGGCACTTTTGTCAGCATGGATGAGTTGGGCTGAAGGGCCTGTTCCATGCTGTGTGACCCTGTGACTTAAGTAAGGGAAAGATGTGATGGTGATGGGAGTGTTTCAAAGGGAGAGAGTAGGAATGAACATCAGTGAGAGTCTGGGTGATCTGTGATCATAACATTACAGGATCACATATATAGTTCTGAAAATGTTTTAAGTCTGAAACTAATTTCTAAATATTAAGATACCTTTATTAGTCACATGTACATCGAAACACACAGTGAAATTCATCTTTTGTGCAGAGTGTTCTGGGGGCAGCCCGCAAGTGCCGCCACGCTTCCGGCGCCAACATAGCACGCCCACAACTTCCTAACCCGTACGTCTTTGGAATGTGGGAGGAAACCGGAGCACCCGGAGGAAACCCACGCAGACACGGGGAGAACGTACAAACTCCTCACAGACAGTGGCCCGAATCGAACCCGGGTCGCTGGCGCTGTAATAGTGCTACGCTAACCGCTGCACTACCCTGCCTGCCTTACTAAACAGATATGGAGGAGAGCTGGCTTAATTACCCTGGAAAATCAGATTAAAAGGGATGATGGTTGGAAAGCAGTTGCAGACAGTTAAAGAAATACTTCATAATTCTGAATGAAAGTGCATTCCACTGAGAAGTAAAACGATCCACACATGACTAACGAGACTGCAGGTATGGAGTGAAAAACAGCTCCATCTGCCTTTTTTATCCCTTGTCTCCTTGCCCCTATCACCCACCTGCCTCTGTCTCCCAGCTCCACCCCTCCCTCTTCCCCCCCTGGCTTCACCTGCCCATCATTCTTCACCCACAAGAAAATGCAGAGAGTTGTGGACACAGCTCAGCACATCACAGAAACCAGCCTCCCCTCCACATGACTCTTGTCTACACTTCTCGCGGCCTCAGTAAAGCGTCAACACAATCAAAGACCCCACCCACCCCGGACATTCTCTCTTCTCCCCTCCACCCCCCCCCCCCCCCCATCAGGCAGAAGATACAAAAGCCTGAAAGCAGGTACCACCAGGCTCAAGGACAGCTTCTATCCCGCTGTTATAAGACTATTGAATGGTTCCCTAGTGCGATAAGATGGACTCTTGGCCTCACAATCTACCTCGTTATGGCTCTTGCACCTTATTGTCTGCCTGCGCTGCACTTTCTCTGTAACTGTAACATTTTATTCTGCATTCTGTTATTGTTTTCCCTCGTACTACCTCGATGTACTGTTCGATGATCTGCATGGATAGGATGCAAAACAAAGTTTATCACTGTACCTCAGTACATGTGATAATAGTAAACCAAGTTTTACCCTCCTCAATTCACCTATCACCTACTGGCCCCTGTCTCACCCCTCCCCCTCTCCTCTTTAGACCAGCTGACTCTCCACTCCACTCCCAATCCTGATGCCGGATCTCGAGCCAAAACATCGACAATTCCTTCCCCCCCACCCCCACAGATGCTGCTCGACCCGCTGAGTTCCTGTAGCATGGTGACCTGAAGAAAAGGCTCCTGAAGCCTGAAGAATGAGAAGGGAGTTTCATAGCCCAGAAGGTGAGAACAAGGTCAATTCAGCAGGGCTGGAATGTGACAGGAAACTGTCAACAGGGATCAGTGTTGGGCCTCAGTAATTTATGAAGAGACAAGTTAATACATCCAAGTTTTCTGACAATACAGTTGTGAGGGCCTGGAAATTTGTCTGGGCTATTAATGGTGGTCATAGAGAGATCAGGAAACAGGCCATTCGGCCCACCGAGTCCATGCCAACCATTAACCACTCATTTACACTGACCCCACATTAGCCCCATTGCTTTTTATTTCCCCACATTCTCATCAAGTCCCCTCCCCCAAGATTCTACCCCTCACCCACACACTAGGGACAATTTAGAGTGGCCAATTAACCTTCCAATCTTTGGGATTGTGGGAGGAAACCGGAGCACCCAGAGGAAACCCACACATTCACAGGGAGAACAGCTTTGCATTCGGTACTCACATGAGGCTGTTCAGATGTAGAGGTGTGACCATCCTCTGGCAACTGCACGATGCCTAGAATACAAAAACAAATGCAGCAATCCAAATCCATTCAATGAATACCAGTGGACCATATAATGGATCAATACGTGGTACAATATATCAAGGCACAGAGCTGTACACTCTCTGAGTGTTGGCACACAGGGTCTATTCCGTTTATCAATACACAAGGTCAACTCTACAGCTGATGCCCTGGAGAAAGTGCCTGGGCTGAAGGCTGGAAGGAAACTCTGAGGATATAGCTGCTGTCTGTGAATTTAATTGCAAACATTTGTCATGAGTTTCCAACAGCAGCGGGACAGGCAGGTTGCGACTTTAGCAGCAGCCACATCTGTCTGCTCCTGGAGACAAGCACAACTGGGGATAGTGAAGACCAACTTGTAAACTGCCTTCCATCATCTCCTGGGAAACTGGACCTTGGTCACACTGAGCTGGCGAATCGTCAGCCAGGCAGGCTTAGAGCTTGTTCAAACTGGTTAGCGGCCAACACGATCAAAGACCCCACCCACCCTGGATGTTCTCTCTTCTCCCCCCTCCCATCAGGCAGAAGATACAAATGCCTGAAAGCACGTACCATGAGGCCCAAGGACAGCTCTGGCTCTTGGTTGAACATCAGTTCCTTGTAAAATTTGCATCCTTGCTTTCAAATCCTTCTATAAGCTTTCTGAAGATCCTCTAACACTATATCCATCCGATGGTGGCAGAGTGGTGCAGGTAGTAGAGCTGCTGCCTCACAGCTCCGCAACCCGGCTTCCATCCTGACCACCGGTGCTGTCTGTGTGGAGTTTGCACGTTCTCCCTGTGACCGCATGGGTTTCCCCCACGTGCTCCGGTTCCCTCCCACAATCCAAAGGCGTACGGGTCGGTGGGTTAACTGGCCGCTGAAAGTTGTTCCCAGAGTGTGGGTGAGGGGTTGAATCTGGGGCGGTGGGAGATGGTGGGAATGTGGGGAGACTAGAGTGGGATCAGTGTAAATGGGTGCTTGAGCGTGGGCACAAGAGTCGATGGGCTGAAGGGCCTGTTTCCATTCTGTATGACTCCTTGGCTCTGGGGTCACTGGGTTTCTCCAATTCTGTCCTCAGAACAATCCTTGTGCACCACTGGAGGCCATAGTGGGTCATAAAGGAGGAGGGGGAGCTGGAGAGGTTTAAATCCCTCCTTAAAAATCCTTAGTCAAACCTTATTTCATGACGTTATGGCTCTTCATAAAGCTGGGTACCAAACTCCGTCTGACAATCACTCCCAGCACTTCCCTTCTGTGCTTTTATTTTGCCAGTGGCACCATGGAGCCACACAGCAGGGAAACAGGCCCTACAGCCCAACTCGTCCATGCCGACTGTGTTGCCCAGTGAGCCAGTCCCATCTGCCCATGTTTGGCCCAGAGCCCTCTAAACCTCTCCTATCCATCGACTTATCAAGATGGCTTTTAAATATTGCTAACATGCCTGCCTCAACCACTATTTCTGGCAGCTCATTCCAAATATGCACTATTCTTTGCATGAAGAAGCTGCCCCGATGCCCCTTTTAAATCTCTTGCCTCTGATCTTAAACCAATGCCCTCTTGTTTTTAGCACCCCCTCCCTGGGAAAAAGACCATGTGCTTTCACCCTGTCTATGCCCGCAATGTAGTGGTTAGCATAACACTATTACAGCACCAGCTATCCGGGTTCAATTCCCTCCGCTGTCTGTAAGGAGTTTGTACGTTCTCCCCGTGTCTGCATGGATTTCCTCCGGGTGCTCCGGTTTCCTCCCACATTCCAAAGATGTACGGGTTAGGAAGTTGTGGGCATGCTATTGTTGGCGCCGGAAGTGTGGCGACACTTGTGGGCTGCCCCCAGAACGTTCTACACAAAGATGCATTTCACTGTTTGTTTTGATGTACATGTGACTAATAAATAAATCTTATCTTACCGCTATCAGGTCACCCCTCAAATCTCCTACCTTCCAGGGAATAAAGTCCTAGTCAACGCAACCTCTCCTTGTAACTCAGGCCCCCAAGTCCAGGCAACATCCTGGTAAATCTTTTCTGCACTTCTTCTAGCTTAATAACATCTTTCCTACAACAGGTACCAGCTGACCGTGTTCTGAAGCCACCCCTCTGTCGACTGTTCAATGCACATTAGACATTATCACAGGGAAGTTGAGATGATCAGATCCCCTTGTTGGGTTTAAACACAGGTGGCATCGGCGGTCAGGACTGAACCTGGGTCGCTGGAATTGTGAGGCGGCAGCTCTGCGCCATGTCCTATCTATCTTGGTTGGTGTTTCCTGTAACCGTCCATGTGAATTGAGCAGGAATTTGACCGCAGTGAGCAACAGCGTGGCTTCCCTCATCAGAGGGAAGCTCTTCCCCTTAATAGGATCACCCTTCAGCCTCCTTTGCTCCAGGGGAAACAGTCTCAGCCTATCCAATCTCTCCTCATGACTCAAGCTCTCTAGTCCCAGCAACATTGCGGTGAATTTTTTCTGCTCCCCCTCTAGCTTCCTCACATCCTTCCTCTCGTAAGGCAACCAGAATTGCACACAATATTCCAGATGCAGGCTCACAAGCATCTTGTACAAGCTGCAACATGATATCCCAACTCTTGTACTCAATGCCCCGTCCGATGAAGGCAAGCATGTCATAAGCTTTCTTCACCACCTTGTCTGCATGTGACCTCACTTTCAGGGAACTATGTACTTGTCTCTCTGTTCTACATCACTCTCCAGGGCCCTGTCATTTACTGTGTAGGTCCCGCCTTGGTTTGTCCCAGTTAAATTTCATCTGCCATTCCTTTGCCACTTTCCCAGTTGATCTAAATCCTGTTGTAACCTTAGACAATCTGCTTCACTTTTGTGAGATTGTGAGGGTAATCCTTTTTGCATAGAGAGTGGAGTTGGTCTAGAACTCTTTGCCAGTGAGAGTGGTGGGAACAGAGGACATCTGGCTTTTCCGAAGACATCTAAGGGACGGTAATTTGGAGGGTTACAAGGAATGGGACTGACGGAGCCAGTATGGATCTAATGGGCTGAATGGTAGCTTCCCGTGCCATATCAATTCTATCATTGTATGTATCATCTCATCCCACTAACTGTTTGTTTATAACTTCTCATCAAAGCCAGTGGCTTCAATCACTTCCCATTCCGCTTTCTTACCACGCACTGGGCAAGGAACTTTCTCTGGAATTTCCTTTTGGATTTATTAGTAATGGTCATACGCTGACTATAAAAACAAAATGAAAAATGCTGGGGACAGTCAAGCAGCTCAGGCAGCGTCTTTGTCCTTGACCTGAAACATTAATCCCGTTTCTCTCGCTACAGATGCTGCCTGACCTGCGGAGCATTTCCAGCACTTTCCATTTATTCCTACTCCCTCTTTTCTGTCCCTGGGCCACTCTTCAGACCTGTCATGCCTTATTTTGTGTAGCTATTTATTGTGTGATACATTATTAAACAGTTTTTGAAAATATTTATATACTACATCCACTTGTCCCCCCTTATCCATCCTCAAAAATTCCATGAGATTTGTCAAATACAATTTTCCCTTCAGAAAGCCAGCTGAGTCCGTTCGATCATATTATGACTTGCTAAATTAGCTGATGGATTACAACACTTTGCTATCAACAGCCAAACCTGCTCGACACCTCCCTATTTTTCACTTCATCCTTCTTTAAATAACATTGTTACATCCTCATCCCTTCCGTTCCACTGGGATTGTTTCAGCTTCTAGGAAATGTGGAATCTGCTGTCTCTGCATCCACCTCTGCCCAAAGTCTGGGATGCAAGTTATAAGGCACGAGACATTTGTCTAATTTCTTTAGCGCTTTCTCTTGACTGATATTAATTACTTTAAGTTTATTTATCATTGGTCCCATGGCTCTCTTCCATTTTTGCTACATTTATTGTGTATTCGGGAGTGAATGCATCAGATCTGTAAAATGCCTCAGCCATTTCCTTACGTACCTTCTTAACTTATCCTCACAGTGACTCTGTGAGATCCACAATATATTTTTGCTCTCTTTTACTTATTTCTCCCTTGAGTTATCTTTCCCTTCTTCAGTCAGTATCTGTCAAAGGAGTGGGGAGTCTCCAACCTCATGGCCTTAACATCAATTTCTCTAACTTCTGGTGACCCCAGACCTTCTTTTTCTCTCCCCCCCCCCCAATCCTTTGTGGCTCCCTTCCCCCACCTTGATGACCTGCCCATCTCCTCTCCTCCCCTCCCCCATCCTTTATTCCATGTCCCACTGCCCCTCTCCTACGGATTCCTTCTTCTTCAGCTCTTTGCTTCCTCTACCTATCACCTCTCAGCTTATTACAACTTCTCCCCCTCCCCCACCCACCTACCTTCCCCCTCTCACCTGGACTCACCTCTCACCTGGACTCACCTCTCACCTGGACTCACCTCTCACCTGCCTGCCTGTGCTCCTTCCCCTCCCCCCACCTTCTTATTCTGGCTTCTGCCCTCTTCCTTTCCAGTCCTGATGAAGGGTCTCGGCCCGAAACGTCGACTGTTTATTTCCCTCCATGGATGCTGCCTGACCCGCTGAGTTCCTCCAGCACTTTTTGTGTGTTGCTCCAGATTCCAGCATCTGCAGAATCTCTTGTGTCAGAGGTCAGGTATAACATTGCAGCAAGAGAGGTTGTATTGGTATTGGTATTGGTTTATTATTGTCACTTGTACCGAGGTACAGTGAAAAACTTGTCTTGCATACCAATCGTACAGGTCAATTCATTACACAATGCAGTTACACTGGGTTAGTACAGAGTGCATTGAGGTAGTGCAGGTAAAAACAATAACAGTACAGGATAAAGTGTCACAGCTACAGAGGAAGTGCAGTGCAATAAGGTGCAAGGTCACAACAAGGTAGATTGTGAGGTCAGAGTCCATCTCATTGTATAAGGGAACCGTTCAATAGTCTAATCACAATGGGGTAGAAGCTGTCCTTAAGCCTGGTGGTACGTGCCCTCAGCCTCCTGTATCTTCTACCCGATGGAAGAGGAGAGAAGAGAGAATGACCCAGGTGGGTGGGGTTGGCAATGAAGCAGTTTAGGGTAGATGTGGGGTGATGTTTCCTCTGGCTGAGGTGTGTAGAACCGGGAGTCCCATAGAGCTGGTCACCCAAGACAGAACAGAGAAGCAACTTCTTCGCTCAGAGGGTCGCGAATCTTTGGAATTCCCTACCCTGGTGGGATGTGGAGTCTCAGTCACTGAGTATATTCTAGACAGAGACCGATAGATTTTGGGATATTAAGGAAATCAGGGAGTCTGTGCAGGAAAGTGGTGCTGAGGTAAAAGATCAGCCATATTCCTACAGAATGGCAGAGCAGAAACGAGGGGCTGAATGGCCTTCTCCTGCTGGAACTTCTTACCGGTCTGTCCATCCCATGTGCTTCCATTCACTGGGCTGCTCTTTATCCACGAGAGCCATGTGATATTTTTGAATGTTGAGCAGATCGCTGCCAGTGGCTGAAATGTAAACGGCAGCCCGGAGTGTGTGAAGCAAGCACTCAACACATTCCACAGTGACCCCACCAATTGCCAGAGTTGGCCCAAGGGGGTTCTGTGCGTGACCACGCAACAAGCACTGATTCGATCTGTTAAGTCTTACCCTCCAACAGAAAGGTTTGACACAAAGAACCAGTTCACATCAGCAAGCTCTGCTGCCCACTCTCAAATACTTGGCATTTCTGGGTTTGGAGGATTACATGTCAAGAAGTGCCCACGGCTCAGCGATGAGCTGCTGACTATCAAATGACAGAGGAGGCTGTTCCTTTATTTTCTCACTGTAATCGAGTCTCAGTTCTGTGGTTGCAGTAACACCAAAATGACTTGTACCTCAGTGCAGGTCCTTGCACACCGCCACCACAGGGCCCTCCATACCTCTGCCACATGGCCCTCCACACCTCCACCACAGAGCCATGTACAGCTCCGCCACAGAGCCATGCACACCTTCGCCACAAAGCCATGTATAGCTCCGCCACAGAGCCATGTACAGCTCCGCCACAGAGCCATGTACAGCTCCGCCACAGAGCCATGCACACCTTCGCCACAAAGCCATGTATAGCTCCGCCACAGGGCCATGTACAGCTCTGGCACAAAGCCATGCACACCTTCGCCACAAAGCCATGTATAGCTCCGCCACAGAGCCATGCACACCTCCACAACCTCTTATTTGCCCTGAATGTTGGAATATTGGTGGAGGATCAGGTGAGTTGATAGTTACCTAAGAGAGAAGTGGTTGAAGGAAGATGTGGGGGGAATAGGATTGATGAGGAAGCTCTGAAACCTGGCATAGACTCGATGGGCTGAATGGCCTCCTTCTGTATCACAAGGAAATGTATGAATATATAAAACATAGAATCCCACACACTTTTTAACCACCTTCTCCACCTGCTCTGGTGCTTTCAATGAACTGCACATAACCCCCGGATTTATGCCCCCATCTGTACTGCCCCTTTTCATTCTACCTCCCAAAAAAGCAGCACATCACCTTTTTCAGCATTAAACTTCACCAACTCCAGCACCCCGTCTGTACCTCAGGTCCTGAGGTCTGTTATCATCATCGCCTGAGCTCACTGCGCCTCTGACTTTTGAATCAACTGCAAATTTGGAACATTGCACAAAACACACATGAAGATACTGTATATTATAAGAAACAGAGGTCCCAGCAGCAATCCCTGGGGAACTCCACAGTACACTTCCAGTTACACCGTCACTCACTGTTACACAGTCACACCACCACACCCCGTTACACAGTTACACCAATGTTCACCATTACACACTTACACCACCACACCCCGTTACACAGTTACACCGTCACTCACTGTTACACAGTCACACCACCACACCCTGTTACACAGTTACACCATCACTCACTGTTACGCAGTCACACCACCACTCCCTGTTACAGAGTTACACCAACGTTCACCATTACACACTTACACCACCACACCCCGTTACACAGTCACACCACCACTCCCCGTTACACAGTTGCAACACCATTCGCTCTTACACAGTTACACCATCTCTCACTATTACACAGTTACACCATCACTCCCCGTTACACAGTTACATTACCACTCCCCGTTACACAACCACTCGCCGTTACAGTTACACAACCACTCACCATTACACAGTTGCAACACCACTCGCTCTTACACAGTTACACCATCACTCACTGTTCCGCAGTTACATCAATCCTTACCACAAATATTCATGGTTACACAGTTCCAACATCCCTCTCCATTAAACAGCAGCTGTGTTGGGTGGGAAGGGTCACAACCCTTTGGCCAGGTGTGATCAGCAAGGAAAGAGAAGGGAAGGTCAGCGGCACTGGGGTCCTTCTCCTGAGTGGATGCTTGGAGCATGGTTTTGTCACAGCAAACACTGTGTTTCATCTGCACATGACACCACAGCTAACTCCTGCTCCAAGCACTGGCACCTGCCATATTGTACCATTATCCAAGCGAGGGGTTGAGGAGATGTCTACCACACCTGATGACAGCTGACCACTGCCTAATCTGTTCTCTTATCACCATCTATCCAGCCCTGAAACATCAGCATCCATCCAATGTTCCATCCAAGCTAGTCCCATTTGCCAGCGTTTGGCCCATAACCTTCTAAATCTTTCCAATCCATGTACTTGTCCAACTGTCTCTTAGAAGTCCTAATTGTACCTGCCTCAACCACTTCTTCTGGCAGCTCGTTCCACATAGATACCACCCTTTATGTAAAAAAGTTGCCCCTCAAGTTTCTATGAGGCAATTTAGGCAAGTTTGGAAGATTTAGACGAGTTGGACGAGTGGGCAGATGCAATTAAACGTGGATAAATATGAGGTCGTCTACTTTGATTCTAAAATCAGAAACACACGTTATTATCTGACTGGTGCCAGACTGGGAAAGTGCAACAAGACCTGATTGTCCTTGGTCCATCGCAGCAAGTAGTTAGGAAGGCAAATGGTCAGCATGGACCCAGGGGTGCTGAAGTGCCTTTCTCCATGCTGTATGTCTCTATGACAGATGGTATGTTGGCCTTCATTGCAAGGGGATTTGAGTACACTTGCTGCAGCTGTACAGGGCCTTGATGAGACCATATCTGGTTTGTGTGTGCAGTGTTGGTCTCCTTATCCGAGAAAGGATGTTCTCGTCATGGTGGGAGTACAATAAAGGTTTACTAATTCCTAAGATGTTAGGACTGACATACATGGGAGATTAGGTCAGTTAGGCCTATACTCACTGGAATATGGAAGAATGAGAGGGGATCTCATAGAAACCTTCAAAATTCTAACAGGACTAGACAGGAGGTCGTTCTGGATGGCTGCAAAGTCCAGAACCAAGGTTCACAGCTTCAGAGTACAGGATACTTCATTTAGAACCAGGATCAGGAGAAATTTCTTCACCCAGGTGGTGAGCTTGTGGAATTAAAAAGCAAGCTGCTGGAGGAACGCAGCAGGTCAAGCAGCATCTGTGGAGGTCAAGGGGTGGCTGACATTTCAGGTCGAGACCCTGCATTGGAGAACTTCTTCAAACTGGGCAGGGGTTGACGAAAATTCGCAGCGGGGTAGTGGGATTGGAGACGCAAGAGACTGCAGATGCTGGAATCTTGAGCAACACACAAAGGGCTGGAGGAACTCAGCGGGTCGAGCAGCATCTGTGGAGGCAAAGGGATGAGACCCTGTCTGCATGTAGAATGCTCTCTCACAGAAGACAGCAGAGATCAAGTCATTAAATATGTTCATGTAGGAGACAGATATATTTCTTCATGCTAAACGGATCATGGGGAGATGGAGGGCAACAAGGCACTGAATGATCAGCTGTGACTGTGTTGAATAGTGGAGCTGCTCCAAAGTGCTGAATGGCCTCCTCCTGCTCCTATTGGCTTTGTCTCTGTATTGAGGCCATGCACCGTGAGCACACAGAGACCCAGTGTAAGTGGCAGGAGGGATGGACCACCTCACAAAACTACTCACACAGCCCGCCTATGGAAGAGAGTTCTGAGGGCACCTGAGAGCCCACACGAACAGAGTGGAGGTTATCCTTGCGCCCAAGGGACTACCTTTAAAGAAGACACCAATCCTCACTATTACACAGTTACAGCAACCCTCATTATCACAGCCACTACACTCACACCAATGCTCACCATTACACAGTTACAGCAACCCTCAGTGTTGCTGATCATGGAATGATAGAAAGGCACGGCACTGAGGGAGGCCATTCAGCCCCTCATGTCCTTACTGGGAATTGGTAGAAGGTGGTTGGAATCTGGAACACACAGCCTGAGGGGGTGGTGGAGACATATTCTTACAATATTTAAGAAGTATCTTGACGAGCCCTTGAATTGCCAAGGCATAGAAGGTGCTGGAAAATGGAATTAATATAGATCACCATTACATGGTTGGCATGGACAACGTGGACCAATGGCTCTGTTTCTGAGTTATTTGACTCTCTAACAGATGCACCACCTATTGTGTCACAGTGCTGCCAGTATTAAGAGAATCAAGGGATATGAGGGGCAGAATGGCCCACTGCATCTTCTACTTATGTAAACAAAACATTTTTTCTCACATGCCCCCAAACCTCTTACTCATCTCTATACATCTGTGTCCCCTTGTTCTTGAACCATTGGTCAATGGAACGTCATCTCCCCCTTTTCCTTTCCAAAACCAGCCACGATATTTCAATTCCATCCCTTCTCCTTCAAATCTGCTTTTCTCCAACAAGAACAACTTCTCCAGTGCAACGTTCTGACCAAAATCCCTCAATCCCGCAAACCATTCTGGTGAATCTCTTCTGCACTCTGTTTAGGACATCTACATCCTCCCCAAAGTGAGGGGACCAGGATTGCACACAACGCCCCGGTGGTGGTGGAACCAGGTTCAATATATCTTCCGTGCATTTATACTCTGTGCCTCTCCTAATGAAGCCCATCTCCTACAGCCACTGCCCTCACTACATGGTCTGCACCTCCAAGGTTTTTTGCAGATGTATCCCAAGGCCCCTCTATTCCCTGTCACCCTTTGCAACTGTGTCATTTAATCACTGTTGCCAATCACTCTTTCTGCCAAAATACATCACTTCCTATTCCTTTGTGTTAAATATTAGGTGACATCTGCCCCAACTGCCAGCCTATCATGTCGTCCCAGAGACTATTATTATCTTCCTCAATATTTTTGATATGTCTTGCAGCATCTGTAAATTTTGAAATTTTCTCCTGAACACGGCATATCGAAATCTTTAACATATATGGTCTTAGCACTGACCCTGGGAAGCACCAATGCCTCCCATCCTACGGTTTCAGAGACAACAGTTTATCACGCCTCTTTACTTTCTGTCCATCAACCGATTTCCAAACATTGCCGCTACTGACCTTTTTATTCCATGACCCTCAGTTTTACTGGCTGCCCTTTCGTGTGGGACACAGAACACAGAACACTACAGCACAGTACAGGTTCTTCAGTCCACAATGATGTGCTAACATTTTATCCTGCTCTAAGATCTATCTAACCCTTCCCTCCCACATAGCCCTTCATTTTTCTATCATTCATGTGGCTATCTAAGAGTTTCTTAAATGTCCCTAATGTATCTGCCCCCACAACCTCTGCCGGCAGTGCGTTCCATGCACCCACCACTCTCTGTGTAAAAAACTTACCACTGACATCCCCCTTATACCTTCCTCCAATCACCTTAAAATTATGTCCCCTCGTGTTAGCCATTGTCGCCCTGGGAAAAAATCTCTGACTGTCCACTCGATCTATGCCTCTTATCATCTTCTACACCTCTATCAAGTCACCTCTCCTCCTCCTTCTCTCCAGAGAGAAAAGCCCTAGCTCACTCAACCTATCCTCAATAGACATGCTCTCCAATCCAGGCAACATCCTGGTAAATCTCCTCTGCACCCTCTCTAAAGCTTCCGCATCCTTTCTATAATGAGGCAATCAGAACTGAACACAATACTCCAAGTGTGGTCTGACCAGAGTTCTATAGAACTGCAACATTACCTCGTGGCTTTTGAAGTCAATACCCCGACTAATGAAGGCCAACACTCCATACGCCTTCTTAACTACCACGTATATGGCATCTACCCTGTCCCCCTCTCAATCTTCTCCATTACCTTAAAAATTTCAGTCAGCCTAGTCAAACATGATTTGCCTTTAACAAATCCAGGGAGGCTTTTACTCATCACCTCAAACTACTCCGAGTGCCAATTATTTTTTTGTCTTGATTATTGTACCTAACAGCTTCTCCAGGACCAAACGCTTCCTTGTGACCAAGGTCAAGCTGCCCATTTTCAGCCCTGAAAAAGGCTGTTACATTTAACATTGTCCATGCCCTTCCACAATCTCCACCCCACCACTCTCAGCAACCCAGGATGCCTCCCATCATATCCAGTCTCCCTAGTCCATCCTCAACAATCTTCACCCACCCACTACCTCCCCTTTTACTGAGATTTTGGTAACACCCTCTTCTCTGGTAAAAACCCACACAATCTCCAGCCATACCTTCCAGCTAATTATAAATCACTTTCTTAGTCCCTAACCATCCCCATTCACCTTCCTCCTTCCTGCCCACTTACCATCCACAGATCAGCAGCAGACCTCTGGCTCCCTCCTCTGTGAAACCCGTTCTCTTCTCCTGGTTTCTCTACCCCTCTCTGCCACATTACATTCATCCAAGTTCTCATCTGAATTATTCACTTGACATGTACCATACGCCCACTACTTTTGTTTTATGAAATTCTTGGTCAAACAGGGGACTCTGCCTTTGATTCTGCTACCCCTCTCTATTCTGGGAAAGTACCTAGCTTGTAGCTGAGACAGAGTCGCAGTGAGATCCCTGCTGAGGGTCAACCACTCATTTACACTAATCTTACATTAATCTCAGTTTTATTCTCCTCACATTCCCATCAGTTCTCCCCCCCCCCCCCAAGATTCTACCCCTCACCTACCCACGAGGGGCAATTTACAGCAGCCAATTAACCTACCAAACCGCACATCTTTGGGATGTGGGAGGAGACCCACGCGGTCACAGGGAGAGAGGTCAGGATCGAACCCGGGTCTCTGGCGCTGTGAGGCAGCGGCTCTACCCGCTGCGCCACTAGGCCGCCCTAAATCTTCTCCTTAAAATTCTGCCAATCCTCACACAGTTACACCATTTTCACTGTTCTACATTTACATCATTCTGCACAATGACATGGTTTCACCTAACTGCAACTGTTATATGCTTATAAGCATCTCGAGAGGTATAGTGTATAAAAGTAAGGACGTGTTGATGAGGCTCTACGCGGCGCTAGTGAGGCCTCATTTGGAATACTGTGCGCAGTTTTGGGCCCCGCATCTTAGGAAGGATGTGCTGACGTTGGAGAGGGTTCAGAGGAGATTTACGAGAATGATTCCAGGAATGAAAGGGCTTAAGTATGATGAGCGTTTGTCGGCTCTTGGACTGTACTCGCTGGAGTACAGAAGGATGAGAGGGGACCTCGTAGCGACATTTAAAATGTTGACAGGTAAGGATAGAGTAGATGTGGCTAGGCTGTTTCCCTTGGTGGGCATGTCCAGGACCAGAGAGCACAATCTTAGAATTAGAGGGTACAGTTTCAAGACAGAGATGAGGAGAAGTTTCTTTACCCAGAGGGTGGTGAAATTGTGGAACTCCTTGCCACGCACAGCAGTGGAGGCCAGATCAGTGGGGGTATTCAAGGAGGAGATAGACAGATATCTAAATAGTCAGGGTATCAAGGGATATGGGGATAAGGCTGGCAAATGGGATTAGAATAGTTTTTTTTTCTCTCTTTTTCCCCACCCCATTTCTTTTTCCCTTTTCCTTGGAGCAGACTCGATGGGCCGAATGGCCTGCTTCTGCTCCCTTATCTTGTGATCTTGTGTGATCTTGTGATAACGGTGCAACCGATACAATACATTTGCCTATTACACAGTCGTGCCAATCCCCAGTTTTGTACGGTTACACTAATCCTCAGGGAAGCACCAGTCATGACGACTGCCTGGTTACACCTGAATGCACTGTGACACAGTTATGTTACTGTCACTATTACACTGGTCCTCATGGCTTCACTGTTCAACCTAATGTCACATACTAAAGCTGTACCAGTCCTCACCTCACACACACACACACACACACACACACACACACACACACACACACACACACACACACACACACACACCAATTTTCACGATATACTGTTGCTTCAAACCTGACTAATACATTAACCTTCAGTGTTACTGTTGCACTAATCGTCACTGATCGGTCACATTAATCTTCTTTACAGTGACACCGATTCTCTCCATTAAACATTGAGCCCAATTCTCACTACTACACAGCAGCCCCAGTAATCACCATTTACCCTCACAGCATCCATTCCACTTTTCACTACTATTCTCCTGTTGTAGAGCTAATGACTTTCTCACCATTCCGCAGCCAACTGCAGTGGCCTCTATCACCATTATGCTCACACTCACCCAGTAAATGCTACCCCTGTAACTGTATAGCGAGAACAGTCTTCACTCTTACATGGCTGTCTCTGTGACATGATCACTACTCTTTTCATGGCAGCAGTGATTCCTCCAGGAATATCGTTCCACATTACACACCATTACTCACCTCACTGAATTACCCCATTCTCATGCTGACCCAGTAACAGCCGACACCACCACTGTCACTAATATACATTTACACCATTTCTCATTATAACATAGAACAGTACAGCACAGGAACAGGCCCTTCAGCCCACCAGGTCTGCGCCAGCTGTGATGCCAATCTAAACTAACCCCATCTGCCTGTACATGGTCTGTATCCCTCCGTTCCCCACCTGTTCATGGGTCTGTCTAAACGCCTCCTGAACTTTACTATCGCACCTACTTCCACCACTCTGGCAAGGCATTCCAGGTTCCTAGAACTCTCGGTGTAAAAAATTTGCCTCACAAATCTCCTTTAAACTTTCTCCCTCTCACCTTAAACCTCTGCTCCATTTAACATTTCCATCCTGGGGAAAAGACCCTTTCTACACTATCTCTGCCTCTCATAGTTTTATAAGCTTCTATCAGGTCTCCCCTCAGCCTCCAACACTCCAGAGAAAACAACGCAAGTTTGTCCAATCTCTCTTTATAGCTCATACTCTCCAATCCAGGCAATATCTTGATGAACTTCTTCTACACCCTCTCCAAAGCCTCCAGAGGTGTTTCTCTGTATAACGTTGGTCAGGACTGTGATGCCTTGATGGATGGTTCCATTAAGAAGAAGCTCGAATGATGTGAGATTGTGATGCACAGCTCACGGTCTGCCCCAGTAGCTCCCATGGTCCTAGATCTGTTCTCCTGACCAGTCGGAAAGAGGCTTCAGTACTTTGAGGACAGCGTGAGAGACATCAAGCCTGCAGCTGTAGGGGAACACTAGAGATGCAGCAAGGGGTGTGTGTAGAGGCCCAGAATGCATATACCAAGTGTTGAGGTTCTGCCCATCTTCGAACTGTACCTAGTGGGGGAATCCAGGCTTCAAACACTTATGAGGGGTTTGCCAAGGTCTAACAAGCCAAAAGAATGAGGGAACCAGATTTATAGAGTAATACAGCACAGAAGCAGGCCCTTCAGCCCAACTCATCCATGCCAACAAAGATGTCCATCTAAGCTAGTATATGGTACACGTTGCAGCTGCTGTGTGTTAGTGAGTCAGAGTCGCAGAGTCAGAGAGATACAGCCCGGAAACAGGCCCTTCGGCCCACCGAGTCCATGCCGACCATCAACCACCTGATGCTATTTTATTCTCCCCACATTCCCATCAACTAGTCATCGACACACTCGGGGCAATTTATGGTGGCCAATTAGCCTACTGACCCGCACATCTTTGGGAAGAAAACAAGAGCACCTGGAGGAAACCCACGCAGTCACAGGGGGAACATGCAAACTCCACACAGACAGCACCGGAGGTCAGGATTGAGCCTGGGTACCTGGTGCTATAAGGTAAAGCTTTTCCTGATGACAAAAAAGGGAGGTGGCAGCATGGACTGTGTGGAGTTTACAGGGGATGAAGGCAAGCTGAGTGAATGGACGAAGACATGAAGGATGGAATACACTGTGGTCAGATCTGGTTATTTTCGAATCCGCGGGTTCTTTCAGGAGTCCAAGAATGAGTTGAAAACAACTTGGTGCTTCACAAAGTTTTATTGGGAAAGTTTAAAACAAAGAAACAGTCACAGAGCACATGGGACTAGCTTTACTACTGGGAGATGAGCCGAGACAAAGGAACTAAAATGAGCTAGGACCGGAGAGGGAAATGAGCAAGAGAGTGATTCACGAACAACGACACCTTTTATACCAGAGATAAGAGGTACTCCTTAGCTGACAATAGTCCAATCAGAAAACTTATTAGGTACCTGTGGCAAAATTAACCAATGAGAAAATACGTAATCACCTGATGGATGAACCAATAAGCTAGGAAGCGGCCATTCCTTGTACAGCCACTTGAGGCGTATTAAACACTAAACATGTTAAAAAACTACTTAAAACAGTCGTATCCAACACTGTAAACACAAGAAGAGAGCAGAGGAGGAGGCCACTCAGCCCCTCAAACATACACCTGCATTCAGAACGATCATGGCTGATCTTCCCCTGTCCTCCTCTGAGCCAGTTCCCCATAACCCACATTCTTCCAAATATTTACCTACCCTCACCTTCAATGACTTGGACGAAAATGTAGATGGGCTGATTCACGAGTTTGCAGACGGCACAAAAATTGACAGAGTTGTGGGTAGTGAGGAAGGCTGTCAAAGGATACAGCAGGATATAGTCCAGTTGGAAATAAGGTCGGAGGAACTGTAGATGGAGTGTGATCCATACAAGTGAGAGGTGTTGAACTTTGGGAGGTCAAATGTAAGAAGAAAGTTTACAGTAAATGGCAGGGCCTTTGGAGCATTGATGTGCAGAGGGATCTTGGGGTGCAAGTCCACCGCTCCCTGACAGTGGTAAAGAAGGCATACAGCATACTTGCCTTCACTGGTCAGGGCGTGAGTATAAATTCGGGAAGTCATGTTGCAGCTGTATAAAACTTTGGTTAGACCACACGTGGAGTGAGATAAGACAACATAAGACATCTTTATTAGTCACATGTACATTGAAACACACAGTGAAATGCGTCTTTTGCATAGTGTGCTGGGGGCAGCCCGCAAGCGTCGCCGCACTTCCGGTGCCAACATAGCATGCCCACAACTTCCTAACCCGTACATCTTTTTTTTAATTCCAAAATAAACTTTATTCATGATAAAAGACAAACTATATACAATTATAAAACAGTGCAAGCCTTTACATTCTTGTACAGATCATTCATTAGTGTTACCTTTTTATATAGAAAACAGCACCGATGCCACACATGTGGCTCCCTGGAAGCTACCCGGTCCTGTATTTACAATATTTAGGAACTTTCTCACCTGACCCCAACCCTCCCTCTCCAGTGGCAGAAGAACCCTAAACTGTCGTCCTTCCCCACCAAGCCCTTGTGTTGGCTGCGCCCAGCTTCAGTGTGTCCCTCAGCACATACTCCTGCGGCCTGGAATGTGCCAGCCGGCAGCATTCCCCTACGGACATCTCGCAGTGCTGGAAGACCAACAAGTTTCGGGCAGACCAAAGGGCACCTTTCACCGAGTTGATGACCTTCCAGCAGCAGCTGATGTCCGTCTCTGTGTGTGTCCCCGGGAACAGCCCGTAGATCAGAGAATCCTCTGTCACGCAGCTGCTGGGGATGAACCGTGACAAGGACCCTTGCATCTTTTGCCACACCCTCCTTGCAAACCCACAGCCTGCAAAGAGGTGGGAGACCGTCTCGTACCCTGCGCAGTCCTCCCGGGAGCAGCGTGCGCTGGGATTGATGTTCCGACCATGCAGGAAGGATCTGACTGGGAGGGCCCCTCTCACCGCCAGCCAAGCGAGGTCTTGGTGCTTGTTGGTGAGTTCTGGCGATGAGGCATTCTACCAGATGGTCTGGACAGTCTGCTCAGGGAACCACCCCACAGTATCCATCGAGTCCTTCCCCTGCAGTGCCTGCAGGATGTTCTGTGCTGACCACTGCCTGATGGACTTGTGGTCAAAGGTATTGGTCTGGAAGAACTTTTCCACAAAGGACAGGTAGCGTGGCAGCGTCTAGCTGACTGGGATGTTGTGTGGCCACGGGGCCAGGCCCATCCTTCACAGCAGCAGGGACGGGTAGAACCCGCACGTCTTTGGAATGTGGGAGGAAACCCACGCAGTCATGGGGAGAGTATCGTGTACACTTCCGGTCACCACATTACAGGAAGGATGTGGAGGCTTTGGAGAGGGTGCAGAAGAGATTCACCAGGAGATTGCCTTGATTGGAGAATATTAGCTATAGCGGTAAGTTGGACAAACTTGGATTTTGTTTCCTCTAGAGCTTTGGATGCTGAGGGGGTAACCCAATAGAGGTATGTCAAATGATGAGAGGCACAGATAGGGTAGACAGTCAGTCTTTTTCCCAGCGTGGAAATGTCAAACACTAGCGGGCATGGGTTTAAGGTGAGAGGGGGACAGCTTAAAGAAGATCAGCGAGGCAAATTATTTTTCTTAATGCAGAGAGTGGTGGGTGCCTGGAACACACTGCCAGGGGAGGCGGTGGAAGCAGATACGATAGCAACATTTAAAAGGCATTCAGACAGGCCCATGAACAGGCAGGGAATGGAGGGATACAGACCGTGTGCAGGCAGATGCCATTAGGTTGAATTGGAAACATGGTCAGTACAGACGTCATGGGCCAAAGGGCCTATTCCTGTGCTGTACTGTTCTATGTAACATAAAACAGTACAGCACAGGAATAGGGCTTTGGGGGGCGGTGGGGGGGTTGGGGGGGGGGGAGAATTCCCGAAATTCACTGTAGAAAAATGAGAAAAAAAGTATTTTTTGAGTATCAAGAGATCGATTTGAGAGGTTGATGCTCAGAGGGACCCAAGTGTCCTTGTATACAGATCTCTGAAAGTTACCACACACATTCAGCAATCCTTCATTGCAAGTGGATTTGAGTGTAAGAGTAGAGGTTTCAATTATAAAAGCCCTGCTGATCCTGCACCTGAATGTTGTATACAGGTCTGGTCTCCCGAACTAAGGAAGGATCTAACTGTGATGGAAGGAGTGTAGCAAAGGTTCACCAGGTTTATTGGTGCAGTGCTGGGTTTGTCACAGGAGGAGACCTTAAGTAGACTGGGCAGAAGGATGTGAGACGACTGCTTCGAAATGTACAAAATTCGTACAGGGCTTGACATGGTGGATGCAGGGACGATGCTTCCCCAGCCTGCAGTGTCTAAAACAAGGGGTCACAGTCACAAAGTGAAGGGTCAGCCATTTCGGAGATGAGAAGAAACCTCTTCACCTAGAAAGTGTGAATCTCTGGAATTCTCTGCCCGAGACTGTTGCTGAGGCTCAGTCTCTGAGTCTATTTAAGACAAAGGCCTTAGGTATTAGGGGAATCAAGGGATGTGGAGTTAGTGCAGGAAGGTAGCAGGAGGTAAAAGATCAACCATGATCACATTGAACAGCAGAGCAAGAAGGAGGGGCTGAATGGCCTTCTCCCATTTATATTTCTTGTCTTCTTACTACGACATTGTGAAACCTATCCTCGCTATTCCACAATACTCCACCTCTCCTCCATACTTCTCAGCAGGAGCTGGGAGACAGCGATAACAGCCCACAGAATGTGACCCAGGTGACAGTCAGGGGCAGGTGACCCACTCAGACACCAGAAGCCTACAGATTGTCAGCAGATGAACCGCAGAGACAGAATGAGTACTTAGATCATAACTTGCAGAGAAAGGGTATCTGACGTTGTAGCGTCAGCCATTACATTGTTGTTGTAATTTCAAGTAAAGGAAGATCATCACAGAATAAGCAATTTATTATTAATTTATTAAATCCTCGGGTCAAACTTTTGCCCAAATGGTGGCAGTTCAGTTGTGTTCTACTGAAAGAGTTGGTTGGAACTCTTTGTTGAAACAAAATGTTGTTGAAACATCCGTCTTGCAAGTTCTATTTTACCTCATTCTTACACTGTGAGAACTTTCCTCACTGTTACACACTAACCATTTCACAGAATAAAACCTCTTCTCACCTTACAGAATGAGTCTTATACTTGGGATCACACAATGAAATCTGTTTTTACTAAGCCCTGGTAAACGCCTTTGCACTGGATACCGTTGAAGTCCTTGTCCTAACGTTCTTCCTCAACGAAAGCATTCCTCACCATCATACAGAAACCCTCTCTTCACTACCAGACAATGACACCTTTCCTCACTGTTACACCACAACACTTTTCCTTGCATATCTTCACAGCAACAACCTCCTCGCCAATTTACAGTGAAATCTTTCCTCTTCATGGCAAAGTAGCTATTGCACAATGAAAACTTTTCCCGCTTTTAAAGTGAAACTTATTTTCTCATTTATTGATTTTTCAAGATTTGACATTTTGTCACTGCTTTAATGTTGGGCCAGGGTAAGCCACTTTATATAAAGAGTTTCCACAAGTGGTGCTGAAATGAGTGTCAGGATAATCTGGTTTAGAAAATGGTGGAGGGTTCATGGTTGGGGCGGCAAGGTAGTCTAGCGGTTAGCGTAACACTATTATAGCGCCAGCAACCCAGGTTCAATTCCACCGCTGTCTGTAAGGAGTTTGTACGTTCTCCCCATGTCTGCGTGGGTTTCCTCTGGGTGCTCCGGTTTCCTCCCACATTCCAAAGACGTACGGGTTAGGAGCTGTGGGCATGCTATGTTGGCGCCAGAAGAGTGGCGACACTTGCGGGCTGCCCCCAGCACATTCTCAGTAAGGCAAAATGACGCATTTCACTTTGTGTTTCGATGTACATGTGACTAATAAATAAATAGACTGACAGATAACTAAATCAATAAATGGAATGAAAGCTTATTACAGAAATAAGGAGTTTTGTCAGTCCATTGCAACTCTTCTGGTTTTATTACTGAGCTCTCTGTGTAAAGGCACTTCTCTGTCATTTTGCTTTTTCAAATTTACTCATCAGAAAACTAAGTGTGATAATGTGCAACTCACTACTACACAGCTGGTATAAAAGCATCAGTGACTTTTAGGGGAAGCTATATGATCAACTGCAACCGATAGGAGAACAAACATATGCCCATGGAGTTATGACCATAGTATGTAGGAACAGGAAAAGGTCAACCAGCCCCTTGAACCTGCTCTGTCATTCAATGGGATCATGGCTGATCCAACATCCCTCTAAGTGCACCTTCCTGCCCTTTCCCCATTACCCTTGATTCCCCTACTGATTAGAAATCTATTGACCCCAGCCTTAAATACATCCAAGTTCTCTGTCCCACACCCCTCTGTGGCAAGAAATTCCATAGACTCACAACTCTCTGAGAGAAGAAATTCTTCCTCATCTCAGTCTTTATCATGGATGCCCCCCTTTTCCTACGACCACACCCATCGGCCCCAGACTCACCCTTAAGAAGAAACCTCCTCTCAACATCTTACCCTGTCTAGCCACCCCTAAGAATCACAGCTGTTTTAATGTTCCTCTCAGTCTACCAAACTCCAGTGAGTAGAGTCCCAACCTGTTTGACATTTCCTCCATACCCAAGATCATCCTGTTCACCTTCTGTGGACCACCTCCAATGAAGTGCTACATTTCCTTAATTAGGGGACAGAAACCGTTCACAGTATTTCACCTATGCTCTCACTAGTGCCTTGTACAGTTACAATAAGACTTCCCTAGTCTTATAGATCAACTGCCTTGAAATAGAGTTATAGATATACAGTATGGAAACTGGCCCAACTCATCCATGCTGACCAAAATGCCATTCAAATTAGTCCCATTTGCCTGTGTTTGGCCCATATCCCTCTAATGCATGTACTTGGCTAAATGTCTTTTAAATGTTGTAATTGTACCCGCCTCTACCACTTTCTCTGGCAGCTTGTTCCACCTACCCACCACCCTCTGTGTAAAAAACTTGCCCCTCAGGTCCCCTGTAAATCTTTCCCCTCTCACCTTAAACCTATGCCCTCTGTTTTCGACTCTCCTACCCTGGGAAAAGGACTGTGACCGTCCACCTTATCTATGCCCCTCATGATCTTATAAACCTCTATAAGGTCACCCCTCAGCCTCCTACACTCCAGGGAAAACAGTCCCAGCTTCTCCTTATAACTCAAGCCCTCCAGTTCTGATGATATCCTCGTGAATCGTTTCTGCACCCTTTCCAGCTTAATGATATCTTTCCTATAGCTGGGCAACCAGAACTGCACACAATACTCCGAGAACAGTCTCACCAACGACTTGATGGAGCCAGAGTTCGTGATCACTATTGCTTGCTGCACTTGGCTGCAAGCCTTTTGTGTTTCATGCATGAGGTCCCCCAGATCCCTTTGTGCTACAGTGCTCTGCAAATGTTCCCCATTTAAATAATTCTCTGTTCTTTTGTTCTTCCTTCCAAAATGAACAACTTCACATTTTCCCATGAGGGATAGGCTGACAGACCCTGTGTATCACTAAAACTGTGGATACCTCTGACGGCACTGGTGATGACACCAATGCTACACTGACGAGCATTACCTAAGAAAAACAAGGTAACATGCCTTAATGACTACCGACCGGCACGCATTAGCTCCAGCCTCCCGGAAAACCTTGACCCACTGCAATTCACCTATCGCCGAAATGGGTCTACAGTGGAGACCATCTCCCTGGCCCTACACTCATCTCTGGAGCATCTGGACAGTAAAGACACCTACTTTAGACTATTGTTTATTGACTACGGCTCCGCCTTCAATACTATAATTCCAAGCAAACTCATCACCAATCTCCGAGACCTGGGACTCAATACCTCCCTCTGCAGCTGGATCCTTGACTTTCTGAACAACAGACTGCAATCAGTGAGGAAAGGCAGCAACACCTCCAGCACAATTATTCTCAACACTGGTGCCCCACAGGCTGCGTCCTCAGCCCTCTACTCTACTCCTTATATACTCACGTCTGCATGGCCAGATTCTGCTCGAACTCCATCTACAAGTTTGCAGATGATACCACTGTAGCGGGCCATATCTCAAATAACAATGAGTCGGAGTACAGGAAGGAGATAGAGAGCCTAGTGACATGTGTCCTGGCAACAACCTTTCCCTCAATGTCAGAAAAACAAAAGAGCTGGTCATCGACTTCAGGAAAGGGGGCAGTGTACATACATCTGTCTACATCAATAGTGCTGAGGTCGAGAGGGTTGAGAGCTTCAAGTTCCTAGGAGTGAACATCACCAAGAACCTGTCCTGGTCCAACCACATAGACGCCTTGGCCAAGAATGCTCACCAGTGCCACTTCTTCCTCAGGAGGCTAAAGAAATTTAGCATGTCCCCTTTGACACTCACCAACTTTTATCGATGCACCATAGAAAGCATCCTATTCGGATGCATCACGGCTTGGTATGGCAACTGCTCTGCCTGGGACCACAAGAAACTGCAGAGAGTTGTGGACACAGCCCAGCACGTCATGGAAACCTGCCTCCCCTCCATGGACTCTGTCTATACCTCTCACTGCCTTGGTGAAGCAGCCAGCATAATCAGAGACCCCACCCACCCGGGTCATTCTCTCTCTCTCCTCTCCCATGGGGCAGAAGATACAGGAGACTGAGGTCACATACCACCAGGCTCAAGGACAGCTTCTGTCCCACTGTTATAAGACTATTGAACGGTTCCCTTATACGATGAGATGGACTCTGACCTCACAATCTACCTTGTACTTTATTGTCTACCTGCACTGCACTTCCTCTGTAGCTGTGACACTTTACTCTGTATTCTGTTATTGTTTTTACCCCGTACTACCTCAATGCACTGTGTAATGAATTGACCTGTATGATCGGTATGCAAGACTATTTTTTCACCGTACCTCTGTACAAGTGACAATAATAAACCAATACCAATACAAGCAGTGGTCAATCCCTCTAACGGATATAACAACCTGCATGTACTTTTCTCCTTTTATGTTTCAGCTTTTCAACACAAGCACTCCAGACCCCTGCTCAAGCCGCATGTCTACCCAAGTTCCTGACACCCGGCGTTCCTGAGTCCCACCCAAGTTCTGGTCACACACCAACCATTGATGTTGCACCACTCACCGACACAAGGCATTAAGTCCAGTCCCTCTCATGGCAAACAGGGTTCACCAGATCCTATAGGAGGTGGCTCTGGAGGAACATGCAGTGTTTACCAACATTCCCATGGCACACGACCGACATCATGAGTAAGCGGATAGTGAGTCAGCAGATGGGGAGGACTTTGTGGACTATATTTTCCCACATTTTGCTCACTCACCTAACTTACAAATATCCGCCCCCCGTAAACAGTTTCATCCCCCTCGTAAGGACACAATAGACTGTAGATGTTGGAATCTGGAGCAACACACAAGATGCTGGAGGAACTCACGGTACGGTAGCAGTTAGCGTAACGCTTTACAGCGCCAGCAACCCGGGGTCAATTCCCACCGCTGTCTATAAGGAGTTTGTATGTTCTCCCTGTGCCTGCGTGGGTTTCCTCCGGGTGCTCCGGTTTCCTCCCACATTCCAAAGACGTACGGGTTAGGAAGTTGTGGGCATGTTATGTTGGTGCCAGAAGCGTGGCGACACTTGCGGGCTGCCCCCAGAACACTCTATGCAAAAGATGCATTTCACTGTGTGTTTCGATGTACATGTAACTAATAAAGAAATCTTATCTCAAAATGGACAGTCAACGTTTCGGGCCAAGACCCTTCATCTGGACTGAAAGAGCAATCCAGATGAAGGGTCTCGACCCAAAACCTTGACTGCCCATTCCCCCCTCCCCATAGATGCTGCCTGACCCGTTGCGTTGCCCCAGCATCTTGTGTGTTGCTCCATCCTCCTCAGAACTTGCCCTCCCACCTATGTTTTGTGTTGCCCACTAATCTGACCACCATACATTCACTACCCTCCTCCAAGTCATTATCATACAGTCTGAACAGCCACAGCACTGATCCCTGTGGAACCCCCACTGGTCATGCTTTATCTACCTGAAAATTACCCTCTTCCCCATACTTACTGCTTCCTGCCTGTTAGCCAATCCTCTATCTCTGCTGCTATGTTACCACCACCACGGCTCTTATCTTGTGACTTAAACTTTTATGAGGCACATTGAAAAAGGTTTAATGCAAGTCCAAACACATCTACTTGTATTTGGACTTGTATATATAATACATCCAAACTCTGGTTGAGTTAAATGTGTAGGATAGTTAAAGCCTCATGGGGAATTGGGGTGAATCTCCTGTCAAAAGGCTACCAAGTTCTATTAACTACGCATGACCCAAGTTGAGAGCTGCAAATCTAGGTTTGCTGATGACACCCTGTTAGGTAGTGCAGTAAGTATTGCAGCTGGGAGCAGAAAGTTGCAAAGAGACTGATAGCTTCCCGGAGTGTGCAAAACTGTGGCAGACAAAGGGTAGGAAAGTGCAAGGCAGTTCACTAAGGAAGACAAGTGGCGAGAAGATGGAGGAACAGTGGGATTTCAGGCTCGAAGAGCTTTGTGCACTAAAAACGGAGCTGGGTCCAAACAACATTGGAACGTTGACCTTTATTTAAAGGGGTGGGAAAGCTAAGGATGTAGCAGCGTCTTTGCTGCAAGTTTGCAGAGTTTGGGTCAGTCTCCTGCATTAATTGTTGACACAACTCCTCAAGGAAGCAGTATCGGAGGATGTTAAATTGTGGGAACAGATTATATATACCAGGCTGGCTCACTCATGAATGCAAAAGATTAAATGGTTTTCCAATTGAGGTGAAAATCTAAACTAAAGCTGCAGATGCTGGAAATCTGAAACAAAAACAGGATGCAGAGAAAATGTTGGGCAGCATCTGTGGAAGGAGAAATAGTCAACATTTTGGGTTCTTACAAAGGGTATGAGACTTGGAAAGTTGACCATTTCTCTTTCCACACATCCTGCCTGTCCTGCTGAGTATTTCCAGCATTTTCTGTTTCCAATTGAAATGTTTAGGATGAGTAAAGAACTTGATTAGGTATAGACTAATAGGTCTATCACTCTATGATCCTAGGTATCTGGAGAGAAACTTCTACTAACTGGAGAATCAAAGACCTTAAAATTAGATCTCACTTGTTCAGAGGAGATCAAGACGCAGTTCTTCACACAAGGGGGTGACAGAAATCTCAAACTTCCTCCCTTCTAAATGTTATTGAGATCCAAGATCAACCGAATGTTTCAAATCTGGGTTTGATTCATCTTTGCAACAAAGAGGATCGTGAGTTAACACACAGATCCAATTAAAGGTGAATCAATAATGAGGAGCTCAGAGCCCAAAACATGTCCCCATTTTCCTAATTCCTTTCTAGAATTTTCTATTGAATCTACTTCCACCATCCTTTTGGGGAAAACACTATTAATCACAGAAACTCACAGGGTGAAAAACATTCTCATCTTCCCTCTAGACATTTAACAATTACTTTGAACTTATATCTTATTGGTAATAGTCTTTCTGCCAGTGGAAACCTCTTTAAAATTACTTTATAACTTTGATATCTCTATTAAACCTCCAATTAATTTAATCTGCTCTAAACAGAATCAGGTTTATTATCATTGATATATGTCTTGAAGTGTTGTTTTGCGGTAGCAGTACTGTGCAAGACATAGAAATTACTATAAATTATAAAAAAACAAACAGGGCAAAAGAGGAATAATGAGGTCGAGTTTATGAGTCAGAAATCTGATGTCAGAAGTGGTTCCTAAAATGTTGAGTGTGGGTCTTCAGGCTCCTGTACCTCTTCTCCGATGGTAGCAATGCAAAGAGGGCATGTCCCGGATGGTGAGGGTCCAGAATAAACCACGTAAGACCTTCACTGCCAGCGTCATTCTAATAACTCTCTGAACCTTCTCCAGGACTCTGTCATCTCTCCTGGAGTGTGCTGCTGAGAACCAGGCACAAGACCGAAGACTCATCTCTGCGTCTCATAAGGTTCGGCAGAAATTTATTGCTTTTCTTTGTCTTGACATAAAATCAAAGGTCTGTTGATACCTTTTAGCAGCTATGCTTCTCAACCTGTCTGGCATCCTTAAAGATTTGTGTACATTCCCATACCCCCTATAATATTACATTACTGGCCATTTCTGGTAATAAACAGATCCTCTTTTTACAGATGTCTATAAGTCAAATTTGTCCATAAGTCAGAAAATATACATAAATCACTCAATATGGTAACCATACCTCCACTGTATTGTACTGAACGGCATCAAAACACACACAAGACTGATGAGGAAGAACAATTCCTTAAAGTGGAGAGAGAGAGGAAACTAATTCTGCCGTTTATAGGAGGAAACACATGTACATATGTCAGACTTTTGAATTTAATAATATGATGGGAACTCATTCATATGTAGGGGTGTCCATAAGTCAGGTGTTCTCAACCCAGGGACAGTCTGTATTCAATTTATATTGACTCTCCTCTTTATTCTTGTCAAACTACATTATTTGTCATAGTTCTGGATGAAATTTCATCAACCTGACCAGATCCTGGTCTGTTGCTATTTCCTGATGACCATATAAACTATGAGAGACATACTCAGGGTACCCGGGGTGGGGGGGGGGGGGGTGAAATGTCAAATACTAAGTGGGTGTAATTTTAAGGTGAGAGGGGGAAAGTTTAAAGGAGATTTGCGAGGCAAGGTTTTCTATACAGTGTTAGGTATCTGGAACACACTGCCAGGGGAGGTTGGAGAAGCAGTTACAATAGCAAAATTTAAAAGACATTTAGACAGGCACATGAACAGGCAGGGAATAGTGGGATACAGACCATGTGCAGGCAGATGTTAGATTGGCATCATGGTTAGCACAGACATGGTGGGCCGAAGGGCCTGTTCCTGTGCTGTTCAGTTCAATGTTCTAAAATCTATGATTGCAATACCAAACTTGGTATCATTTGTAAACTCAGAAATGATGCTCTGTGTACCCAAGTCTAGGCCATTAATATAAATCAAAATGAGAGACGTTCCGAATAATGATACCTGGTGAACAGTCCTGTATGCTTCTTATCTGAAAAATAACCAATCACTACCACTCCCTGTCCTCAATCTGTTCGCCAATTTTGCATCTGAGCTTCCGTCAAACTCATCAACCCTCTCTAACTTCTTCAAAGAAATCCATAAATCTAGCCAAACACAATTTTCCTGGGTTTACTTTATTAACCCAGATTCTTTCAAGTGAGAACTAATTTTGTCATGGATTATTAACTGTAGAAGATTCCTCATGACCAGCATTAGATTGACTGACCTGTAGTTGTTGGGTTTGCCTTTGCTAAGTTTCTGGTTGTTGCCCTGTAGTGACTGGGTTTGTTGTTGTTAGGCCTGAAGGTGCTGTGTTTATAGTTGGTGGGCCTGCACTTGTTATCCTGTAGGCTTCCTGGTTGTTAGCTTATAGTCATTGACCGTATAGCTGTTAGGCTTCTAATTGTTGGGTTGTTGGATTTTTGGTTGTTGGCCTGTTGTCATTGGGCTGGTAGCTGTTAAGTTTGTAGCTGTTTGACTTGTAGTTGTTGGGCTGTTGGAAACTCAGCAACTACAGGCTTTGGGCCTGGTTGTTGGCCTGTAGTTGTTCGGCTGTAGGTTTTGGTTTGAAGTTAATGAGTTGTAGTTGCTGGCCTGCAGTTGCTTAGTTTCTTCTTGTTGGCCTGTAGTTGTTAGGCTGTAGATTTTGATTCGAAGTTGATGGGCTGTAGTTGCTGGCCTGTAATTGCTCAGTTTCTGCTTGTTGGTCTGTCGTTGTTAGGCCTGTAGGTTTTCGTTTGTAGTTGTCAGGCCTGTGGGTTTTAGTTTGCAGTTGTTGGGCCTGTAGTTTTAGGCTGTGGTTATCGGGTGTACCTCTGCTTAGAGGTCAAACATTTGCGCAGAAAGAAGGAATGGAAGCTTTGCTCATCACAGGACGCACCCAGTCTGAATTGAGTCGCTGGCCAGAACATTGGCGAAACACCATCCATGGCCCACCCCCAGCACACCCTGACAGCCTTTAATAGCTTGATGTTGCCAGACCTTTGTAAACAAAAACTAAATGCTTCTGACAGTCTCCTGATTTTAAAAAAATCTATTCAACCAGATTTAAATTATTAAAAACAAAAAAAAAATTAAATTTCTCACATGGATGGGACTGAGGTTTTTGTTCCAGTCTTCCTGGTACAAACTGAGGGGCTGGATGAGGGATATCCCACCACTGGCCCTGCTGACTCCAGCCGCAGGGAGGGAGGCCAGATGTGCCAGCATCTGGCTGTCAGGGTGTTATGGACAATCCTTTGGGTCTGAGACTTACTGGAATGTCTGAGAGCTGGCTGTTCCCTACAGCACCACTGGCTACACATGGCATATTTTGACCAACATCTTACTTTCAAGGAAAACCAGCACTCCCTTGGTATTGGACCCTGGCTTATCTGGAGTGGGATGTGAACCCATGACCTTCTAAATCATACATGGCCTGATACAGGTGAGTCCTGATGCAGGGTTTCGACCCGAAACATCGACAGTTCCTTTCCTCCCACAGATGCTGCTCGACCCACTGAGTTCCTCCAGATTCCAGCATCTGCGGTCTCTTGTGTCTCCTTCTAACTCATGTCCGGGGGCTACCACAGAGCCAAGGTTCAGTCAGTATCCTTCCTGTTCCAAAATGATGTCTACTCTCAGTCTTACAGTTAAACCCCTCCTCGCTACCAGTTACACCTGGACTCACAATTACATAAAACGGATGGGAGTGGGGGTTGGGGGGGGGGGGGAAGTCAGTCAGTCACAGACTGAGAATTGAGAACGAAAACTCCTTTTAATAAAAAGACTCCGGTTCCCAGATAGCCCTCTCCCACATGGCGCAGCTCGGAGGACAGTGGCTATCTTGGAGAAGGTGGGGGAGGTTACAAAGAGGGAAAAGGCTCTGAAGGAATGTTAAAATAACTACGGACCAGCAACCGGGTAACAGGTCTCTGAGTCAGGACACAACAGGGAAACTGGCTCTAGTTGGAAAGAGTGCAGGAGAGATTTACGAGGGTGTTGCCAGGACTCGGGGGACTGAGTTAGGGAGAGAGGTTGAGCAGATTGGGACAGTTTTCACTGGAGCGTAGGAGAACGAGGGGTAACCTTATAGAGGTGCATAAAATCATGAGGGGCATAGGTAGGGTCAATGCACACATTCTTGTTCTCAGGGTTGAGAAATCAAGAACTAGAGGGCATAGGTTTAAGGTAAGAGGGGAGAGATTTAATAGGAACCTGAAGGGCAACTTTTTCATGCAGAGGCTGCTCAGTGTATGGAATGAGCTGCCAGAGGAATTGGCATTGGTATTGGTTTATTATTGTCACTTGTACCGAGGTACAGTGAAAAACTTGTCTTTCATACCGATCGTACAGATCAATTCATTATTCAATGCATTGAGGTAGTACAGGGTAAAAACAATAACAGAATACAGAGTAAAGTGTCACAGCTACAGAGAAGTGCATTACAGGTAGATAATAAGGTGTAAAGTCATAACAAGGTAGATTGTGAGGTCTCATCGTATAAGGGAACCGTTCAATAGTCTTATCACAGAGGGATAGAAGCTGTCCTTGAGTGTGGTGGTAAGTGCCCTCAGGCTCCTGTATCTTTGGCCTGATGGGAGAAGGGAGAAGAAAGAATGACCCAGGTGGGTGGGGTCTTTGATTATGCTGGCTGCTTCACCAAGGCAGAAAGATGTATAAACAGTCCATGGAGGGGAGGCTGGTTTCCGTGATGTGCTGGGCTGTGTCCACAACTCTCTGCAGTTTCTTGCAATCCTGGGCAGAGCAGTTGCCGTACCAAGCCGTGATGCATCCAGATAGGATGCTTTCTATGGTGCATCGATAAAAGTTGGTGAGTGTCAATGTGGTTGAGGCAGGTACATTAACAACATTTAAAAGGTACTTGGACAGGTACATGGATAGGAAAGGTTTAAAGGGATAGGGGCCAAACGCAGGCAAATGGGACTAACTTAGATGGGAATCTTGGTCAGCATGGACCAGTTAGACAACAGAGCCCATTTCTGTGCTGTATGAGGCTATGATTCTAGTTCCAATATCTGTTTGAAATTCACTCTCCTGCTCGCTCCCTCTGCATCAATTTTATAAATATTAATTTGTAGCCTAAGTAGTTGAAAAATTCACAAACTGCTCGGGTCGTGCTGACTCTCCCACTCATAAACATGAGGAATTTGATTCCACCCTCTGTGCCAATCAGCTGAAAGAACGAACTTTATTCAATTTGCAGGGCTGTATTCTGAGAAAACTATGCACTCCTTTCCCACACTCAGTTTCAGGAGCCCACACTTGCTCCTCACTAAAGGTCGATCATTGTAGTTCTGGACTCTCTTGCTCTTGGACCACAGTTGTAATCTGTCACTGGCATTCTTCTTGCTCCCTGGAATGTGTTGCGGCAGCGGGTTAGAAATGCCACGTACAGCATCTCAAGCTGATATCCCAGCGAGTACAAGGTCCTGGTGCAGGCTCACCTGGGGTTACACCTACAGCTACAGGTAGAGTACAGGTGCAGTCATACCTGGACAACAGGCACAGCCTCACCTGGAGCAGAGGTTGGTTACACCTACAGCTACAGGTAGAGTACAGGTGCAGTCACACCTGGACAACAGGCACAGACTCACCTGGAGCAGAGGTACAGTTACACCTACAGCTACAGGTAGAATACAGGTGCAGTCACACCTGGACAACAGGCACAGCCTCAACTGGAGCAGAGGTAAAGTTACATCTACAGCTACAGGTAGAATTCAGGTACAGTCACACCTGGACTATTTACACAACCTCACTTGGAGCAGAGGTACACCTGGGGTTTATAGTCAGACTAACAGCTACAGCTGTTCCACCTCTACAGTCAGAGGTAAGAGTACAGGCACAGTTACACCTGAAGGTACAGCCTCACCTGGAGCAGAGGTACTGTTTGGAGTCAAATCATAAAGCCTAGGAGCTGTGATGATATAGGATGAGACCAATTGGACCATCCAGTCTGTTCTGACTCCAGTGGAACAATCGGTCCCATTCCAACGCTCTCTCCCCACAGCTCTACCAAATATTCACTGTCAAGCTCCTTTACAATTCCTTGTTGAAAGCTCCGGATCGGTGTTGTGAACATAACTGTTATGGGTAGGGAATCCCTGATCCCAGCTACACTGAGAATGAAATAGTTTGCCACCACATCTTCTTTGTGTCCTTTGCCCCAAATTTAAATTCCATTTCCCCCTGGTCCTTGAAGATTCCACAAGTGAGAACAACTTCCCTCTACTTACGGTCTAAACTCACCATGATCTTGTCCGCCTCCAACACATCTCCTCCCAATGTGTGACCACGTGTGTTCCTCGTGCCCCCCCCCATCCCCCCCCGGGTGCTCCAGTTTCATCCCACACCCCAAGGACGTGCAGGTTGGTGGGTTAATTGGCCACTGTTGATTGCCCCTGGTGTGTGTGTGTGTGTGCGCGCGTGTGTGTGTAAAGGAGAGAGAGTGAGTGAGTGTGTGTGTGTGTGCGTGTGTGTGTGTGTGTGTTTGCGCGTGTGTGTGTAAAGGAGAGAGAGTGAGTGTGTGTGTGTGTGTGTGTGTGTGTGTGAGTGTGCGTGTGTGTGTGTGTAAAGGAGAGAGAGTGAGTGTGTGTGTGTGTGTGTGTTTGCGCGTGTGTGTGTAAAGGAGAGAGAGTGAGTGAGTGTGTGTGCGTGTGTGTGTGTGTTTGCGCGTGTGTGTGTAAAGGAGAGAGAGTGAGTGAGTGTGTGTGTGTGAGTGTGTGTGTGTGTGTGTAAAGGAGAGAGAGTGAGTGAGTGTGTGTGTGTGTGTGTGTGAGTGTGCGTGTGTGTGTGTGTAAAGGAGAGAGAGTGAGTGAGTGTGCGTGTGTGTGTGTGTGTGAGTGTGCGTGTGTGTGTGTGTAAAGGAGAGAGAGTGAGTGAGTGAGTGTGTGTGTGTGTGAGTGTGCGTGTGTGTGTGTGTAAAGGAGAGAGAGTGAGTGAGTGTGTGTGTGTGTGTGTGTGTGTGTGTGTGTGTGTCGGGGGGGGGGGCGCGGGGGGGAATGCTTGGTGATAGGATCCAGTGGAGAGTTGATGGGAATGTGAGGAGGATAAAATGGGATTAGTGTGGGATTAGTGTAAAAAAGTGAGCTTCATGGTCGGCAAGGCCTCGGTGGGCCGAAGGGCCTGTTTCCTTGCTGTGTCTCTCCACGACCCTATTCTTTGTTCCAAGGAAAACAAGCCTGGCCTCTCTGGTCTAGCACAGGAGCAGAAATCCCTCATCCCTGGAACCGTCCCAGTAGACCTTTCGTGCTCCTCAGATCATGACGTCCTTCCTCAAGTGTATAGGCCAAAATTAGACTCAGCACTCCAGCTGTGACCTGACCGGGGTTTTCCACAATTTCAACATAACTTCCCTGCTTTTGTACTCAGTGCCTCTCTTTATGTGTCTCAGGATCTGCTGTCCCCATTAAACACTCCCTCAGCAATGCCCTGCCTCTGTCTAGGATTTATGCACCTGTGCCCTCAGGTTCCTCTGTTAGAACATAGAACATAGAAAACCTACAGCATAATTCAGGCCCTTTGGCCCACAAAGCTGTGCTGAACATGTCCCTACCTTAGAAATTACTAGGCTTACCCATAGCCCTGTATTTTTCTAAGCTCCGTGTACCTATCCAAAAGTCTCTTAAAAGACCCTACCGTATCCACCTCCGCCACCGTTGCCGGCAGCCCATTCCGCACACTCACCACTCTTTGAGTAAAAAACTTACCCCTGACATCTCCTCTATACCTACTCCCCAGCACCTTAAACCGATGTCCTCCTGTTGCAACCATTTCAGCCCTGGGGAAAAGCCTCTGACTATCCACACGATCAATGGCTCTCATCATCTTATACACCTCTGTCAAGTCCCCCCTCATCCTCCATCGCTCCAAGGAGAAAAGGCTGAGTTCACTCAACCTGTTCTCACAAGGCATGCTCCCCAATTCTGCATACCCTTCAGAACTGTGCCATTTAATCCATGTTATTTCTTTTTCCTTTCAATCCTCCCATTGCTACATTTCCAGTTATCCATATCCTTGTGATATAACGAGACCATTCAGCCCATCAAGTCTATCCCACAGAGCAATCCCATTCCCCCACTGTTTCCTGGTAACCCCCCGTTTTCATCACTTACCCCCAGATTCTACCCCTCACCCTCACATGAGGGGCAATCTACAGCAGCCAATTAACCCACTAACCTGCACAGCTTTGGGAGCACCCGGGGGGGGGGGGGGGGGGGGGGGGGGAAACACACACGGTCACAGGGACAACGTGCAAACTCCACACAGACAGCACCGGAGGACAAGATTGAACCCCGGTCACTAGACCTGTGAGGCAGTGGCTCTACCAGCTGTTGAACTGTATGACACAGAGGTCATCCCCAGATTTGGAAATGTCCAGCTGTTTAATATATTTTAGTGGACCTATCATTGACTCCCGAGGACACATCTGGCTATACCGTCCAATATGAAAAACACCCGTGATTCAACCCTTCCTGCTTTCTGTCTTTTAAGGTTACTTCCTACCCATGTAACTGCACATCCTCTTCACCAATCATGGACATCATTGGCACTGCCAGCATTTCCTGTCCATTACTAATTGCCCTTAATCTGAAGAGGTAGCTAAGAGTCAACCATTTTGTTATCCAGCCTATCCAGCATAGAAACAGGCCCTTCAGCCCAACTCACCTGAGCTAGTCTCATTTGCCTGCATTTGGCCCATATCCCTCTAAGCCTTTCCTATCCATGTGCCTGTCCAAATGTCTTTTAAAGTTTGTAGCATGGCAGTTTAGCGGTTAGCGTAACGCTTTACAGCACCAGCAACCCAGGTTCAATTCCAGCCACTGTCTTTGAGGAGTTTGTACGTTCTCCCCGTGTCTGCGTGGGTTTCCTCCGGGTTCTCCGGTTTCCTCCCACATTCCAAAGACGCACTGGTTAGGAAGTTGTGGGCGTGCTATGTTGGTGCCGGAAGTGTGGCGACACTTGCAGGCTGCCCTCCAGAACACTCTATGCAAAAGATGCATTTCACTGTGTGTTTTGATGTACATGTGACTAATAAAGAAATCTTATCTTATCTTAATTGTACCCACCTCTACCGCTTACTTTGTTCCACCTACCCACCACCCTCCGCGTGAAAAACTTGCCCCTCAGGTCCCCTTTAAATCTTTCCCCTCTCACCTTAAACCCGTGTCCTCTAGTTTTAGGCTCCCCTACCCTGGGAGAGAAAAGACTGTGACCACCCACCTTTCCTGCACCCCTCATGATTTTATAAGGTCACCCCTCAGCCTCCTTCACTCTAGAAAAAAAATTGTTTCAGTCTCTCCTGATAACCCAAACCCTCCAGTCCCGGCAACATCTTTGTCTGTGGACTGTTATGAAATGCTTGAAAATAGATAACATCTACTACGTTCCCTTCATCAACCTTCTTTGTAACCTCATTTGATTATCCCTTTAACAAATCAGTGCCAACTCTCCTTTATCAGCTCAAATTCTCCAAGTGACCATTAATGATTTCCTTCACCAATTTAAAATCTAAAAGCTTCCCCACAACCAAAGTTAAATTGACACATTGGGGCATGGCGTATGGGAACCCTCCTGGTCCGAGCTATTTTTTCTGATACGTTGATGTCTTCATTGCTCCTGCCTCCCGCTCTCAGTGTATCTCACATGCAACTACATTTTCAGAAGTCCTGGTTGCTCAGCAAATTAGACCATTGCAGTTGACCTGTATATCTAAATTCCAACTTCAGAACTACTTGAAATAGCCTAGTAACTGCTTTGAAACTACTGCACAAGCCTAGGTCCCACAGTAATCCACTGAAGTGGAATCTCTCCAGTTCAATAATCATCTGTCTTCAGATTCACCTTCCAGAAGCCTTCCATTTTCGTACCTGAAGCTGCAATTGTCGAGCTTCCAACTATTCACTTAATTCGAGTCCCGTTGCAGAGTCCAAATATGCTCATCACATAAACTCTCAACTGTCCTCACCTCACAGGCAAACTTGGATACCTTGCTCTTTGTCCCCATGAAGAGTAAAAAAAGGACAACAGAATTATTTTTGTGGCATGCAACCAGTTAGATCCTTCTGCCCTGACCCTAACCCTGTTTTGCACTGGTGTCCATGATCTTGAAAATCTCCTCACCTTTTCTTCCATTGACTATCTTGCGCTCACTTTCACGTGATCCATCTGTTGACTCTTCCCTTCCCTGTCACCACTTCTTTATCTCCATCCGAGGGGACAGGTCAATGCCCTGTGCCCCAGTGAGAGTCAGTGCTGCAACAACTAAATCCCACAAAGGGTTGGTGCTGGACGCAGTGTATCACCATGAGGGTCAGGCAGCACTGGCTGTGTCCCAGTGACAGTCGCAGTGTATCACCGTGAAGGTCAGGCAGCACCGGCTGTGTCCCAGTGACAGTCGCAGTGTATCACCGTGAGGGTCAGGCAGCACCGGCTGTGTCCCAGTGACAGTCACCGTGTATCACCGTGAGGGTCAGGCAGCACCGGCTGTGTCCCAGTGACAGTCACAGTGTATCACTGTGAGGGTCAGGCAGCACTGGCTGTGCCCCAGTGGCAGTCAGGGTTCTGGTACCTCGGAAGACATCAGCACCTTTGGAATGTGAGGAATAGGAGCAGGAATGGGCCATTCGCCCCCCGAGCCTGCCGCAACATTCAGCAGGATCGTGGCTGATCTGCTACCTCACGTCCCTTGATTCCTCTAATGTCCAGGAACCTCCTTTAATGAATTCAGTGACTGAGTCTCCCAACCATCCAGGCTGGAGAATTCCAGATTCACTGTCCTTCGATTGAAGAAAATCCTCCCACGCCACACACTGACCATCACGCCACACACTGACCGACACTCCACTGCACTGACCGTCACTCCACTGCACTGACTGTCACTTCACACACTGACCGACACTCCACTGCACTGACCGTCACTCCACAGCACTGACCATCACTCCACACACTGACTGACACTCCACTGCACTGACCGTCACTTCACACACTGACCGACACTCCACTGCACTGACCGACACTCCACTGCACTGACCATCACTCCACACACTGACCGTCACTCCACTGCACTGACCATCACTCCACACACTGACCGTCACTCCACTGCACTGACCGACACTCCACAGCACTGACCGTCACTCCACAGCACTGACCGTCACTCCACTGCACTGACCGTCACTCTCAGTGTGACCTGAGTAATGCAGTGCTGACTCTCACTGTACACAGATGTTACATATCTCGAGCACAGGTTATCAAGCACTGGCACACACACTTATAGAGGTACTACAGCATTATGTGCCAGAGGTAAAACTGCCTTGAATCTCACTGAGAGAGAGAGATTACATCCTCGACTACCACTCAGGCACAGGTAATACAGCACTAACTTTCAGTGTGACACAGGTTCTACGGGACTGATACTCTTGGCCACACCCGTACCACACCACGAACACTCACAGTGACATCCCTATTTCTGACTCTCCTTTGGCAAGGACTGAAGATCAGGTGGTGGCAATCTGATTCTGTGGAGTCCGATGTGGGATGTGGGAACCACAGGCTGATCCACAAATGGGACGGGAAGAGGCTGATGGGACAGGTGAGTGGATGGATTGTGGGACAGTGCGTTCCTTTATGTGGGACCTCTGTAAACTCCTGATTCATGGCTTCGAGATTCTAATTTGTTGCCACAGAGGGCAGTGGAGACCAGATCACTGGGGGTATTTAAGGTAGAGATTGATAGGTTCTTGATTGGTAAAGGGGTTAAGGGTTACAGGGAAAAGGCAGGAGAATGGGGTTGAAAAAATCAGCCATGACCGAATGAAGGAGCAGACGATGGACTGAATGGCCTAATTCTGCTGCTACATTTTATGGTCTCATGATAAATACAATTCCCAAATCCTCCTTTTCTAATTTGAACGGTCATGGGCCAGGGATTCCCAGGGGTCAGTGTGAAGGTTACGTCTTCTTGAGGAGCCTGGTAGCCTCCTCCCATGACAGAGCTCAGAGCTCGGAGCTCAGAGCTCAGAGCAGCTCATGTCCCTCTGGTGTTGGGCACATGAGTGACATGGCCTGCTGAGTGTAATGAGGGTCTCAGTGCTGGAAATGTTGTCTTGTGGTGGTGGGGGGGGATACTGACAATGGTCCATTTCCAGTGAATTGGGGATTTTGCAGAGACCCCATTAGTGGTATTGCTCAGTGCCTTGGGAAACCAACTCTTGGTAGCGCAGGTCTCAGAAGCAAATAGGAGGGCAGGTATCACTGCTGCCCCTCTGAGATCTTGATTTTCAAACTCACTGTAACAGTGGTACCACAGCACAAACACTCAGTGTGACACAGGTACCACACACTGACTCTCACTGTGACTCACAGACCTAAACAATCTCACCCACTGGAGCACACATACTACATCCCGACTTCACTATGGGAACAGAGTTGCACTGTGACAAGGTTACCACAAAACTGATGCTGATGAGACACAAGTACAACACTAATGACTGTCACTGTGACACAAGTAGTCCAGAAATAATTATCAGTTTGAAACTGGGATTGAAACATCCGCTCTTGCCAGGATAAATGTACGGCTGTTCTGTCTCTCACCGTGACACAGAGATCATACCCCTGATCATCCCTCGGGTACAGGTAATACAATGCTGACACTCAGTGTGACAGGGCCAATCATGTTTACCAGCACTTGGTCCGCAGCCTTCTATGCCTTTGCAATTCAAGTACTTGTCCAGATACTTCTTAAATGTTGTGAGAGTCTCTGCCCCCACCCCCCCAGGCAGTGCATTCCAGGTTCCAGCCTTTCCCTGGGTGAAAAAATTCTTCTTTAAATTCGCATAAAAACTTCTTACCTCTTACATTAAATTATGACCCTCTAATTTTAGCTACCTCTGCTCTGGGGAAAGGTGTCTCACCAGCTACCCTGTCTATGTCTCTCATATTTCTTTATACCTCTATCATGTCGGTAGTGGGTAGGCACGGTGGTGTAGCAGTTAGCATAACGCTATTACAGTGCCAGCGACCTCGATTCAATTCCAGCCGCTGTCTGTAAGGATTTTGTACGTTCTGCGTGGGTTTCCTCCGGGTGCTCTGGTTTCCTCCCACATTCCAAAGACGTACGGGTTAGGAAGTTGTGGGCGTGCTATGTTGGCGCCAGAAGCGTGGCGACACTTGCGGGCTGCCCCCAGAACACTCTACGCAAAAGATGCATTTCACTGTGTGTCTCGATGTACATGTGACTAATAAAGATATCAGGTCCCCCCTCAGCCTCCTCTGCTCCAAGGAAAACAAACCCAGTCTCCCCAGTCTCTTCCCATAGCTGGAACTCTCCATCCCAGACAACATCCTAGTGAATGCACCCTCTCCAGTGCAGTCACATCCTTCCTACAGTGTGGTGACCAGAACTGTAGATGCTGCTCCAGCTGGGGCCTAACCAACGTTTTATAAAGCTATTCCATAATCTTCCTGTTCTTATATCCTATTCACCAGCTAAAGAAGACAAGTATTCCTCACGCCTTCTTCACCATCTGTGCTACCACATTCAGAGATCCTTGGACTTGAACACTAGTACTTCCACAGTACTCCCCACCATTCATTGTGGTCGTTCAACCCTTACTGGCCCTCCCAAAGGGCTTCACCACACACTTATCCGCCCGCCATTGTTCTGTCCATCTTACCAACTGATCGGTGTCGTCCTGTAGCCCACCACTATCCTCACTGTCAACAACAGTACCAGTTTTTCTGTCATCTGCAAACTTACCAATCATACCTCCTACATTTAGATCTAAATTGCTTAATGTATATAACAGACACTCAGGGTCTCCACGCTGATCCCTGCGGTACATCATGGTCAGTTTTCCAGTCGCAAAACTGACCCTCCATCATCATTATTTGCCTCCAATCACCAAGCCAATTTTCGATCCAACTTGCCAACTTGCCGTGCATCCCAAGGGCACTGATCTTTCGGAGAAGCCTTTCATGTCAAAGCTTTCCTGAAGTCCATGTAGGCCACTTAACTGCATGGACTACAGTAAGGCTTTGACATGAAAAATACATCTGTTGCCTTGTCAAAACAGTCAGACAAATTGGTCAGACACAATCTCCCCCTAATGGAGCCATGCTGACTATCTTTGATTAACCTCTGCCTTTGCAAGTGTCAATTAACCTGTAATAGACATGCCCCAACAAGATCACTCAAAGTAACAGCAATACTACATTCCTGATGCACCAGCAGTACAACGGTGAATCTCACTGTGACATTGATACTCAGGCACTGCTGCTCATTGTGGCAGATATTATAACACTGCACTTGCTGTGACATAGGCACTACTGCAGTGATGGTCATTGTAACACGGGGACAATGACACTGCTACAGAACAGAATACAGTACTACAACTCTGGCACGTTGACACTGGTACTTCGGCACTGATTCTTACTGTAACACAGGTATTACCACAGAAATACTATGTCTCTGAGATTCACCATGATCAATGTTCTACATCACTGGTACATTGACAAGGTAGTACAGAGTACAGAACCACCACTAACTGAGACAGAGACACTATTACAGTGATTCTCACTGTGACACAGACACTACAATAGTGATTTGCTGTGATATAGACAAGCTACACTCTCACTGTGACACAGGCAGTGCCACACTGACTCTCACTGTGACACAGACATTATTGTAGTGATTCTCACTGTGACATGACACTACAATAGTGATTCACTGTGACAGACACTACAGTAGTGACTCTCACTATGACACAGACACCACTACAGTCTTACTGTGACACAGACACTACAGCAGTGACTCAATGACATAGACACCACCACAGTCTCACTGTGACACAAACACTACAGTAGTGACTGTTACTGTGACATAGACACCACTACAGTCTCAGTGTGACACAGACACTACAGTAGTGACTCTCACTGTGACACAGACACTATTGCAGTGACTTTCACTGTGACACAGAGACTACAGTAATGACTCTCACTATGACACAGTTACCACTACAGTCTCACTGTGACACAGGCACTATTGCAGTGACTCTTGCTGTGACACAGTGGAGTTATTGTTTCAGGTTGATGACTCTGCATCCAGCTCTGAAGGGTCTTGAACCTGAAACATTAACTCTGTTTCTCTCTCCACAGATGCTGCCTGACCTAATGAACATTTCCAGCATTTCTCTTTATCAGATTTCTTGCACCTGCAGTCTTTTGCTTTTCAGTTGTGAGGAAAGACCGGCGAGGTTGGGCCTTTTCTCCTTTGGAAATAAGTTTAATGAAAGCAGGCTTATGTACTTAAGCCTACTTATGTACTACAGATGTTCAAACGTACGAGGGGTTTGGACAGAGGAAATAGGAGACTATTTTCTGTGACGGAGCGTGGTAATCAGAGGGAGCCACTTCATGTAACTGGCAATATAAGTCACGGAAGGTTTAGGAACATTCCTTGTTACACCTCGAGATCAGGGAACTTCTACCGGAAGTGCTGGCGGAAACAGATTCAGGAGTAATTTTTAAAAAGGAACTGAATAAACGCTTGTAAAGAAAATTAAATAAATGAGTCTATGGGGAAAGAGCAGGAAAATAGGTCTAATCGGACAGCCAAGAGATAACCACAGAGGGGGTCAAATGAATTCCTTTGGGAGCCCTCTGCCGTGCTCTGAGCTGAGTTTATCTGTAATAAGGTGGGTTCTGCTGGAATTATTCATCTAGGGTTGTAATTGGACAAAGCTTGAGGAAAATAAACTTTGGTCTGCCTCCTCTTCTGAGGATTAGCCAGCTGATTCTGAGGACTATAGCCATCACTCTCCCGTTCCCAGGACTTTGTCAGTAAGTGAAACAGAAGTCCGACGAGTCCCCAGCTGCCATCCACAGCGACTTCCTGAGGAGAGCAGGCTGCAGGAAAGGTGTGTGTCCTGCCCTCTGTCAACCACGGAGACAGCACATCCTATCCCTTTGTGCTCGATGCTCCACGAATAAACTGCAGCAATTGTGGCTTTAATTCCCTTGGGGTGTTGCTGGCAAGACCAGCATTTATTGTCCATCCCCCACCGCCCCCGAGAAGGTGGGAGTGAGCCGCCCTTCAGAGCTGCTGCAGTCCTTGCAGTGAAGGTGCCCCCACAGGGATGACCCCCTGACAAGAATAGTTTCTGGGGCGTGGTAAAGACTGGCTTGGCATTTTTTCCATGCCTTCTCCCCCTGACCCTGACTATTTTCTCTGATGAAGGAATCTCGACCAGGGGCTCTAATTAGAACCAGATCCAGCCAGGAGTGAAGTCGGGGATAACTTTACATGCAAGGGCTGATCCAGGAGTCTGGGCTGCCTTTACTTTCTCACGTTCGAATCCTCATCCGTTCTCTGATAAAGACCAAAGCACAGTTGGACCTCAGCTCCAAGGCTAAGCATCCCTTCAACAGGTCCTGCATACAGCTGTGGTGTCTCTGTAACCCTTCTCTCTGCTGAGTCAGGTTTGTCAGCACCACAGTTCCAGCTAAGTCCATGTGTCTCCAGTGTAGAATGAGCAGCTCATAACCCTTCACCTCTCAGTGTCAACTAGTTCACATTAATCCAGAATAAACTGTAATCTTCTTCGAACTAATTAACCTTCAGTCCAGTGACGAGGTGGGATACAGCGGGGTGATCAATTCCAATTGGTGCCCCTGTCTTCACTGAGCTGAACTCCCTGTCACTTCCGTGGACTTATCTTCACCTTGACCTGTCCTGGTCACTTATGCAAACAACCAACCCTCAAAGCCACTCTTTAGTGATTGTAAGCCTTGTGTGAATCTGTTTGCTCATTTCTTCAACTACACAGATCACACACTCCTCTTCTCCAACTTCCTCCAAGGTTGGGATAAATGGTTTCACTTTCTACTCATCCAGATTTGTTCCGATGCTGGTCTGTTCACAGATAATCATTTAAAGTTGCAGGCCCATGAATGATAGAGAAATGGAGGGCTATGTGGGAGGGAAGGGTTAGATAGATCTTAGAGCAGGATAAAATGTCAGCACAACATTGTGGGCCAAAGGGCCTGTACTGTGCTGTAGTGTTCTATGTTCTATGGGTCCCGGAGAGGGGGAGGTGAGAAGGGGTGTTGAGGGAGAAGATAGAAGCACGCACCACGGTGCAGAACCAACCAGGGGCAATGGGACTTGATACAGACACAACCCTTCTAGGGTCTGCAGCGGTGTCAGCTCAGAGGCCCCTTGATGAGGACCCAGTGAACAGCCACAACAGTCCTGCTTCAGACTGTGAGTATTGGAAGTAGTGGAACTGATCTCGGCCTGGTTTTCAAACTGGCGAAGCTGCTCGGAACGACCAAGGCAGACTTGACGTTGGTTCTGGGACTCTGACAGGGCTGGTAGAGCCTCTACCTCACAGAACCAGTGATCTGGGTTCAATCCTGACCTCCGGTGCTGTCTGTGTGGAGTTTGCACGTTCTCCCTGTGACCACATGGGTTTCCCCCGGGTGCTCCAGTTTCCTCCCACATCCCAAAGACATGTGGGTTGGTAGGTTATTTGGCCGCTGTAAATTGCCTCTAGTGTCTGAGTGAGTGGTGGAAGCTGAGGGGAGTTGATGGGAATGTGGGGAGAATAAAAAATGGGATTAACATAGGGTTAGTGTAAATGGTCGGCATGGACTCGGTGGGCCGAAGGGCCTATGCTGGATCTCTCTGTGACTCCAGGCTTGGGTGATGGACCAAAAACTGTGCCTCTGCTCTGAGGGATCCTGTATCATTGGGCAGCTTGTCTCAGACTCAGGGCCCGAACATAATGTTGCTTTGGTGATGGCCGCACACCATATTGGCACAGCTGGACAGGGCCAAGGCAGCCTGGATCCACTCCGGTCTGAAATAATATTCCAAACAGGTCCCAAACTAATTTCTGGCTCTGAATTTACAAATGTAACAGGGACTGAGGGTCCCAAACCTGAATGTGTGTGTAAAAGGGACTGTGTGTGTAACAGGGATGTATGTGTAACAGGGACTGTGTGTAACAGGGACTGTGTGTGTAACAGGGACTGTGTGTGTAACAGGGACTGTGTGTGTAATAGGGACTGTGTGTAACAGGGACTGTGTGTGTAACAGGGATTGTGTGTGTAATAGGAATGTGTCCCAACCCACATGACTGACAGCCTCAGGAATGAACAGGTGAAGGGAAGGAAATGGGAGGAAGGTGCAGGTTGGGTGTGTATTTTCCATATTTATTGGTGTGATGGTGTATTACCTACAATCTGCACTTCAAATGTGAATGAATAATTCTCCCAGCCTTTGTGTCTGACTTCGGGCAGTAACTGACCCTGTGCTGGGCACAGAGATCGAGCAGACCAGGGCAGTGCTGAAGCAGAGCCACTCGCACTGACCCACCTCACTCCCTGGGTCCGGAGGTCCACAAACTGCTGCATCAGTGGACAGTGCAGTTCACAGCAACATAAAACACCTCCCCTGCAATCAGCTTGGAGCTGCTGCCAACAACTGGTATTTAACAGCTGCACTCGCCGCTTTTCCCCACTGTTACATAACACTGACCCTTACTGGGGGACGGGTCCCACACACATTGACCCTCACTGGGGGATGGTCCCACACACACACTGACCCTCACTGGGGGACGGGTCCCACACACACTGACCCTCACTGGGGGACGGGTCCCACACACACTGACCCTCACTGGGGGATGGTCCCACACACACACACACACACACACACACACACACACACACACACACACACACACACACACACACACACACACACAGACCCTCACCGGGTCTTCAGCTACAGAGTGTGTTGTAGCAGTGTCCTGTTGTGCATTTACTCATTATCCACACCTTTGCACGTTCTAGCAGGGGTTAACCTGCAGAGTCCTAATGCTCATCTCTGTTGTGTTCTGTAGCCAGAACAAGATGGACAATGAACATCCTGACACTAATACAGAGGACTGAAGGAAAATGAACAAACTACAAGTGTTGGCAAAATGTTCGACAATCAAACAAAAACAGATGTGATTTAATTAAAACTTTCACCTTTGCAAAAATACTGGAGCGGAAATAAGTCAAAGACCAGAGACACAAACTAACTCCACTCTCAGACTCACAACACAGGAAGTCTGTCCCTCTCAGGGTCAATCGCATTTTAAGTTATAAAACACATGCAAGCAAAACACCGAACAAGTTATGCCACAGAAAACAGAAGCCTTGGTTTACCTTCTCTGCTTAACCCTTCGCTGGAGCCCTGTGTGAGGTGTACGAGGCAGGAGAGCTGGCTGAAGCTGCAGCTCTCTGTAACACCCAGCGCTCTGTGCTGGATGCACAGTCAGGCAGCACCAGCCTGTGTGAGTGAGGAGACGACACTGGTTACAGCCCCAGGAGGTGGGCCCCTCTAACTATTGGTTTGGGCCTGTCTGACATCAAGCGGAGTGAGGCTACATGAGATGTCAATCCTTCCCTGAGTCTTGGGCAGCTTCAGGAGTGCTGACTCTTGTAGTCCAGCTCCTTCAGAAGCTACAGGCTAAACCTGCTGCAATTAACCATTGCAAGCCGCTCATCTCCAGGGATAAGGAGGGCAGGCTGAAGATCAGCTCGCCACCTTAAAGAAAACCAAATCAAATATAGCTCCGCGTATTAACCCCTTCACCACCAATACAACGCCTTGGAATTACATTGTGCTTTTAACATAAGAAAATTGTCTTAAGGCCATAAGATACAGAAGCAGAATGAGGCCATTCAGCCCTTTGAGTCTGCTCCACCATTCAATCATGACTGATTTTTTTTTTGACCCAATTCTCCTGCCTTCACAAGATTTATGAGAATGGTACCAGGACTTGAGGTTGGGCAGGCGAGGACTTTATTCCTTGGTGCACAGGAGACTGAGGGGGTGACCTTATAGAAGTGTATAAAATCATGAGGGACATGGATAGGGTGAATGCACAGAGTCTTTTTCCAGGGAAGGAGAATCAAAAACTAGAGAGCACAGGTTTAAGGTGAGAGGGGAAAGATTTAAAAGGGGAAACTTCTTCACACAAAGGGTGGTGGGTATACGGAACGAGCTGCCAGAGGAAGTGGTTGAGGCAGATACAATAACATTTAAAAGACACTTGGACAGGTACGTCGATAGGAAGGACTTAGAGGGATATGGGCCAAACACAGGCAAATGGGACTAGCTTAGATGGGTATCTTGGTCGGCATGGATGAGTTAAGCTGAAGGGCCTGTCTCTGTGCTGTATTGGTCTACAACTCTCCACAGGCGAATTACTAAGTACGAGGCACATGGGGAGATGTTGGGGGAGATGATCAAAGAAGTGGGGATTGGGGAAACCTCTGGCCCTTCCGTTGGGATCTCCTCCTCCCCGGTGGCTCATTGGGAACTGCAGTCCGTGCCTCATCCTCCTCCATCTTGTCTGCTCCATTCTGCCCACTGGTGACACCTTGCTGATGCGATTGAGAGTTGTGTGCTGAGGTCCGGTGTGATGCCCTCCTCAGAAGCAACACTTACTTAAATACAGAGACATAAGAGACTGCAGATGCTGGAATCTAGAACAACAAACTGCTGGAGGAACTCAGCGGGTCGGGCAGCATCTGTGGAGGGAAATGGACAGTCGATGTTTCGGGTTGAGACCCTTCACCTGGACTGCAGAAACCACAGAGAGGGAGCAGTGAGAGAGGGTCTCACAGAACCCCCGTCGAAGAGAGAAGGAAACCTTCTTCAAAGTGGGCAGGCATGGTAGTGTAGCGGTTAGCGTAATGCTTTACAGCGCCAGCGACCCGGGTTCAATTCCGGCCCGCTGTCTGTAAGGAGTTTATACATTCTCGCCGTGTCTGCGTGGGTTTCCTCCGGGTGCTCCAGTTTCCTCCCACATTCCAAAGACGTACGGGTTAGGAAGTTGTGGGCATGCTATGTTGGCGCCGGAAGCGTGGCGACACTTGCGGGCTGCCCCCCCACCCAGAACACTTTGCGCAAAAGATGCATTTCACTGTGTGTTTCGATGTACATGTGACTAATAAAGATATCTTATCTCATCTTATACCTTGAAGAGACCAGACCACTCCTCCAACCTCCCCCCACTGTGACACCCCCACCCCCCACACCACCAAATATCAAGCCACGGTTTCTCAGACCCTCACTTAGCCAATCTTCCCTCCAACCTCATGGACCCCAACCATACAAAGGCCTCCTCTGTCTCCACCTCCATCCCAAGATCCACAAGCATTTGGATCTGTTCCATCATTTCCATCTGTTCTCGCCCCACCCAATTCATTTCTCCCCTCAACTCTTGGTCCAGTACGTCGACGACAGCATTGACGCTGCTTCCTGCACTCATGCAGAACTCGAAAACGTCATCACTTTTGCCGCCCTCACCTTCACATGGCCCATCTCTGAGACCTCTGGATCTCCCCAATCTCCAGCACATGGGGCAGGCTAGCCATCAGCATCCACTACAAGACCACAAACTCCCACAGCTACTTTGACTATACTTCCTCCCTGTCTCCTGGAAGGACTCCTTTCCATTTCCCCAGTCCCTCCGTCTCCATTATATTTTCCCTGATGATGAGACATTCCACGCATCTGCGTCTGAAATGTCTTCCATCCTCCTGAACTGTGGCTTCCCCTCGACCTTAATAGGCAGAATCCTTGACTGCATCTCATATATCATCCACACCTCTGCTCTCATCCCTTCTCCTCCTGGACAGAGTAAGAACAGAATTCCCTGGTCCTTATCTTTCACCCCGCCAGCCTCCACATTCAATAGATCATCCTTTACAATTTCCACCAGATTCCACCAGCAGACACACATTCCCCTCCCCTCCCCTTTCAGCATTTTGAAAGAACCGCTCCTTTGAAGACTCCCTGGTCTGCTCTTCCATCCCCGTCAACATCCTCATCTTGTGGCACTTTCCCATGCAGCCATAAGAAATCCAACACTCGTCCTTCTCACGTCTTCCCTTCCCATCATCCAGAGATCCAAACAGCCCTTCCAGGTGAAATACCAATCGAGTGCAGTGCATTTGGTGTTCGCAATGTTGTCTCCTCTCTGTTGGAGAAACCAAATGCAGATTGGGTGATCATTTTACAGACCACCTCTGTCTGGTCTACAGGAGAGGACTGTGTATGTAACAGGGACTGAGTTTCCTGAGTTTCTGCTTGCCTGGCATTTTAATTCACCATCCCCATCCCATTCTGACCTTTCTCTCTGTGGCTCCTGCACACAAGGTTCAACATAGATCATAGAGTCATAGAATAATACAGCACAGAAACAGGCCCTTCAGCCCAACTCGTCCATGCCGACCAAGTTGCCCATCTGTGCTAGTCCTATTTGCTCACAGTTGGCCCATATCCCTTTCCTATCCATGTACCTGTCCATGTAATTGTCCTCGCCTCAACCACTTCCTCTGGCAACTCGTTCCATATACCCACCACCCTCTGTGTGAAGAAGTTGCCCCTCAGGTCTCTTTAAATCTTTCCCCTCTCACCTTAAACCTATGCCCTCTTGTTTTTAATTCCCTTTCCCTGGGAAAAAGACCGAGTGCATCCACCCTATCTGTGCCTCTATAAGGTCATCCCTCAGTCTCCTACGCTCCAAAGAATAAAGTCCCAGCCTGCCCAACCTCTCCCTGTTACTCAGGCCCTCAAGTCCTGGCAACATTCTGGTAAATCTTCCTTGCAATCTTTCCAGGCTTAATGATGGCTTTCCTATAACAGGGTGACCAGAAGTGTGCACAATACTCCAACTGCAGCCTCACTGACACCTTGTACAAGTCTGAGGGACAACACTTCAAGCATTTTCTGTTTTTATTCCAGATTTCCAGCATCTGCAGCTTTGTGACTTTCACCTCTCTCATATCTCTACCTTTTCCTCCTTTCTCCCCAACGATTGTGTCTCTAACACCCCTCCTCGCCTCTTTAACTGCTTCCAGTTTCTTCGTCCCTGTCATTTTCACCATTAACTTCTAACCTCTCCATTCTCCACCAGAAAAGCCTCCAAAGGAACACAGACCCAATCGATCTCCTGTTCCCACAATGAACAACATCCTCTTTGACTCAGTCACTTCCTCCAAGTAAGAGATGTTGCCATGGGAACTGGCATAGGTCCTGGCTGTGTTTGATTTTTCATGGGATGCACGAAGCGTTCTTTATTCCGGCCCCACTCCAGTCCCTCCCTCGTCTCCAGTGCTGTTTGACCATTGTGAGAAGCCATTTCCTGCTCCGTCAGAACTGAGAATGCCACCAACTTCTGCTTCAGATTTCCACCCTTCCCTCACCTGGCCAACAGGCCCCTCAGTCGTGTCTGTACCCCTGCCCTCACCCTGGCCAAACATGTTCTCCTGCTCACCTCTCCCTGTCCCCATCCCTGCGCCCACGGCAGCTTTCACATTCTGGAATCTTCCTCTGCCATTTCTGTGCGATGGCCCCTTTCTCCCCTCCTCTCACTTCCTGTTCTCCAAATGAACAATTTCCTCCCTGGTCAACTCCTCAGTCACGACCAAAATCCTCCCCCCACCCCTCCTCCCCATGGAATCTTCCTGTGCACTCTCAAAAGATGTATTTCACGGCCCTTTAGCTCCTCTCCTGCCATCCTTCCAAACCGAACAGCAATTGGTTTCAGTCTAGGGCATTCCCGGGGAAATTTTTATTCTTAAAATGACACAGGAGGCCATTCTGCCCAAATGGTCCATGCCAACTCTCAGGGGGACAATCTTGTTGGTCCCATTCCCACTACACCAGCAGGTGATATTTAACCAAGGCCCCATCTGTTCTGTCACATGAAAGATGGACCAGGTAGCCAACCCCAGGCCAACAAGACAGCCTGCAAATGCTGGAAATCTGAAGCAACGCACACAAAATGGTGGAGGAACTCAGCAGGTCAGGCAGCATCTATGGAGGGAAACTAACAGACAACATTTCAGGCTGAGCTCAGTCCTGAAGAAGAAGGGTTATTTCCCTCCATAGATGCTGCCTGACCTGCTGAGTTCCTCCAGCATTTTGTGTGCGTTGCCCCAGGCCAACATTATCTGTTTGTGGGATCTTGCCGTGCACAATTTGCCTGCCTCATTTCTTACCTTGCACTAGGGACCACGTTTCAGACACTCCAGTTTTCATTTGGCCCTGAGGTAATGAAGATAATAAAAGAGATGCAAGTCTTTCTGTCTTCGTAAGCTGTCTGTGAAGCCTGATGTTGTTTCCTCCACATCTGGGAGACCAGACTTAGTTTGGGGGATGCCCGTGCAGTCCAGTGGCTGACGCCAAGTTTCCAGTTGCCTTTCACTCTAATTCTCCGCCCCACTCTCATTCTGACCCCTCTGTCCTGCACTGCACCATTGACGCTTGCTATGAACTGGACTGACACCACTTCATCTGGACTGAACACCAAGTCCAACAGTTCTCGATTGTAACCACATCCCAATCGCTTTGGAAAGCACCCGCTATTCCCAATTTAGATCCAACTGGACCCTTCACTCTTTCCTTATTAAAAGCATTCCTAGACCCACCTGCCTTTCACCATCACTCTCAGCAGCTTTGTGTGTAAGACCAGAACACATGGGTTTAAGGTGAGGAGTAAGAGGTTTGGAGAGCATCTGAGGGAGAACTTTTTTCACCCAGCGTGTGTTTGAGGTCCAGGCCACACTGCCTGAGGGGCAGTGGAGGGAGAGACCCTCACGACATTTAAAAAGTATTTGGATAAGCACTTGAATTGTCAAGACATTGTAAACTACAGACCAAGTGCTGGTAAATGGTATTAGTAGAGATGGCTACTTGATGGTCAGCATGGGCTTAAGGGCCTGTTTCTGTGCTGTACGCCTCTATGACTCGAATCTCTCCACCTCATCTCAGACCTTTGCTTTGTTCCATCCTCTCCAGATTTACCGTGAACAATGATGAACAGTCATTTAGCCAAAACATTAACTCTGTTTCTTTCCCTACAGGTGCTGCCTGACCCGCTGAGTGTTACCAGCACCTCCTCTCGACTTGCTTTGCCTGTAGAGTTCTTGTGCTTACTGTGAGCTCTGCCAGGTGATATAAAAAGGCAGACCTGTCCTTCCTTGCTTAAACAATGAGTTGGTGGTGAGGGGGGCGGGGACAGGGAAGGTGGACAAGAGGGACTGTTGCCTCCAGCTGAGCTGCCAGAAGTTAGTCCCTGGAGTATGGCACGGCAGACGGAGTCAGGGAGAGCATGGGGCATTCAGTAGGGAGGTGATTCAGGCAAAGGGGGCCTCTTACATCCCCTCATTGAGCCAGCGTCATCTTCCCCTCTCCCTCACTCCCATAGATCTCGTCTCTACAGAGGGAGGTGAAGGGTTGAGGGCAAAGCAATGACAGATGGAATTTAATCCTGATGCTAAGTGACTGGCAGTTTTGAGGAACAGAGGGAACTGAAGGTGGCAGCCCATTTGGTGAAGAAGGCAGACAGGGTGATCGCCTTCAATAGCCAGGGCAGAGAACGTAAGATCAGGGAGGTCTTTATTAAACATAGTTGGGCCACAGGTGGAGTATTGTGTACAGTCCTGGTTGCCACACTATAGGAAGGACAGTGCACAGGGGAGGGTGCAGAGGAGATTCACCAGGAAGTTTTCCGGGACGGAGGGTTTCAGTAATGAGGACAGACTGGAGAGGGTGGGCTTGTTGCGGAGGAGGCTGTGGGGGGAGCCTGATTCGGTATGTAAAATTATGTGGACCATAGAGGGGGGTCGATCATGGGAAACTTTCCCCCATAACAGAGGTGTCAAAAACTAGAAGATGTTAGTTTAAGGTGAGGAGTAGGAGGTTTCAAGGTGATCCAAGGAAAAGTCTTTTCACCCATAGGGTGGCTGGAATCTAGAAGGAGTTGCCTGAGACTGCTGGAGGCAGAGACTCTTACAACATTTAAGATGTATTGAGACAAGCATTAGAATTGACAAGGCTTAGAAAGGCAGCAGAAAGTGCCAGTAAATGAGATCAGTGGTCAGCATGGACATAGAGTCATAGAGTACCACAGCACAGAAACAGGTCCTTTGGCCCATCCAGTCCATGCCGACCTGATCTTCTGCATAGTCCCATCTACCTGCACCCAGACCATATCCCTCCAAACCCCTCCCATCCACGTACCTAACCAAACTTCTCTTAACTGTTACAATTGAACCTGCATCCACCACTTCTGCTTCCACACTCGCACCACCCTCTGAGTGAAGAAGTTTCCCCTCAGATTCCCCTTAAATATTTCACCTTTCTAGTTCTAGTCTCACCCAACCTGAGGGGAAAAAGCCTGCATGCATTCACCCTATCTATACCCCTCATAATTTAGTATACCTCTATAAGATCTCCCCTCATTCTCCTGTGCTCCAGGGAATAAAGTCCTAACCTATTCAACCTTTCCCTATAACTCAGGTCCTCAAGTCCCGGCAACGTCCTTGTAAATTTTCTCTGAACTCTTTCAAGCTTATTGATATCTTTCCTGTAGGTGGGTGACCAGAACTGCACACAATACTCTAAATTTGGCCTCACCAATATCTTGTACAACTTCAACGTAACATCCCAACTCCTGTACTCAGTGCCCTGATTTATGAAGGCCAAAGTGCCAAAAGCTCTCTTAATGACCTTATTTACCTGCGATGCCACTTCCAAGGAATTATGGACCTGTATTTCCAAGTCCCTCTGTTCTACCACACACCTTGGAGCCCTACCTTTTGCTGTGCAAGTCCTACCCTGGTTTGTCCTCCCAAAGTGCATCACCTCACACTCGTCTGCATTTGACATGTTGGGCAGCAAGACCTCATCCATGCTCTTTTGGTCTCCACCTTGTCACAGACTACCCACCCTTTGTTCTCACCACCCCTTCCTCTTCTCCACAGTTTAAAACAATTTGATGCAGTCCAGACGAAAAGGTCATTGACCTGTGACGTTAACTGTTTTTCTCTCCACAGGTGCTGCTTGACTACTGAGTATTTTCAGCATTTTTGGCTTTCATTCCAAAGCACTGAGCATCTTTCCAAGAGGATGTGTGTTAAAAATTTACATTAGCTTAGACCAGCACAAAGGGTGGTGTGGAAAATTTTGTCCTCAAACAAATGCTGAGCAGAATATTAAGTTATGGTAAGGCACTACAATCAACATCAGGTTACATTGCCCCCTTCTCAGTCTATATTTTAGAAGCTGTTTTATCTGTGACAATGTGAACATCTGGCTGAAGTTGGTCTACAAACAGCACTCTCAGATGTGAGCCAAAACTCCCAGCTGTGACAACCCTAAAGGACCCGTGAAGGAGAGAAGCAACACGCTGTGTGCAGTGTGACTTCCCTCTCAGTTGGATGCGACTTCAGTCACAGCTTAGACAACACAATGGCACTCTGTTCCGTGTGCAGCCCCTGAGGAATATCTATCAAAGGAACAACACACACAAAATGCTGGAGGAACTCAGCAGGTCAGGCAGCACCTATGGAGGGAAATAAACAGTCGACGTTTTGGGCCGAGACTCTTTTTTTTAATAATAAACGTTTATTCACTAAAAGCACTACAAAAGACAACCAGTGTCAATACACTACATCTAATACAGAAAAGAAGAAACTAAGCAACGACATACCACGGTAGAGAATGGAAACTAATACTAACGAAACACACACGCGACGCTACACCCGTTAATGCGACACGCGACACTTCAAATAAGAATCGCGTTCATACTGTCCACGACACACGCGATCCCCTGAGGGGCCCACCGAGCGCGGAACTCAGCTAGGGTGCCTGCGGAAACCGCGTGCTCCCTCTCTAAACACAACTGCGCGCGCACGTAAGCGCGGAAGACGGGCAGGCAGGCCGACCTGCCGGTACCCTCAGCCACCCGCCGCCGCGTCCCGTGGATGGCCAGCTTGGCCAGGCCCAGCAGGAGACCCACCAGGAGATCCGCCGCGCGCCCCTCCCCGCGCCGGACTGGGTGCCCGTAAACCAACAGTGCCAGGCTGAAGTGTAACCAGAACTTCAGCAGCAGCCCCCGCAGATACTCGAAGAGGGGCTGCAACCTTGGGCCGAGACTCTTCATCAGGACTGGACAGGAAGAGGGCAGAAGCCAGAATAAGAAGGTCAGGGGGAGGGGGAGGAGCACAGGCTGGCAGGTGAGAGGTGTCCAGGTGGGAGGGGGAAGGTAGGTAGGTGGGCAGGGGGGGGGAAGATGTAATAAGCTGAGAGGTGATTGGTAGAAGAGGCAAAGGAACTCGGTGCTCTGAACTAAACCCTTCACTAAGCTTTGTGCCTGGCACAAGAAGCAAAAAATCAAATTGGTTCTTCAACCTACATTTATTGAATGCCATCGCATCCTCTGTACATTCTGATATGTTTCAGAATAGACAGCTTCTGAAGTGCAGTCATGTTGTAATGTCCACATGGTAGTCAATTTGCTCTCAGCACGAGTTCAGTCAACATCATGATAATGGCTGGATAATTTGTTCTTGGTTATGTTCTCCTACCAGGAGATCTTTCATCTACATACTTTGCAACCTTCTGGAATGAACATTGAATTCTACAACTTCAGGTATCTCTCTCATTGTTTCCCATCATCACACTGATGTCCCTTTCTCAACCTGTTTCTTTAAAATGCCTCGGTTCTCACGTTCCCTTTCACCTGATCTGTCCTTACCTACCTCCATAAAGTCTTTTGTCTTACACCTCACTCCCTCCCCCAGCCCTGCTTCGAAAACTTAACTCCTCTCCATTATTCCCCCACTTCTGAGGATCGGTCCCTGATCCACAGAGCAAAAACCAAACTGCTTGGAGGAACTCAGCGGGTCAGGCAGCACCTGTGGAGGGAACTGGACAGTCAATGTTTTGGGTCGAGAGCCTTCAGCTGGACTGAAAGAGCAATCTTTTGTCTTCAAGTCCCATCTTCATTAAGCTCCAGATATGTCCCAAATTCCTTTCTTACCCATCCGTGTTCCGACCCTGGTGTTCCAGAGTCCAAACCCGGCTCCAGCAACATATCTGTCCCACAGTCCGGACCCTGGTCCCAGCCGCAGTCCAGATCCCTGGCTCTGACCAGACACCCTGCTCACCCTCTGGAACCCTCGGCTCACATTGTGGAATAACAAGTGAGCCTCAGGATTTCCAAACAACCGGATGCTGGATTACTGGAGTATTGCTGTACTTCCTGTTTCAGTCTGTGTCTAGCCCCACCGAGGCCAAGGCAGTGGAAATTCTCAACCGTTGGATCATTGTCTTTAGCCCAACCCCTTCTGGGTCAATAGCCAACTCATCACAGGCAAACACTTTGCACTCCTTTACAAATCCGCTGGAATCTGTTGAACAACAGGCCCCGCTAACACCCGGGTCATGTTGGCAGAGACAGAGGAACAAATTCAGAAGCAGTATTCCTATTTATGGAACTCCTGTTTGAGTGGAATTCTTTTTACAATGTTCCTATTTATGATCTTCCTTTCTTTTATACACCATACTCCTACACTTTTATTACAAATGTAGTGCTCTTACATAAAACGGACTGTTGTTCTTGCATTCCTCAGACGCTAATCCTAAACTGTCCTATTTGCAACTTTTCTATGCTCTTACATTCCTACCGTGACATCCATCAGTTCACTTTATGTCCCAGTTTTACTGAAATGTGACTGCGTGGTGAAGCTGATCAGCGGTTCGAGCTCTCCTGTTTACAATGGCCATGGAAAGGTCGGCCTTTTAATGAAAATGCGTTGACACGGAATTTTCTGCATTCTCGGACAGAGTGACAGCAGCAATTCCAGCTGGAAAATGTGGTGGAAGCAGCCCTGAGCTCCAATCCGGGCCTCTTTTTGTTTAATGTTGCCCGGTCAATTTTGAAGGGACATCATAAATATTTAGGTTACTTGATTTCTGGAAAATCACTGAGAATTGAGAGTTTACGACTTTCCCCATTTCAAGTTAGTCAGATTTTTATTTACGCCAATTTCAGGACGTGGGCCCTGCTGCCAAGGCCAACATTGATTGCCGCAACAACCCCTCAGATCAAACCTCACATACCCCCTCAAATCATAGATCTCAACACCACCCTCTCAGAGTTGATCCTTCTTGATTCCAGCCCTTCAAACCTCGCCCACTCAAACCCCACACTTTCAAACAGTCCCTTGCCAATCCTGTTCCTTTCTAAGTACTCCAAATCCAAGCCCTCACTTTCCATGTCTGTGACCTTTGGTATTGGTATTGGTTTATTATTGTCACTTGTACCGAGGTGCAGTGAAAAACTTGTCTTTCATACTGTTTGTACAGATCGATTCATTACACAGTACATTGAGGCAGTACAGAGTGCATTGAGGTAGTACAGAGTGCATTGAGGTAGCACAGGGTAAAAACAATAACAGAATACAGAATAAAGTGTCACAGCTACAGAGGAAGCGCATTGCAGGTACACAATGAGGTGCAAGGTCATAACAAGGTAAATTGTGGGGTCAAAACTCCATCTAATTATATAAGGGAACCGTTCAATAATCCTATCACAGTGGGGTAGAAGCTGCCCTTGAGTCTGGTGGTACGTGCCCTCAGGCTCCTGTATCTTCTGCCTGATGGGAGAGGAGAGAAGAGAGAATGACCCAGGTGGTTGGGGTCTTTGATTATGTTGGCTGCTTCACCAAGGCAGCGAGAGGTATAGACAAGAGTCCATGAAGGGGAGGCTGGTTTCCGTGATGTGCTGGGTTGTGTCCACAACTCTCTGCAGTTTCTTGCAGTCCTGGGCAGAGCAGTGGTCTTTGTCTTCAAGTCCCATCTTCATTAACCTCCAGATATGTCCCAGGTTCCTTTCCTACCGAAGGCTTCAAATTCCCGGCGTGTCTACCTTATCGCCTTCAAGCTCCACCTCTATCAATCGCTGCCTCTGTATCATCTCTACGTCAACATCAGCAAAACAAAAAGCTGGTCATTGACTTCAGGAGGCGGGGCAGTGCACATGCACCTGGTTACATCAACGGTGCTGAGGTCGAGAGGGCTGAGAGATTCAAGTTCCTAGGTGTGAACATCACCAATAGCCTGTCCTAGTCCAACCACGTAGATGTCACAGCCAAGAAAGCTCACCAGCACCTCTGCTTCCTCAGGAGGCTGAAGAAATTTGTCATGTCCCTGGTGACCCTCACCAATTTTTATAGATGCACCATAAAAAGCATCCTACCTGGATGCATCATGGTTTGGTATGGCAACTGCTCTGCCCGAGACCGCAAGAAACTGCAGAGAGTTGTGGACACAGCCCAGCGCATCACGGAAACCAGCCTCCCCTCCATGGACTCTGTCTACACTTCTCGCTGCCTCGGTAAAGCAGCCAGCATAATCAAAGATCCCACCCACCCCAGACATGCTCTCTTCTCCCCCCTCCCATCAGGCAGAAGATACAAAAGCCTGAAATCATGTACCACCAGGCTCAAGGACAGCTTCTATCCTGCTGTTATAAGATGACTGAACAAACCTCTTGTACAATAAGATATCTTCATTAGTCACATGTACATCGAAACACAAAGTAAAATGCATCTTTTGCGTAGAGTGTTCTGGGGGCAGCCCGCAAGTGTCACCACACTTCCGGCACCAACATAGCACGCCCACAACTTCCTAACCCATAAGTCTTTGGAATGTGGGAGGAAACTGGAGCACCCAAAGGCAACTCATGCAGACACGGGGAGAACGTTCAAACTCCTTACAGACAGCAGCTGGGAATTGAAGCCAGGTTGCTGGAGCTGTAAAACGTTATGCTAACCGCTACACTACCATGCCTCTTGACCTCACAATCTACCTTGTCATGGCCTTGCACCTTATTGTCTGCCTGCACTGCACTTTCTCTGTAACTGTAACACTTCATTCTGCATTCTGTTATTGCTTTTCCCTTGTACTACGTCAATGTACTGATGTGATGAAATGATCTGTATGGATGGCATGCAAAACAAAGTTTTTCACTGTACCTCGGTACATGTGACAATAATAAACCAATTTATTACTAATTCACTGGTACCAATTTACCAATTTACACTTAAACCGTTGGCTTGGTCACACCTCAGGCCCAACAATACATGGCCATTCCTACGACAGCACAGGTACCAGAAGTTGAGGAAGTCTCCTACATGATAAACAGAAGCTCCATCGAAGTCTCCATCCCTGCTAAAGCAGGCAGTGTAATCAGATGCCTACCTGGGAGATGGGATGGAATCCAGGCTGTGCAGAGACCCTGAAGGTAGTCACACATCTTCCTGCTCTGACAATTCCCAGTCTCCCGGATTCCCTGCACTTGGCCGGAGTTACGGATGGAACGACTACCCATCCATGCGCGATGATGCGAGAGATGATGTTCAGCCCAGGAGACTGTGTCAGCAGTTCAGCAGCCAGCTCCACTCTTTGTTGACCTGCTTGAATAACTTAACCCTTTCAGGCTGACTGCGCAGTTTCCCCCTGTTGTGTGAATACAACAGATCCTCGGATTATGGCAGGGATGGAACTCAGGAACAGGGCAGAGCATGTGGCTCAGCACAAAATGTACAGCAGGGATAGAACGTAGAACATAGAACAGTTCAGCACAGGAACAGGCCCTTCAGGCCCACGATGTCTGTGCCAAACATGATGCCAAATCAAACTAAATCTCTTCTGCCTGCACGTGATCCACATCCATCCATTCCCTGCATATTCCTGCTTCTGTCTAAAAGCCTCTTAAATGCCACTATGGTATCTGCCTCCACCACCACCCCTGGCAGCCCGTTCCAGGCACCCACCACTCTCTGTGTAAAAAACTTGCCCCGCACATCTCCCTCGAACTTTCCCCCTCTCATCTGAAATGTGTGTAGTCTAGTACTTGACATTTCTACCCTGGGAAAAGGATTCTGACTGCCCACCCTATCTCTGCCTCTCATAATTTTATAAACCTCTATCAGGTCTCCCCTCAGCCTCCAACACCCCAGGGAAAACAACCCAAGTTTGTCCAACTTCTCCTTATAGTTCATACCCTCTTATTCAGGGAGCCTCCTGGTGAACCTCTTCTCTACCCATTCCAGAACCCACATCCTTCCTGTAATAGGTTAACCAGAATTGCAGACAATACTCCAAGTGCGGCCTAACCAAAGTTTTATTTAGCTGAAACATGATGTCCTCACTCTTACACTCGGTGCCCTGACCAATGAAGGCAGGCGTGCCATATGCTTTCTTCACCACTCTATCTCCTTGCATGGCCACTTTCAGGGAGCTATGGACTTGAACCCCACGATCTGGCTGTACATCAATGCTGTTAAGGGTCCTGCCATCAACTGTGTACCTTCCCTTTCCATTTGACCTCCAGAAGTGTAACACTTCACACTTGCTCAGGTTAAACTCCATCTGCCATTTCTCCACTCATATCTGTAACTGATCCCAGGGCGACAATGGATAAGATGAGGCGACATAATTTTAAGGTGATTGGAAGAAGGTATAAGGGGGATGTTAGGGGTAAGTTTTTTACACAGTGAGTGGTAAGAGACTCTTAGATAGACAAATGAATGATAGAAAAAATAGGGGGCTATGTGGGAGGGAAGAGATAGATAGATCTTAGAGCAGGATAAAATGTCCGTAGAACATTGTGGGCCAAAGGGCCTGTATCGTGCTATAGTGTTCTATGTCCTATGATCTATATCCTGTTGTATCCTTCAACAATCTTTGATTTTAAGAAGACTTTGGAAGCTGAAAATTTGGAAGTTAATCCAATCAAGGCCTTTAAAATTAAGAAGGGTTTTGGAAGTAAAGTCAGTGTGTCTCCACTTGTGGGAGGAGCCATGAATATAAACTTGACCAAAAAAATCAAACTGAGGATTCAGGAAAAACATCTTCAGAGAGCACGAGATCGGTCCCTGGGATGGGGAGAGACTGGAGAAGCATTAGGAAGAAGGAAATGGAGCAAGACAGCCATTACAAACCCTCAGGTCCCACAGCTCCCTTGACTACCCACCTTGCCTCCTGGAAGGACTCCGTTCCATTCTCCCAGTGTCTCCAAGTTAAATGCTCCAATGACAACATTTTCCACATAGGTGCACCTTCTTCCTGAACTGTGGAGTCCCCCCACTGTACTGGACAGAGCCATTGACCACATCTCATCTATTCCCTGCACCACTGCTCTCACCTCCTCTCCTCCAGGACAGGGCAAGGATGGAGATTCCCTGGTCCTCACCTTCTACCCAACCAGCCTCCATATTCAACAGACCATTCTTCATAATTTCTACCAGCTTCAATAATATTTCACCGCCAGGCACATCTTCCCCTACCTTTCGAGCATTCCGAAGGGACTGTTCCTTTCGTGGCTCCCCTTCCATCCCCACCTGCCGCCCATTCTCACACCGCTTTCCACCCAACTGCTGGAGATGCAACACCTGTCCTTTGACCTCTTCCCTCCCCGCCATCCAGGGACCCAAACGATCCTTCCAGGGAAGCGGCGTTCCACTTGCATTTCTTCCTATCGTATGTACAGCATTCAGTGTTCACAACACGGCCTCCTCTGCCCTGGAGAACCAAAACACAGATTGGGCGATGGCTTTGTGGAGGGTCCGCGCTCATCGTGCGGGAGTGACTCTGAACCTTCTGTTGCCTGTCACTTTAACTCTCCAACCAATTGCCACCCTGACCCAGCTGCCTGTGGCCTCCTGGACTGCTATAACAAGGTGCAACAATAGCTTGAGAAAAGGCACCTGTGTAAGTATGTTGCAGCCCTCTGGATTTAATGTCGAATTCTAGAACTCCAGCTAACTTTGTTCTCTGTGTCAAATTGAGCCAGTTCTGCACTAGGGTACTCATCCGTATTACTGGCTCAGATCATCTCTCTCCACTGACACACTGACCTGAGGGACATTCCCCACGAACCTGCATCACACAGTGTTTCGAGTTCCTTGTGTTGTCTCCTTCTAACTGCTCTCATTAACCTATCAACCAGCTTATCACCACGGTAACCCTGGACTCACCCTCAGAGACATTTCATTTGTCCTATCCACCCCTCCTCCACTCTCCTTTCAAACTAAAACTAACTTGCTTCCTCTCCTCTCCGGTGCTGATAGGTCTTCGACCTGAAATGTTAGCTCTTATCACTTTCCCCCTCAGATGCTGCCTGACCTGATGAGCGTTTCCAGCACTTCCTGATTTGATTTCAGGCTTCCAGCATCTGCAGGGGTTTTTTTTTGATTATCATCCCAAATGCAAGGATAGAGCAGTGGAACACACTGGATACCAGAACAGCCAGGTCGGTGGCCTCTGCTTCTAGTGTAGTAGCTGTGTGATGCATGGCTGTGGTACATGCTTCTGTCCTCCCTAATTGATGGCTGCTATCATGCCACTTTCGACTAAGGGAACAGGGATAAGTTCCAACAGTAGGAACATTAAGGGGAACTGTAGTAAATTCCTTTCTACAAATCCCAGGCGGTTGTAGATGGGTCACCATCTCACTCTCAGTCACGTTCCCCGAGGGAGAAGAGTTAGCAGTTGGTGCAGGATTATCAACAATGGGACTCCAGGTCAGCTGATGTTTATCTGTATCCGGTCAACAATGAACTGTCACATGAACAGGAAAAGATTGGCTCTCAGTGGAGCCTGAGAGAGAGAGACAGACAGACAGAGCTTAGCCAAAACCGTACATGTTCCAGCAGGGCTACCTAATGCCAGGTCTTCAGCCCGAGTATACTCAGAGGGTGAGATGATGAGGGTTGACGTATGAAACAGAAACACAAGAGTCTATAGATCAACCAAGCTGCTGGGTTTGTTCTGTACATGCTGGGAAATACTATCAAGGAATTACAGATGTTGTAAAACATTATTTTACATTGGAAGCACAGCAAACCTTGTATAATACTGTACAACAGCTGGCATTCAGTTCCTTCAGAGACCACTGCATCGATGTGAGACTGGAGTTACTTAGAGGTTAATTGAAAGTCACAAAATGGTAGAACATAGAACATAGAACAGTACAACACGGGAACAGGCCCTTAGGCCCACAATGGCTCTGCCAAACATGATGCCGAGTTAAATTAATCCCTTCTGCCTGCACATGATCCATATCCCTCTATTCCCTGCACATTCAAGATAAGATTTCTTTATTAGTCACACAGTGAAACACACAGTGAAATGCATCTTTGCGTAGAGTGTTCTGGGGGCAGCCCTCTAGTGTTGCCACGCTTCCAGCACCAACACAGCATGCCCACAGCTCCTAACCCGTACGTCTTTGGAATGTGGGAGGAAACCGGAGCACCCGGAGGAAACCCACGAGGTCACAGGGAGAACGTACAAATATGTGCCTACCTAAAAGCCTCTTGAATGCCACTATTGTATCTGCTTCCACCAACACCCGAGCAGCCCGTTCCAGGCACCCGCCACTCTCTGTGTAAAACACCCACCCTGCACATCCCCTTTAAACATTCCCCCTCTCACCTTAAAGCAACGCCTTCTAGTATTTGACATTTCCACCCTGGGCAAACGATCCTGACTTTCAACCCTATCTATGCCTCTCATAATTCTATAAACTTCTATCAGAAATCTGAAATAAAAAAGAAGGTACTTTTATATGAAACATTAACTTTGTTTCTCTCTCTATGGATGCTGCCCGATCTGATGAGTACATTGTCTTGTTTCTTTTACGTTTATTCAAGACTCGGGGAGGACATCTGGTTTCTCCTCACGGGGATTAATGAACCAGTTGGGAATTCAGAACAATAAGTGTCATCAAATCCTAGAACTATTACAATACAGGATAAGACCATTTGGCCCATCCAATCGATGCTATCTCCTCATCAAGCAATCCCATCGGTCTTGTTCCCTGCTCTTTCCCAATTTCCTGAAAATTATTCTCTGTCCATTGCCGATCTGATTCCTCCTTATGCCCCCATTCCTTGATCCATCTTCTCCTGCCCCTCTCTAAACCCAACAAGGTCATATCCACCTCCATCATACCTCCTCTCAATCTTCCTTGTTCCAAGGAGAACAACCTTGGCCTCTCCAATCCAACCCTGGAGCTGAAATGCCTCATCCCTGGAACCATTCCAGTCCTTCCCCACACTCTCTCGGACCTTCACATCCTTCCTCAGGTATGGACTCTGACTTCACAATCTATCTTGTTGTGACCTTGCACTGCACTTTCTCTGTAGCTGTGACACTTTACTCTGTACTGTTATTGTTTTTACCTGTACTACCTCAATACACTCTGTACTAACCCAATGTAACTGCACTGCGTAATGAATTGACCTGTACGATTGGTATGCAAGACAAGCTTTTCACTGTACCTCGGTACAAATGGCAATAATAAACCAATACCAATACCAATATGAGGTCAGGATTGGACACAGTGCACCAGCTGTGACCTAACCAGGTCCAACATTACCTCCCTGCCTTGCTCGATGAATCTCGGGATCCCGTCAACCTCAATCACCAATCTCTTTACCCACACGGCTGTTTATGTCCACTTACATCGAGTCTCCCTGTCATTGACTACATGATACACTCCGTGCAGGAAGAGAGACCTGGACCTGAATGCACATGAATCCTGGGAAGTGGCAGGATGTGTCGGCAGAGCGGTGAGTGAAGTCGACGGGATCCTCGGATTTATAAGCAGAGTCAGGGAGGTGAAGTTGAACTTGGTTCAGTCAGGGCTGGAGGATGATGATCAGACTTTCACCTGGGACTTGCTCCAACGCCTTCTGACACATCTCCAACATCCCCTTCATCAGCCTCTGCCTTTAACACCTCACTGCTGGCTCTACCAACTTTATTGTGCTCACTTCCCAGGGCTTTCTCCACCCAGCTGCTCTGGTTCGACAACAAGAATCAACGCCAACGTAGGAATGGATACCAGGAAGAGCTGGAGAGAGGCTGTGTCCTCAGTGAGTCCTCCCTCCACCTTCCTCTGCTCTTATCTCTGCTCTCTCAGCCCTCTCTCATCCTTGGCCCCTTACACCCATGACCCTCAACATCAGGACTCCGTAGTTCCCCCAGCCTCTCCCCGTCAGTGCAAGGAGCCCACCCTGTCTGTTCCCCCACCCTCAGCCTCCACACTCTCTTGGCCCTGTGCGTCCTCACCGGTGGCCTGGAGAACACGTTCGGGGAAGACCACATCCGTCAGCTCTGAAGACTGTGGTTATCCCCACCTATCCCTCCACCTCCTCCCTCCCCAGGGGCAGAAACTCCGGTCTTTACACCCTCCTGTTCCCAACCCAGGGAGGGAGACTCAGCAATGCCCCGGAGGGGATCAGCTAATCGAGCAGGAAAAGGCCATCTGGTCTCCTGTCACCACACATGGGGCCTGGCTGGGTCAGGGCCCCCTGCTCAGTCTCCCCAGGACAGCGCCCAGCTCAGAGGCTCCTTGGGACAGGGACTGAGTCTCGCTGGGACAGTGGTCTGGCTCAGTACCTCCCTGGGACAGGGCTCCCTGCTCATTCTCTTTGGGACAGGGGCTGTTGTTGGTAGAATCTCAGATGGCGACGAGGAGGTGTACAGGAGTGAGATAGATCGGCTGGTTGAGTGGTGTCCCAACAACAACCTCGCACTCAATGTCAGCAAGACCAAGGAATTGATTGTGGACTTCAGGAAGGGGAAGTCAGGAGAACACACACCAGTCCTCATTGAGGAGTCAGCGGTGGAAAGGGTGAGCAGCTTCAAGTTCCTGGGCGTCAACATCTCAGAGGATCTATCCTGGGCCCAACACATTGATGCAATCATGAAGGCGGCACGACAGCAGCTTTACTTCATTAGGAGTTTGAGGAGATTTGGTATGTCACCAAAGACTCTTGCAAATTTCTACAGATGTACGGTGGAGAGCATCCTGACTGGTTGCATCACCATCTGGGATGGAGGCTCCAATGCACAGGATCGCAAGAGGCTGCAGAGGGTTGTAGACTCAGCCAGCTCCATCACGGGCACAACCCTCCCGGCCACTGAGGACATCTTCAAGAGGCGATGCCTCAAGAAGGCGGCGTCCATCACTAAGGACCCTCACCACCCGGGGCCTGCCCTCTTCGCGTTACTACCATTGGGGAGGAGGTACAGGAGCCTGAAGACCCACTCTCAATGTTTCAGGAACAGCTTCTTCCCCTCCGCCAGCAGATTTCTGAACGGTCCATGAAACCATGAACACTACCTCATTCCTTTTTTGTTGCACTATTTATTTATTTTTGTAATTTATAGATTTTTATGTCTTTGCACTGTGCTGCTGCCGCAAGACAACAAATTTCACGTCATATTTCAGTGATAATAAACCTGGTTCTGATTCTGATTCTGTGATTCCCTGGGACAGGGTTCTGCTCAGCCTCTCCCTACAACAGGACCTTGCTCTGAGCCACCCCCGGGACAGATCCTGGCTCAGCCCCTCCCCAGGCAGGGCTGTCAGTCTCTGATTGGGTGACGCCCAATCCGACAGTCGCCATCTGACACTGGGAGCGTCACTCAGGTCCGGCACCAGCGAGCTGCTCCCCCAGTGAGTCCAGCTCAGTATGACTCATTCAAACCCCCGACATTCCTGAACCCACTGCCCACGATCATTCCACTCCATTGTTCCCGGAATTACATCTAAGCTTGAGGATTAGAGGCCCTGTGTGTGACCAGCGATTGGATCTGGGTCCAGGCCTCTGACACATTACCCTGGGTGAGAGGCAGAGAGGGAGGGGGGCAGGGAGAAAGGATTGTGAGGGCATGGGGGCGGACAGGAATGAGAGGAGGGATTGCAGGCTAGAGGGAGGGGGAAGGGGAGATGGAGGCTGATGAGGAGGGGGAATGGAGGAGGAGGTGGGAGAGGTTAAACAGCCACACGGGAATACCTACGTTTCCCTCCAAATAACACACCACCGTCATTCAAATTACATCACTGGTTCTTCACCTGGGTCTAAATCACGGGACTGATGACGCTGTGGGAACATTCTCAGCACAGCTCATCACCACCCCCTCAAGGCCAGTTCTGATGGTCACCTGGGTTCGATCCTGACCTCCGGTGCTGTCGGTGTGGAGTTTGCACCTTCTCCCTGTGACTGTGTGGGCTTCCTCAGGGTGCTCCGGTTTCCTCCCACATCTCAAAGACATGAGGGTCGGTAGGTTAACTGGCCGCTGTAAATTGGCCCTAGTGTGTAGGTGGGTGGTAGAGTCTCGGGGGAGTGGGGAGGATTGTGAGGAGATTGGGATCAGTATAAATTGGCGGATAATGACTTGGCATCGACAATGGTCTGAGGGCCCGTTCCTGCGCTGTTGGACTCTATGGCAGGACGTGAATACAGTACACGTCAGCTGTGCACCCCATGGACTCAAGCAGATGATTTGATGTCCACTGTACAAAGCAGGGTCATCAGCAGGAAGCCACGTGGGGGTGGGGAAATGTATTTACAAGGGACAGATTGAAAAATAGAAACCAACCTGAATCTCATTTCTTGACCACATTGGCTGACAAATGTAGCCTCTTCCTGCAGCTCAGACAGATCACGTCCAGGCCAGTGAAAGTGAAGGTGGAACTCATCGCCTGACTTGGGGGCACGCAGCAGTCCATCACTGTCATCAACAACCTTGGGTATTTGGGGGATTTTCGAGGTTGGATTTGTAGTCAGGCTTCAGGTAAAATCTAACAGATGAGGTAAGACCGGGAGGGTCTGGATATCTTTTCGAGTGAGCTCAGTCTTGCTTTGTCTTTTGTTGCAGAAGCTTGTAACTTGCCAGGCGACCAAGTTTCCAATTAAACTTATTTGTGTAACGGAAGGGAGCTTGTTGTATATTCCCTCTAGTATAATCAGTTAATTCAGAGATCAGATACACGATTCTGTGGCCAGAAAGCAGTTGTATTTATAGCTTGCTGTCGTATTTTTGTGTCTTTCTGTTGAGGGAAGTGCACGAGTACTTTGGAGACATCAGGATGTTAGGGAGGTGTGGGCTGCTCTTTATTCTGTGGAGTGTTTGACAATGGAGCTCCAAGGGGAAGAGTCCAGCTGGAACCCTGTCTGGTTATAACATGTGACTCCAGTCTGCAAAACTCGCAGGGTTCTGTCCTTCAGCCGTGTCCCTCTGCACCCTGGATACATGTAACAGGATACAGAGAAAAATCGCTTGTCCTCCAATGGGTGTCAGTGATCACACCAGCATTTACTGCCCATCCCCAGTTGACTTGAAGGGTATTGGTGGGTCACCTTCAATTGCCAACTGACTAGCATTTGCCCCTCCATTTTCATCTGCTCTTTTCCCTTGTTTTTGACAGTATTTCCACTAAAACCAGTGCTCTCTCCTTCCACCACAGTCCCTATCTCCAGGGGTCACACACTGGGCATGGATTCGGCAGAAGACTAAGTTACTGTTCTATTGGATGATCTACTCCCATTGTCAGGTCTGTTCACTATCCCAGGTTGGTCCTGGACTGCAGGGTAACCCTAACTGTAACTTAGCGTTCACTTCCCACCTGCCCTGCAACACCCCACATTGGCGCGACGTTGTCACCATGATGGAAACAATCCAACCTGCTGCCTCCCTTCCTTGTTCCCTGAAACAAACTTTGGATGTGCCCCTTGCCCTAACCCCTAACTCACAGCGCTCCCTGGTCTCCCTCCTTGTACTTGTCTTCTCCGGGACCCACCTTCCGCCCCCTGACCCAACTTCCACAGAGTCCCTGACCACCTGACTCCCCTCCTGGGTTTCATGTTATCGGATATTCCGTTACAGCCACAGCATGGAAACAGGCCATTCGGCCCACCATATCCACCCTGACCATAAGATATAGTAGCAGAATTAGGCCATTCTGCCCACCATGTCCACCCTGATAAGATAAAATAAGATATCTTTATTAGTCACATGTACATCGAAGCACACAGTGAAATGCATCTTTTTGCGTAGAGTGTTCTGAGGGCAGCCCGCAAGTGTCGCCGCGCTTCCGGCGCCAACATAGCACGCCCACAACTTCCTAACCCGTACGTCTTTGGAATGTGGGAGGAAACTGGAGCACCCGGAGGAAACCCACGCAGACACGGGGAGAACATACAAACTCCTCACAGACAGCGGCGGGAATTGAACCCAGGTTGCTAGCGCTGTAAAGCATTACGCTAACCGCTACACTACCGTGACCATAAGGTAAAGTAGCAGGATTAGGCCATTTGGCCCATCAAGTCTGCTAAACTATTCAATCGGCTGTTTTGTTTTCGACCCCATTCTCCCACCTTCTTCCTGTAACCCTTAACCCTCTCACTAACCAAGAACCTATCAATCTCTGCCTTAAGTGGATTCAATGGCTTGGCCTCCACAGCCTCTGTGGCAACGGATTCACCACCCTCTGGCTGAAGAAATTCCTCCTCATCAAATGTATTTGAACCTTCTTCCTCCACGCCTCCGTACTCTGTGCTTTTAGCCTATTTTGAGCTCAGGTTCCTCCAGAAAGGATCACCAGTACAAACAAGGGACATCCCTTCATTCTGACGCTGTGCCCTCGGATCCCAGACTCTCCTACTAGTGGACCAGTGGGCCTTTGCCTACATTAACCCCATTTCCCAGCACTTGGCCCATAGCCCTCTGTGCCTAAGTGATTCAGGTGCTCGTCCAGACACTTCTTAAACGTTGACAGTGACACTGCTTCCACTGCTCTCTTGGGCAGCGTGTTCCTGGTACTCACCTCTCTCTGGGTGAAGAAGGTCCCCCTCAGATCCCCTCTAAATCTCGTACCCCTTCCCCTAAATCTACCTCCTCTAGTTTTATCTACCTCTGACATGGGAGCAAGTTTCCTGCAGTCTTGCCTGGCATTACCCCTCGTGGTTTACATGCCCCATTCATGTCCCCTCTGCTCTAGAGAAGACAGACCCAACCTCTCCAGTCTCTCCTCATGACTGAAACGCTCCGTCCCAGGCAACATCCTGGGGAATCCCCTCTCCAGCACAGTCTCATCCATCCTATAGGGTGGTGACTAGAACTCCACGCAGTGCTCCAGCTGAGGTCTGACCAACGTTGTATAAAGTTGGAGCATAACCTTTAGTGCCCCAACTAATAAAGCCCACTGTCCCAAATGTCCTCTTAACCGTGTTATCTACCTGCGTTGTCACCTTCAAGGATCTTTGAACTTGCGCACCGTCCTCAATATTCCGCAGGGCCCTACCATTCCTGGTGTATGTTCTAGCCTCTTGGTACTCCCAAAGTGCACCACCTCACGTTTATCAAGATTAAACTCCATCTGCCAATTCTCAGCCCATTTCACCAACACATCGATTTCACCCTGTAACCTAAGACTACACTGCCAATAACTCCACCAATCTTTGTGTCATCTGCAAACTTACCGATCATGTCTCCTACATCCACATCCAAATCATTGACAATACATTACAAACAGCAAGGGTCCCAGCACCAATGCCAGCAGAATGCCACTAGTCACAGGCATCCAGTCACATAAACAACCCTCTACATCACCCTCCATGTCCTATTGCCAAGCCAATTTTGCATCCAACTTGCCCTGGATCCCATGGATCTTTTCAACTAATTCTCTCCTCAGGCAATCGCTCCTCCTTTTTTAATTGGCCATGGCTGTTACACCTCTTTTGAAACAACATAACACAAGTCTTCTCTCTTGGCAGAGCGCTGACCTCTCCAATTTCCTCTCCCTCATCTGCTGCACTCTCCTGAAGCAGTGCTCTTCTTCCCTGTCCACCTCCCAACTGTATTTCAGCCCCCGGGAGTGCCTGACCACCCTAGTCAAAGTTACTCCTTGCATCCTGTGGAAACGAGGAAAGTGACCCACCTGACCCGTCTGAGAAGTTTTACCGGCTGATTACACTGTCCACTTCCCTCCTCCTGGCATCGGACTTTGGGATGCCTTCACCTGGATCCACTTCCGGAGAGTCACCGACAGTGGCTTCCCTTCCTCTATTTGCCCAGTCACCTCACCATTCCCCAAGTGTCTATCCTTTCCCCGCTGATTCTTCAGCCAAAGGTTGATGTTGGTTTCCGTGTGAGACACTGCCTCACCACTACACACTGACAAACACCGCAGTCTCCAACTTGTCAGATTCTGCCTGTTGGATGAGCAGAACTTTCCTTCTGTTCTAAACAGCTGTGGCCATCCTCAGTAAACCCCTCAAAGCCTCCACTTCCTAGTCATCGCCCTCTCTCCCCCGCAACCCTGGAATAGCTCCCTACCTTTCTGTCATACTTGCCCCAGACGTGAGATCAGACTGCGCCACTAGTGCGCCGAATTCTGCTTCTGTGACATCAGCCAACCCCATCCTGGCAACAATCCTCTATTGCTTAAACTGCATTCCCAGCCTCTGAACTGATTGCACTCTTACCTGGCTTTTTGCATTGGACTTCCAATAACTTTTCTCTGCATCCTAGTTTGTAAAGGTGGTGTTTGCCCATCACTCCATGCTGACCTACACTGAGATAGAGAGATACAACACAGAAACAGGCCCTTCAGCCCCACGAATCTGTGCTGACTGCCAGCCACCCCATTATAGTCCTGCACTAATCCCATCTTATTCTCCCCACAGTCTCATCAACTCCCCCCAGATTCTACACTTCACCGACACACCAGGGGAATTTACAGTGGGTCAATTAACCCACCAATCCGCATTTCTTTTGGGATGTGGGAGGAACCCAGAGCACCTAAAGGAAACCCACAGGGTCACTGGGAGAACATGCAAACTCCACACACACACAGACAGAGAGCAGGATTGAACCCGGGTCTCTGGCATTGTGAGACAGTGGCCCTACCTACCGCGCCACTGTGGCACCCCACATTGCTTCCCAGTTGGGCAATGTCCCAGTCTAAAGTTATTTCTGGCCTGCTGCACCTCCCCTCATTGAGCTGCTCTCCAGTCGATGGCCACACCTCCAGCTGCCAAGATGATAAACTCTGTAATTCCTGCCTTAGATCTTTCTGACTCTCCAGTACCTGGGGCACCTGTCCTAATATCACCTTACGTGATCAGTGCTAACTTTTGTTAGTGCACCCATCTAGCAAACTGGATGATCCTCCAATGTCAAGGTTATTACCTAATCCCTTAATTATTCCATGTATCTACATGGCAATAGAAGGAGGTCAGTGCTGGCTCACAGAGCAATCTCATTCTCCCACTACTTTACCTTGTCACCCATTCTCCCCACATTCCCATCAACTCATCGATGTAGCAGAGTGTGAGCCTTCAATGCACTCGCGAGTCAAGATGCTTAAATATTGTAAGGCAGTGTGTTCCAGATCCCAGCTGCCCCCGGGTGAAAAGATTCATCCTCAGATCCCCTCTATACATCTTAGTCTTCACTAAAACCTGTGCCCTTTAGTTATAGACACCTCTGCTATGGGGAAAAGCTTCCTGCTATCTACCCTATTTCGTAATAATTTTGTACACCTCTATCAGGTCCTTCTTCCGTCTCCCCCATTCCAAGGAAAACAAGCCCAGCCTCTCCAGTCTCTCCTCATAACTGAAACTCTCCATCCCAGGCAACATCCTGGAGAATCTTCCCTGCACGGTCTCCAGTGAAATTATGTCCTTCCTAAAGTGTGACAACCAGAACTGCAGATGTGACCTAACGAATGTTTAATAAAGTTGTACTGTAACCTCCCTGCTCTTCTGTTCTCTGGCCCAGCTAACAAAGGCAAGTATCTCATATGGCTTCTTCACCACCTCATTCACCTGTGCTGCCACCTTTCAGGGATCCTTGGACTTGAACTTCAAGGTCCGTCCGTTCCTCAATACTCCGCAGGGCCTGACCATTCATTGTGTACGTCCTCCCCTTATCAGCCCTCCCAAAATGCATCACCTCACAATTTACCAGGATTATCAGGATCAACTGTCTTCCTCACTGTCAACAACCCACCAATTTCTGAGCCATCTGCAAACCTACCAATCATACCTCGTACATACATCTCCAAATCATTAACACACATAACCAACGGTACGGGTCTCAGCACTGACCACTGTGGTACACCACTGGTCACAGGCTTCCAATCACAAAAACAGTATTGACAGAATGTGGTTGGTGAGCAGGAAAGAGCTGGACTCAATAGGTGTTGAATGGCTTGGAAAAGTTGGTAGTGGGTTACCACAGGAAAACCACAAGAGTACAAGATGCAAGTGCTCAGATGAAACACTCACTTCCTCTTTTGGGCTATCCACTCTCACACTGAAGGATCTCTGTGGAAGAACCGACGGCACTGAATTCCACGGCAGCTTCTTGTTGTACTGGTGATCCTTCCTGGAGGAAAAGGAAAAGCACGGAGTTCTGAGCATGGAGGAAAGATGTTCGGGCACATTTGTGCTGGACAACTGTGGTATAGAAAATGAAAATCAAGAACTGTGGGTATTGAAATCTGAAGCAAAAAACAGAAAATGCTGCAAACATACAGCAGGTCAGGCAGCATCTGTGGAAAGAGAAACAGTTAATGTTTACAGTCAAAGTCAAGTTTACTGTCACATGCACAAGTCCATGTGTGCACAGGTGCAATGAAAAACTTGCTTGCAGCAGCATCACAGGCACATAGCATCAGATAAGCAGCATTCACAAGAAAAACATAAATTAAACATAAATTATACACAATTTTAGAAAGAACACAATGAGAACAAAAGAAAACATGAATGATAGTAAAATGGGGGGCTATGTGGGAGGGAAGGGTTAGATAGATCTTAGAGCAGGATAAAATGTCGGCACAACATTGTGGGCCGAAGGGCCTGTACTGTGCTGTAGTGTTCTGTGTTCTATGTAAAAGAAAACAAAGTCTGTTGTAGTGCAAAGTGATCAAAGTGGTCATAGTGTTACTATACTGAGGCAGTGATTAGGGTTGTGCAGGTTGGTTCAAGAACCGAATAGTTGAAGGGAAGTAGCTGTTCCTGAACCTGGTCGTGTGGGACTTCAGGCTTCTGTACCTCCTGCGCGATGGGAGCTGCGAGAAGGTGGCACGGCCCGGATGGTGGGGATCTTTGATGACAGATGACAGTGGTGCAGTGTTTTGGACTGACCTTTAAAGTAAGGATAAAGCCTTAAAAGATTGTCTAACATAAACTCAAAATGACAGCGACTACAGTTGGTGGACACTTGCATCTGCCACTGTTCTACCCATCCTACCAACTGTTCGATATCATCCCGTACCTTACAACTGGACATCTCACTAGTAGCAGCACCACCAATTTTTGTGTCATCCACAAACTTGCTAATTATATCTCCTGTATTCATATCCAAATCATTAAAGTACATCACCAACAGCGAGGGTCTGAGCGCTGATTGCTGTGGTACACCGCTGGTCACAAGCTTCCAATCACAAAAACAACCCTCCACCACCATCTACTTCCTCCTATTACAAAGCCAATTTTGGATCCAATTTGCCAACTTGCCTTGAATCCCATGCGCTCTAACCTTTTAGACCAGATTCCCATGTGGAACCCTGTCAAAGCCTTTACTGAAGTCCATGGAGACTACATCAATCACACTGTCCTCATCGATGCATTTTGTTACCTCATCAAAAAATATTGGTCAGACAGGATTTCCTCCCAACAAATCCACGCTGACTATTTTAGATTAATCCCTGCCTTTCCAAGTGTAGATTAATCCTGTCCCTTGGAATTTCTCCAATAACTTCCCTAGCATTGTTGCATATGTGGCGGCTTTACAAAACTCTGGATAGGCCGCATCTGGAGTATTCAATTCTGGTCGTCCCATTACAGGAGGGATGTTGAGGCTTTGGAGAGGGCGCAGAAGAGGTTTACCAGGAAGCTGCCTGGATTAGAGAGCACGAGCTATAAGGAAGAGGTTGAACAAACATCGGTTGTTTTCTCTGTAACGGCAGTGGTTGAGAGGAGACCTGGTAGAAGTTTATAAAAATATGAGAGGCATAGATAGAGTAGACAGCCAGTATCTTTTTCCCTCTAATACTAGAGGGCATACATTTAAGGTGAGGGGGGGGAAGTTCAAAGGAGATGTTTGGGGCAAGTTTTTTTACACAGAGAGTGGTGGGTGCCTGGAATGTGCTGCCAGGGGTGGTGGTGGAGACAGATACGATAGACGCGTTTAAGAGGCTCTTAGACAGGCAGATGAATGTGCAGAGAATGGAGGGATATGGGCTATGTGCAGGTAGAAGGGACTAGGTGTCATGAGCTGAATTAGTTCAGCACAACATCATGGGCTGAAGGTCCAGTTCCTGTATTGTTCTATGTTCAATGTTCACTGACTTTAGACGCAGAGGCCTGGCATTAGCTGTCCTTATGAAAAGCCTTCTGGAAACCTAGATACAGTACACCCACCAGTTCCCCTTTAACAACAGCACGCGTTACTTCTTCAAAGGGCTCCATGAGATTGGTCAAACACAATTTTGCTTCGATCCCTTGGTTTGGCAGTAACAGTAGAGCGAGGGGTATCCCAGGACATAGGGTGACAGACTGAGCTGGTGCTGCTCCACAGCGCCTCACAGTGGCTTTGCTCTGAGCTGCCAGAGATGTTCAGAGTCCGTCCCTTGCAGCCTGACAGAGTCCCCAGTGTGAGGATGGGGACTTTGTCTCCACAAGGACAGTGCGTTGGTCCCTTCCACCCGTGCCAGCATGGACAGGTGCATCTGATGAGAGTGTGGGTCAGCTTACCCACGGCTTAATTTTCTTTTATTTCAAAAATAAACTTTATTCATAACAAAATAAGATTTCTTTAATAGTCACATGTACATCAAAACACACAGTGAAATGCATCTTTTGCAATAGAGTGTTCTGGGGGTAGCCCACAAGTGTCGCCACGCTTCCGGCGCCAACATAGCATGCCCACGACTTCCTAACCCGTACGTCTTTGGAATGTGGGAGGAAACCGGAGCACCCGGAGGAAACCCACACATACATGGAGAGAAGGTACAGACTCCTTGCAGACAGCGGCCGGAATTGAACCCAGGTCGCTGGCGCTACACTACACCGTTACACTACCGTGCCAAAGAAAAACAGAGTGCAAAAGCTCTTTACATTCTTAGTTTCATTTGGTCAATACATTCAGTAATGTTCACACGTTTTTAAAAAACATGGCACCATTGCCACTCATTTGCCCCCTGCAGTGATACACACTTCCCCACAACAGCCCCTCCATGTCCAGTGGTGGAGGGACCCTGGATTGTGGTCCTTGCCCACAGAGCCTTTGTGTTGGCTGCACCAAGTTTATCCCTGGTTTATTATTCCAAAATAAACCTTATTCATCATAAAAAAACAAACCATATACGACAATAAAACAGTGCAAACCTTTACATTCGTGTTCGAATCAATCATTAATGTTACCTTTTTTTAAACCCACAGCACCCATGCCACTTGTGTGGCTCCCTGGGGTGCTACCCCAAACCCATATTCACACCATTTAAGGGGCTTCCTCGCCTGACCCCGCCCCTCCCTACCCAGTGGCAGAAGAACCCTAAACTGTCGTCCTTCCCCACCGAGCCCTTGCGTTGGCTGCACCCAGCTTCAGTGTGTCCCTCAGCACGTATTCTTGCAGCCTGGAATGTGCCAGTCAGCAGCGTTCTCTCACGGACATCTCGCTGTGCTGGGAGACCAACAAGTTCACTCACTACCTGCCACAGACCCAGTTCTACCCTTCTGTGTTCAGCCAGCTCAGTCAGAGCTGGCGCAGCACAGCTACTGTTGGGTGTGAGTGACTTTGCTAGGTCTGAGTTTAGTGCCTAGTTCAATGCCAGGTTGCCCGTGTAGTGTATCCTTCCCTGTTTCAACATAGTGCTGATAGAACAATGTAGCGGGATCTTGGTCAGCATGGAACAGTTGGGCTGAAGAGACCATTTCCGTGCTCTATGACTCTATGACTCTAGGGACACCTGGAGCAGCGGATTCCTAGATTGGGTGCAGGCCGCTTTTTTAACAATCCAGTCGTCATCACCGTGACTCATTTTTTGGCTTAAAATAACTGAATTTAAATTCCATGGCTTTTGCAGTGGAGTTTGAACTCATGTGTCTGGATCGCTTGCCCGGGCCTCTGGATTACCAGAGACACAGGAGACTGCAGATGCTGGAATCTGGAGCAACACACAACCAGCTGGAGGAAGTCAGCAGGTCAGGCAGCGTCTGCGGAGGGAAATGGACAGTCGACGTCTTGGGCCGACACACCTTCATCTGGACTTCACCTTCTCCAGAAACGTCGACTGCCCATTTCCCTCCACAGATGCTGCCTGACCTGACCCGCTGAGTTCCTACAGCAGTTTGTTTATTCCCTCTGGATTACTAATTCAGTGTGGCACATCTGACAACATTAGGTTTCATCTGCCACCTAGTCAGAGAGAGATCCAGCACAGAAAGAGGCCCTTCGGCCCTCTGGTTCTGCACTGACCTTCAAGCACCATTCACACCAATCCTATTTTACCCTCCCAACATTCCCTTCAATTTCCCCCAGATTCTACCCTTCACCCACACACTGGGAGCAACTTACAGCGGTCGATTAACCTAGCAACCCGCACATATTTGGGGTGTGGGAGGAAACCGGAGCACCCGGGGGAAACCCACACGGTCACAGGGAGAGCGTGAAAACTCCACCCCGACAGCACCGGAGGTCAGGATTGAACCCAGGTCTCTGGTGCTATGAGGCAGTGACTCTGCTCGCTGCACCAACTTGCCACCCCTCTATAACTCTGCTCCACACTGCTCACTACTTGGGCATTGGGGCTGTGGTGTTGTATTCAACAAGTGATAATCACTAGAGGGAAGGAAGAGCCAGCCCTTAACAACCATGATTCCTTAAAAAAGTGAAATTAATTTATACATAATCATGGGTAGCATTTTGATCAAAACTGTGCTGGTGACAGGGTCAGTTTTGTGACAAATCAAACCCAACTTATACATCCTGTTCCACTGCAAGAGATGTCATTTAAACAGCAGTTGCCAGCACTGTCCCTCCAATAGTGATTTCATGGACAGCTTTGTGTTCCCACAGACAGCAGGAAGGGTGGGCTACCACTTTGTAGTAAGCATTACATCAAGGCAATTTATAGCCGCAGCACGGCCCCTGGAGGGGGCTGCACCCTACACGGCTGGGCAGGCTGCACGTTTACTAAACGTTGACTGATCAAATCAGCTCGAGAAAAATAGGAGGGACCACAGGGGCGTCTACCAACATTATCGGCACCAAGTAAGAGCCCAAAATAAACAAAACCTAGGGCCATCTGTACTAGTGAAACAGGGCAGTCAAGTGGATGTTTCGGATGTGGTAAGGTATTTTAACAGCAGTAACAATGATAAAGTGGTCCCTGCTCAACATACGTAGCTGAGGTTTTAGCAGAGTCGGCATCTGAATGTTCTTTCTGCATTTGAATCAGTTCAAACCCGGAGAAGTGTGAAGTGATACACTTTGGGAGATCGAATTTTAAGGCAGAATACAAGGTTAATGGCTGGACTCTTAGTAGTGTGGAGGAACAGAGGGATCTTGGAGTCCACGTCCATAGATCCCTCAAGGTTGCCGCGCAGGTTGATAGGGTTGTTAAGAAGGTAATGTTGCAGTTCTATAGAACTCTGGTTAGACCACACTTGGAGTATTGTGTTCAGTTCTGGTCGCCTCATTATAGAAAGGATGTGGAAGCTTTAGAGAGGGTGCAGAGGAGATTTACCAGGATGCTGCCTGGATTGGAGAGCATGTCTTATGAGGATAGGTTGAGTGAGCTAGGACTTTCCTCTTTGGAGAGAAGGAGGAGGAGAGGTGACTTGATAGAGGTGTACAAGATGATAAGAGGCATAGATCGAGTGGACAGTCAGAGACTTTTTCCCAGGGTGACAATGGCTAACACGAGGGCGCATAATTTTAAGGTGATTGGAGGAAGGTATAAGGGGGATGTCAGAGGTAAGTTTTTTACACAGAGATTGGTGGGTGCGTGGAACGCACTGCCAGCAGAGGTTGTGGCAGCAGATACATTAGGGACATGTAAGACAGTCTTAAATAGCCATATGAATGATAGAAAAATTGAAGGTTATGTGGGAGGGAAGGGTTAGGTAGACCTTAGAGTAGGACAAAATGTCAGCATGACATTGTGGGTCGAAGGGCCTGTACTGTGCTGTAGTGTTCTATGTTGACAATGAAGGCAGCAAACACTCCAATTTCCCAATCACAGCAGCTTCGAGGGCGGACCTTCACTTGGGGCACACACAAGGATAGGGCTTTCACTCAGCAGCACAGGGGTTGGTGTGAGTCTCCCACTGTTGACTGTGGCTACCAAGCAGGAGACTCGATTAGCCCAACTTGGTTCCACAGACGTCCTGCTGACCCGAACACCACCGGCCAGTTTTGTGGCTGGGAAGAGCCGGGCTGCAGCTTGAGAGATGAGCTGACCTTCTTCAAAGCCCCGCTGCAGAACAAGGGCAGATTCTTCACGTCACCACGGAGAGGCGACCAAGGTAAGTGAGGGTCCAGCCAGCTGAAAGCAAGGCTGCGACAGAGGAGGCAATGAAAACCAGGGATGCACAAAGTGTCGCAGGTTGTATCAGATAACAGTCCGACAACTGGCTGTGGTTTTCCTGCGATGCAGTGACTGCACTGTATTGCGATCGCAGCTGCAGCACTGCAGTGCACGAGGCTGGGATCACGGCTGCTAACATTGCAGCAGAATTACAGCACTCGGTACTGCACCTCACCGCGATCACAACGCTGGGGTCTTAGCCGCGGCACTCACTGGAATTCCAGTGGCAGCACTGCGCTGTGGAGACCCCGTACACAGCTGTTATTCCAGGTACACCACATGTGTCTACAGCACCTTCCCAGCTTCAGACAAAGGTACAGGACATCTCAGTTCATTACCGAGCGGTGCCAGAACCGCTCTCGGGCCAGGACCTTGTTTCAGCGACTGAGGAGTTAATATGCAAAGCCTGGAGAGCTGAGGTTCTGTGCCGAGAAACTGCAGCGTGATCCGATGGCAGTCGGCAGCGAAGGAGAGGAAAACCGGTCCCTGTTTAATGTGGAGCAGCTATGAATTCCCAGCCCGTTAAACCAGCATGCACTCCCTCACATCCGCAAACTGTCCAGGATACAGTCCTTTACATAAAAGCCTTTTTGATCCTAACCTTTGGTTATTTAAGGCAGTGAGTCTGCATCACTTGTACTCAGCAAAGCAACTGGAGAGCACGACAGCGCTGGAAGACATCTCTCCCATTGAAACCTGGAGCAAGCAGATGATGGCCATGTGTTGGCTCAAAGGTCCAATCTCTGGATAGTTTAACAGCAGAAGCAACCAGGGCAATGGCCCCTGTACTCCGTGTGGGACAGTGGACAATATCACATGTCTACTTCATGCCGGATATCTGCTGGAGAGAGCCTGGTCTACTTGTGCCCCACTAAAACAGACAGACATGAGTCAACAGCCACTGACGGAATACTTGTTATTGGCTGGGGATGCTGAAGGCGCTTTCACCCAGAACCAAGTCCCCCAGATGAGCGGGAACATTGAGTTTAATAAAGCACACGCGGGAGATCCAACTATCCTGATGGTGCAGTGGGCGGAGCCGCCACCTCACAGCGTAAGAGACCCAGGTTCAATCCTGACCTCAGGTGCTGTCTGTGTGGGGTTTGCATGTTCTTCCTGTGACGCTGTAGGTTCCCCTGGATGCTCCAGTTTCCTCCAAAGACATGCAGGTTGAGCATGGAACAGTACAGCACAGGAAGAGGCCCTCAGGCCAAGTACATCTGTGCCGACCTTGATGCCAATATAAACTAATTCCATCCGCCTGCTCACAGTCCATATCCCTCCATCCCCCGCCTGTTCATGTGTCTCGCTAAATGCCTCTTAAACATCGTATCTGCCTCCACCACCTCCCCTGACAGCACATTCCAGGCACCCACCACCCTCTGTGTAAAAAAATTACCTCGCAAATCTCCTTTGAACTTCCCCCCTCACCTTAAATCTATGCCCTCTAGTACTTGACATTTCTACCCTGGGAAAAAGATTCTGACTGTCTATCTCTGCCTCTCATAATTTTATAAACTTCTATCAGGTCTCCCCTCAGCCTCCAACACTCCAGAGAAAACAACCCAAGTCTGTCCAACCTCTCCTTATAGCTAACACCCTCTAATCCAGGCAGCATCCTGATGAACCTCTTCTGCACCCTCTCCAAAGCCTCCGCATCCTTCCTGTAATGGGGTGACCAGAACTGCACACAATATTCCAAATGTGGCCTAACCAAAAGTTTTATACAGCTGCAACATGACTTGCCAACTTTTATACTCAACACCCCAATCAAAGAAGGCAAGTGTACTGTACGCCTACTTTACCACCCTATCTACTTGTGTTGCCACTTTCAGGGAGCTATGGGCTTGCACCCCAAGATCCCTCTGCACATCAATGAGCCTAAGAGTAGGTGGGTTACTCAGCTGCTGTGAATTGCCCCTAGTGTGTGGGTGAGGGGTAGGATCTGGGGGCAGTTGACGTGAAGTGGGGAGAGTAAAATGGGATTAGTGGTTGATGGTTGGCAGGGACTCAATAGGCCAAGGGCCTGTTTCAATGCTGTGTGACTCTGTGGCTCTGGAAGATTTTCAAACCAAGTGCTTAACAAACCAGAGTTCCTCTGGAGGTGAGGGAATTAGCTGCTTCCTGGCGCGTGTTCCAGCAGGTGGACCTTACGCAGAGAACACTGAACACCCAAAAAAAAATTCTTCCCGATCACCGGAGACCGGGAGCCATCCCACTCAGCCAGAGCAAAGTGGGGAGAGTGAGGAACAGCTCTGCACTGCATTATAAACAGGATGTGCTAATCACACACAGGCTTCCCCTCCAAAGGCAGCGGTCTGCACCTCCACCCTGGCCACAGTCACGTAACAGTCCGACCCTCGGAACCTACTCCCAGGCTCTTGGGCCCAGTCACCAGTGATACATGGTTGCTTAACCCTGGAGGCATTAAAGCAGCTGCTGTAACTCCATGGCTCTGGGCCAAAGATATTCCAAGGGTGTCGAGTTAGAAGTTCAGGCAGCAGTGAATTACACAGGTGCCTATACATGGAGAGGTTTGGGTAGGGGAGGCAGGAGGAAGGAATGCTGTCAGTGTGGTTAGGACCCACATCTCTTTCTCCGCTGCCTTGCAAGTGTTTTCCTCACTGTTTATTTATCCAATTCCATCCTGAAGGTCACAACGGAAGCTGCCTCCTGCACATCTTCAGGGAGGGAGTTCCTTGAGTTATTGTTCAGTGTTGCCTTGGGTTAAACAGTACATACCAACCTTTACACCAATGCAGGCAAACCCACCCACCCCGCTCATGCTCTCTTCTCTCCTCTTCCATCAGGTAGAGATACAGGAGCCTGAGGGCACGTACCACCAGGCTTAAGGACAGCTTCTACCCCACTGTGATAAGACTATTGAATGGTTCCCTTATACAATGAGATGGACTATGACATCACGATCTACCTTGTTGTGACCTTGCACCTTATTGCACTGCACTTCCTCTGTAGATGTGACTTTACTCTGTACTGTTATTGTTTTTACCTGTACTACCTCAATGCACTCTGTACTAACCCAATGTAACTGCACTGTGTAATGAATTGACCTGTACGATCGGTATGCAAGACAAGTTTTTCACTATACCTCGGTACAAGTGACAATAATAAACCAATACCAATACCTACCTGTGCACCGTCCGGGGCTGGCGAGGAAGCAGTTCATCTTAATATTTGCAGGTTCTGGCAATCTCTGGGCAGTGCTGGCACAGGCTCGCTTAGATTGCTGAAGATTAAAAACAGGGGACGTTGGAGATGTTGAGTTGCCACAGGGGGACTGGGATCCAACTATTGGTCGGGGGGTCTCTCCCAGAACAAGCACTGACCAATTCAAGCACTGGGACCTTTACAGAATAACCACTCCAAGCCAGGCACAGCAGGGGCCTGTATTTATAAAAGCAGCTCTTGCCCTCAAAGTGTTTTACAGCCAAGTATGACTTAAAAGATATAAAGTATAGTCAGTCAGACAGGTCACCAAAGAAACCAACTTCACACAGCAGATCACACAATAAAGAATAAGGTGAGATGTTGCACTTTGGGAGATCAAATGTAAGGGACGGTACACAATTAATGGCAGGACCCTTAACAGCATTGATGTACAGGGGGATCTTGGGGTCCAAGTCCATAGCTCCCTGAAAGTTGCTGCACAGGTTGATAGGGTTGGTAAAGAAGGCGTGTGGCATGCTGGCCTTTATTAGTCGAGGCATTTGAGTTCAAGAGTCAGGGAAGTTATGTTGCAGCTTTACAAAACTGTGGTTCGGCCGCATCAGGAGTATTGCATTCAGTTCTGGTCGCCCCATTGTAGGAAGGATGTGGAGGCTTTGGAGAGGATGCAGGACCGGTTTACCAGGATGCTGCCTGGATTAGAGGGCATGTGCTATAAGGAGAGGTTGGACAAACTTTGGTTGCTTTTTCTGGAGCGGTGGAGGCTGAGGGGAGACCTGACAGAGGTTTACAAGATTATGAGAGACATAGATAGACAGTCAGTATCTTTGTCCCAGGCTTGAAATGTCTAATACCAGAGGGCATGCATTTAAGATGAGAGGGGGGTAAGTTCAAAGGAGATGTGCGGGGCAAGTTTTTTTACACAGAGAGTGGCGGGTGCCTGGAATGTGCTGCCAGGGGTGATGGTGGAGGCAGATACGATAGAGGGGTTTAAGAGGCTCTCAGTAGACACATGAATGTGCAGAGAATGGAGGGATTTGGACATTGTGTAGGCAGAAGGGATTAGTTTAGTTAGGTGTTTAATTACTAGTTTAATTAGCTTGACACAACATCGTGGGCCAAAGGGCCTGTTCCTGTGCTCTACTGTTCTATGTTCTGTATTCTGTGTTTCCATGTTCTATGTTCTATGTTCTATGTTCTGTGTTCTGTGTTCTGTGTTCTGTGTTCTATGTTCTATGATAAGTAGACAGTTGGGTCTGGGGGTGTTTGATTTGCACCAATCTTGGGACATTACCATCCAGCTCCTTGGGCCCTGGCTTAAGATCAGGGGCAGTCCCCTGACCCAGTCTCACGTCCACCAAGTCTCTGCACATGCTGAACAAACGCTCACCACACACTCTCTATGTGGGGCCCTGCCCCCACCCCTCCAACTAACTGGTCCCCTTCCCCACCCTTTGAGACCCCCAAACTCTGCCTCAACCATTGCTGCTGGTAATGGATTGGGGAAGGGTGTTATAACAAGGACCACCTCCCCATGTCTACCCCCAGCGGCTAGAACATGGTACCTAGGTGGTACCTAGAACACCCCCAGGTACCACAACATATTCCAAGAAGGTCAGAGTTCATCACTGGCATCCTGCCCAATATTTAACCCTACACCAACGTGGACACACATTGGCCACTGTGTTTCCACTACAACAGAACAAGCTATAAAACTTTAGTCAGACTGCACTTGGAGTAATGGGTGCAGTTCTGGTCGCCCCGTTATAGGAAGGATGTGGAGACTGTGGAGAGGGTGTAGAAGGGGTTCACCAGGATGCTGCCAGGATTACAGGGTATGAGCTATAAGGAGAGGTTGGACAAACTTGGGTTGTTCTCCTGAGGGTGTCGGAGGCTGAGGGGAGACATGATAGAGGTTTTTTAAAATTATGAGGTAATTATGAGAGGTTTTTTTAAATTATGAGGGGTAGACAGTCAGAGTCTGTTCCCCCAGGATAGAAATGTCAAACGCTGGAGGTCATGCTTTCAAAGTTAGAGGGAGGAAGTTATACAGATGATGTGAGGAGCAAGTTTTTTTACGCAGAGAGAGGTGGGTGCCTGGAATGGGTTACCGGGGTGGTGGTGGAGGCAGGCAGTTTGGTGGCTTTTAGATGGACACACAAATACAAAGGGAATGGAGGGATATGGACGATACACAGGAGGAGGACATTTGGTATAAATTGGCATCAAGATCGGCACAACATCGTGGGCTCAATGGCCTGTCCAGTGCTGTACTGTTCCATGTTCTATGTAAGGCCTTCAAACGTGTTCAATGAACTGTGAAGGGTTTGGGGATGGTCCAAACTAAATTAGCCATCATTTGGTTTACACCAAGGGGACTGGGAGAGGAAGTCTTGGTGCAGTTATCCCAGGTATTGTGGAAGCATATCTGGAGCAATGCCTTCGGTGCTGGTCCCTACTGAAGGAAATTGGACTTGGCTTACAGGGAATACAATCAGGATTCAGTAGACTGATTTAACCTAGCAGAGGTCTTAAACTAACCCTAATTGCCCAGAGTTGGGTAACTCGACAGGTGACCTCGGTGAAGTGCACACATCAATAACCAAGCTCTGCTGTCGCACATGTCCAATGCCTTCTGTAAACATCCGCTCACCTTACCTCAGACTGAGTTCCCTCCCTCCCAAATCCGGAAACTACCATCTGCAAAGAAACCAAAATGAAATGGCAGTAATTACTGAGGAGACGCAAGCTGCAGTCTGGAGCAACCAACAATGTGCTGGGGGAACTCAGCGGGTCGAGCAGCATCTGTGGGGGAGGAACTGTTGACGTTTTGGGTCAAGACCTTGTTTCAGGACTGAGTGTGGAGAGGGAGCGTGGCCGGTATAAAGAGATGAGAGGGAGGGGTTAGACAGGAGACAGTGGGTGATGGGGGACCGAGGAGGGGTGATGGACGGCGGGCAGGTGGAGCCAGGTGGGGGAAGGGGAGGGGTGGAGTTGGGCCACAGAAGACAGGTCACCTGTCGAGTTATCCAACGCTGGGGAATTAGGGTTAGTTTAAGACCTCTGCTAGGTTAAATCAGTCTACTGAATCCTGATTGTATTCCCTGTAGGGACCAGCACCGAAGACATTGCTCCAGAGATGCTTCCACAATACCTGGGATAATTACACCAAGACTTCCTCTCCCAGTCCCCTTGGTGTAAACCAAATGGTGGCTAATTCAGTTTCTTCAGGGTGATGGGTGGAAGGAGACAAAACAAAAGGGAAAAAGGGCAGCTGAGGGACGGGACTGGGGGGGGGGGGGGGGGGGGGGGGGGGGGGGGTGAAGTGTGTGGGTCATAGGTGGATGGAACCGCCAGGGGAAGGGGACAAAAGTAGGTGATGCTGGGCTTGAGGGGAGTGGGAGAGGGGTAAAGATGGGAGGAGCGGAGGTGGATGAGAAGGGAACAGAGGATTACCCGAAGTTTAAGAATTCAATGTTCATCCCATTGGGTTGTAGACTATCCGGGCGGAATATGTAGTGCGGTTCCTCTAGTCTGTGTTGGGCCTCACCTTGGCAGTGGAGAAGGTCAAGGAAGGGCAGGTCAGTGTGGGGAATGGGAAGGGGAGTTGAAATGGCGTGCAGCCGGGAGCTCGGGACGGCCACTGCGGACAGAGTGCAGGGACCTCACCAGTGCAGGGACCTCACCATCCATGTACTCCTGCAGAGCTCAACAATTCTATCACCTTTACTACCAACTTCCACCCTGCTCCCAAATTCACTCGGACCATTTCCGACACCTTCTCTCCCTTTTCTGAATCTCTCTGTCTCCATCTCAGGAGACAAACTACCCACTGACATTTACTACAAACCCACTGGCTCCCACAGCTAACCTTGACCACACCTCTTCCCACCCTGTCTCTTATAAGAATGCCATCCCTTTCTCCCAGTTTCCCTCTCTCTACCCCATCTGTTCTCAAGATGAGGTCTTCCATTCCAGGACATCTGAAGTGTCCTCATTTGTCAGGAAACATGGCTTCCCCCCCCCCCCCCCACCCCCGTGGTGGACGGAGCTCTCTCTCACATTTCCTCTATGTTGTTCTCACCCACCTCCCCCCAGACACAAGATCCCACCACCAGCCACACCTTCCCCTCCCCACCCCCTTTCTGCTTTCCGCAGGGACCACTCTCTCTGTGACCGTCCTGGTCCGCTGGTCCCTCCCCACCCCAGCCCTCCCTCTCCCCAGGCACTCTCCCCTGTAAGCGTAGGTGTGACGCGTGTCCCTACACCTCTTCCCTCACCACCATCCAGGGACCTCAACAGCCCTTCCAAGTGAGACAAAGGTTCACCTGCACCTCATCCACTTGCATTCGGTGCTCCCGCTGTGGCCTCCTCTACATGGCTGGAGACCAAATGTGGACTCGGCGACCGTTTTGTGGAACCTCTGCGCTCTGTCCACAACGGCCGACCCGAGCTCCCGGTTGTACGTCAGGTCAACTCCCGTTCCCACTCCCTCAGCGACCTGCCCGTCCACACCCTCCTCCACCCCCTCAGTGAGGTCCAACGCAGACTAGAGGAACGGCACTTCATATTTCACCGGGGTCGTCTACAACCCAATGGTACGAACACTGAGCTTTTCAATGTCAGGCAACCCTTACCTCCTGGGTCTCCCTCCCCTCCTTCCCAACCATCTCTGGTCTTCCCATTTTTGTCCCCTTTTCCACCTCCCCGCCCCCCCCCCCCCCCCAGCTCCCCGTTACCCATTTCCATCACCATCCCCTTCCTGGTTCCACCCACACATTGCATCCACCGGCTCCCCCTCCCCCATCTCCCTTCCCCCCGACGGGTTCTGATTCCACCTGCCATACTCCTCTCCCCCAGAGGTTCCCATTAGCACCTTCCCTCCTTATCAGATTCCAAGCCCTGGTAGCCCTTTGTGGCCCACATCACCCTCCATTCTCCAAACCCAACCTCTCCATCTCTCCCCCCACCATCTGCCCATCATCCTTCACCCCTTCCCCGGTCCACCAATCACCTCCTGGCCTCTGCTGCAACCCCGCCCCCTCTCCTCTTTATACCGGCTACCTTCCCCCTCCACACACACCACCCTCACCCCCCAGATGCTGCTCGACCGGCTGAGTTCCTCCATTAGTTTTTTTTTGCTAGCAGGAGAAGCGACTGTCTACTGAATCAGCGAGCTGGAGCCTGGTCTGATCGTTGGTTGGGGCTGCGGAACTCGCAAGGGGACTTATCTGGTTCTCGTCCCAACTCCCCGCAACTCTCCCAAACTTTCCCCCCCCCCCCCCCAAACTTTCCCCACAACTTTCCCCACAACTTTCCCCAGCCTTCCCACGAATTGCAGGCTCTACTGTCGGGCGTGCAACCGTCAGGAACCGGCGGCCCCATCACAGGTACCACCCCTCATTCCACGCCCAGGAGGCACATCTGGAAGGTCAGGTTGCGCGCAGGGCTGGCGCCAGATGTTCCTCCCGGCCGCTCCGCTGGGCTCCGCGGCGCACACGTGACAATACTGACCCCTGCTGGGTGAGCCGCGCCACCGGCGCCGCAGGTTCAGGGGAAGCTCAACAGAGAAAGGACCAGTTACTGAAGGAACTCAGCGAGCCAGGCAGCATCCATGGGGGAAGAACAGACGGTCAACGCTTCGGGTCAGGACCCTCCCTCAGGACTGAGGATAGGAAAAGGGGGAAGCCCAATATATAGGGGGGAGAAACAGAGCAATAATAGGTGGATAAAAGAGGGGGGAGGCTGGGTGGCACAAGGTGGTGATAGGTAGATGCAGGTAGGAGACAGTGATGGGCAGGTGCGGGGGAGGGGAGGGCAGATCCACCGGGCGATGGGTCACAGGTATGGAGGCAGGTGCCCCATTGGGGGAGGGGAGGAGAGGGAAAAAAGGTAGTCTAGGAAAGGGAAGAAGAGGCATGGTGGTGGGGAAGGGTTAGATAGATCTTAGAGCAGGATAAAATGTCAGCACAACATGTGGGCTGAAGGGCCTGTACTGTGCTGTAGTGCTCTATGATTTGGTTTACTTAAAGTGGCAGAATTCGCTCTTCACGATGTTAGGCTGCAGGGTCCCAAGCCAGACAATGAGGTGCTGTTCCTTCAGTTTGCGTTTGGACTTCTCCTGGCAGTGGAAGAGGCCGAGGTGTCTCCAGAGGCTCAGCAGGACCGCTCCCACTTCCCAAATTAACCAGCCTCCCTCTCTGGCCAGATCCCGCCACAGATGCCAAAGGTTTTGCACAGACTTGAGCTTGCAAAGAAAAGTTTCCCATCATGGTACTTGGAACAATGCCCGACTCCTGCACCCACTTCAAGTGTCACAGGGTCACAGAAACAGGCCCTTCATCGCAACACGTCCACACTAACCCTTTTTGCCCACACTAAGTTAGTTTTGATCATGGACAAATAATTGGAATTAATTCTGAGGAACAGTATTTAATCCAGAAAGGCACAGATCCATCTTCAGGCTGATACTTCTCACACCACCGCTGGGTCCTAGTGCTCCTCTTCTTCCACCACCACTCCGCATCCACTCCTGGTCTCTCATGCCTCCTCCTACCCCTCATCCCCCCTTCACTCCTCTGAGCCCCCCTCTTCCTCCCACCTCACTTCCCCTGACCCCTCCAACCATCCACCCTCCCCTGACTGCAGCTCCCAATCCCTGCCATGTCTTCACTATCCCCTCCGACCCATCTCCTCTGACCTATCCCCTCTCTGAGGCAGGACATTCTGTCCTCAGCAGGGGCCTTACCTTCACGTGGAGGCAGGGACTCACAACATCGAATGAATTGCCAAGGCACAGGAGGCTGTGGACCAAGTGTGGGTAAATGGGATTAGTATAGATTGGTTCTCGATGGTTGGCATAAACACGGTGGGCCGAAGGGCCTGTTTCTGTGCTCCATACTCTATTAGTGACTCGGACCAAATGTACAGGAGGCAAATTTGCTGATGATACAAAGACAGGGGCCGACAGAGGGTTTGAGGAGAAGATGGAGGATGAGTGAGGCACTAATCAAAGGCAGGGAAGAAGGGAAGTGCAATTATCACGGGTCATTTTAATCTGCATACTGACTGGACTAACCAAGCTAACAAGGGTAGCATGGAAAAAGAGTTGGTGTGGTGCCAGGGTTTGTTTCTCAGAGCAGTATGTTACAGAATCTAACAGGGAGCAGACCATTATAGATTTAATCATAATGTAATGAGGTAGGATTAATGAAAGATATTGTGGGTAAGGATCCCCCAGGGAGTAGTGATCACACACAGCTGAATTCCGGATGCAGTTCGATGGAGAGCACCTGGGGTCCATAAGCAATGACCTCATGTAAGGGAAATGACTGCGCTGTGGAGCTCAAGCTGTCTGGAGTGGACAGGTAACTAGGCTAAGAGGTAGGTCGTGGATTGGCAGTGGCAGGTTTTTAAACAACTAGTTCATAACTTGCAGAAGGAATTTATCCAAATTAAAACAAGGGATCCCGGGTGAAAGATGAACTGTTCATCGTTAACAAAGCAGTTCAAAGAGAAATATAAGTCGAAGACTGGAGCATACAAAGTGGCGGAAGGACTGGCGGTAGACAAGAGGACTGGGAATTTTACAAGAATCGCAACAAGTGGTTAAAAAATTACAGTAAAAATTAATGAGGGAGAAATTTGATTTAGAGAAAAAGTGGTAAGTAATATCAAAGCAAACAGCGTGGGCTGCTGTGGATGTGTGAGGAGGAAGAGGGGAGCTCGGGCAAGTGCAAGACCTCTACAGAGCGAGAGTGGGGAACCGGTAACAGGAAACAAGGAAGTGGTAGCTCAGTTAAGTTAACAGTTTGTATCAGTCTTCACAGCAGAGGATACTGCAAACATTCCAGAGATTCCTGATGTATTAGTTTCAAACACAGTGGAAGAACTTTAGGAGAGACTAAAGGAGCTCGGGCTGTTCTCATTGGAGAGAAGGAGGATGAGGGGAGACATGATAGAGGTGTACAGGATATTGAGAGGAATAGATAGAGTGGACAGCCAGCGCCTCCTTCCCAGGGCACCAATGCTCAATACAAGACATGGCTTTCAGGTATTGGGTGGGAAGTTCAAGGGAGATGTCAGAGGGAGGTTTTCACCCAGAGAGGGGTTGGTGCATGGAATGCCCTGCCTGGGGTGGTGGTGGAGGCTGATACATTGGACAGGTTCAAGAGATTGTTTAGATAAGTATATGGAGGAATTTAAAATAGAAGGTTATGTGGGAGGAAGGGGTTAGATAGTCTTAGATGAGGTTTGAAGGGTGGCACAACATTGTGGGCTGAAGGGCCTGTATTGTGCTGTATTGTTCTATGGTTCTACTTGTTACAATGACCATTGGTATTGGTTTATTATTGTTACTTGTACCGAGGTACAGTGAAAAACTTGTCTTACAAACTGATCGTACAGATCAATTCATTACACAGTGCAGTTACATTGGGTTAGTACTGAGTGCCTTGAGGTAGTACAGGTAAAAACAATAACATTACAGAGTAAAGTGTCACAGCTACAGAGAAAGTGCAGTGCAATAAGGTAAGATAAGATAAGATCTTTATTAGTCACATGTACATCGAAACACACAGTGAAATGCATCTTTTGCGTAGTGAATTGTTTGGAGGGCAGCCAGCAAGTGTCGCCACGCTTCCGGCGCCAACATAGCATGCCCATAACTTTGTAGCCTGTACGTCTTTGGAATGTGGGAGGAAACCGGAGCACCCGGAGGAAACCCACACAGACACGGGGAGAATTTACAAACTTCTTACAGACAGTGGCCGGAATTGAACCCGGGTTTGCTGGCACTGTAAAGCATTATGCTAGCCACTGTGCTACCGTGCCTGCCGTGCAAGGTCACAACAAGGTAGATCGTGAGGTCAGAGTCCATCTCATTGTATAAAGGAACCGTTCAATAGTCTTATCACAGTGGGGTAGAAGCTGTCCTTATGTCTGGTGGTACGTGCCCTCAGGCTCCTGTATCTTCTACCCGATGGAAGAGGAGAGAAGAGAGAATGTCCCGGGTGGGGGGGGTCTTTGATTATACTGGCTGCTTCACCAAGACAGCGAGAGGTAAAGACAGAGTCCAAGGAGAGGAGGCTGGTGTCCGTGATGTGCTGGGCTGTGTCCACAACTCTCTGCAGTTTCTTGCGGTCCTGGGCAGAGCAGTTGCCGTACCAAGCCGTGATGCATCCGGATAGGATGCTTTCTATGGTGCATTGATAAAAGTTGGTGAGAGTCAAAGGGGACAAACCAAATTTCTTTAGCCTCCTGAGGAAGTAGAGGCGCTGGTGAGCTTTCTTGGTCGTGCCATCTACGTGATTTGTCCAGGACAGGCTGTTGGTGATGTTCACTCCCAGGAACTTGAAGCTCTCAGCACTCTCGACCTCAGCACTGTTGATGTGGACAGGTGCATGTACACCGCCCTCTTTCCTGAACACTATCACACGGGACAAGGCATTGGATAAAACTAATGGGTCTAAAGGCAGACAAGTTGCCAGATCCCGATGGTCTGTACCCAGGAGTTTTCAAAGAAGTTGCTGTGGAAGTGGTACAACTCTCCATGAATTCCAGCAAGGTGCCAGTGAATTGGGAAACCCACAAATGCAGCTCCATTGTTCAAGAAGGGAGAACGACAAAAGGCAGGTAAGTATAGACCTGTTAGCTTAATGTCGGTTGTCATTAAGATGCTGGAGTCTATAATCAAGGAATAAATAGCTAGTTATTTAGAGAAGCTTAATCAAACCAAGCCAACATGTGCTAGGTCAATCCTGTTTGACAAATTGCTGTAGTTCTTCGAGGATGTAACAAGCAGAGTTGATAAAGGGGAACCTGTGGTTAGTGTGAAGTTGAATTTCCAGAAGGCATTTGACAAAGAACCACAGCAAAGGCTGGTGCACAAGATAAGGCCTCATAGTATTGGGGGAAGTGTGTTAGCCTGGATTGAAGAATGGTTATCGTACAGAAGGCAGCTTTGGAATAAGTGGGTGCTTTTCAAGGTGTTCACTTTTCAGGTATTGCCGGAAGTGTGTTTGCATGAATTGAAGACTGATTATCACAATAGGGAAGAGGGAATTGGAAAACATGGGCCATATTCAGGGTGGAAGGATTTAACTAGTGCTGTGCCCACAATCGGTTCTGGGCCCTCAGTCATTTACAGTTGTTGTTAACAACCCGGAGGACCTGAAAATTTGGCAAATGAAGTTTAATGTGGGAAAGTGTGAGGTTGTGCACCTTGGTAAGAGGAAGGTGAAGGAAGACTATTATCAAAATGGAGAAGGACTGTGGGCAAGTGAAGTACAGAGGGACGTTACACAGAGGCTGGGCTCTCACATCTGGCAGCACCCACTGGGAAAGGCTGGGCCCCCACACCTGGCAGCGCCCACTGGGAGAGGCTGGGCCACACCTTGCAGTGTCCACTGGGAGAGGCTGGGCCACATCTGGCAGCACCCACTGGGAGATGCCAGGCCACATCTGTCAGCACCCTCTGGCTGGGGGCCACATCCGGCAGCACCCACTGGGAGAGGCCAGTCCACATCTGGCAGCACCCACTGGGAGAGGATGACCCACATCTGGCAAGCACCCACTGAGAGAGGCTGGGCCCACATCTGGCAGCACCTACAGAGAGACTAGCCCACATCTGGCAGCACCCACTGGGAGAGGCTGGCCCACATCTGGCAACACCCACTGGGAGACACCAGACTCCAGTGTGGATTCCACTCGTCCAGACGTCCCGTAGCCATGGTGAGCAGCTTGTGAGCACCAAATGCTTCAAGCCGCCTCTCCCAAACTCACAAGTCACAGAGTGACAGAGAGGTACAGCAGGGAAACAGGCCCTTCGGCCCATCAACTCCATGCCGACCATCAGCCACCCATTTCCACTAATCACATGTCTTACTCTCCCCACCTTCCCAGCAGCTACCCCCAGATTCTACCCCTCGCCCACATACCAGCAACAATTCACAGCGGGCAGTTAATCCACCGTCCTGTCTCTGGGACGTGGGAGGAAACTGGAGCACCCGGGGGCAAACCCACGCGGTCACAAGGAGAACGTGCAGACTCCACTCAGACAGCGCCGGAGGTCGGGATCGAACCCAGGGTCGCTGGATCCGTGAGGCAGCGGCTCGACCCCAGTGGGCCCACGTGCGCTGTCAAAGAGGAGGAGCTGTGGAGGATGTTTTTCGAGCTGAGATCCTCTCTGACATTCACCTCCAGCCCCGTGACGTGCAGGCTATGGTTCTAACCGATTAATCCACCGTGGAGCCAACCACAGTGCGGTCTGGGGTCAAACAAGGTTGTGTCACTTCTCTTCCGCTCTTCGTGATCTTTCTCATCCCACTTTTGTGCTTCAGTTCTGACCTCCACTCCAGAACCAAGGTCCCTCCAACCTTAGTTATCAAGCTGCAGTATAGAACATGGAACAGTACAGCACAATACAGGCCCTTTGGCCCACAATGTTGTGCCAACCTTTAAACCTCGCCTAAGACTATCTAACCCCTTCCTCCCACACATCCCTCTATTTTAAATTCCTCCATATGCTTATCTAGTAATCTCTTGAATTTGACCGATGTACCTGCCTCCACCACCGCCCCAGATAGCGCATTCCATGCCCCAACCACTCTCTGGATAAAAAACCTCCCTCTGATATCTCCCTTGAACTTCCCACCCATTACTTTAAAGCCATGCCCTCTTGTATTGAGCATTGGTGCCCCGGAAAGAGGCGCTGGCTGTCTACTCTATCTATTCCTCTTAATATTTTGTACACCTCTATCATGTCTCCTCTCATCCTTCTCTCCAAAGAGTAAAGCCTAGCTCCCTTAGTCTCTCCTCATAATGCATACTCTCTAAACCAGGCAGCATCCTGGTAAATCTCCTCTGCACCCTCTCCAACGCTCCCACATCCTTCCTATCCTGTATGTCAACAGAGCTTGTAAATACTCACACTCGGGGTATGGAGGACTCTCTGAAGCACACAACAGAATGGAACATCCTCAAAACAAAGGTCCCTACCAACCTGCCTCAGTGCACAACACCAGCCCGACACCATCCCCGAAGTTCAAGGTCCATGATGAGACCCAGGAAGCGGTGGACCACTTGCTGTCAGGAGCCATCTCCAAGCAAAGGCAGACATTAATGAGGAAGTTCACTGGCGCAGTCACCTGCTGTCTGAAGATCGAGACCCCAAACCCGGCAAAAAAACCCGTGGTCCAGTCACACTCAGTGGGTGCTGCTGGGCAGCTCAAGTCACTCACAGGCCCAACACCAGACTCCCAAAACTGAGGCTCTGTCACAGGAAGGCAGACAGAGGAAAAAGTCAAAGTCGAGTTTATTGTCACATGCACATGTGTGCACAGGTGCGATGAAAAACTTACTTGCAGCAGCATCACACATAGCTCTAGAGACACACCATTCACAAGGAAAACATAAATGTAAATTATACAAAATTGTACCAAGAAAGAACAAAGTATATTGTAGTGTAAAATGGTCATGGTGTTTGCTAATATTGAGGGTATTGATTAGGGTTGTGCTGGTTGGTTCAAGAAGGGAAGTAGCTGTTCCTGACCCCGGTGGTGTGGGACTTCAGGCTTCTGTACCTCCTGCCCGATGGTAGCTGTGAGAAGATGGCATGGCCCGGATGGGGGGGGATCTTTGATGATAGATCTTAGCTCCTTGAGGCAGCCCCTCATGTAGATACTTTCAGTGGTGGGGAGGGATGTACCCATGATGTATTGGTCCAGAGAGTCCACTACTCTCTGCAGCTTCTTACGTTTATATTTCCATTTGCATTACATTAAGATGTAAGGATGTACTCAAATCCCCCTTGAGAATTTGTAACATTCCCATGGACTCCAGGGAATCTCTGACCCATGGCCGCTCGAAGTGGAGAGGGAGCATTCGGGATGAGATTGAGGACCTCGAGTCTGAGACACAGCAAGGAGTGCACCAGCAGGCCCTTCCCCGTCAGTCACCTCCCACCCCACCCCTGGGAGAGTCTGTGGGTCTCACGTTGGCCTCGATCCCAAGAGAGTGCCCAAGAAGAAGATCCGTCCACAGAAAACACGGTACGTGTCATAAACATAAATAAATATTCGTATCAGGTGAGCATCTGTCTGCAGTCATCAACACGTCCTTCCTGGGCAGAGACCACCACAGGTTTTAGCGCAAATCAAATTCACCAGGAATGACCTGTCTGTCCTCGGCCTCCTCCACTGCCAGGGTGAGGCCAAACACAAACTGGAGGAACATATTCCGCCTGGGTAGTCTACACCCCAACAGCAGGAACACTGACTTCTCCAATTTCAGGTAACCCTCACCCCCTCTGTCCACCCAGGACCTCTCACACACAACCCAACTGCTTCATCCCCCACCTCCCCAGCCCCCCATCGCCCTGTCTCTTTCCCCTCTCCCACCCAGTCCATCTGCCCATCGCCCACACACCCCTCCCACTGGGACCCCTCCCCACCCCCACTGGTCCCATCCGCCCTCCCCCACCTCCCTCCCTCGGTTCCATGCTGCACCTTCCTCTCCTATCAGATCCCCTCCACCTCTCACCTCCCACCTCCCAGCCTCTGCCGCTGTCCCCACCCTCCCCTCCTCACCTGGATCCACCTATCGCCTGCCAGCTCTTCCCCAACCCCTTCCCCTCGCCTCTTTACACTGGCTTTCTCCACTCTTTCAGCCCAGATGACTGAAACGTCGACTGTTCATTTCCCCCCCACGGATGCCGCCTGACCCGCTGAGTTCCTCCAGCAGGTTGTGTGTTGCTCCAGATTCCAGCATCTGCGGTCTCTTGTGTCTCCAGGAAAAAATCCTACTTGTCAAATGGAAATCTTCACATTTTTCTTCTCTGCAGATCTACCTCGGCAGTTAAGATACACTTATCACCGAAGCTGTTGTAAGTCCAGACGTTACAAGAAAAAGGAAACTACACCGAACAGTATAAAAACACTGGGTAGGTCACATCCAATGCACAGTTCTGGCCACCACATTACCAGAGGGGTGTGATTGTGCTGGAGAGATTTACCAGGGCTGGGGGATGAGAGTTATGAGGGAGACGAGTAAGTTGCGATGGAATAGAGGCACAGGGGAACTGAGGGTACATTGAGGGGCACAGGTAGGAAGAAGGGGAAGGACGAGTTCACAGAGAGGGCAAGGACCAGGGCCAGAGATCTTAAGTAACTAGTAGAGCATTAAAGGGGAGTTGAGGAAATAACGAGTGGTAGAGGATGGGGAGCTCTCCGAGGCAGAAATTCTCAGGATGAATGTATGAAGAGCCAAGACTCCCAGGGTGACAGGTCTGGAGCGGGCAGGGTCACAATGGGCCAAATGGCCTCTTCTGCACCATTCCTGGGATCCTGTGACACCTCTCACCTTCAGGGGACGTTGGAGTTCCAGGCCCCTACTCCCCTTGATCAAACTCTGAGGCCAGTCGCGAAAAGTTGCTTGTGTCCCGAAGCAAACTCTCCCCACAGACATTGCTGGATGTGGTCAGTGAGTCAGTGACATTGGCCAGGACTATTTCCAGCTATTTCTGGTTTCACTTAAATCTTTTCAGCCTGTCACACTTTGTTCTTATCGACACTGGTAATCTAACAGACGGGGGTGGAGATTAACATAGAAAATAGGAACAGAAGGAGGCCTTTCGGCCCTTCGATTCTACTCCGTCATTCAACATGATCGTGGCCGGTCATTCAAACTCAGTTCGCTCTTCCTGCTTTCTCTCCTTTATCCCCTGACAACGATATCTAATTCCTTCTTGAATATAGGCAAAGATTTGGCCTCAACTGCCTTCTCTGGGAGAGAGTTCCACAGATTCACCACCCACTGGGTGGCGAAATTTCCCCTCATCCCAGTCCTACTTGGCCTTCCCTGTGTCCTAAGGCTGTGGACCCTGATTCGGGACCTTCCCCACCACTGGGAACACCCTTCCTGCACCTCGTCTGTCCTGTCCCATTAGGACTTTGTAGGCTTCAATAAGAATGTGGACCCGATCTTCCTAATTCTTCATACGTCGGTGCCACCATCCCAGGAGTCAGTCCAGTGAAACCTTGGCTGCACTGCCCCCATAGCAAGTATATCCGTCCTCTGATAAGGAGACCAAAACTCCACACAATACTCAAGGTGTGGTCTGTACAATTGCAGCAAGACATACCTGCTCCTCTTGCTGTGAAGGCCAGCATACAACTTGCCTTCTTAACTGCCCGCTGCACGTCCATGCACACCTTCACCAACTGGTGCACAAGGACACCCGGGTATCGTTGCACCCCCCTCTTCTTCACCTCTTGCCATTCTGTTAATGCACAGCCATTCTGCATTTTGCCCACTCCCTCCACTTGTCCAAATCGCACTGGGGTCTCCTACATCCTCCTCACATGTCACCCTCTCACCCAGCTTTGTGTTTGTCTGCAGATTTAACTTTCTCCTCTAAATCATTAATGTGTTTGCCAGCATTGAACTCCCTGCTCCCCCACTGGTCATACCCGCTACTCAGAAAAGGACCTGCTTACTCCTACTCTTTGTTTCCTCTCTGCCAACCAGTCCTCCCTCCACGTCACAATCCTACGTGCTTTGATGTGCACACTAACAGAACCCATTCATCCACAGGCCTTGGGGTCAGGTACAACGTTGGTCAGAACAAGAGGGGGCAGGCGTGCAGCTAATCATTCAGCTTCCTGCCTGGCTTGTTCAGTCAAAATTACCTGATGACTTTCCTCGTTTTAGTTTGTGGTTCATTTTTCAGATAATAGCTTGAAACTTGAATTTCACAAGCTGAAGGTGAAGCAAAAAAAAATACACGTGTGGCTCAGTGGCACAGCTGCTGCCTCACAGTTTCCGGAGAGCCAGGTTCGATCCCGACCTTGGGTGCTGTCTGTTTGGAGTCTGCATGTCCTCCCTGTAACTGGGTTTCCCCAGATCAAGGTAAAGATTTCACTCATTCAATGCATTTTACAAGTGGGGCTTACAATTGTGAAATTCAAACCCAAAGGGAAGGAGAATAACAGATCAGGACAGCCTCTAACGACAGTGGAATTCATTCATTCCTGTGGTCCGAACGTTATTCCTGATCAGAAAGATTCTGCACAGCTTACAAAAATCTAAAAGAATATTTTTGGTGCTTAAGAGCCACGCGTTTATCAGAACTGAATCCCTGGGTTTAGTTCTCATGATGATGAGTCAGTCTTATTTCTCCTGAAGTTACTTATAAATAGAAATTGCACATTTAGAAACAACCAAGTGGGGAATTTCTAGTGCTTTCCCACAGCCGCTGGGAGGGAACAGACTCATTTCCAGCATTGATCATCAGCTATGGCGCAGATGTTAATAACTGTGCCTCTGAGAGGCTAGAGCACAACTATTTGGACTAATAGAGTGCTGTCTTCTCCTGGGATGGTAACTGAGGCCCTGTCTGCTCCCTCAGATGATCCCAGGTTCTATTTTGAAGGAATTTTCCCCAGTGCCCCAGCCAATTAACATCACTAAAGTTATCTGGAGGTTCCTGTGCTGTGGTTTGTGGAACTTGCTGTGTATACGATGCCTGCCACGTTGCACTACCTCACTTCAGTAACACTGAGAGTTGCTTAGAGGTCCCCAGGCTCTGAAAGCAGCTACAGAGAGTTTTTTATTTTTCTTCCAGTCGACCTTTTCTCCCCATCCTTAATATTTGTTAAAACAAATGATTGTTAAAAATGATTTTGTTTCATGCCCTCTAATCTCTCAATGGAGCTGAATCTTCAGGATAACCTGAAGGCTCAGCATGCTCAGAACATGCATCTGTGTTACTTCTTTATTGCAACACAGGAGAGATTTAGCCCAATGGGGTCCCTGCTGATGGCGCAGCGGGTAGATCCGCTGCCTCACAGCGCCAGAGACCCCGGTTCAATCCCGGCTTCGGGTGAGTCTGTGTGGAGTTTGTACGTTCTCCCTGTGATGATGTACATTTCCACGGGGTCCTCCAGTTTCCTCCTGCATCCCGGTTGGTAGGTTAATTGGCCACTGTAAATTGTCCCTAGTGTGTAGGCGAGTGGTAAAATCTGGGGGGAAGTTGAGGGGAATGTGGGGAGAATTTTAAAAATGGGATTAGTGTAGGGTTAGTGTAAATGAGCGGTTGATGGGTCAGTACAGATTCGGTGGGCCAAAGGGCCTGTTTCTGTGCTGTATCTCCCTATGACATTCAGCAGGGGAATGCCAACAATCCCGTTCCTCTTTGCCCATGCAACCTACTCCTTCCCACGTACACCATCAACTACCCTTTGATTCTTTTGCCATTACCTACACAGAGCATCTCTCTGGAACGTGGGATGGAAGGGGAGCACGGACAACAGCCAAGGTTAGGGTCGACTCCAGGTCTCCAGAGGCGAGAGCCGTCACTGTGTCACCCCCGTGTATGCTTTGCAAAAGAAAACATTCTGACTTGGAGGGTTAAATTGTGTCGATACTGTTATGTAACGTTAACACATTTCCTTTTCCAGAACAGCATACATTTCCTCTTTAAGACAGTTGGTAAGTCTGAGTGTGCCCAGTATCTTGGGTGTGGTAATACAGCAAGCAGCCTTGTGCAGAAGTAAATTGTCTGATTAATCTCATGTATCAAAAACTTGCTGGTCACAGGTTACAAGGTGCACTGGGTCCAGAATGCCAGAGATTACAGCAATGAAGGTTAATCGGTAATGAATGTTTGCCAATGCATTACCATACAGAATGGGCAAGTAATTGGCAAGTGAAGTTCAACACAAATATTTACAATGAGACACAGGAGATGCTGGAATCTGGAGCAACACACAATCTGCTGGAGGAAACTCAGCGGGTCGAGCAGCATCTTGGGGGGTGGGGGGGGTTGGGGGGGTAGAGTAAAGGAATTGTCCGACAGTTTGGGTCATATCCCTGCACCAGGTTTGTTGCTACAAATAAATACAACTTTGTACATATTGGGAGGAAGGTTAGGGAGTTCACATTATTTGAACGATACGAGTCTCAGTGGAGTGGGGGATGGGGGATCTCGGAGTACAAGTAGACCAATCCCTGACAGTTACACGTGAATGAAGACCAAAGATCTGCAGATGCTGTAAATCAGGAGACAAAAACACTCAGCAGGTCAGGCAGCACCTGTGGAAAGGGAAACGGTTAACATTTCAGGTCAGGGTTTCTTTCCAATGGATGCTGCCTGACCTGCTGAGTGTTTGCCACAGTTTCTGTTTTTAATCACTTAAGGCTGGCAAGGCCACAACAGATGCCAACCAAGCTCTGTGGTTTTATGTGCAGAGGGATGAAACTGAAAAGTAAGGACGCTGTGCTCAACGTGAACCAAACCCTGGTTACACTGCACCTTTTCATCCTTCCATCCACAGACATCCTGGACACCAGCCTCCCCTCCTTGGACTCTGTCTTTACCTCTCATTGTCTTGGCGAAGCAGCCAGAATAATCAAAGACCCCACCCACCCGGATCATTCTATCTTTCCTCCTCTTCCATCAGGTAGAAGATACAGGAGCCTGAGGGCACGTACCACCAGACTTAAGGACAGCTTCTATCCCACTGTGGTAAGACTATTGAACGGTTCCCTTATACAATGAGATGGACTCTGACCTCACAATCTACCTTGTTGTGACTTTGCACCTTATTGCACTGCACTTTCTCTGTAGCTGTGACACTTTACTCTGTACTGTTATTGTTTTTACCTGTACTACCTCAATGCACTCTGTACTAACGCAATGTAACCGCACTGTGTAATGAATTGACCTGCACGAACGGTGTGCAAGACAAGTTTTTCACTGGACCTCAGTACAAGTGACAATAATAAACCAAGACCAAAAAGAATGAGAACACTGGTGGAGATGACAGCGTTTATTATCCATTCCTAATTTGCACCTTAAAAATCAGCCCTGCTGATGGGTTTGGAGTCACAAGGCAGGGTGAGGATGGCAGATTTCCTTCCCTAAAGGACGTCAGTGAACCAGGTGGGCTTCCCTTAATGTTTAAATATCGATTAATCTTTTGCATATACTTAGTGATTGAGCCTCCACAGCCCACTTGGGTGGAGAATTCCAAAGATTCACCACCCTCTGGGTAAAGAGGTTTTCTCCTCTTCAGTCCTGAATGGCCAACCCTTTATCTTGAGACTGTGAAACCCAGTTCTAGACACCACAGTCAGGGGGAAACATCCTCCCTGCATCCACCCTCTCGAAAGCCCATAAGAAACTAGTAAGTTTCATTGAGATCACCTCTCATTCTTCCAAACTCGAGAGTATAGGCCCAGTCTGCGGCATCTCTCCTCACTGCAACAAGCCCACCTTCCCAGAAACCAATGTGGCGAAGCTTTGCTTCACTCCCTCTATCACATCCTTCTCCAGTCACCAGAGACAAGGGTCAGAAGCCACAATTGGAGCTTTTACCCATTTCAGTGGTATAGGGCTCTTGGGCACTCTCCCCCAATTCTCTTTGATGCCTGACTGCAGTGGATGAGAGGGTTCTCCTACCAAGAGAGACTAAATAGATTTGGGCCTGTATTCCTTGGAGTTTAGAAGAATGAGTGTTGACCTTAGTCAAACATATAAGATCCTAAGGGGGCTTGACAGGGTAGATGTTGGGATGTTTTCACCAGTGGGAGAGTCACGAACAAGAGGATATGACCACAAGGTAGGGGCTGGTCATTTAGAACTGAGGCAAGTGAATCTCTGGAACTCTCTGTCCCTGAGGGTGGTGGAAACTGGATCATTAGATGCATTTAAAGTGGAGGTGGATAAATATTTGATAGATCGAGGAATAGAGGGGTGTGGGGAAATGGCACAGAAGAGGGAGTTGCAAAGTCAAAGTCAAGTTTATTATCATATGCACAAGTACAGTACATGTGTGCACAGGTGCAATGAAAAACTTACTTGCAGCAGCATCACAGGCACAGAGCATCAGAATCACAACATCGAGAAGAAAAGCATAAATTAACAACATAAATTATACAAGAAAAGAACACAATTAGAACAAAAATAAGATATCTTTATTAGTCACATGTACATCAAAACACACAGTGAAATGCATCTTTTGCGTAGAGTGTTCTGGGGGCAGCCCACAAGTGTCGCCACGCTTCCGGTGCCAACATAGCATGCCCACAACTTCCTAACCTGTACACCTTTGGAATGTGGGAGGAAACCAGAGCACCCAGAGGAAGCCCACACAGACATGGGGAGAACATACAAACTCCTTACAGACAGCGGTGGGTATTGAACCCGGGTCGCTGGCGCTGTAATAGTGTTACGCTAACCGCTACACTACGTGCCTGTCACTGTAGTGGCAAAGTGGTCACAGTGTTGCTATACTGAGGCAGTGATTAGTTTGTGCTGGTTGGTTCAAGAAGCGAATGGTTGAAGGGAAGTAACTGTTCCTGAACCTGGTGGTGTGGGGACTTCAGGCTCCTGTACCTCCTGCCCGATGGTAGCTTGCGAGAAGATGGCATGGCCCGGAATAGATCAGCCATGATCATATTGAATGGTGGGGCAGTCCTGAAGGTCTATCCTGCTCCTACTCCCTGTGAGTGTCCCACAGACTAGTGGCTGTTTGCCAAAGGCCCAAGAACAGCAGCAGTAGAGGTGTCACAGACATTGGACAGGTTCCAGTTAAACCCTTACCTGCAATGACATCCACGCTTGTAAAGAAGTCCAAACCCAGAAACCAGTAAAGTGCACTTTACCCCTGCTGTTCTTGGTGAAGGACCTCTTGCAATTCAGCTGCTCTTTGAAAACCATTTGCGAGAAATTCAAAGCTCTTGCCTTTCACCTGTCTGAGAAGTGTGAAGGGATTTGAACACAAGGTTAATGATGTTGGATTTGGGAGGTCATTGAACCGGGAGCCAGTGCGGCTCACTGGGCAAATAGCAGAGCTTCAGGTCTGCACAAGCCCCACTCAAAGGCTCGAGCACAGAACTCCAGGTTGAGGCTCCAATGCAAATCCGAGGAAGTGCTGATGGTTGGAGGTGTTGCCTTGCAGATAAGACTTTAAACAGAGGGTTCCTTCTACTCTTAGTTAAAACAATCCCATGTCACTACTTTAAAGTGAGCAGATGAACCCCATTATCTGCAGCCCACCATCACCTCCCAGACTCTTTCGCTATCTCCACCCCTCCTCACCTGGATCCACCTATTGCTTGCCAGCCCCTGCCTCACGCCTCCCTCTGACCTTTATACCAGCTATCTCCTCTTTACACTCTCAGTCCAGATGAAGGGTCTCAACCCAAAACATCAACCATCCCTTTGCCTCCACACATGCTGCCTGGCGCAGCAGCTTGTTTTGCTTCAGATCACAGCTTCTGCGGTCTCTTGCGTCTCACATTACTGATTTGAGCAAGCTTGCTCTCTACTAATTGGCTGCGACTTTTCCCTGAAACTACTTTGTTAGTCACAAAGCCCTTCTGAGTGTGGAGGTTGTGAAAGGTGCTACTAAAATACAGTTCCTGTCTTTGATGTGTCTAGAGGGCAGTAGCTGGGAGACTAGCCAGAAGGGCATGGCTGCTGTCAGTCACAGAGACGTAATTACTGCTGAGAACCTACGTCACCTGACAGATGTCAATCCCCACAGGGCTCTTCCTTGTAGCGTTTTACATTCCATCTCCTCCCACCCACCCATCATCTCCACTCAAACTCATAGCACATTGTGGTGGCAGTTCCTGGATGACTGTGCAGTTTTGGAGAAATATGCTTCCCTTTCCTTCCTTCATGGAACTGGCTGCTTATCAGCAATAGCAGAGGTTAGTGGTTGACATTTGTGTCAGTGATTGGATGGCTGTTAGTAGCGAGCTTCCACAGGGCTCAGTACACAGATTATGAAAAAGTACAGCACAGGAACAGCCCAGCTTCTCTGTGCTGCCCATGATGTTAACCCAAGCTAATCCCATCTGCCTGCACAAGTCTATATCCCTTCATTCCCTGCTTGTCCATGTGCCTGTGTAACCGAATCGTAAATATTGCTATCCTATCTGCTTCCACCACCTCCCCTGGCAGCATGTTCCAGAAACCAACCACTCTGTGCAAAACAAAAACCTGTCTTTTAAATCTCCTTTAGACTCCCCCCCCCCCCACCCTCAGCTTAAAGCTGTGCCCTCCAATATTTACATTTTCACCCTGGGAGAAAGACTATCTACCCTTTCTATGCCTCTCATAATTTTTATACACTTCCTTCAGGTTGGCCCTCAGCCTCTGACACTCCAGAGAAAACAAACCAAATTTGTCCACATTCTCCTTGTAGTTAATGCTCTCCAATCCAGGCAACATCCTGGTGAACCTCTTCTGCACCCTCTCTCCAAAGCCTCCACACATTACAGCAACCAAAAACTGCACACAATACTCCAAATGTGGGCTTACCCAAGTTTTATACAGCTGCAACGTGACCTGCCACGTTTTATACTCAGTGTCCTGACCAATTAGCGTAAATATGCTCTATGCCTGCTTTACCACCCTATCTACTTTCATTACTACTTTCAGTGAGCTATGGACTTGCATCCCAAGATCCCTTAGTGCATCAATGCTCTCAAGGATCCTGCCGTTTACAGCATGCTTTCCTTTTGTATTTGACCTCCCGCTTTGCAACACCTCTCACTTATCCAGATTAAATTCCATTTGCCATTTCTCTGCCCACATTTCTAACTGATCTATATCCTACTGAATACAACCCAGGTTCAATTCCAGCCACTGTCTGTAAGGAGTTTGTACGTTCTCCCCGTGTCTGCGTGGCTTTCCTCCGGGTGCTCTGGTTTCCTCCCACATTCCAAAGATGTACGGGTTAGGAAGTTGTGGGCATGCTGTGTTGGCGCCAGAAGCGTGGCGACATTTGCGGACTGCCCCAGAACACTCTACGCAAAAGATGCATTTCACTGTGTGTTTCAATGTACATGTGACAAATAAAGAGATCTTACTGAATCTTTTGACAACTTTCCTCTCTCTCCACAACTCCACCAGTTTTTGTGTCATCTGCAGACTTACCAATCGTTTTTGTCCCAATCATATGGAGATTCCAGCACTGATCCTTACTGGTCACAAGCCTCCAGTCAGAATAACAATCTCCCCAATCACCACCCTCTGCCTTCTATGGCTAAGCCGATTTTGAATCCAATCCGCCAAGTCTCCATGGGTTTTGTTCCCCGGCTTTTTGTGGTGTACATTAGTGATTTAAGTTTAAAGTGGAGGGAAAGTGATAAAAGTTTGCAGCAGATCCAAAATCTGGCCGTCTGGTTGAGAGTGAAGAGGAAAACTTGAGATCCCGAGAGGAATTTTTTTTTGTCTGCTTTTGATGTCCTCTGTTGTGAGAGTCTGGGGGAAACGATATTTTGCTCCATGTGTTTTTATAACATATGGGTAAATGACAATGAAGTATAACTTGAACTTGGATAGTCTGGTCCATTGGGCAAAAGAGTGGTGAAGGGATTCAGAGGAAGTGCCACGCAGCATGAATCACAGTAAGTGGGAGGGTATGCCCGAAGAACTGATGGTCCTTGGTGTTACAGTCACAGGTCCTGAAAGGTAGCAGGACAAGTCCATAAGGCACATAGGATACTTTATTGGGCAAAGCCAAGAGTAGGATGGTTACGCTGGAACTGTGCACAACACTCACTAGACCACAGCTCGTGTATTATGTGCAGTTCTGCTCACAAAAGTTCTGATTGCATAGGAGATTTACTAGAACTGGAAAATTGTAGCTACCAGACAACACTAGATAGGCTGTGGTTGTTTTCTTTGGAAGTTGAGGAGGGACTTAATTGAAGTGTTTAAAATTATGATGGGCATAGACAGTAAATTGGAAGGAGCTTTTTCTCTTAGGAGTCAACAACTGGTGGGGGTCTGGAAGCAAGTATCTGGAGGGTGGGACAGACTTAAACCCACACCTTGTTTACACAGCACAGGGCTGTAAAGTGGGATGAGGCTGGAGAGCCCTTTCTCAACCATTAAAAACAATGGGTCAAATAGTCTCCATCATAAGTTTTCTAGGATTGTATGGGCCTTGACCACAAATATTTGGTCAGTTGTCACATCTGGTCAAATTTAAATAGTGGACATTTTTTTTGGACAGATATTAGAAGTGCAGCCTAGTCAGTTAAAGGCAAAACAGATTTGCTGATAGAACCCCTCAGGGATTGTCCAGACAGGTCCCTTTTCTCTTGACCTATTACCACCCTTTCTTCAAACCTTCCTTATTATTTTCACCATTTCTTTATTTTGAAATCTTTATCTAACTTTCCCCTCTACTGCAGCCAGTGCTTTGGATCTGCTGGTCAGCTTCTGTTTTCTAAGGCTGGCCTGGGTATAGATCAGTTCCATGTGCCTTTGCTTTTGCACCTCTCATTAGTTCCAGAGGCCCACAGTCTGAAATATTGATGAAAGGTCACAACCTAGACAGTCAAAGTCTTCTCCCTCCACAGATGCTGCCTGGCCTGTTGAGTATTTCCATGTCTTCTTGTCCAAATCCAGGTAGATTGGATACTTGTTTAACATTAGGCACAGAAAATGAGAGCAGGGAGTTCACGGCTGGAACCTTCTCATCACATTACCCGCTGTGGTAACACCAGAGAGGAATCTTACACGGACCTTACAAGGGGCGAAGTTGAGTCATGAGGAAAGTGTGGTCAGGCAAAAGTAACCGAGGGGAGATTTAATCAAGGTGGGGATGGCGAGGTACCACAAGATGGTAAAGAGAAAGGTCCTACAGTCTCCTACTAGTTACTATGTTTAGATTTAAAACCAATGATGGACAAGGGTGCTTGAGGAACAAACATCATGTGAAGAATGGAACTTCCCTCAGAAAATCAGGCAGAAATCTTCATATTTCTTTCAGAAAATACACCAAGAGCCAAGCTACTGGCCCTGGTGGGAAGTGGGATCAGTCATACTTTTCACACTGGGATGGTCTTTCTCCATGTTGCAGATTTATATGCTCCATTCCCACATCAGCCACAGCTGGACAAATCACTCTGGCCTGGTACAGAATGGATGACTGAAGATCATCACCTCCAGCCACACAGTTACGTTGTTGATTTTCTGCCCTCACCTCCGATCTATTTGCACGGCTGAAGGTTTTGATTTGTGTACTGCTTTTCAGTAAAGCTCAAAAGGATGCTGGAGGAAAAGCACTTCATTCCCCCAACAACACCCTTACTCTTTCAATACAACCCCCATGCCAAAGTCAAGGATGTGGCCCCTGCCCATTCAGAGGCTATGTACCACTTCTGAACATAGAACAGCACGGGAACAGGCCCTTCAGCCCATCGTCCGTGCCGACCATGATGCCAATAAAAACTAATCCCATCTGCCTGCACATGATCCATGTCCCTCTATTCCCTGTCCGTTCACGTGCCTGTCTAAATGACTCTTAAATGTTGCTATCTTATCCGCTTCCACACCCCCATACCGAGTTCCAGGTATCTACCACTGTTTTATATAAAAAAACACTTGCCTCAGAAATCTCCCTTAAGCTTTCCCCTGTCAACTTAAAGCCATGCCATCTAGTATTTGACATTTCCACCCTTGGAAAAGACTGTCTGTGCCTCTCATAATTTTATACACTTCTATCAGGTCTCCCCTCAGCCTCTGATGCTCCAGAGAAAACAACCCAAAGTTGTTCACTCTCTCCTTATAGCTAGTACTCTCCAATCCATCCTGCACCCTCTCCAAAGCCTCCGCATCTTTCCTGTAATACAGCAACTGGAACTGCACACAATACCCCAAATGTGGCCTAACACTTCATTCTGCATTGTTACTGTTTTCCCCATGGTACCTCAGTGCACTGATGTGGTGAAGTGATCTGTCTGGATGGTATACAAAACAGTTTTCCACCGTACCTCGGTACATGTGACAATAATAAACCAATTTAACCACAGTTCTGTGGAGCTGCAACACGACTTCCCAACTTATATACTCAACACCCCGACCCATGAAAGCAAGCATGCCGTTTACCTTCTTTGCCAGGGAGCTGTGGACTTGGACCCAAAGATCCCCCTGGTGCATCAATGCTCCCAAAGGCCCTGTCATTTACTATATACTTTTCTCTTACATTTGACCTCCCAAAGTACAACACTTGTCGTTTGCTGCTGATGAGCATTTTTTAGCCAAGGTGTTGGATCCTGTTCCATTTTCTTGTTTTGCCCCTTTCCATCGGGCTCTCCCTTCACCAAACGCCCAGACGTTACCTCCACTGTCCATCGTAACAAAACCACATCCTCGTGCTCCTCTTCAAACCAGCCGAGTGTTCTCAAATTTTCCCATCTTGTCCGTCTATTTCCAATGAAACACATAGGCCACAAGTAGTAACTTGTGAACTCTACCAATACCCAGATTTCGGTGGGGGGGGGGGGGGGGGGGTGTTTCGAGAAGAGAAAGAAAAAGGTACCAGAGAACAAAAACATTTTGGAGTATGAAACAGACAGGCACAGATGAGTAAATATGTAGAAATCCCCATTAAGAGGCAGTTTTATTATGACAAGAACCAGTCAGATAACATCGTATGGAAATTAACCCAGCAATACAATTTTAATGCAATATAAATTAAACATGCACTTCCAGTATTTGTCCAGTAATGGTTCATAAATACATAATGAAAATACAAAGAGGGAGTGGGATAACGTTCTTTAAAAAGATAGCTTTGTAAACAATAAAGATTTGAGTGTAATGAGAGTCAAAAGTGGTGATCTCAAATTTAGAAACGAGGGGCTGAAGCTCGTTGTTCATGAGAATTAAAGCCAAGAACTGAACAGCGAGTCCCAGGCAGGTGTGCTAGCCAGTTCAGCCAGCCCAGTGCTCCAAGACGTGACTCAGTGACAGGACGACGAGCTGCAGAAGTAAGCTCCGGTTGAGACAGGAATCTATCAGCTCTGACCCTGCTAAAGCTGCATCACTGAGGCTCCACAGTCACTGCTCAAGCAAGGAAGCTGCAAAGGCTGGAGTTATTCAAATGGTAAACTGCAATGCACAAGTGAGGAAGCGACACACTCCTGCACTCACACCTTGCAATCTAAACGAATGATGAGATGGAGCCTGGGGGGGGGGAGAAATAATCGCAGTTTGACAAAGCAACAACCAGGCAACACTTCCCTCTCCTAAACACAAGGTTGCAAATCTTGACCCCAACACAATAGTGACTTAATGGCCAATTTTAATTAGAAAGTCCTTACTGTTGTTGAAGGTGACAAAGAAAGGGAGAGGAGGCCAAACTACACTCCGGATCTCGTACCAGGATTATGCAGGTCCTGAAACAGCTCACTCTTCTGCAAGGTGGCTGCAATCGCCTAATTTTGACCTCCAGTCTCCTTGATTTTAATTGTTCCACCTCTGGCCACTTGGTAGGCAAGGCCCTAGATTTGGAACTCCCTCCCTGTCTGCCCCTCTACCCTCTTTAGGCACCTCTTAAACCCTAGGACCAACCAGACTTTCATTTGCTTGTTCATCACCCTTTGTGGCTCAATATTAAAGTTTTATTTGATACTCCTTCCTGTTAAAAAGTGCAGGATGTTAAAGGCACTTTATAAATACAAACAGATGTTGAAATGAGAAGCCACAGGCAGATATCTCATCCCAACATGACCTGTAACAGCCCAGATACAGGGAAATACTGCTTAACTGTTTCTCTACAGTGGGTTGCACTGATCCTAGATGAATTCAAGGAGCTTTTGGGGGAGCCTGAAAAAGGAAACGTCAAAAGATCCTATTTAAAAAAAAATTCCAGCATAACACAGGAGCTCTGCTTGTTAATGTCCACTCTACAACCACTCCCTCAGCATTGAAGCAGTGTTCAATCTCCAAGATAGAACTCACTGCCACAAACAAACATACATACAGCAAAAAAGTATTCTGTTCAGGCACATTGCATTTACTATTCAATTTACAGGTTCTCATATAGTACAACAGGTATTTATAAAATGGGGGCTTCTCCAAACAAGGTGAAAGACCCCAGTTATTTACAATGGCTGAATTACCATAGACAATCAGCAGGATTATTTTGTTCTGTTATTCCAGTGCCCTCCTGGGATTTCAGTGGAGGTACAAGCTGAGATAAATTTCCAGCAATAAAGTTCTAAATTTCCCCTCGCTTGTGTAGTATGGGATGAAGGGAGTTTGCCTTGGAATAGGGACATTTGATGAGTGTTTTTTTAACTTAAAATTTAGTCATTTTCCCCAATCATAACTCCAACTTTGGCTTCATGTCAATTCTCCCCTTTTGTTTTTGGGAGCATTTACTACATTAAGGCACAAATGCCAGTATGCCACATTATTGTTTTGCTCTACTGTGACTCCCATACTCCCATGACACACTCAGCAATCTGCCACCAATGAATTTAATTCTAAAATGAAGCTCGGAATCTCTGTGGGACCAGAGCCTGCCTGACCTGACAGCCTGACACTTAGCCTCTTCACAGCAACAACTAATGTGATCAGGGTTACATGAAGGACACAGTAGCTGACCTGAGCCAACATTGCATACATCGAGGAGCAGCTCAGGACAGGTAAAGTTCTCAGTTTGTGCTCAATTAAAAAAAAAGACATCCAGTTATCTGCCACAATGATCTCTGACGAATCTGTAGTCTGCACCCAGGAATGATGTTTCAGCGAAGCACAGCTCTCAATGTAACTCAATTAAGACGCAAAATTAAACCAGTACCAAAGAGACAGATCCAGCTTCAGCACCAACAGCACGGAGTGGAGGGCCCATCTCTGCATTCAACAATTGTTTTTTAAAAATCCTTAATAATAATAAAGATTGGTATTTCTCAGAGATAATGTCAACTCTAAAAATATTCCAGAATTCAAATATTTTAAAAAAGTTACCATAAAGGGATTAACCAAGATGTCAAATACCTGCCCCCACCTCCTCTACCTGCATCCCCACCCACAGACTGCACTCTTCAACAACAGCACCCATTCAGAAACTACTAACTACCCAAGCAGTAGGAATCTGCGGGTGGGGGAAATTTCAGAGCAACATTATGGTAAAGGCTCCTCCGGTTAAACACTGTGCTCAATGGATATTGAGCCTGAGAATGCATCTTCTCCAACTCTGCAACCTTGTGATGGGCATTACTAGAAGCATTTTTTTTTCCCAAATCTTGAAATTGGGCTGGGGCAAGTTTCTAGTGCAGTCTGCAAGCCCAACACCCTGCCAAATCAGCAAACAGCAGCATCGTCCAATGAGGGCCAGCCTGCCACACCACCATCCAATGAGGGCCAACCTTTCCCCGTCTCCATTGTTGCTGATTGGTTCAGAGGGATAATGTAACTGAGCCATCACCAGCTACAGATTGGGACTGAGATGGAACAGTGCATGGAGACTCACCATAAGCACTCTGGAAGTCACTTCCTACTGAACTGCACCCAGTTAATATTCAACTTAAAGATTAGCTTTCTTTCAATAAAGGTTATTAAAAAAGGCTAAGTCCACTATTACAAACTTACACTATAATATGTTTCACTATGAACTCCAAGGATACTTGCCTTGGATGATTCCACCTGGCTTTTACTGAGTTTGACTCTGACCGCCCTGCCCTTGGCTCTCAACACCCAGACAGCAGACGACTGCTAACGTCTCTCCAGTATTTGTTGTCAGTGTGTGATGCAGTGGGGAGACCAGGGTGGGGTAGGGGAAGGTACAAGCAATAGGAAACTAGATTCTATTGAGTCACAGCATATCACAGACAAGGCAAACTGAGCAAGAACAGGAAAATATTTCAAATGCATATAAATGCTATTGTCCTCAATGAGTGGTTTTGCAGTAGTTTTACCGCTTTAAAAAAATATATATACTATGCAAACCTAGGAATTAATCAGAGATAGCTACGCACCTCTCCAGTGTTTCCTCTTTAGTTGCGGATTAAAGAAAGTTCACTGACTCAACCAGTTGCCCTGAAGCTGCAAAATGTCCGGTTCATGCTGACCGTTGTCACAGCAGCTTAGAGTTCAAACCCTAGTCCTGCCTCTCACTTTACTCCAGAGCTCAGAGGCCGGGTGCAGTGCTCAGGAGCAACAACTTCACAACTTGGCTGCAGCACACAGAACCCCGTAGATCACAGGCATGCCCTTGTCCTGGCTTTGTTCACCCGTCTTTAAACACGCATGTCCCCCCCACCCTCATCCCCCCCCCCCCCCCACCCCGGTTTCCACCGGGCGCCCCTTCCCCATCCTCCCAGGTGTGCTTGTGCTCCTGGTTACTGCAGCAAGCTTCACTCTGGCCAGGAGTGGGGAAAAGACTACTCCGGGCAAGAGGCTCTCCCTGTGCAGAGGCTGTGCGTCATCCAAAAGGCCAGCTGTGAATGGAACCCCCGAGGGCTGCTGCAATGAGTCACTCCTCCACCATCTTGCTGATGATATTGATGAGGTTATCGAGTCCCCAGAGGTAGCCATCCTCCCGATTCCCCTCCTTCCAGGCCACCCTGTGGTTCAGTGTCTCTTGGTCGGGTAGCAGCACCGTCTTTCCAAAGTCGATCATCCAAACTTTGGCCATCTCCGAGTCATCGTGGACAAAGAGAAGGGAACTTCCTACCACCTGGAAACAAGGGACAGAAAATTCCATGATTGCAATCAGAAACTCTATGCTTTTGTGGTGTGATTCACTTGCAACTAAATCACCTGTGATTAAAAGGCTATCCAGTGTGCCAGTATAGGGTGGTCTCAACTTTAACTCAGCCAGTGGAGGGGAGGCTTTTGTAATCTGATCTCAGGATTTAAGCCCATTTATCGATCTCTTTACCTGCCCTTTGAGATGGTGGTCAACCAGCTGTTGGATCCACTGCACTCTATGTGGTGAAGATGCTGCCCCAAAAGGCACCCATCAGTCATACATCTGCTCAAGTGAGCCAGGGTGGGTGATGCATCTGCAATCCCCTGATGGTTAAACAGGCCACTGGATACTGACTGTGGTCAGCCGGTAATCAGACACATATGGAATCTCATGAGCAGGATGGGGTCTCCAGATCAAACTCTTGAGAAACCTACACCTATGAACTGCCTGCACAAATCCCTGTATGGAGAGGGAGAGGCAGCACAACAGCACTGTCACCCCTACCACAATCAACCTGCAAATATTGGCAACAAACTTTACCAAATAAGCAAACCACCGACATTTGCCAAAACAAATGGTCATGGAGCAACGTGAAGGAGAGGTGCACAGCAAAGACATTCCCAGACTCTGCTGGTGGCTAGGGAGGCTTGAGCCAACACTTCAACACATTCAGGGACTGGCGCACACAGCCATCCAACTCAGGATTAAAAACAAAAAATGATAGAAAAACTCAGCACATCAGGCAGTATCTGTGGAAAGAGAAACACAATGTTTCAGACCAAAGACCCCTGACTGGAACTGACAAAGGGAGAAAGCAAGTTAGTCTCAGCAGCAGAGACGGTGGGGGAAGGCAATGGGTGGAACAATGCCTGTGATAGGGCAACGTGATGTAGCTAGTGGAGCTAGTCAATGGTCAGCAGTGAATGAGAGCTCAGGGTAAATTTAGCCTGATCAGAAAAATAAAGGGCAGCTGTCCCATCCACAACTGGACAGATGGTTTTGATTCAAACAGTTATGGGATGGAAAGCTTGGACTTTCCGCTGAAATTGGTGGTCCTAGCAGAAATTATTTTAGTTGCAATTAAAGAAATATCTTGTGATCTTAGCTCACTGGGCTCTAGCATCAAGCTGTGGACTGACAACAAATAGTTTACCTCATGGGTCTTGAAAAACTCCGAGCCCTCCAATGCAATCCTCAGTTCTTTCAACCTTGTCAAATACTTTCTCTGCAACAGAAGAACAGAAGCATTAGTGGCATAGAAATGCTCACCCATCGCACTCAGCCAGTGTGAAGTCCAGCTCAGTACGCTGGCCCAACACACACCACCTGACCAGTACGCTGGCCCAACACCCACCACCTGATGTGTAACTCTCACCCAGTGCAATGGTGCAGCCCAGTCGGCTCAATGAAGGGGAAACAGTGGGGCAGCACACAAATAGAGGGGAAGGGGAGCACCAGCCTCTAAAAGGGGGGTGTGGGGGTGAGGGAAGAGCACCCACAAGGGCTGGCAGTAGGGGACGTGGGAGAGAAGAGAGAGAGCTCCAGCCAATAGTGTTAGGGGAGGAAAGTGTAGCAGCCCAGAAAGTGTCAAAGTGATAAAGCACCAATCTTCGTTCATTTTCCAGAACCTGGGCAGCCCTGGCAAGGCCAGCATTTACTGCCCATCTCCAATGCCCTTGAGGTGGAGGTGGTGAGACACCTGCAGTCCTCCTGGAGAAGGAGCTCACACACCAACACACCACAGGGCTGTTGGTGTGTGATGGAGGGTGAATGAATCACTTTCAATGCAGGATGGTGTGCGACTGGAAGAGGAAATCTGAATGCGCTGGTGTTCCCTTGCGCCTAAAGCCCTTGCCCTCAAATTTTAAAGGTTGTAGATTTGGGAGGTGATGCTGGAGCAGCCTAGGCAAGTAACTGCAATACATTGTACAGATGACACACACTGCAGTTACCACCTGCCATGGTAGAAGAAATGCTTAAAGTGCTTGGGGCACTGATTGAAAGGACTGCTTCGCCCTGGATAACACCGAGCTTCTTGAACGTTATCGGAGCCACACTCATCTGGGCACACTCCTGACTGTACTTTGTTGATGGGGAAGGAGGCTTTGGGGTGTCAGAAGACGAGTCATGATTGTAGTGCCACAAAGACAACAAGGGGGTACCCTTGGTGTGAAGATAGGACCACCTCCACAAGGATTCACCACCACTCTAGGTGATGAATATTGAAGACCCCACTCAAAAAACTAGAGGACATAGGTTTAGGGCAAGGGGGAAGAGATTCAGAGGGAATATAAGGGGGACCTTCTGCTCCCAGGGAGTGTTATGTACCTAGAATATACTGCCTGAGAGTGGTCGAAGCTAGGTCACTGAGAGCATTTAAGAAGTGTCTAGATGAACACTTGAATTGCTTAAGCATAGAGGGCTGTGGACTAAGTGCTGGGCAATAGGGTTAATGTGGAAGGATGTCCACTGGTCAGCACGGACAAGTTAGGCCGAATGGCCTGTTCCTTGCTGCACAATTCTATGATTCCATGATTCAAATGACAAGTGGTGCATTTACTACTTGTATTTGGAGTATTTAAAGAGAACATGAGCAAGTTACAACCTCTGGCTGGATACAGAGAAGCTGTTGACTAAACTACTGTAACAGAGGATAAATAGTTACCAAGATGTTCTTATTGCTGTCCACAAAATCTTCCAGTGCTGCCATAACCTGTTCCTTGAGTTTGGTTTTCTTAAAGTTTGTGTTGCAGGACCCATCAGCCTTCTGTGGGAATCAAAGGAAAACAGAAGCTTTTAACTGGAATGAGAGGGGCAGGTACGTCGGAACGGAATCAATGACTGACAGCAATATCCTGCGTCCTGCGCTGATGATCCTGCTTAACTTTTGATCTTTGTTGTTACCCTTCATACTGCGGCTACTCCTCCCTGTCCCAGTAAACTCCCCTTAACTATAGTGACGAACACTGCCCTTGACAGTCCCATGTTCGTTTCTGGGTAACCTGGGGGAAAGGACACATTCAGAGAGCAGTACAGATTTCACAGAAAGATAATCTGATATGCAATTGTTTGGAAATCCCAATGATTTGGCACCTGGCTCACCCGGGCCCCGCACACCCCCTCAGCTCTAAGGGACCCGCCCTCACCGCACTCCCTCTCAAGTCACAATTTGAGGTTGAGGCGCACTATGTCCCTGATTTGCAAATTCTGGAAGATGTGGGGAGTGCGGAGCTTAAAATTCAGAGGCAGGCCTGTGGAGGAGTACAGTAGGAAATGTATATACCCAGAGGGATCAGAAATCTCTTCCGCAACGGTTGCTGGGTCAGACGTCAATTTTAACTCTGAGATACACAGTTATTGTTAGTAAAGGATGTAGGGAAAAGCAACAGGAAGGTGGTTGGGACATCCAGGGCCCCACTAAATGACTGGACTAAATGTCTTCTTGTTTGTCTGGTTCTTGTTATTGTGGGCTGGTGGGCTTACTCACCCTGATGCCTTCTATCCTGAATCCTAGTGTTGCAGTAGAGCTAAGTGTCTCCCGCCATTGCATGTAACGTGGCTTCAAAATGGCCTTCTGCTCATGCTCCTCTTGCGTAGGTGCGTTTGGATCCACCGCTATCATCTTCTCATACATATCTTTCCGCAGTTTGGGCTTCTCACGAGCTTTGGTCAACTCCTCCTCTAAGTAGGTCCTTCCAAAGGAAATACGCAAATATTACGGATAAAACCAATATTGCAAATAAACACCATGATTTGCAGTGAGTGCTCGATTCCCCTCGCCATCTCCGAGACAACCAGCTCAGCAACCACCATCTCAAAGGGTGCAAAGAGGAGACCAGCGAGGAAGGTTAAACAATTTGGAAATGAAAGAGCAATCAAGAGCACAATTGAGAAACTGGATCGCCAGGGAACTTTATATAAATGGGGAGAGGAAGCAATACAGCAATCGGCCTCATCTGGAGGAGGTCGTCAAAGGGGGAGCCGGTGGGAAGGGTCAGAGGACAGGCCACAATGCACAAGTTGGAGCAACACACAAAGCACTGGATGAACTCAGCGGGCCAGGCAGCATCTATGGAGGGAAATGGACAGTCGACGTTTCGAGTTGAGTCTTGACCCAAAATATCGACTGTCCATTTCCCTCCATAGATGCTGCCTGACCTGCTAAGTTCATCCAGCACTTTGTGGGTGGCTCTAGATACCAGCACCTGCAGTCTCTTGTGTCTCCATTGCACAAGTTGGAAACGTGTTGAGTAAAGCCAGTGGGCTGCTGAGGAGGGAGAAGAGGTCATGGTTACATGAATATTTTGATTCTCTATAAACTTTTTCATTCAAAGGCTGTCCAGTCAGGCAAGGAACCATACTCCAGCAAGAAAGCTAAGAGATAGATTTAAGCTCATAACTGGAATATTGCTGATTACATTTCATGGAAACTAATGCTACACGGCCGTAAACAGAATAAAAAGGTCAGGAAGGATACCTGCAACTCAAGCGCCAATACTTTGGAATTTGGAATCCAGCAAAGTTGGGCACGAGGACAGAGAACAGAACGGAGACATTAAATGCAGCAAATGAAAGTCTGAAGATTTTGTTCAAGCCACACACTTGCATCTGTGCTGGTGTTTGCATCCTGCTGCCCTATGCTCATTCATTGACCACTTCCTATGAGTTTTCTAGCACAACACACAAAAAGTGCTGGAGAAACTCAGCAAGTCAGGCAGCATGGATGGAGGGAAATGAACATTCAATGTTTCAGGTCACCCATCACCTGCTGAAAGGGGGCAGAAGCCAGAATAAAAGGGTGCTCCCCCCAACTTCTGCCCACTTTCGTTCCAATCCTGATGAGAGTCTCGACCCAAAGCGTCAACTGTTCATTTCCCTCCACAGATGCTGCCTGACCTGCTGTTCCTCCAGCACTTTTTTGTGCTTTGCTCCAGATTTCCAGCATCTGTAGTCTTTCTTGTGTTGAATTTTTGTAGCACTGTCTGTCTGTCTGCAATTACCAAGCGAGAAATAGTTGAGGAACATTGCACACATTCCACACACCTTTAACTCATGGCCACATTACCCAAGTACCCATTTGGTTTCTACTGACTACAATTATCACCTATTCCAGTAATCACTTTACTGATGACGTGTTAACTACCACAGGGCAGTTCATTTACTATTGCCCCATATTGTGAAATGGAACTGTATTAAGGTTAATTTTCAAAGTCAAATCCTAAAGGTAAAGCTATATTAAATTTCAAAATAAGATCAACACACAAAACAAATGCTGTCTGACCCGCTAAGTTCCTCCAGCGTTAAAATGTGTTGCTCTAGATTCCAGTATCTATAGTCTCGTGTGTCTTCAAAATAAGATCACTTACTAGCTCTTACAAGTTGCACAATCTACATGTTTGAGTTGTACCTCAGCAAAACCTGTTTACAACGTGAAGTTGCATCAAAATTAAGGCTGGAGGTTACAAAAATGACAGGGAGGAACAGACATAACAAACCCCACACACCCTGCAACACATTTTCCACATCCAATTAGTGTTATTGAACACACCTCACTCCCATTTTACAGTCCATGATGGAGGGGGAGTCAAACTCTGATAACAAGTCATCCATCTGGTTGTAGCTATCTCCATCCTTGTCCACCACTCCATAATAGCCCGGCACGTAAGGACGCAGCAGAGGATCCTTCATCAGGGACTCCAGGCACTGGTGCTCACACTCGCAATACTTTTTCAGGATCTTTCCATAATCTCCAGCTTTAAAGTTACCTGGAAAAAAAATATACAAAAGGTTTCATTAGCAGCACTCTCCACCTTTCAAATGTTCACAGATTTGCCTCTCCAAACTCACAACACCACCCCTTCTACAGAGTCTGGGCAGGCAAAAGCAAGTGACACTCACGGAGGGGAGCTCGTCCTTTATCATTCCTGCCACAGTCCCAAGAATTTCTAACACCAATGAAATACAAGACAACCATAGCTACATAGTGCACTGGCTAGTAGTAAATAACAGTTCATTCTACAGAATACAACTGGTTTCTGCCTGTGAACAAGAGAACCTAGAACACAAGAAACAGGAGCAGGAATTTATCTTTCTGCCTTGTGGCTGCTCCCTCATTCAGAAAGATTGCAGCTGATCTTCTACTTCAACACTATTTACTGGTTCTATCTCCCCACATCCTCTATCAAATGTCAATTTTAAATGAACGCAAGACTAAACCGCCATAGCCCTACTGAGTTCCAAAGTCCGATCTCCTTCCGAGGAAGGAAATCTCTCCTCATCCCAGTTTTAAGTGTGCTACCCCTCAGTTGAGATTGTGACCCTTCGTTCTAGATTCAATCAAGAGAAATACCTTTTCCACATCTATCCCTTCAGCCCTTCTAAGAATTTTCTATGTTGTAATGAGGTTGCTGCCCATGCATCTGAATTCTCAGGTTGAAAGTCTTGCCTACTCATTTTCTTATACAACAAAACTGCCATCTCCAGGAACAGGTTTGGTGGAGATTGAAGAGGCAGAATAACAGTGCTTTAAATAGTCACCAGAATAGTTGGTCCCATCCGTCTAAAACTACGTTATCCAGGTATAGGCATCCCACAGTGCCTACTTTCTTCCAAGGTAGACATGCTTCATGTGAATTGGATGGTCTTGTCAGACAATTCAACCACCCTGGGCATCACAGACAAGCCAGATTTTGTCCCCAGCTCCACAGGCATAGGAGGAAGGAAACAATGGCAGTTCAGGTCCTGATCTTTGATCTCCAATCTCCACTCTTTCCATTCTAGAGGATCCCCCTTCCCTGAATGACTCCTTGACTGCAGTCAGCTATCAGCTGAACTGGGCACAGTGCATCTTCACAGTTTATTCAACAGAATTGTTTATCAGACAGGAGACTCTGGGCTCCCTCCTCTTGTTGCTACTGGTCTCTGCACAGTGACAGAGAATCCTACCACGTGGGTTACCTGCATGTCCTGCTAACTGCACCCATGGATAGCGCTTCTTGAAGGAAACAACAAACGGGGACCAGTGCACCATGGTTTTCAGCTTCTTCCACGACTTGTTCTGTAAAAGAGAAGCACCAATTAATAGAGGAAAAAGAAACAAGATCACAATCTCTGCACTCTCACAATGAATCATTTAGTTCTACTGTTTTACTTTTCTTTTCCCAGGAACACAATTTTTGATTAGGGTAATGGTCAATGGGAGTTTTAGTGATTGGCAGATTTTCAGTGGGTTTCCACAAGACTTAGTAACTAGACCTTTTGAGGTTTTTCTAAGCTGAGTATTGGTATTGGTTTATTATTGTCACTTGTACCGAGGTACAGTGAAAAGCTTGACTTACAAACTGATTGTACAAGTCAATTCATTACACAGTGCAATTACATTAAGTTAGTACAGAGTGCATTGATGTAGTACAGGTAAAAACAATAACAGTACAGAGTAAAGTGTCACAGATACAGAGAAAGTGCAGTGCAATAAGGTGACAGGTCACAACAAGGTAGATCGTGAGGTCATAATCCATCTCATTGTATAAGGGAACCGTTCAATAGTCTTATCACTGTGGGGTAAAAGCTGTCCTTAAGTCTGGTGGTACGTGCCCTCAGGCTCCTGTATCTTCTACCCGATGGTTCTGATCACCACCGATGGAGAGATTTACCAGGGTGTTTCCAGGGCTGGAGAATTATAGTTACAAGGAGAGAGACAAACTAAACTGGGATTGTTTTGTTTGGAACAATGGAGACCAGGAATAAAATTAACTGAAGGATATAAAATTATGCAAGGCCCATTTCCTTTAGCAGAGAGGTCAGTAACTTTGGCGAGAAAGATTTCATCCAATTAGAAGGGATGAGGAATATTATTTTTCAACCACGAGGTAGGGATCCAGAAATCACTCCCTGAAAGGGTGATGGATTGAGAGACCATTACATTTAAAAAGGACCTGGACAACTGAAGAATGACTAAAGGTCTATAGACAAATGATGGGAAGTGGGACCAATGTGAATTTTTTGGCTGGCATGTACAGAGTGGTTTCTTTGCTGAACAGTAAATTTCTACGATTCTACCAGATCCCTCAATGGCACTATGAAACCACCAAGAACTGCCCCCAACCCTGAAATCACTGACCACCACTGCAAACCATTAACCAACAACTACTGCAACCCTGTGCCTAAACCAGAGTCCTACACCTACACCAGAAGCCCAAATATTGCCACTAACCATGACTCTTCATAACTAAAGTTGAGTGTTTAGGGTGAATTAAGGCAACTTCATTTGTGTAGCAGCTTTCATGAAGTAATGCATCCCAAGGCATGTCACAGGACCAATAAAAACTATCTGACAAAGCCATAAAAAGGCAATACAAGAACAGATAACCAAGGCTCGTTCAGAGGTAGGCTTTAAGGAACATCTTGGAGAAATGACAAAGGTCTATGCCAAAGCATTGGAGGCAAGGTCACCATTGGCGGCACGATTAAGGTAGGTCTGGACAAAAGGCCACATTGTGGGAGTACAGAGGTCTTGTAGGTTGTAGGGCAGGAGGAGTTTATGGACAGGATGAGGTGATCAAGTGAAGTTAGGAAGGAATTTGAAAAGACGAATTTAATAAAAGATAACAAAATCAATCTGAGTTGCCAGTGACAGGCAGTCCTCTTCCTGTGGTTTACTGACATGGACTTCAACATCCTTTTCTTCCTCAAACTCTGATCCTTATCCTGCAGTTCCTCTACTACTACGGCTGTCTGAATCTTCAACATATTGATAGTAGTAATACTACCAGGAGAGCAATCCAGAGAATGAGAATTCAAAAGATCCTCCCCTGCAGAATATTTTCGCCCAAAAACTAAGAAACAATGCAGGAGTAATAGGGAAAAACATTGGTGAGAGTTCTAGCATCTCATATTTCTCTTTTTTTACAATACAGACTGCCATTCAGCTAACTGTTTTCATGCTAGGATTAAACAATGCCATTCCTCCCACTTGCATCCCTTTGTCCTATTCTCCCACACGTGCCCATTAACACCCTCTTGATTCTCCTACCACCCACCTACCCACTTGGGGTAATTTACAGCAGCCAATTGACCTATCAACCAGCAAACCTGTGCGATGTGGTAGGAAACCAGAGCACCAGGGGAAAACCCACGTGGGTCACAGAGAGAGCAAACTCCACACAGACGACACCCAGGGTCAGAATCAAGCCTCTGGGACAGTAGCACAACTTGTTACGCCACACTTCCACACACAACTGCTGCCACAAGAAAACAGATGGTCAGCAGCCCCTCAAACTTGCCCCACCATTCAACATGATCACAGCTGATCTAGAAAGAAACAAGTGTTTGTCACGCTCAATATTTAAGCTGATTATTGTTTAAGATTCTGAGCCAATCTCGTTCTTTTTTTGACCTTTAGCTACTTCTAATTGAAAAACAAGTTAGCAGCCCACAGAAGCCCCATCTCATGATGGAACTTGCATCTGCAAGCCCAGGTACTGGCAGCTTCTCTCAAGGAAGAGCCTCTTCCCTCTGTACGTGATGCTGAGGAAATGTACCAAGCACTCGAGTTCTATTGGCCATCATTACTGAGCCTGAACGGCCAACCCAGCCCCACAACTTTCCATGAACTTCCCTACTGAGACACCGTCCACAATGCTGTCTCTTGTCAGTGTGACACAATCTTCAGTCTCCTCAGTGTGATGGGAGATGAGCAGGGCAAGTTTTTAAGGCAAATGCGATAGAGGCATTTAAGCTCTCAGATAGGCACGTGAATGTCTAGAGAATGGAGGGATATCAACATTGTGTAGGCAGGAGAGATTTAGGTTAGTTAGGCATTTAAGTACTAGTTTAATTAGTTCAGCACAACATAGTGGCCGAAGGGCCAGTTCTGTACTGTTCTATGTTCTAATCTTCTGCCAGCTCTATTTCCCTCCTACGTCCCAATTAACTATCCTTGCACCCACCCTCAGTGGCCAATTCCTCACACCCCGACAACATGGTCAGCATCTTGCACTCCGCAACCCCTCACGCAACCTGCTCCAGCCAAGTCAGTTTGCAAATGTCCAGTGTAGACATTCCCAAACATAACAGACATACGAACACAAATTTAAGGAATGTACCTTTCTCAACGCTTGGCTTCCCCACCACACACAATTCTTGTGCACCATTTAGACATGCTACTTTTTTTCCCCTCATATCAGAGTCCAGGTTGCTTATGTAAACAGGATATAGTTATGGTCTCAACATTTATTCTGATCCACTGGCCAGCAGATTTCAAGTCACACCCTTGCTGTACAAAAGCAGTTAGTTATTAACCACAATCCTCATGCCCTTTAACTTATTTTTGCTGCCATCCTCTCTAAAAGCTTGGCCCTTCAACTTCATCAGCATTTCGCCCCATCTACAGTTCAGCGAATTGGTGGAAAAGTCCAGGTACACAACATCCACAGGCAACTCCCTCAGACATTGGGTTACATTGGTCAGCTAGTTGAAAAGAACACAACAATGCCTCAGTGGGCATTCCCAGATCAGAACTCATTATTCAGTGGACCTGGGGAGGTGCACAGAAGTCTAACTTGGTTGCGAAGCCCAAGTTACTGAAGCCTGGAGAGAACTGGTGCCAATTGACTATTGCCTTTCCAAGCCCAGTAATTCTCTTGACGAGGGAGCTGGGACACAGGAAGGAGGGGAGATAGTATAGCTGGAGCGGACTCAAGTAGATGACTGACCAAGGTGGTGGGGAGGGAGAAAAATCACCCGCTCCTCATTGGGCACAATATCCTATGTTGAGTGAATAAGGAAAATAGAGGGAAAGTTTAAAAAAAAAATCAGGGACAGTGGAATATTTGGGAATGAACTGGGAGGCAAGGGAAGAGATTCTGTGGTTTACATACAGAAAGGATAATATGGGTCAAACAATCCTCTGTACAAGTCTAGGACAATAGTTGAGGTTAGGCAAGCATTGGGTAGAGTAACACTGTTTTCAATACATCTTTTGCTCCAACACAACATTATGGTAAAATTGCAAATTAAATTTGTCAATGATTTATTTGCTTAAGCCACAACATGGGGAGTTTAAATTAATGCAGAAGAAAAGCCCTGAAGCCTGTCTCCAGAGAGAAAACGGTGGGCACAAATTCCACGTGAGGGGGTTGGACTAAGCACTGGTTCAGTTCTGCTACAGCCCATCTATACCCAATAACTTCTAATGAGCTAAAATCATTGACGTCTTTCTGGGTTTCCCAACTTAATTCAAAAAACCTGAACATAACAAATCTGGCAGAAAGCTCACAGACATGTGTGGGTTTAAAAAAAGACCTTCAGGAACAGTGCCAACTTCTGGCTGATGAAACCTATTCACTGCCAGGTCACCGAGTTCACACTGAACCATGGGAGAGAAGCAGATCACTGCAATTAATAAACTTTAATATTTGCCACACAATCAAATGTGTTTGGGCACCAGGAACTCAAAACTGTCCTCAACGTTCATGCACTTACATAGCATCTTTACTGTCATAAAATATCCAATAGCACTTCACTAGAGTTATAAAGAAAAAAACCTGATGCCAAATCATACAAAGAAATACAAGGACAAGTGGTGTAGTGATGCAATCAAGAAGCTTTCAAGGGACAGTCATAGAAACACAGAAAAACACATACGTTTGGGGAAGAAAAGTCAGGAGCTCAACCCAGTAAGCTGAAGCACAGGCATTAATGGAACAATAGAAATTGGGGATTGGGAAGAGATCAGAGTTGGAGCGCAGAGCTTGTGGAGAATTTCAGGGCTGGAGGTTCAATTTCCCAGGAACCCGATAAAATATAGAACAACAAGGCAGAACAAAAATAATATGGCAGAGACATTGCCTCTGAACAATATACACCATTACCAAGACAGTTTAAAGACCAGAACACACCTTTCTTTCAAGCCATGGAAAAGATCTCCCCCTTTGTAGATCAAGTGGCCATTACACTTCTGACAGGACACTTTTGATGCTGCATGCAAGCAGGATAACAAACAACCTCTGGAATTCCAACACCCCCATCTCTCTCAAAGAGTCTTCAACCTAAAAGGTTAATTCTGTTTCTCTTTCCCCCAGGTGCCATCTGACCTGCTCATGGAGACACAAGAGACTGCAGATGCTGGGCAGGCACGGTAGTGTAGCGGTTAGCGTAACACTATTACAGCACTAGCGATCCGGGTTCAATTCCGGCCACTGTCTGTAAGAAGCTTGTACGTTCTCCCCATGTCTGCATGGGTTTCCTCTGAGTGCTCTGGTTTCCTCCCACATTCCAAAGACATACGGGTTAGGAAGTTGTGGGCATGTTACGTTGGCACCAGAAGCATGGCGACACTTGCAGGCTGCCCCCAGAACACACTACGTGAAAGATGCATTTCACTGTGTTTCGATGTACATGTGACTAATAAAAGATATCTTATCAAATTTGGGAGGAACTTGGCGGGTCAGGGAACATCTATGGAGGGAAATGGACAGTTGACGTAGTGGGTCAAGAGTGAAGTCTCTTCGAAGTATGTCTACCTTGAGGTTTACCTCCTCTAGAGTCCTGATGAAGGGTCTCAGCCCAAAACATCAGCTCCATTTCCCTCCATAGATGCTGCCTGACCCACTGAGTTCCTCCAGCGTTTTGCTAGTGGCTCAGGAGTTTCAGAATTTTCTGTTATTTATGTTTTGTAACATGGGTTAGACATTATCTTTGTGAAACAGGACTGGGGCAGATCCCTTTCTGCCCTGCCTCCCATTTCAAACTAGTAACTGCAGAGCAGCCAGATTCCAAGGTCCTACACACACTACAGCAAACAACCTGGCACGTGGAAAGACAGCACTCAGCATAGCAACAACACTGCCAGATCACCATTCCCGTCACAATGCAAGGAATCCACTGTGGCATCCTAGAGTAACAGGTACAGAGTTTATCACTCACCTCAAACTAGCAAGGCATACTTGCCCACACTAGCCCCACTGCCTTGACAACGACACTCACAAAAGACATTACAATTGTGCATAGGGACAGCAGCCAGAACAATAGACTAGAAACAAATGGGTTCTGGTTATAACAGAGTTAACATTTTCCACATTGAATGCACCAGTGTGCTTACCGGTGATCAAAACATCAGTGGTTACAGAACTGGACCAGCAACTCCCAAGATTACAAAATCAAAAGACACCAGGCCAAACTGCAAAATTAAATTCAACAAAACCCACACAGCACAAGAGAGCAATGTTCTGTGTGAGATTTTCTCCATTCAGTTACAGTTTAAATGACCACAGGAATTATCGCAATATCCTGACTAGCTCACGTTTCTTCTTTGTTCGAGGAAGGGAAGTTGCCCCATCTCTAGTACCCCAGTCTTACTGAATGTGGTACATTCTCAATACCGTCTGGAGTCACCAAACTTGGACTCATTTATACAAGGGATCCCTTCAATCTCTTAGTGCTACTATACAGGAACAGTAGAACATCTTACCAACTTCTATTTCCTGAAAATAAATAATACAACACCCAACTCAACAAGTGCTCTCAGTCACAATACATACTAGACAGCAAAGCATAACCAGCCACATTAACATTAATGATACCAATCTTAATTATCCTTTTGAATACCAAGAATTCCCAGTCCAGAAGTCTGGTTGAAACTATACAACGATGAAGTCGACACCCAGTCTGCACTGGTGACTGCAATTCCACACACTTCAGAAGAATTCTGTTCAAAAAAAAAACTGCAAGTGTTTCAAATCCTTGTAGTTTTCTTTGAATGGAGAATATACTCCAGGAAGACCAACAACAAAAAGAGAAATTCCAGAACACATTTATAAAGTAGAAAACAAAATCAGAGAACGTTACCAAGGCAGCCACATCAGAACTATCTCCGAGTTAATTCTGCAATCAAGTTTTGGCTTTATTCTAGGACTTGGAACGTCACTTAGACACTCCCTAAAAATGTGTCAGATACCATGCTGACACTCACTGTGAATAATCAATGATGACGGAAAGCAACCTTGACTAAGTTATTTGCTATTGCTCGTAACTTATTTCCTGGACGTGCTCAGAGCAGAGTTTCAAACCTCACTAACTGACCAGAAATTTGCTGCAATCGTAACTCCACCAACCAAGAGGATACAACAGCTACTCCAGCCATCTTTAGCACTTCATGAAAGCTGTATCCAAACACAACTGCTTCCTCTTCTGAAGACACAAGAGACTGCAGACTGTAATCTAGAGCAACAAACAAACCTGCTGGAAGAACTCAGCAGGTCGAGCACCATCTGTGAAAGGAAAGGAATAATTCAGGGCTTCGACCTGTAATGTTGACAATTCCTTTCCTCCCACAGATGCTGCTCAACCTGCTGAGTTCCTCTAGCAGATTGCTGCTTTTTCTTGTAGTACAATGAAGCAGAGTGCTGTGATTTGCTACTGTAGTAGCTTTGAAACAATTACTCAGAAATTTTAAACCGTACAGATCCTTTCCTATCTACTCCTTGACTGAACCTCATTGTGTAACAACGCTGCCAGTACACCACACATTATATAACACAAACAAAAATACATCTGGTCAATATGCCCAGACAAAAAAAAACAGCTAATTGTGTCTTGGCTGAAAAATTTTCCCAACTAAATCATGGGACTATGATTGCTCTATGATGCTTATGTTATTTCTAGATCCCAATTATTTTGAATTTGGAAATGTTTACTTAGTCAGACTGAAGTCATTTATACAGTTCCTGTTGCGTTACAGGAATAAAAGAATCAAAAGGCACAGAAGGCCGTAATTGTAATCACAGCAATCTCATCCACGCTCAGAAAAATACATTTCTAACCTTGCTGCCAGAAGCAAAGAGGCCACCCACTTTGTGCATTTCTACAGCAACTTTCAGCAGTGGGATTCCCCCACCCAAGTACCCTGTAGCAAGAGGATTTTTTTGTAGTTTTGTTACTGCCATGATGGTGGAAACACAGCAGCCAATTTGCACGGTGCAAGGTCTTGCAATAACAGTTCTGATGGAAAGGCAGACCCAAACCATTAACAATATTGTCCTCTTTAACGTTGCCTGAACTGCTTAAGATATCCAGCATTCTCTGATTTTATTTCAGACTTCAAAAATTCTTTAGTTTTGCCCCACAATAAGATGTGTTTTGCCCATACTAGTCAAGAGCTGCATATTGGTCAGAAGAGTTCAGGGTTTTAACCTGAAACATTGACAATTCCTTTCCTCCCACAGATGCTGCTCAACCTGCTGAGTTCCTCTAGCACGGGATAGATATACAAATCCAAGAGCCTTGGTTTAACCTCCTATTTAAAAAGATGACACCTTTAACATTCCATACTCCAGTGGGAGGGTCTCTGAACTCATGACTTCGGCAACTGTTCAGAGACTTTCTCATTGCTGAATGTTTGCATCATTATAGGATACATGGGAAAACCAGTGGTATCAACTCTCTCATTTCAACTTGTGAACCACATCACGTCACTATCTCATGTTAACAAAATGTCCATGTATTGCTGCAGACCAGCCAAGCAGCCTGACCCAGACTGTGCGACTACTGTTTCCTGTCAAGCAACTTGCACTTATTTGTCCCATAGATGTGATGACAGGTCTGATAGGTATCATCCATTTTCCCCACAAATATAGAGCTGTTTCCAACATGATCTGTACTCATGTTAACCATTGTCTTTGTTTTGTTGCCACCACCCACTCTATGAGGCTCTGCCATTTCAGGCAAGTGCTCAAACTTCTAGTACAAGACAAGGTATTGGGGGGTCCCATCAAAATTGGCATCAAAATCCATTCCCACTGTCCCTTCTCAGAAAGCAAAGGCTTTGGTTCAAACATGCCAGAATCTTGCAGGGTACATCCTGCCAATTTAAGTACCTGCTGAATAATTGTCATGCATCAGAATTCACAGTAGGGGATAATAGTAACATGCCAGAGATCCTGAAGAAACTAGTACTGAGTCAAGAAGAGAGACTCAAAATTAACACAAGGGAAAAGGGATGAATAAGATATTGGCTGTAGGCTGATAAATCCCCAAGACAATGTGATTTAAAAGGAAGTGAATGATATCATTGCATATGACTCAATAATAAATCTAAAGTTCTCCTAATTTGGAAAATGGCTTATGTTGGTTGTCTATTTATGGGGAATAATACTGGTCAGCAGAACAATCCTTTGGGAAATTATGTAGCCAAAATTAAGGGAAGAATAAACAACCTGAAATTTTATGTTGACCAGAGCAAACTAGTACAAATATGTAAATGACACAGCATGCCTTTTTTTTAAAAGGGTAACCAAAAAGTCTATTTTTTTAAAAAAAAGTGGACAGTCTAAGAAGAGGTGTCTTTAGTGATTACTTGCATGGCATTTGATCAAGGTCCTTATGAGACTGATGGCTGAAGTGAAAGCTCAGAGACAACATGGCAGGGATAATGGGCAGGTAGACAAATTAGAAGAGTGGACTAGAGGCACCCTGCAGGGATCTATGTTAGGGATGCACCTGTAAAGCCACATTTATAAACATTGAGATGGAAAACCAAATATCCAAGTTTGCCAATGACACAAGAAGATAGGTGGCATTGTGCACACAGAAGCACAAGTTTATTGACATATATTAACTGATTAAGCAAATAGGGTGCCAAATAGACTCCAGTGCAGGCAAATTTGATATAGTTCACTTTGCATCCAAAAAGGATTGGACAGAACTCTCTCAAATTGATGAGCCAATGGAGATCTAAAGAATCTGGGAGCTGACAGCTCCAATAACCCGAATTTGATTCTGATCTCAGCTGTTTATGTGGAGTTTGCATTTTCTTCCTGTGACCGAGTTTCCTCCAGCATCCCAAAGACCTTACTGTAGGCAAATGGCAAAAAAGAATGAAGAGGAGTTGACAGACATGAGAGAGAACTTCTTACGGGGCTACAGGGAAATGAGCAGAGGGAGAATGGGACTGATGGCATTATCTCTGCTGGAAGTCAGCATGGAACTTATGGGCCAAGTGGCCTCCTCTTGTGCCATAAGTAACCTGGAATTCATGACAATAAAATAGGAGTAACTGGTAATTTTTAAAAAATATTCCTGCTATTTTTGTCATGAAGTTCCATGTTACTTACAACTCAAGAAGAGGCACTTTGGCCCACAAGTTCCATGCTGACTTCCAACAGAGAAGATGCCATCGGTCCCATTCTCCCTCTGCAGGTCTGTAAGAAGTTCTCTCATGTCTGTCAACTCTCCTTGGCTCTTTTTTACCATCACAAAAATGACCAAAAGGCTAATGTTGGCCTTTACATCTAGAATGCAAGATGATAGAAGTTATGCCATAGCTACCCAAATCCACGATTAGAACACAACTGGAAGTGAGCATAGTCTTGCAGACACCAGATATCATGAAGGATATTCTAGCCTTTGAGGGAAGGAACAATGTTGATCACAAGGAAAGCATGCCAGCCTCTTTACTTTCTTAGAAGGTTAACGAGGTTCAGCTTGTCACCGAACACTCCAACAAACTTCTACAGATGTACTGTTGGTAGTGTCCTGACTGGTTGCAGCATGGTCTGGTGTGGCAATTCAAATGCACAGGAATGCAAGAAGCTGCAGAAAGTAGTGAACTCTGCCCAATACATCACGGGCACATCCCTGCCCACCAACGGTAGTAACTACAGGAGGTGCTGCTGTCGAGCAGGAGGTACAGAAGCCTGAAGTCCCACACCACCAGGTTCAAGAACAGCTACTTCCCTTCAACCATTCATTTCTTGAACTGATGGGCACAATCCTAATCACTAGAGTTTAGTGACACAATGGCCACTTTGATCACTTGGCACTAAAATGGACTTCAGTATTTTATTTTTCTTGTTTTTTCTAATTGTGTACTTTCTTGTAAAAATATTCTATTTAAATATTTCTTGTGAATGCTGCTTATATGATGTCATGTGCTTGTGATGATGCGGCATGGTAGTGTAGCGGTTAGCACAACACTATTGCAGCGCCAGCGATCAGGGTTCGATTCCCTTCGCTGCCTGTAAGGAGTTTGTACATTCTCCCGTGTCTGTGTGGGTTTCCTCCAGGTGCTCCGGTTTCCTCCCACATTCTAAAAGACGTACGGGTAAGTTAATTTGGGGGTTTAAAACAGGCAGCGCGGACTCATTGGGCCAGAAGGGCCTGTTACCACGCTGTAAATAAAATTTTTTTAAAAATTTAAAACCAAGTTTCTCATTGCACCTGTGCACACATTTACTTGGGCACATGACAATAAACTTGACTTTGATTCTAAGGGTTAAATAACAAGGACAGATTGCAAATTCAGCCTGCAGTCACTGGATGCAATGTCATTGGGGCAATTTGATCTAAGTTACAAGAAGACCGACCAGGTAAATGAAAAGCTAATATTTTCCTCCCATTGATGGAATATAGTACTAGGAAGATTTACCCAAGCACTACAGCTATAACTTTCAGGAATAAAGTTAAGAAACTTATTTTTAAAGCAAGGGGTGGTAGAAATTTGGAATTTTTTTCAATGATAATTGATTTGCTCATGTTGATATCTTTACTGAGCAAATCAACCCTTTCTCTGTCTTGCAAATTTCCCTTCACCAGATATTCATCCTATTCGCCCCTGAAGGCCACAATGGAACCAACTTCCATTCACCTTTAGGCAGAGCATTCCAGATTCCACTGCATATAATAAAGTTTTTCCTCATGCCACTCTTAATTCCCATCTCCTCACTTTGCACATATAAAAGCCTGTATGCGGATAGCCTCCTTCCAACAATGAGAGGAGCTGTAGATCAGTCTGAACCTGTGAATGGTGTCAACAGAATAGAAGAATTGTTCCAGTCAGAATGCAGATGACGGTCTCTGTGTACTGCAAATCCCTGCTTCAAGTGACTGGAGATTGATTTCACAGGAGAATGTTTTTTTTAAATACAACATTTTAGTCCAGTTCCCCACCTCCCTTCAACATCCACTGGAAGGGCAAAACCAAAGAATGTAGCAAAATACATGCATTGCAGTGCTGTGTTTTGGGTGTATACAAATAAACAGATTCATTGAGATGGAAGCATCTTCGTAATCTTAATTCTTATACTTAATCTTAATTCTTAAATTTAATCCTTTGACTGCAGTATTTGGGATCGTTGGAGAAAAAGATACAACTTGGAAGGCTTCTGATTTACACATTCTGGCTTTTATTTCTCTTATAGCCGGGAGAGCTGTATTGCTTAAATGGAAGGAAGTTATGCCGCCTACTCCTGCTCAATGGTTACGGGATGTTATGTCATACCTGAATCTAGAGAAGATTCGCTGTTCAGTTTTTGAATCTAACTTAGACTTTCAAACCTTGTGGGGACCTTTTTTGAATTATTTTGAAAATCTCTGATTTAGTGACTAGAACGCAGATATTGGCTGACACCATTACGTTTTTAACCATAGAACCATACAGCACAAAACAGGCCCTTCGGCCCACCATGTTGTGCCGCCCATCAAACCACCCTCACACTATCTAACCCTTTCCTCCTGCATATCCCTCTATCCCACATTCCTCCATATGCCTATCCAACAAACTCTTGAACCTGTCCAATGTATCTGCCTCCACCACCACCCCCGGCAGCGCATTCCATGCACCAACCACTCTCTGGGTGAAAAACCTCCCCTGACATCTCCCCTGAACCTCCCACCCATTTAAGGGTTTGTCCTTGTTTTGTTCCATTAAACAGCTTGGGTTTTTGGTAGTGGGAGTAGATTTCTTTTATAAAATATTTCAATTTTTTCTTCCTTTATTAACTACTATATGTGATTATTAATTTAGAGTATTGTGATCTTAAGTATGATTTAAACACAATGTATTCAGTAGTATTTTTACCCTCTTTTTTGATGCATGTACTTTTTTTTCATGGTTTTAAAAATATTGTAAAAAGAAAGAAAAGCAGCTTCCACCAATATTTCCCCTACACAAGTCACAATGTAGAACAAAATCACAATTTGCACTCAAGTTGAATGAGCCATGTTAGAACAGGTTCTGGAATTCCTTATCGTAAATTCTGCCCAGTTTCTGCCATCTCACTGAAGTTTCAATGATTCACCTGTAATTACAGGATGCACAGGCTGCAGCTTGCAATTCTCACACCCTCTCTCATTGGATGAGCACCAGAAAGCATAGGTGGAGCAATGAAACCACAGCATAATAATCAGAAGACAAGCAATCTGTTCTGGGGATGATAATCCTGAAAGAATGACTGCCCAGTAGGATATTCTCCACACAATATTCTCCTGGTAAGAAATTTATCTAAACGGAATCATCATCTTAACAATTGATCAAGTAAGCAAAAGGAAAAACAAAGATATGACCACTGAGGCACTTCAAAATTATTAAAATGTTTCACAGCATAATGTAAAGATTTCGAATGTTAAAAGGATTGGACAGAGTAGACGTGGCTAAGCTGTTTTCCTTGGTGGGTGAGTCCAGGACTAGAGGGCACAGTCTTAGAATTAGAGGGTACCCATTTAGAACAGAAATGAGAAGAAATTTCTTTAGCCAGAGGTTCATGGATTTGTGGAATTTGTTGCCACATACAGCTGTGGAGGTCCGATCATTGGGGGCATTTAAGGAGGAGATTGATAGGTATCTAATTAGTCAAGGTATCAAGGGATATGGGGAAAAGGCCGGGAATTGGGGCTAGATGGGAACAGTTTAGCTCATGGTGAGGTAGCAGAGCAGACTCAATGGGCCGAATGGCCTACTTCTGCTCCTTTGTCTTGTAATCTTGTGTTGTTTCTGTTTGTGGGGAGTGACTAAAACTGTAGTGCCATAAAATTAAGATATCCACTAATAACTACAAAAGAGAACAGATAGAATGCGAAAGGTTTCAAAATGGCCAAGGAAGTCACGCCGAAGTTGTACAAGATATTGGTCCAGCCTCATATATAGAGTATTATACTCAGATCTGGTCACCATATTATAGGAAGCATATAAAGACATAGGAGAGGGAGTAGATTTATGAGAGTGGCTCCTACAAGGAGGGAATACAGTTACAAGGCTAATTTAGAGAGGCTGGAACTGTTTTCTTCAGCAAAGGCATAGGGGAGATTTAATACACATAAATTACTTGGAGTATCGTGTGCAGTTCTGGTTGCCCAGCCAGAGGAAGCATGTCATTAAGCTAGAAAGGGTGCAGAGAAGATGTTGTCAGGACTGGAAGGCTTGGATTATGAGGAGAGGGTGGATAGGCTGGGACCTTTCTCCCCTCCGGAACAAAAGGAGCTGAGGGAAAACTTTATATAAAATCATGAGAGGTATAGATAAGACGGATGGTCAGTCTTTATCCCAGGGTAGGGGAGGCTAAAACTAGAAGTTTAAGGTGAGAGGGGAAAAGATTCTTTAAAAAAAAGGGAAATGATGTATCATCTGTGGAGGAAGAAATAGAGTGAACCTCTCTCTCTCCCTCTCTCAATGCTGCCCAACCTGATGGGTATTTCCAGAATTTGTTTTTATTTAAGATTTCCAGCTTCTGCAGCTTTTTTGCTTTCCGATTAACGTACATTCCTGTTCCACTAACTTTCTACCACTGAGCATTTTACAATTTCAAAGCAAGGACCTCAGGCCAAACCTCACCCTGGAAACTGGGTTTTAAAGATACAAACAAAAAAAAATCACATGTAGAAAGTACACCAAAGCACATGGCACAGCCATTGAAATAAATACCATCTATTCCAGAGGAGGAGGAAGGGTGGAATTTAATACGACACTGAAGACTGTAGGCTCTTTCACTTGTGGAACATGTGATTCAATGAGTTTCCTACTCAGCCACGCACAAAATCTAACAAGTCACTTGTTTGAGGCAGCGAGTTGAAATACCCTGGAGAAGGTTTCCACATTGCTCTAAAGTGTTATGGAGGGGGGAAAAAAAACTATGTCTAACTGCAACGACACACACAAACTGGCCTCAAAAGTAAGAGTCACTGACATTTTAGTTAATCCACAATCAGAAGAGTTTGTGAAGTCACTTGTGAAGGCAAATGAAGGTACTTGTTTTCCAAAGTCACAGGGTAATCTTTGATGCCCATCAGCATTTTGTTCTTAGACCTTTGGAACATTTACTCTCAAACTCTCTGATGCAGATCATAGGATTATCCAAGAGCAGGCCATTCAACTCACTGTGCCTTCAAAGAGTTATCCAAGTTGTCTCACTCCCTTGCCCATATCCCAAAGCCTTGCAAAATTATGAGAAACTAACAGGCTGTTTGACTCCTTCAAATGTTAATTTATTCCCTGCGATGGATTATCACACTATATCAGTAGTGCCCCCAGCTCTCAAATCACAAAGTGCTTTACGGTCAATCAAATACATCTGACATATAGTCACTTTTGTAATGTGGGAAACGCTGCAACCAAATAGTGTATCACAAGGAGCAATGTGATGTAACCAGATAATGTTTAGTGACATTAGTTGTGGAACAAGGATTGGCCATAAGTGCAAGAGTTACCCTAGTATCATATTCAAACTTGTGCCATGCAATCTTTACCATCCACCCAAAATGAAAAATGGTGTATTGGTTTAATACTTCATCCAAAATAGGATAAGAACACCTTCTGTAAGACTGGAGCATCAGGAACTTTACTTCAGAGAATAATAATGTGCCGAATCAGATCTCAGAGTCCATAGTCATAACCCTGTTAATACCCACTACCTACTCGATGTTGATAAATTCATCTAAACAATGCAAATAATTTTTTAAAAAAGCTTTTATTAGCAGAAATATACCTGCATTGTTTCAGGATTAGTTCAATTCTCCTTCAAAAAAAAGGAGCAGAGTCCTGCGGTGCTGCTATTTTGTCAGGGCTGATGATTCAACAGCATCCCAAATGGGATTCAGCAAAGTCTTACTGCTGATCCCAATCTTATCCTCACCTCGTTTACGCACACCTGTGCTTTCCAGCAAGAGTCATTGAGACAGCTGGCTGGATTTCCCCTCACTCAAGCAGAGATGAGGTTCAAGACCAAATCTAGACTGTGTGGACCACACAGCAGAAGGCAGCATCTATATTCCCCCTTCCAAGCACAGACACAGAACTCAAAAACCAGCGATTATCCCTGCCATTAGCTGATAAAGCCCACTCCTTACTCCCCATTCCCCGCCCCTCTGGCACATGCTAAAGCAGATATACAGTTCAAACACTCAAAAACTTAACCCATATATATGCCTGCTACAACGCTCCCCAAGAATTCCTTCTGTACATACCTCTGGGTCCTCCTTTTTGGAACAGCCTCACTCACAGGTCCCCCTTTTTTGGAATGTTGAGATCAGTGCCAGAGTTTGTATTGTTACACATCAAGCCGCCATTGTTCTGATGCTGGTTTGAAATTAGAATCGAGCTGGAAACTAAAAGCAGAATACTGGAGCCACCAGAAAAACTCTCAGCAACCCTCCTCGCCCCAGGGCAAGAATGAACAAGCTGCTCAGTCACAAGGAATCACAACCATGCAGACAAACCCGAGAGACCTTTACATATCCCAGGCTGCCAATAAAGAGCTGCTTTCAGAAATGTTCCAACTTTCCACAAAGCAGCTTCCAAGCTCCTCCTTTCTGATCAAAGGCCGTTCTCTTCATTAAGCAATCACTCTAGCCTTTGAAACTCTCAACTGAGCACGTTGAAAATAAGGCAAGATAGGAGCTTCAAATTTCAAAAAGAACTTCAGCTTGCTGAATACTGAAAATGCATTTTCTCCAAATAAGTTACGAAGACTGACAACTTTGGTCTTGGTTATAAACTTACTAGCCACCAAATCCATCCCTCATTAGCAACTGTTCAAAACCAGACTCGTCTCTGACTCAAGTGATAATTGAACTTTATAATCAGTGCCATCACCCAAGTCCACCCACCTCTGCATCCAACTTGGTCTTTGCCTCTGCTCATCTGCTGCTGAAGCCTTCAAAAGCCTTTGCTTCTGCCAGAATCTCCCGCTCAGCCTTTCTTGTTCTACTCTGCAAATTGGAGCTCCTCCATATTCTGCTGCTTTATCTCCTATTTACCCATTACCCCTTGCACTTGCTAAGCTACAGTGCTCCCGATTAAAAACCTTGATTTTAAAATTCTCTGCTACATGCATTTTTTTTTAAATGTCTCCTTGGCCTCAAGTCTTCTCTCTAATCTTCTCGAATCATTCAAGATATCTGCAGTCCTCTTGTTCTTGGCTCAAGAACTCATCCAGCAACTGGAGGTCATGCCTTCAGCTGGCTCAAGACCATTTCTGGAACTCCTTCCTGACACCTCTGTGCATCTTCTTCCTCCCTTAAATCATTCCTTAGCACCCATTTTTGCTCTTTTTAATCACCTGCTTTAGTATTTCGACATGAAGCTAGGCATAAATTTTGTTTTGTTTGCAGTTGAGGCATTTTCACTACTGAAAAATGCAAGTAATTGTCGATGTTGTTTAACTTTCTCACTTCACACAGGATGTCTCTGATTCTCACATCAGCTCTGACCCTTCTCCCAAGATTCCTCTACTGTGCCAATGAAGCTCAATTAAACTTGAACAGTAGCTCCTCTTTTAATTGGGCACTTTTACAGTCTTCCAGACTCACAGTCATATCAAATCACTTCAAATCATAATCCCCAGCCTCATTTTCACTTGGATCCATAAACACTACCTCTTCACCCATCTTGTTTTTTTTAAATTGCAAAAGAAACAAACTACTGGAGGAACTCAGCGGGTCGAGCAGCATCTGTGGAGGAAGAGGAATAGTCGACGTTTTGGGTTAAGACCCTGCATCGGGACTGACAGCATGGAGGGAGGACAGCCATTATAAAAGGGGAGTGGCCCCCTTTCCCCTTGTAATGTCTATCCTTCCTCTAATGAAATCCATCTCTTGTTCTCTCTTCACAGTTGCTGCCTCAGCTGTTGAATATTCATAGCATTTTCTGTTCTGTTTCTTCATTGCATTTCATGCATTCTACTTTCTTGCCAACTTTATAAATTTTTATGTCTGCATTTCAAATTTAAATTACCATTTAAACTTGACCTGCTTGTGCCAAGAGTACTGTGCTTTATTAACCATAAACTGGTCTTTCAACACCTCTGGTTATTAGCCAGTACCAAAGCATTACTCACGACTGACTGCAAGAACATAGAATGCAAAGTGTTCCAAGATTTAAATGTCATCTCAAACACAATGAAATTAGAGACTAAAATGTTGGGTGGTGTCTCAGAAATATCACCTGAGTGGAGTTCACAGAAAAAAATCCTTCATCATTTGGAAGTTACAGAAGTCAATGTCAGCCTCAGCTGTTTCTTAAGCCCTCAATGGAAACACACTGTTGCTGAGAGCACATTAACAGCTGATGATGGCAGGTGTTGGTAAGGAGGGACATCAGTCCAGTAGCTGCGTGAACTATTCAAAACAGTGGATCGGCAATAAGTGACACATCTAGTATGGCTGCTGCCTCAAAGTTCCAACAATCCTGGCTCAATCCAGAGCTCAGTAGCAGTCCATGTGGAGTTTGCATGTCCTCTCCACAACCATTTAGGTTTTCTCTGGGTGCTCCAGTTTTGCCCCATATTCCAAAGACATGCAGATTGTGATGTCCATAGGTCAGTGTAAATTGTCCCTAGTGAATAGGTGAGTGGTAGAATCTGGGAGAAGTTGGGAGAATAGATAGGTGCTTGATAGTTACTGTGGACTCAATGGGCTGAAGGGCCTGCTTCCACACTGTATGACTATCATAACGAGTAGAGTTGGCTTTCTTCCAATTCTGAACATTACTGGAGTCATGAGAATACAGGTAAATATAATAAAGGCACATGACACATCCCTTGCAAATGCACAACACAGTAATCAGTCAGAAAGACCGCACGTCTGGAAAAGAATAAGGCATCAAAACAAAGCGATGGAGCATGACTAAAGCAGCTCAATGAAAAGCTGCACTTTGTTCATAGCCAGCTGGATTACAGCCTTTTCACACACTTCCCCTCCAAAACAAAGGCTTGGGATATAAATGTGGGAGACACGTGAAGCATAGATGCATACAGCACAGAAACAGGTCCTTCAGCCCCACAAATCCACACTGACCATCAAGTGCCCATTTACACAAATCCTATTTTATGTTCCCCATATTCCCATCGTCTTCTCAGATTCTACCACTCACCTACACACTAGGGGCAATTTACAATTAACCTGCCAACCCGTACATCTTTGGGAAGTGGGAGGAAACTGGAGCACCGTGAAGTGACCCATGTGGTCACAGGGAGAATGTGCAGGCGACAGACAACACCCAAGGTCAGGATTAAACCCAGACTGTTGCAGCAGCTCCATAGATGTGCCACGCATTCATTTCCCAGATTGTAAATTTACCAAAAACAACACTGCAGGCAAAGCTGGGCATAAAGCCCAGGAAACCCTAAATTATAAAGATCTAACAAAAACATTACTCACCTTCACAGTCTGATACATATAAAGACAAAGCCAATGGAGTCACTGGCTTGCAGCATTGATGGAGGTTCCTCTTACACAGAGCCTTCCTGCCCCATTCAAAGCAATGACATCCACGCCGACTACTTTCACGGAGCAGAGGCTCAGCTCAAACTGCTCTCCTCCTCCAGCAGTTTCCTGTAACACCCTCATCTGGTCCTACATACCACAAAATGCAAGATTACGTAACCTGGTTGCCTAGCAACCAGCTACCTGCACAAAAGTTTCCATTACATACCGGCGATGTTGTGGTTTCTGTGACAACTTGATCAGAAGATACAGAACAACCAGAGACAGAGCTGGTTGATTCTTTCAGTAAAGCAGTTCAAAGGGAACATACTTAATCCATACACAAGCAATATCCTGTACCACACAAGTGCAATATACCCCGTGAAGGTATAACATTCCATTATACAGGCACATTACCATAAGCAAACAAATACTACATTCCTTAATACAGAAAAGGAGTACAAATCAATAAAATTACATTTAGACAGCACTTGGAGGTGATTCAGAGTAAATCAAGGCATGACACAAGTTAGGATTCAGAACCAAGAGCCTACCAACCACGTAGTTTGCAGGAGGCTTTTGAACAGCCGGGTGGGGAAGTACCACCAGCACCAGGGGACGAGCAGGAACAGGGTTTAAGCAAGCAGGGTCAGATGGCTCTCCATCAGCGACAAGGGACATGGCAGGAACACTGAGCAGCAAGAGCAGAGTGCACGCCTGGAGGTAAGAAGGGACAAGGACTGAGAGGCTCGTGTAAGTGAGATCTTCAAGGCAAGGAATTGGTGAAAAGAGCACACCAAACTGGGGAAGAGGGATGAAATCTGGGAAGACTGTCCAGCTGAAAGAATGGTCGGTTCAGGCCCCCATGTAATAATGAGAGACACTGGGTAAGGTGCAGAACAGACTTACTAGGATGGTAACTAAACACCCAAGTGCCATCCACGACTGATCAGATTTACCACCGCTGACCTACATACAGACTTTCCACCTCATCACTAGGCAGAGAGAAGGACAGGCATTGCCACTGGTGACACACAGGCTGTCATAGACTAACCACCAACAAAGGAAGTTGCAGTTTTATTATAAAACACTTGGACGACGATAGGAAGTTATTTATACCAGCTACATCTCTGACCCGCAGAACCTCATTAAACACTTCCATAATCTTTGGAACCTCTGGTAAAGGGCAGTTTCACCCGTGCAGTTCTGTATTGAACACCTGTGCTTCAATGCCACAGGCTGCAGCTGGACAATCCTGGACGAGCTTTGGTTCTTGAACGTGGCCCAACTGATCCTCTGGTTATCCAAGTTGCCAAGGATCTGGATGTTATGTTTTGGAAAAACCCAAGTGTTGCCCTCGTCTCACATACAAATATTTTGCAGGTACTCTTTACACAAATTGTTGGATTCTATCTGACTTAAGTATGAGGTGCAAAGAAAGCAGTAAATGAATGTGTCCCACCATAGCATTAATTAGGAAGTTCGAAGACGCAGCAAACCAAATTATCTGCAATAGTGTGGAGGATGAATTCATGGTGTTTTAAGAGAACATTTAGATCAATGTGTTAATGAGCCAATGAAGAGAAGCTATTTTAGCTCCACTACAGTGTTATAGGAAAGGGTTAATTGATTATCTCAGGAGTTAGAGAGCCTTTAGGAAACAGTGATCACGATACGTTTTACGTAAAAATTCCAAGCAATTTAGTTCAATACAAGGTTGCAAACTCAAAATAAAGTGCCAGTCATTCAGGACAAAGAAAACAAAAAGGTTTTCACCATTTTGGAATTCTCTAACCAAAAAGGCTGTGGAAGCTCAATCATTGAGTAAATCAAGACAGTCACAGGTAAGTTTTTAGATTCATGGGAATCAATGGAATATGGTGGTACTGTAGGAACAAGACACCAATGTTAAAAATCAGCCACAATGGTATTAAAATGGAGATGACAGCAAATGGCCTACTTTGTCCCCAACAATTCACACTGCAGGTGATAACCCCTACCACACGGAGTACCACACTTTCAAGGCACTCTCCAAAGACTGACTGAACTAACCAAAAAGTACTATTAGCTATGACAAGTTCACACACAGCATGAGAAACACAACCACAACCCAAAATCCAAAAACAGCAATAGAACACAATACCTGACAATCACAACATACAAAGGCAAACACGTGCACGAGCTCACAAACGACAGACACGGCTAATTTAGAAAGCACCTTCAGTTGGCACAATTCAATACATTGCTACCACAGGGCTAGATTAAGGATGCCAAATATTAATAGCATAGCATACTCTCAGTAACATCAGAAGCTCTCAGTCACCTCAGTGGTTGGTTCACCGTTCTCCTGCTTCTTTCCTCCAACAAGGAGGGTGGGAGATTGGGGTCAGATCTCAGGGTTACAACGATAGAGTCAGAGAGCTTTCAGTGGGGAGAGCGAAACCAGAGAGTGAAAAGTACAGAGGCAGGGAGATGAAGCAAATGCATAACCTCCCCCAGGCACAGAAGATGGGTCCTGACCGAAATCCAGCACTCTGGCTCACTGCCCACCCACCAGTCAAACTCAAAGCACTCCCACCCCACCCCCTTCTCTCAATCCTTCCACCATCTACAATTCTCGTCTCGACCTGCTCATAGTCTCCCCTTACTCTCTCTCTCTCTCCTCCCCCACAAAGTCTAACATTTTCCACGTGCTGTTCAAAAATGTTGGTGTTCCATTGTTGTTTTTACAATGTGTGCAACACACTGGGTGCTGCAGGTAGTGCAGCTGTCTCTCAGCTCCAGCAAGGGGGTTCGACATTGGCCTGTGGTGTTCTCTGTATGGAGTTTACACATTCTCTCCCAGATGTTCTAGTTTCCTCCCACATCTCAAACACGTGCCAGTCGTTAGGTTATATGGTTACCACAAGTTACTCCGAGCGTAGGTGGGTGGTAGGAAGAATCATCAACGTGTTAACGGGCACGTTACAGAGTTATAAACAGGGGAATAAAATTACTCATAGACTGGCATAGACTTAATGGGTTGAATGGTCTATTATGTTGTAGAGAAATAAGAAAAAAAGGCAATTAACCCTTAGTTTTTTATTAATTATTTTGCACATTTCCAATATCACTCAAAAACCCAAATTTTGGGTGTTGATGTTACATTACATTGTCATGTTATAATATAACTAATGAACAAAGCACTGCTAATTACCTTTTTTTGCAAATTTCAGCTAATAAAACTGGTTTAATATATGCACGTTGGCGCCAGAAGAGTGGCGACACTTGCGGGCTGCCCCTAGCACACTCTCAGTAACACAAAAAGACGCATTTCACTGTGTTTCGATGTACATGCGACTAATAAATAAATATCTTATCTTTTTTTAAAAAAAAGCACCATGGCTTTGTATCGTTATGTTCCAAAATATGCTTTAGAACCATACAGCACAAAACAGGCCCTTCGGCCTACCATGTTATGCCATCCATCAAACCACCCTCACACTACCTAACCCCTTCCTCCCACATATCCCCCCATCCCACACTCCTCCAATTGAATGCAATTAAATCACTACAAGTCAGGCAGCATCTGTGGAAAGAGAAATGGAATCAACATTCCAGTTCAAAGACCCTTTGTTCTGATGCTTGATCTGTTGATTGATTCCACCACTGGTTTGGTTTCAAATTTCCAGCATCTCCAGGTTTTATTGATTTTCAATTACTACTCTGGTCCCAATTCCCAGTCAGACCTGGTGTAAAACCTGAAACCCCAATGATGTTGATTAGGATTCTGGACCCTAAAGAGAAAGAGCAAGGATAATTTCTGTGAGAGTCATAACAACATACAGCACAGAAACAGGCCCTTCAGACTAGCAAGTCCACACTATCCATCAAGTCCCATCTACACTGATACTATTTTTCCTCTGACATCCCATCAACCCCCCCCCCACCCCCAACCCACTCTTTTCCCAACTATCTACAAGCACATTAACTGCCAAACCAACATGTCTTTAAGATGCAGGTGGAAAGTGGAACATCCGGGGGGGAGTGTTAACAAAAAACATGCTACATAGGGGGAACATGCTACACAGAGACAGCACTCAAGGTCAAGATCAAACTTGGGTCATTGGAGCAGAGAGGTAGCACACTGGACCATTTAGTTGAATGTTTAACTAGAACATAGAATAGTACAACCACAGGAACAGCTCTTCAGCCACGATGTCTGCAGGATCTCTGAATTTTTAGTAATTAAAGAAATAAAAGATTAATTTGAATTTCAATCACTCAATGTCTGAAGTACTTTAAAAAAAATGCAAAATGCTTCACACATTTGACAGAAAAACCTCCAGCTTTGGCTTCTGTCAAAACTCAGTGGATGCCAAGTCGGGGCCTGTGCACTAAGTTTCCCGAGAATTGGTCACCATGTTGCTGAGTCTACAGAGGTCAGCGAGATCTGGACTCCGTATGCAGAGGTATAGAGTGGCATAATCCAGCCCAAGAACTGTTGGACTTTTGCACTGTCAGAGGAGACATTTTATTTATGAGATCTTAAACTGCGCTGTCAGATAGACATGATTCATTGCCAGAGTATCTATCCTCAGCCAAGTGCGATTAAAAGATCATTTTCATTATAACCACATTGCTCTTTATGTTATCTTACTGTATGGAAATTGTCTGGCAAATACTTCACATTATAAGTGTGACATCTAAAAAGAACTTCATAAACTGCAATAGAGTATTCTTTTGTCTATTTTCGATGGGGCTACCGTGTGTACGTGCAACGAGGAGGCAGCCACTTAAAGTCAGGAAGTTGGGTGACAGGAATGCTGATATCTGGACAAAAACTGCCCTTCCTGCAAAGCTACGAAACTGCAGTAGATTTTGCTGAATGCCCAAAAAATTTGAGGCCTTCTGAGATTTAACAATTCAGCCTTGGGCTTTGAGAAGTAGTAATTACAATCGGCTCCCAACTTAACATTGGGAACGTTCTCTCATTGCTTCTCCTGGGAAGGGCGAGGAAATGCGTGGAGATGAGTCTCATTTGAAAATGAGCCTTTGGAATTCTAAGTGGAGAACAAACTGAACAACTACAATTTTCAATAGCAACATTCCTAATGCAGCCGTTAATCACTCCCGAGCATGGACTTCCCCTTCGCCACCGCCACCGCCACCGCCACCACCACCACCACCACCCCCCCCCCCCCCACAAGCACTAGCATGGATAAAGAACATTCCTGGTATATACACCATTGATCACAGTCCATACACACTGCTTTGTTCAGACAGGAAATGACTGGAGAGGAAAAAAAAACAAAAAAAAAAATCGGATCAAAGTATTTCCTCCCAATTGTTGAATTGACATTTCCAGCGGATATTTCTAAGCTTGCTTTATTTAATAACCAAGGAGTGAGCAATTGCAGGACCACAATAGATGCAACGTAGACGCTAAATATGTTGCGATAAAAGAGTACACCAAAGTGAGAGTGAAGACATGCAAGATAAAGAGGTTCAGGAACAATGTGCTGGGCAAGATGTGGTCAGACCAGAGTCTGGACTTCCCCCAACTTTTGCTATGTAGTTCAACAATGTATATATCTGCTGATTCCACTCTGCACTGTTGATTCCAAGATCTCAAGGTCCTTCTTGTCCTCTTGCTCAGGGGTTTCAACACCATTCATGCTCCAATTCTGCTCTCCCAACAGTAAATACCCGAGCATTGTTTCAGACACTAACACACATTCCCCTTAACTCAAACATCCCCAATGTTTCCATGTGTTTTGAATGAAAATTGTCATCTTCGCTCAACTCATAGAAATTACTGAGCAAGTGCTTCTGACACGAGATTCTGCAGATGCTGGAATTCGGAGCAACACACACAAAATGCTGGAGGAACTCAGCAGGTCAGGCAGCATCCATGGAGAGAAATAAACAGTCGACATTTTGGGTCAAGACCCTTCATCGGGACTGGAAAGGAAAAGGGCAGAGGCCAGAATAAGTTCGGGGGGCGGGGGGGGCAATGGGAGGAGTTCTGATGTTCAACTTTGACTTTCTTCCCCTTTATCCAAAAGTGACTCCAATAACAGGCAGTGCTCAAGGTCAACTGCTAACATACCATTTTATATTTTCACTCTTCAATTTGTTTCCTTCCTGAGCCAAAGCCTCCCTAAACTCTGGATTTATTCCCATAAATCTTTCCTCTCCTGCATTTCTCCGATCCCTTTATTCTGGTGCAAACTCCTACCCATGTAAGCAGCTCAGTGTCAAACTTTGACTGATAATTTTCCTGTCCAATGATAAAAGCATAATACAAAGGGAAGATTTGTTACTTACCACTGAAACTGATCTTTCACTATAGAACTACAGAAGTTCTATAGTTCTGTAGTTCTATAGTTCACTGGGGTTTAGCAACACTATGACCACTTTGATCATTTTGCACTATAATGTATTTTTTGTTCTCATTTTGCATAATTTATATTTGATTTATTTTTTTTCTTGTGAATGCTGCTTATCTGATGCCATGTGCCTGTGATGCTGCTGCAAGCAAGTTTTTCATTGCACCTGTGCACACATGGACTTGTGCACATGATGATAAACTTGACTTTGAACATATCTATGTTGTTCTGCTTATATTTCTCGTATCCTTTGCAAAAAGCTTTGAGAAAGGAATTACTTTCTCAAACTCCATCCCACATCACCCCTTAGTTCAGTGCTCCACCCCACGCCTGTGCCCCAATCATTTAGAATAACAAGAGATTCTAGGACAGATCTCTGCCCCTACCACACTAGAGCATGGCTAATAAACAAAGTTTTCTGTTCCATCCTCAAATGATTACTCCAGAGATCCTCACAAACACAAGAACCCATCTGATCTTGGTCAAAATTTTCTCCAGTACAATGCATAGCCTGATCCCTCCCCACGTCTACTCTGACACCCCACCGATCCCTCTCTAACAATCTCATTCTTCCCTGGGCCGTCAATGACACGTCAGTCTTCTCTCTCCACATACCTACACTGACACAATAGCCCGCCCAACACGCCTGTTGAGATCTTATCCGATCTTCCCTTGAATGCTCACGAATACAAGTAAAGGACTCCTCCAAAGCACTTTATTCATGCCCAGGCAAAAGATATCCAAATCCTACATTCCAGCACACAATGACAAAGAATGCAAGCAAACAGGAGCTATGGAATCCACACTGGTTGGTGCCTTTCCCCACAACTTAACAAAAAGGCAGGATCCAGATCTTTTACTTCCTAATTTATAGATGGAATGTGGACACCATTGGCAAGGGCTGCAGGTGTTACCCATTGGTAATTTCCTTGAAGGTAATTTCCTTAAGAGGCTTTGCAGTTGGGGTATTCCTGCAGTGCTTTTGTGTAGGAATTTCCAGGGTTCACACACCAATCACAAAATCTGCAAGTGGGCATGCTGCAGGACTTGGAAGAGAACATAAAGATTCCTTTGCAACAGTTATAGCTTCAGTAGAAATAGCTTACTATATAACATTGGAGTAATTACATCACGTTTCCACCATACAGCATCAGTCCCACAAAAGTTGCCTTAAAATAAAATGCAAATTTAAAAAAGGATAAGGAAACAAAAGGAAAGAACAGAATTAAAACAAAATCAATGTTGTACAAATAAATCAGTGAAAAAAATAGTAAATACATTTTTGGACTTGTTGAGCTAAGCACGAATTCTTGAGTGAAAGTTGGGAAGGATACTTAAGTTTTTATGCAGGAGATTGTTATATCCAGAATTGAATAGTTGAGATTTTCATAAATATAAATATTGAAAATTAGTTAATTCAAAGAACATCAGAATGCCAAGATTAAGAGAATACAGAAGAAAACTGCAGACATTAAGAAAAATGGAGGAAGAGCAACCAGAGACTGTTGAGATAATATTCCCAGGTTCAATGCAGTGTGACTGGAAACCAGAGGACTAGGTGACAATTCTACACTTGTAATCACTTAAGCAAGTGGGTTCACGCAATTTACTGACTATATGGGATTACTATAATAAGTATTATGCTAGAAATCAATAAACAATGCTGTCGATAGACAGTGAATAAACCAATAACTGCACACAATGCATCTCACAAAATTCAAACTAAAGTCAATCCTGAGCCCCACACCAACTTGGCGGGCTGTGGACACAAACAAGGAAACGCAATATTAATAGGTGTTCACATTTTTCGTGCATCCAACATGCTGTAACAAGATGCCAAACAGCAATCTAGGAGCAAAGAAAACTGCTAAAGCAGGAAAGCTGGAATTGAAACAAAATACTGGACACAGCCAGGTCAGGCAGCAACCACAGAGAGAATAAAGTGTCGATGTTTCAGATCAATGACCTTTCATCTAATGACAGATCCTTGACCTGAAATGTTAAGTGTGAAACCCTTCTAGTCTGCTGAACATTATTGGCATCTTCTGGTTTTAAGTGCCAACCACCAAGTTAAACTCAGTTCTCTCTGAAATTAATGAAGCAAAAGACACTGCGAGCTGCAATGTTGAAACGGACAATGATCATCACATTTTGGCAGAAATATTATACCACCATCAAGAAAACAATGACCCAGACAGCGTAAAAAGTTGTAGAGATGTCAAAAAGCTGAAGTGAAAACGGAAAATACTAGCAATATGCAGGTCAAGGATTAATTCTGTCTCTCAATCCACAAATAATGTTTCTGATCAATGACCAATGATAAACTTCCTGACCCACTTCCAGAATTTCATGTTTGTAATCTCTGCAGGCTGAGCCTAATGTCTGGGTAGGGAACAATAATTCAAATGTTTATATGCAAGAAAAAACAAGCAATACGGATTTTAAAACATAAAACGTGTCTACAGAGATGGATGTTACATTCAGGAAAATACAATGGATATAGACTTCCAGAAGGTCACTGACAGCCAACTGTGCACAAAACTATTGGAAAGGATCAAGGGATATGGAATTAGAGGAAAGAGAACCAACACAGAATCAGGTAATTGCTTGTGTAAAGGAATCACACCATCATGTATTAGGAAGGCCAAATCATTCACAATGACTGCATTGGGGTAACACATTTGTGTCAATGATATTATTTGCGTGCACACCCTGTGGAGATCACAGGTGGTGGGGAGGCAGAACCCTTAGCAAAGGCTTGTGACTTTTTTCGCAACATCTATTCAGCAACGCAAGCAATTCTTCAGTCAGGCAATACTTGCATAACTACTGCATTTAAGCTTAAGCAATGAAGTCATGATAATTAATTCCTTTTAGCATTACACCAAATGAAGTCCAAACCCAGACATAATTCATCAGTAATAAATCACGTCACCCCAGCAAAGTTTATTAGACTTCATTGTTCATTTGTTTATTCTTTGAAATTAAGTACTTAGTCTTTGAATCACTCATGACCAAAGGGAGGCTTACTTCATTGAAACCTGTCAACTCAACAGGTGATTACTTGAATGTCTGGAATTCCTCTAAGAATATCAACCTCACCACAGTTTATTAATAGTAATGCCTGCAGGTTATCGAGTTACAACATACAGCACACACATGAAGAGCTTAATCACAGCAAGCTCAGCAAAACACAAACATCAGATTCAGCCAACACATACACATTCATAATGCAATACTCTCATCTACAGGTGCCAAACTACTTACTGTAATGAGCTGTCACTGACCAGAAACACTGAACTGCTTTTCTCTTCATATATTCTCCCCAACCAGCTGAGTGAATCCTGCATTTTCTGTCTTTATTTCAGATTTCCAGTATGTGTTTCTGTCAGAGTTACTGATCTGGGCATGATGCATCCACACAGACACAGCTCCTCAGGTCTCAGAATGTGCACATGGGTTAACACAATCAGCAATACATTCCACTTCCAGTGGAGCGCGACACTGGGTCCTCTAATCCCCTTGCTGCTAGACAGAACTCTTCAAAAACATAACCACTCTGCAATCTGTTTTGATTGGGTTTCTTAATCCCTAAACTATGTAATTACTAGAATTATACATTTCGTTTCTGCAGAAAATAGATATTAATCCTGCAACTCAGGCAAAACAAACACACGCAATTCTCCTCTCCCAGCCATAGTCAGCCTCCCTGCATTTCTATAGCACCTGTTGTATCTTTAGATTTCAGAGCACTCCACAGTCAATAAATTATCTTCAAAATACAGTCATGATTCTAATGTAGAAAAAACTGCAGAAAATTTGCACATAGCAAGATCGAACAAACAGCAATGCCAAAGTGACCAGTTCCCTGTCTAAGCTGATACTGGTTGGGAGCTTGGGCTTGGACATCGGGGTGCACATGCTAACTCACTCCCTCAGCACAGGTTGTCAGTCCGGTCAAACCTCCAGAGTGGGATTCAGAACCACAACCCACTCACTAAAAGATGAGCATACAACTTAATGACAAATGACAACAACTGACAGTCAGTTGTCCATAGCAAAACAATTCAAAAACGCTCCACAAAAACCCAACTGCACAAAATAAAATTGAGTCACACAAGCAAATTGACCAGAATGCTGGAAAAGAGGTAGGTTTTAGAGAGCATACTGAAAAACAGAGATATATAGATGAGTAGAGTGATTTCAGGAGGGAAATTCCCAAACTTGCAGCATGCTGGGTGACGATGGAACGATTAAACAATGCAGCAAACAAAGGTTATCAGAGCACAAAGATTTGGAAAGGCTGGAGAGCAAATATGGTGACAGAAATAGTGAGAGGCAATTTAAAATAGAAGGGCAAACTCAGGACTCGGAACCATTGTAGGTCAAATGAGCATGGGGCAGCATGCTAAGAAACAATACAAGATACAAAACAGGAAGCCAAGATCAGCTCAAGTTTACAGTGTGCAAAGTGAGAGATTGGCCAGAGGAACAAGAAGATTGGTGCAACTGATCAAATTTTAATTCTCAGTGGTTGGCTCATTGACCTCAGATGCAACAAATGTTTTCAGAGTCCACAAGTTAAAGTGAGGCAAGGGTAAAAAAGCAGTCCTGATCACCAACATATGCATCCCAATGCGTCAGGCTAATCAGGTTGTGACTGCAATGCACCCCATTATAGAGCAACTCAGCACGGAGGTTTACATTGTATAACAGTCACTTGCAGTTGTTTTAATAAGTGTCCCAGCATTGCTACAAGTGCAAATAGAAGCAGAGATGGGGGCGGGGGAAAAATACAAACATACCAGCATGTCTGAATGCAATTCACCCACTACAACTGTGCAATACAAGCTTAAAGCAGAGCGGAAATAAAACCCATCCTCAGAGTATTTGGTCTGCACCGCAACTCCTGGACCTTCACCACAGAACAAAAACATTTGTGTAACTGTACCCAGCCTGCAACTCAGACTCGGCCAGTGGATTCAGCATATGGGAAAGGAAAATTGAAAGCTCTGTCCACCAGCTAATTTTACAACACAGGCTAAACATCAAACCACCAATAATTACATAGGTAGCAACAGATATGGAGCACTGCAGATCCTTTCCTGCCTAAAGTGTTATTTAAATTGGAAAATCAATCAAAAGCCCTTCCAGCATCCACAACACATAAACAATTAGAAAAATAAAAACTATAGATCCCAATCAGAAAAACAGAACAGAAAGGCAATCATTTCATTACAAACAAAAAAAAATCCACAGTAACTTAGAGATCACAAAATGACAAACTCACAGAAACACAATCCTGATTCAACATCATGCCTCCAATACCCTCAACTATATTCCTTTGAATATTGGTCATTAAGGGGGACATGTATCACTGGGCAGGTGACATGCCTAGGGAAAGTTGTGATAGCTATACCTGTGGCTGAGGGAAGGGGGGTGGTATGTCTCTGTTGGGGAAGGGCCGGGAGGGTGATGTGCCTGCACTTGGCAAGTTGGTGTGTAGCACCTGATCAGGTTTTGGTGTCCATCAGATGACCTTCCCCTCGGCGCAAGGGGCATCAACCTCGTTCCCTCTACCTTACAACACCAGCCCTCCCCTCCACCACCACGTAGCGATGGCTGTGGCTCAGCCTCACTCACAGTCCCGCTCCCAAACAGGACAGTCCGAGCTTGGCACACAACAGCTGAGGGGGTGCAGCACTGTCAGAGGTGCCACCCCTCTGATCGGACGGGGGGGGGGGGGGGGGAAGAGTTGGTGCCCCGTGTCCCATGTGGAGCTAGAAGGTCCAGAGACCTCATTTGGAAAGGGTGGGGTGGGGAAGAGAGAAATATTTCACCCCTCCAATACCAAGCAGCCCATCAGCACAGGGCTGGCCGTGGGATCTTGCTGTGCACGGGCTGACAGTTCTGCTCGGGAATTGCTCCACCTTGGAGGCAGGACGTCCGGAGATGCTGGGGCCTCCTATCCCCTTCCCCTCCACCCCAACCCTCACCCCCTCCCCTCCCAGGCTAAGCCAGGCCACCCCCCAACCCACTCACCCCGAGGCCGTCGTCCAGGCTGAGGTACTGCGGCTGCTGGCTCTCGGCGTCGCTGCAGGGGCTGAAGTCGTCCTCGGACTCCTCGAAGGAGGACGAGAGGCCGGCGGAGGAGAGCGACGAGCCCGACAGCTTGCGGAGCAGCAGCGACGGGGCCGGCGAGCCGCCGCAGCCGCTGTCCGACGACGGCGACTCCTCGTCCTCGGCCGCCCCTTCGGCCCTCGCCAGCGACTCGTCCTGGGTGACGATCAGCCGGGGGATGGGCCTGCAGCCCGAGGCCGGGAGCTGGACCTGGACCTGGACCGCGGCTTCGGGCTGGAATGCTGCCGGACACGGGCTCGGTTCCCTCAGCCGCAGGTTGCCCGTCATCTCCCTCAGGCCGTGCCCGGGCTCCGGCTCCAGCTCCGTGCCCGGACCCACCGCGCTCTCCGGGCTTTTCATCAAACTCCCGCTGCCGGCATCACCGAGGGCGAGCGGCGCCGCTGCTCAGGCGGACGAGCCTCCGCCGCTGTTGCTGCTGCCGCCGCCACTACCACCACCGCCCATTTCGAGATCGCGGCCGGCGGGCGGGGCCCCACGCGCGACCCGTAACCGGACGTCCCCGCACCGCGGCTTTCAAACCGCTGTCAATCAACCCCTGACCGCGCCCCCTCTCCCTGTTTCCATGACGCAAAGACTCCTGCCTGTCAATCAATCCGCAGGCCCGGCCCCCGCCCTGGGCTCCGTCTGTCAATCACTGTGGTGCGCGGGGTGAATACAGTGTTAGAGGTAACCAGGGTAGCGCAAGGGCAGGATGCACACAGGTGTAAGTAACCAGGTATAAACACAGGTTGTGCACGGGTGTACAGGATAAACACAGGGGGCACACAGGTGTACAGGTAACCAGGGTACAGGATAAACACAGGGTGCACACAGGTGTACAGGCAACCAGGGTACAGGATAAACACAGAGTGCACACAAGGGTACAGGTAACCAGGTTACAGGATAAACACAGGATACACACACAGGTGTGTAGGTAACCAAGGTACAGGATAAGCACAGGCTGCAGGATGCACACAGGTGTACAGGTAACCAAGGTAAAGAATAAACACAGGGTACAAGATGCACACAGGTGTACAGGTAAGCAGGGTACAGGATAAGCGCAGGATACAGGATGCACACAGGTGTACAGGTAACCAAGGTACAGGATAAGCACAGGCTGCAGGATGCACACAGGTGTACAGGTAACCAAGGTACAGGATAAGCACAGGCTGCAGGATGCACACAGGTGTACAGGTAACCAAGGTAAAGGATAAGTGCAGGGTACAGGATGCACACAGGTGTACAGGTAACCAGGGTACAGGTTAATTGCAGGGTGCACACAGGGGTATAGTTAACCAGAGTACAGGATAAACACATCGTTCATGTTAGCCACAGGGTAAACAAAATACAAAAATCAAAAAACTTCAGGAAGCCCTGGATTTTTCCACTGTTTTCCTTTTGTGGGAAGTTGTCTACCCTGTATCATGTTCACCCGACACCTAGTTCTGACAAAGGGTCTTGGAATTGAAACTGTTTCCCTTTTCACACATGCTGTAAATATGAAATAAAAACAGAAAATGCTGGAAACATTCAGTAAGTCAGGAAATGTAACTGAGTGATGGGATGGGGTGGGATGGGATGGGGTGGGGTGTGATGGGGTGGGGTGGGGTGGGGTGGGGTGGGGTGGGGTGGGATGGGGTGGGGTGGGATGGGGTGGGGTGGGATGGGGTGGGGTGGGATGGGATGGGGTGAGGTGGGATGGGGTGGGATGGGATGGGGTGAGGTGGGATGGGATGAGGTGGGATGGGGTGGGATGGGGTGAGGTGGGGTGGGATGGGGTGGGGTGGGGTGGGATGGGGTGGGGTGGGGTGGGGTGGGGTGGGGTGGGGTGAGGTGGGGTGAGGTGGGGTGGGGTGGGGTGGGGTGAGGTGAGGTGAGGTGGGATGGGATGGGGTGGGGTGGGGTGGGGTGGGGTGGGATGAGGTGGGGTGGGGTGGGGTGGGGTGTGGTGTGGTGGGGTGGGGTGGGGTGGGGTGGGGTGGGGAGGGGTGGGGAGGGGTGGGGAGGGGTGGGGAGGAGTGGGGAGGGGTGGGGAGGGGTGGGGTAGGGAGGGGTGAGATGGGGAGGGGTGGGGTAGGGAGGGCAGGAGTGGGGAGGGGTGGGGTAGGAGGGGAGGAGTGGGGAGGGGTGAGGTAGGGAGGGCAGGAGTGGGGAGGGGTGGGGAGGGGTGGGGAGGGGTGGGGTGGGGTGGGGAGGGGTGGGGAGGGGTGGGGAGGGGTGGGGTGGGGTGGGGTGGGGTGGGGTGGGATGGGGTGGGGTGGGGTGGGGTGGGGTGGGGTGGGGTGGGGAGGGGTGGGGAGGGGTGGGGTGGGGTGGGGTGGGGAGGGGTGGGGTGGGGTGGGATGGGGTGAGGTGGGGTGGGATGGGGTGGGATGAGGTGGGGTGGGGTGAGGTGGGGTGGGGTGGGGTGAGGTGGGGTGGGGTGGGGTGGGGTGAGGTGGGGTGAGGTGGGGTGGGGTGGGGTGGGGTGGGGTGGGGAGGGGAGGGGAGGGGAGGGGAGGGGAGGGGAGGGGAGGAAACCAGCAGGAAAGAGAAAGGGGGACAGAGGATGTGGGTTACCTGAAGTTGAAAGTTCGTTGTTCATACCATTGCACTGTAGATGACCCGGGCGGAATATATCGTTCCTCTAGTCTGCGTTTGATCTCACCCTAGCCATGGAGAAGGCCGAGGACTGACAAGTCGGTGTGTGAATGGAAAGGGGAGCTGAAATGGAGAAACTGAAATAGAATAAAGGGAATGCCCTGTGATTGGATGACTCAGAAAGGTTTGATACGGACAGTCAGAACATTGAACTGCTGGGCCTGTGTGGTGAGCTGTTGATGGTGAGGTGATGGGACTGGCTCAACAGGGTAGGCTTAGGCGTGTAGGATAAGAAACAAAGGAGACACAGGAGACTGCAGATGCCAGAATCTAGCGCAACACACAATCTGCTGGAGGAGCTCAGCAGGTCGAGCAGCATCTGTGGGGGGAAAGGAATAGTCGACGTTTTGAGTCGAAACCCTGCATCAGGACCATCATCAGAAACAAAATGCTGGAAAATGGAAAATGCTGGAAGATCAAGGCAGGTTAGGCAGCATCTGTGGAAAGATAAACAATGTTGTATTGGTCTTGGTTTATTATTGTCACTTATACCGAGGTACAGTGAAAAACTTGTCTTGCATACCGATCGTACAGGTCAATTCATTACACAGTGCAGTTACATTGGGTTAGTACAGAGTGCATTGAGGTAATGCAGGTAAAAACAATAACAGTACAGAGTAAAGTGTCACAGCTACAGGGAAGTGCAGTGCAATAAGGTGCAAGGTCACAACCAGGTAGATCGTGAGGTCATAGTCCATCTCATTGTACAAGGGAACCGTTCAATAGTCTTATCAGAGTGGGGTAGAAGCTGTCCTTGAGCCTGGTGGTACGTGCCCTCAGGCTGTTGTATCTTCTGCCTGATGGGAGAGGAGAGAAGAGAGAATGACCTGAGTGGGTGGGGTCTCTGATTATGCTGGCTGCTTCACCAAGGCAGCGAGAGGTAACGACAGAGTCTAAGGAGGGGAGGCTGGTGTCCGTGACACGCTGGGCCGCGTCCACAACACTCTGCTTTTTGTCTGGCGTGTCACGGCCTTCTGGACTTAACATCAAATTCCCTAACTTTAGATAACATGCTCTTTCTTCCTGTCTATATCAGAACCATTTCTATTTGCCATCACTTTTTTTCTTTTCCTCTCGGTGTTCAGTCTGGCCTGCTGAACATGCCTCAGCCACAAATTACACAGGCCCAGCAGCTTAATGTCCTGGTAACTGTCTACATTAAACCATTTCAACTCATCCTATCACAAACATTCCACTTAGCATATCCCTCCACCCCACCTTCTCTCCGACTGAAAACCGACTTGCATCTCTTTCTTTCCCAGTCATAACGAGGGGTTACAGACCCAAAACTTTGACTGTTCTCTTTCCACTGATGCTGCCTTTTCTGCTCATGGGATTATACCCATGTTGTAGTTAAGGTGCACAGTTATAGACCCACTGAGTTATAGAGTCATACAGCACGGAAATAGGCCCCTCACCCCAACTGGTCCATGCCAACAAAGATGCCCATCTAAGCTAGTCCCATTTGCCAGCGTTTGGTCCATAACCTTATAAACCTTTCCCATCCATTACTTGTCCAACTGTATTTTAAAAGTTGTTGTTGTACCAGCCTCAACCTCTTCCTCTGGGACTTCATTCCACATACGTACCAAAAAAGTTATCCTCAAGCTACTGTTAAATCTTTCCCCTCTCACCTTAAACCTATGCTCTGTATCTCTTGATTCCCCAAACCTGGGAAAAAGACTGTGCGCATTCACCCTTCAATGCCCTTCATGATTTTATGCACCTCTATAAGATCAGCCCTCATTCTCCTACACTCTAAAGAATAAAGTCCTCGCCTGTCCAACCCAGTCCATCGAGTCCTAGTCACATTCTTGTAAATCTTTTCTGCACTATTTCCAGTTTTAGAACATCTTTCCTATAGGAGTTGGAAAATATTGTCTGGGATACACACAGGAAAGGAGGAATTTTTAAAGAGGTTATAGTTTTAGAAAATGACTAAGTGCAACTAGTTGATGCGGATTCAATTGTAACATTGATAAGGGAGCTGGGTGGTTATGTGAAAGGAAAGAATTTGCAAGGCTGTTGGGAGAGGATAGGGACTACTGGATTACCCTAACACAGAGCCAGTATGGATCTGACAGACCAAATGGCCACATGTCATAACCATTCCCCATGCTGGGACTGGAAAATGAGTCTGGGTTCTGAGGCTAATGGGCTCAGGCACTGACTGACTGCGTTTGATCTGTGGGTTGGGTTGGGAAGAGGGGCCCAGCACATGGGGAAGTTGTGGGAAAAAGCCAAAAGTATATTGGAAGGCAGGGAATCCACAAACAATCTGCTGGAGGAACTCAATGGGTCAAGCAGCATCTCCGGGGAGAAAGGAATTGTCGACATTTCGGGTCTGTTCTGATTCAGGGTTTTGACCAGAAACGTAGACAATTCCTTTCCGCCCACATATCCTGCTTGACCTCCAGCATTTTGTGTGTTGCTCCAGATTCCAGCATCTGCAGTCTCTTGTGTCTCCAAGGAATAAACAAACCTTTGTCATTCAGATTAAAGATTGCCATGTCGTGCAGGAAGTGTCCTGTCCCTCATTAATTATGGCAATTGAGATGGACACAGAGGAATAAAACACTTAAAAATGCCTCTAGAATAATTCAAGACTTAAACTGACACTTGCAGGAAATGTGATTACCCAGTCTGATCTCTATTAATGGGCCGTGAACTGTGCCCGAGATCAAACAGAAATGTAGGAAACATTACCTCCTCCACTGGCAGCCCCTCCCACTTGAATCACTATCCTGATTCAGAAATTCCTCAGATTCTCTAGCTTGTGAGTCCAATTATCTGACAACACACTCATACACTGTAAACAAAGGAATATGTTGTATTTCTCATTTGTCTCTTGTCATACTGTCCTTGACTGACCATCAACCCTGTTTGAACTTGAGCTCAAGCAGAAGTCCACTGTTTGTGTCCGATCTTGTCACAGGTCCCCATTCATATTGGTATTGGTTGTCACAATGCTGAGTGAAGAGCAAGCTCACAGAGAACCCAAATGCAGCACACTGGTACGAGACTGGAGTCAGGATGCTTTCTCAGAACCAAACACAGGCAGCAACTGGAAGGAATCTTGCCTCAGGGATCTGCAGTGGAGTCCCAACATGAAAACTGGATATCCTAAGAGGAACAGTGAAACCAGGACTGCTCTAGAGCTGACAACCCTAAGCAACCAGGAGACAAAGTATACCCAAAGATTGACCAATACTCTGGCAACTAGTGCTAGAGAAACCCGGGTACTTATGCTAGGCCCCTGATGGTGCTCAGGTGTATGTCATTATGCAATTAGTCATGCAGGGAATCCATGTGCTGCCCAACAAGGCATCATCAATGGAGCCAAATCAAGGCCAGTTCTCGGAACCATGACATTGGCATACTATTGTCACATGTACCGAGATACAGTGAAAAGTTTTTGTTTGCGTGCCATCTAGACAGATCATTCTATATATAAGTACATTGAGTCATAGAGTCACACAACACAGAAACAGGTCCTTCAGCCCAACTGGTCCATGCTGACCAAGATTTCCATTTAAATTAGTCCCATTTGCCCACGTTTGGCCCATATCCCTCTAAACCTTTCCTATCCATGTACCTGTCCAAGTACCTTTTAAATATTGTTAATGCACCTGCCTCAACCACTTCCTCTGGCGGCTCATTCCATATATGAACCACCCTCTGGGTGAAAAAATTGCCCCTCAGGTTCCTATTAAATCTCTCCCCTCTCACCCTAAACCTATGACCTCTAGTTCTCGATTCCCCAACCCTGGGAAAAAGACAACTCGCTTTGACCCTTCCTATGTCCCTCATGACTTTATACACCTCCATGAGATCACCCCTCATTCTCCTACACTCCAATGAAAAAAGTCCCTACCTGCTCAACCTCTCTCCATAACTCAGTCTCTCGAGTGCCGGCAACATCCTCGTAAATCTCCTCTGCTGGTAGTAAAAGGGAAAACGGAACGCAGAACATAATGTTACAGTTACAGAGGAAGTGTAGTGCAGGTGGACAAATAAAGTGCAAGGGCCACGATGACGTGGATTGGGAGATCAAGAGTCCATCTTTAGTGTATGCGAGGTCCATTCAAGAGTCTGATAACAGCGGGTCAGAAGCTGTCCTTGAGCCTGGTGGTACGTGTTCTCGAGCTTTTGTATCTTCTGCCCAATGGGGGAGGGGTGAAGAGAGAATGATTGGGGTGGGTGGGGTCTTTGATAATATTGGCTGCTTGCCCGATGCAGCGGGAAGTGTAGACAGAGTCAGTGGAGGGGAGGCTGGTTCGCATTATGGACCGGGCTGTTCAGAACTTCCTGAAATTCCTTGTCGTCTTTGGCAGAGCAGTTGCCGGACCTCGGCTTCTTGATCTACACTGACTTCCAGTCTAGCAAAGCCTTGATTTTAAGATCCTCATTCTTGTTTTCCGATTCCTCAATAGCGTTGCTCACCCACCCCCCCCCACCAAATCTGTAACATCAGCAAGTGTACCCATTCCTCCCACCCTGATATCCTGAAGTTAATCACTGCACCACTTGTGGACTTCCTCCCTCAAATCTCTGTACCCCAACCTTCCTGTCTTCCTTTTGGTATTGGGATTGGGATTGGTTTATTATTGTCACTTGTACCGAGGTACAGTGAAAAGCTTGTCTTCCAAACCGATCGTACAGGTCAATTCATTACACAGTGCAGTTACATTGGGTTAGTACAGAGTGCATTGAGGTAGTGCAGGTAAAAATAACAGTACAGAGTAAAGTGTCACAGCTACAGAGAAATTGCAGTGCAATAAGGTGCAAGGTCAGAACAAGGTAGATCGTGAGGTCATAGTCCATCTCATTGTATTAGGGAACCATTCAATAGTCTTATCACAGTGGGGTAGAAGCTGTCCTTGAGCCTGGTGGTACGTGCCCTCAGGCTCCTGTATCTCCTACCCGATGGAAGAGAAGAGAAGAGAGAATGACCCGGGTGGGTGGGGTCTTGGATTATGCTGGCTGCTTCACCAAGATAGCGAGCGGTAAAGACAGAGTCCAAGAAGGGGAGGCTGGTGTCTGTGATGCGCTGGGCTGTATCCACAACTCTCTGCAGTTTCTTGCTGTCCTGGGCAAAGCAGTTGCCATACCAAGCCATGATACATCCAGATAGGATGCTTTCTATTGTGCATCGATAAAAGTTGGTGAGAGTCAAAGGGGACAAACCGAATTTCTTTAGCCTCCTGAGGAAGTAGAGGCGCTGGTGAGCTTTCTTGGCCATGGCATCTATGTTATTTGACCAGGACAAGCTGTTGGTGATGTTCACTCCCAGGAACTTGAAGCTCTCAATCCTCTCGACCTCAGCACCATTGAGGTAGACCGGTGCATGTACGCTGCCCCCTTTCCTGAAGTCAATGACCAGCTCTTTTGTTTTGTTGACATTGAGGGAAAGGTTGTTGTCATGACACCATTCCACTAAGGTCTCTACCTCCTTCCTGTACTCCGACTCATTGCTGTTTGATATGCGGCCTACAACGGTGGTATCATCTGCAAACTTGTAGATGGAGTTAGAGCAGAATCTGGCCATACAGTCATGAGTGTATAGGGAGTACAGTAGAGGGCTAAGGACGCAGCCTTGTGAGGCACCAGTGTTGAGAATAATCGTGCTGGAGGTATTGCTGCCTATCCTCACTGATTGCGGTCTGTTGGTTAGAAAGTCAAGGATCCAGTTACAGAGGGAGGTGTTGAGTCCCAGGTCTCGGAGTTTGGTGACAAGTTTGCTTGGGGTTATTGTATTGAAGGCAGAGCTGTAGTCAATAAACAATAGTCTAATGTAGGTGTCTTTACTGTCCAGATGCTCCAGAGCTGAGTGTAGGGCCAGGGAGATGGTGTCTGCTGTGGACCTGTTTCGGCGATAGGTGAATTGAGTGGGTCAAGATTGTCTGGGAGGCTGGAATTGATGTGTGTCATGACCAGCCTCTCAAAGCACTTCATAATGGTGGATGTCAGAGCCACTGGTCGGTAGTCATTGAGGCATGTTACCTTACTTTTCTTCAGTACCGGGATGATAGTGGTCTTCTTAAAACAGGTGGGAACCTGAGATTGAAGCAGGGAGAGGTTGAATATGTCCGCAAATACTCCTGCCACTGATCAGCACAAGATCTGAGCACACGGCCAAGGACACCATCTGGGCCAGGTGCTTTCCTCGTGTTCACTCTCCAGAAGACTGATCGTATGTTCTCAACTGTGATCACAGGTTTAGTTGCGTTTGAGGCTGCCAGGGTGGGTGGTGTTCAAAACATGCATAGAATGTGTTAAGTTCACCAGGAAGGGATGCACTGTTGTTAACTGTGCAGCCCAACTTTGTCCTGTAGCCTGTTATGGCATGTGAGCCCTGCCATAGCTGATGGCTGGGCTGGGACTCTATTCTGAGTCGGTATTGCCCCTTGGCATCCCTGATAGCTTTCCGAAGGTCATATCTGGATCTCTTGTACAGATCAGGATCAAACAATCTGTTTGATCTTTTATCTGTTTGGCCAAGTTTGGACATTGTCCGTTATCTTCCTAGGTGTCACAGTGTCAAATGCTGTTTTGATAAGATCTGACTGCAGAGCTTTTTATCTCTCTCGATTATTTGGCTGTTTATTTTCAGTTTCCACTCCCTGCAGTACTTTGCGTTGGACATTGTATCACACCCGCTCGAAGCCTCCCAATGTTTGTCAAAAAGTCCAAGTGAAGCAACACACAATCTGCTGGAGGAACTCAGCCGGTCGAGCAGCATCTGTGGGAGAGGAAGGAATTGTTGATGTTTCGGGTCGAAACCCTGCATCAGGACTGCCCCAAAACATCGACAGTTCCTTTCCCCCCCAACAGATGCTGCTCAACCCACTGAGTTCCTCCAGCAGATTGTTTGTTGCTCCAGATTCCAGTGTCTGCAGTCTCTTGTGTCTCCTGAGTTCCAAGTGGTCCTGGTCACAAGTCAAGTATCCTCTGTGTACTCAAGTCGTATAGGGGTCTAAACCCAGAGGCAGCATGGGAGCCTTTGAGAAACCCAGTGACCTGACTTCCTTTCTGTGGAGGTCTGGACCGGCTGCTGAATTTCAGAGGGTGGTTTCTCAATCCACTGATGCTGCTTGACAGGCTGAGTTCTTCCAGCATTTCTGTTTTAGTTTTGAATTTCAGAGGGAGGCATGTGTACTGGGCACAGTGCTCAGCCCTCACACTGCACACATAGTGTGAAGGTCAGCCCCTCGGTCTGGGGAGGCGCTGTACACAAATCATCACCTTCACACATTCAGGCTGGGGCACTGGACAAACCTGGATGGTTCATTCCATTCACTTTCCATAGGACCAACACTCTCTTCATTAACTCCTTTTTGAAATTATCGAGAGAAACTCTTACTGCTTATTTTCACAAGCCTGGCTAATTTTATCTCATACTCTTTGAGTTTCCCTTGAAAATCATAAAAATTACAGATGCTGGAAATCTGAAATAAAACCCCAAAATGTTGGAAACACTCAGCAGGTCAGGCAGCGTCTGTGGAGAGGGAAATAATGTTTCAGATCTGGGACCCTTCGTCAGAACTGGGAAAGACAGAAAACAAGTTGGTTTGAAGTTGCAGAGAAGGTGGGGTGGTTAAGTCCTACTCTCATTTTTCCTTCATTATTAGTCTTCCGGTCATTCTTTGCTGTAATTTTAATATTCTGTCTAATCTCCTGACCTGCCACCTGTCTTTGCCCAGTTATGTGCCTTTTCTTTCAACGTGGCACTATCTTTATTTTAGTGAATCTCAGATGGTGGGTATTTCCCTTGAAATTTTTCTGTTTAATTTGGCCTGCTTGTCCCTCCCTGTCTCCTGGTTAGCCTGACCTGGTTCAGTCTTTTTGAACCTGTCTGGACTGGTCAAGACTCCTTTAAGCTGCCTGGACTGGTTTGGTCCCCTTGACTTGAATGTCCAGCTCTGGCACAGAACTTTAGGACCATCTTGTGCATCTACAGCTCCTGCTATTGATCAGAGACTCCAGGAGCAGATTAGGGTTTCCTGTCTGTGCCTGCACTGTGCCCATTCTCCTCCTCGGAGCTGAGACAACAAACATTGACTGACTATTCAACCACAGAAAGTGTCACAGCAAACTATTTCCAATCCGCAGTTACTGAGGTACACAGACCATTTGCCCATGCAGCTGCCACTCACACACTGGGGAGATCCTCTTGGGAATGGTCAGACCTTCCAGGGTCACTGTAGAACAGAGGGACTGAGGAGTACAATACATAGTTCCCTGAAAGTGACACCACAGGTAGACAGGGTGGTGAAGAAGGCTTTTGGCACGCTGGTCTTCATCAGTCAGGGCACTGAGTATAGGAGTTGGGACGTTATGTTGCAGTTGAACAAGACATTGGTGAGGCCGCACCTGGAGTATTGTGTACAGTTTTGGTTACACTATTGTAGGAAAGACATCATTAAGCTGAAAAGAGTGCGAGAATGTTGCCAGGACTTGAGGACCTGAGTTATAGGGAGAGGTCAGGCAGGCTGGGACTTTTATTCCTTGGAGTGTAAGAGACTGAGGGATGACCTTGTGTATGGAATCATGAGGAGCATTGATCGGGTGAATGCACAGTCTTTTTCCCAGGGAAAGGGAATCAAAAACTAGAGGGCATAGGTTTAAGATGAGAAGGGAGAGATTTAAAAGGGACCTGAGGGGCAACTTCTTCACACAGAGGACTCTATGACCCCTCTTGTAGGTTAGAGGGACTGGATTCAACATTGACGGACAGTCTTCTGTGAAGGATCAGTGTACAGGGTAAGGGCAGGATCAGAGTGCGAGGAGACTGGGGAGAGAAACCTGTCTCAGGTAAATCCAGCCCAGTATCCCTGAACATTCTCAGCCAGTTAAAACTCTGTTGTCAACCTGCAAGCACATATAAGGTACACCTCTGACAGTGCAGCACCCCCACAGTACTGCACCTCCAGCCATGGAACACTCTCACATCACTGCACCTCCAGCAATGCAGCACTGCATTAGTAATGCACCTCCGGCAGTGCAACATTCCCTCAGTGCTCCTTTGCTGACAGCAGAGCACTCTCTCAGTTCTGCACCTCCAACAAGGTAGCACTTCCTCAGAACTGTGCAGGGTAAGTCTACGTCTGCAGACACTTCAGGTCTGAAGTTGTCTGGAATGGGACCTGAACTCACAATCTCCCGACTCAGAGTACAACCGACTGACAATGTGCAGCTCAGACATACTTGTCATAAGTTCCCATCACTGATGACCTTCCGTGATTTTCCCTCCTGATTAACCAACTTTTAACTGCCTCCTCAACTCGGGGGGGGGGGGGGGGGGTTATAAGGCAATGGCAATAAATGCTTCCATTACCAGTGACATCCACACCCTATGAATGAATGAAATCTAAAAGCACCGTTTTAGTGATCTCTCTGCACTAACCCTTAAATCCCTCTGCTCCAATGCTTCTTCTAGTTTTTTTGCCACTTAGAAAATATTCTAATCCATCATTTTTAGGTCAAGGTAAATGACCTCACACTGAACTTCATCTGCCACAGTTCTGCCCAATCTCTGAAACAATCAACGTACTGCTCTCATATACAACGTGAGTGACATCAGCATGATTGGACAAACTGCTCCATTCAAGTCAGTGAGAAATATACCAAAGGGAGGATCCCTCGGGTCAGCCCTGGGAACGCACTGCCAATGGGAGTAAGCCTCGTCTCTTTCTTCTACCTCCACACCAAACCCCTAGTGTTGCAAAGGGGTTGCCTCCCGTCCCAGCTGACCATTTTTTTGTTCGCAATCCAAGTTCTTCAACTTCATAACATCGTGGTCCGAAGTGCATGTTCCCGTGCGTGTTCTATGTTCAAGTTTATTGTCATAGACATACGTACCCAGGGTATAAATGGCATGGAAATTAGCTTTTGCAGCAGCAGCACAGTGCATTACGGACATCAGAAGCATAAATTACATGAGAAACTTAAATTAACTTAAATTATACATAACTTACATGACAAAATAAACAAAAATAAATATAGCGACATTAGTTCAAGTTGAAGGAAATATATTCCGAGCTATAATTAGGGTTTTTCAGGTGGGTTCAAGAACCTGACGGCAGTGGGGAAGAAGCTGTTGTCAAACCTTGAGACGTGGGTCTTCAGGCTCCTGTACCTCCTGCCTGATGGCAGCCTCGAGAAAAGCGCATGGCCTGGATGGTAGTGGACCTTATTAATGGACAATCTCATTCAATGTCATATGTTAGGATGCTTTGCAACAATCTCCTAACTACCAAACACCTCAAAAAGTCCAGTCAGATTAGACAAACTGTGATGGAAACAAACAATCTGCTGGAGGAACTCTGTGGGTCAAGTAGCATCTGTGGGGGGAAAGGAATTGTCAATCTTTGCAAGTGTCAACTATCTCTTAAATGTTGTGAGAGTACCTTCCTCCCTGGAATGTGTTCCAGATTCCAATCACCATCTGGGTGAAAGCAAAATCCTACTCACAACCCTTCTAAACCTCTTACCCCTTGTCCTGTAGTGTTAGGTACAGTACCATTGCTATGGGGACACATTTCCACTATATACTCTGTCAGGTGCCCCTCAGCCTCCTCCACTCCAAGGAACACAAACCCAGCCTCTTCAGTGTCCCCTCATTACTGGAACGCTCCATCCCAGGCAGCCTCCTGGTGAACCTCCTCTGCACCCTGTTCAGTGTAATTACATTCTTCCTACAGTGTGAAGACCAGCACTGCACTCAGTACTCCAGCTGTGGCCTAACCAATCTCCACTTGTCAGGTGTCTAGATGTTGTAAGTCAAATATAAGAGGAAAGTATATGGAGGCTCCGATGCACAGGATCGCAAGAGGCTGCAGAGGGTTGTAGACTCAGCCAGTTCCATCACGGGCATAACTCTGCCCACCATCAAGGACATCTTCAAGACGTGGTGCCACAAGAAGGCGTCATCCATCACTGAGGACCGTCACATCCAGGGCTTGCCTTCTTCGCGTTACTACCATCGGAGAGGAGGTACAGGAGCCTGAAGACCCACACTCAATGATTCAGGAATAGCTTCTTCCCCTCCACCATCAGATTTCTGAATGGTCCATGAACCCATGAATACTACCTTGTTATTCCTCTTTTGCACTATTTATTTATTTTTGTAACTTATAGTAATTTTATGTCTTGCACTGTACTGCTGCCGCAAAACAACAAATTTCACGATGTATGTCAGTGATAATAAACCTGATTCTGATTCTACAGTAAATGGCAGGACCCTTGGGAGCATTGATATACAGAGGGACCTTGGGGTGCAAGTCCACAGTTTCCTGAAAGTGGCAACACAGTAGATAGGGTGGTAAGGAAAGTATACAGCATACTTGCCTTCATTGGTCAGGGTGTTGAGTATAAAAGTAGGGAATTTATGTTGCAATTGTATAAAACTTTGGTCAGGCCACATTTGGTGTGTTGTGTGCAGTCCTGGTCATTGCGTTAAAGGAAGAATGTGGAGGCTTTGGAGAGGGTGCAGAAGAGCTTCACCAGGATGATGCCTGGATTAGAGAGTATTCGCTATAAGGAGAGGTTGGACAAACTTGCATTGTCTTCTCTGGAGCGTCAAATGCTGAGGGGAAACCTGGTAGAAGTATATAAAATTACAAAAGGCAGAAGCAGGGTTGATAGAGTCTTTTTCCCAAGACAGAAATGTCAAAAAGTAGAGGGCATAGCTTTAAACTGAGAGGAGGAAAGTTTAAAGGAGATTTATGTGGCAAGTTTTTTATACAGAGAGTGGTAGGTGCCTGGAACATGCTGTAAGGGGAGGTGGTAGAAGCAGATACAACTGTGAAGTTTAAGAAGCATTTGGACAGGCAAATTAACAGGCAGGGAATGGAGGGATACGGACTGTGTGCAGGCAGATGTGCAGTTTAAATTAGCATCACAGTCAGCACAGATGTGGTGGGCCGAAGGGTCTGTTCCTGTGCAGTACTGTTCTATGTTCTATGTCACTTGCCACTTTTCTCTTCAGATCTGCAAATGTTTTAACCTTTACTCCTGACAGTGAGACAGGAAGTCCCAAGATGATGAAAGGGAGGCCAAACAAAATGTGTGCTGGCACAGACACAATGGGCTGAATGGCCTCCTTCTGTGTCTTAAATTTTCCACAGTTCTTATGAGATCCCATGGGATAAACGATATTTGTCACCAAGTACTTAAGAGAGACAAAGATAGGATTTAGGAAGGAGTTAGGAAGCATGGCAGAGATCCAGGTTGATTGGGAATAAACTGGAGGAGACTGCAGTAGCTCGGTGACAGACAGTTACCAACCCAGTGCTGTCCAATCAGACAGTGGCAGTAAGTGAATGGGGTGTGTTGACTGCTACTCCATTGATCCCAGGTTCCAACTGTACAGTCTGGGGTCTACATTCCCACACTGCCATAACAGGCACCGCGTGCGTTAGCTGGCTCACCTCTGTTCAAGATTTATCCTGTGCCCAGTGTCTATCAGACTTTCCTGCTCATGAAACACTGCAGTGAGACCCGGAGACCTTTGGGATGTTTCCCAGTTTTATTCATTTAGTCTTGGAGTAACCTTTCCAGTTCCAATTGCTTTTTTCTTCCCTCAATACAGGAAACCATTTTCCGGCAACAGCTTTGGCCTTTTTTGTTGTTGAAGATGTTAAAGCATCAAGTCAAGTCGCGTCTATTGTCATGTGCACAAGTACAATGAGGTACAGGTACAATGGAAAAACTTGCCTGCAGGCACGTAGGTTCAGACAACACGGAATATAAATTATACATAAATTATACAAGACAGTGAAGACAGAGAGAAAAAAAAGACTGTTCAAATACAAGATATTAGTGCAAACAAACAAAGACACAATCAGAGACAAACCCACAGCAGTGCAAGAGGTGGTCCATGGTGTTCCGTTGCTGAGGTAGGGTTAGGGTTGTGCAGGTTGGTTCAAGAACCTGATGGTTGTAGGAAAGTAGCTGTGGGACTTCAGGCTTCTGTAGGGTTGCTACTGTTGCTGAGGTAGGGTTAGGGTTGTGCAGGTTGGTTCAAGAACCTGATGGTTGTAGGAAAGTAGCTGTGGGACTTCAGGCTTCTGTAGGGTTGCTACTGTTGCTGAGGTAGGGTTAGGGTTGTGCAGGTTGGTTCAAGAACCTGATGGTTGTAGGAAAGTAGCTGTGGGACTTCAGGCTTCTGTACCTCCTGCCCGACGGTAGCTGCCAGAAGAGGGCATGACATGATGGTGGGGATCCTTGATGATAGATGCCGCCTTCCTGTGGCAGCGCCTCCTGTAGATGCTGTCAAAGGTGGGGAGGGCTGTGCCTGTGACGGACTAGGCTGTGTCCTGCAGCCTCTTGTGTTCCTGTGCGTTGGAATTGCCGTAAGCAAAGAGGATTGTTGTTTTGCTTCCCAACACTTCACACCAGGACCTGTTCCTTTCACCAAATTGGAACCAAACTCTGGTAGGCTGCCACTTGCTCAATTTCCCCAACTACTTGCCCCAGAGCACAGCACACTTTACCAGCAGGTTCTGTACCAGGAAACTGTGCTTAACTCTGGGCAACCTCCAGTTCCACCAACACCACCCTTGACGTCCCTCCTTGGAGAATTAGAGGCACTCTCTTTCAGAGGAGACATATACTGCCCTTAGCCACCTCAGGGGATGTAAAAGATGGGCGCAGGATAGCAGGGGATTTGTCTCTGGATCACAATCCTTAGATAACTAGGTCAACATCTCACCGGAGACACAAGAGACTGCAGATGCTGGAATCTTGGAGCAACAAACCTCCTCTCCTCCAAGCTCGCTCCGTCTGCCTCTCAGTTTATTTTCTCTTTGCCTGCCTCCATCTATCATCCACCTGCCTCTGTCTCCCAACTCCACCCCACCCCCTATTTGGCGCAACCTGCCTGTCATCTTACACCCCTCCTCAGTCCACCAATCATTCCGGCCACCTCCCTTCTCCGCTCTCAGTCCTGATGCAGGTAGTCAACCCGAAATGTCGACAATTCCTTTCCCCCCACAGACGCTGCTCAACCCGCTGAGTTCCTCCAGCAGATGGTTTGTTGCTCAATATCTCCCTCCTCATGGAAGCAAACTGCAGTCTTTCCTATGGTTTACTGTGACTACACTTCACGACTGACAAGAAGGTACGGTGGGAGGTCCTGGGTTGTATAAAGACACCACAGTTCATCCTGTCCTTCTGTTCCTCCTCTGGATCTTTCTGTGGAGCTTTCTGTGCCCTGCATAGACTTAGGGTTATTCCCAGGAGTGTCCCAATCCCATACAGGACAGAATATGTCTCACAAGTGTAGCAAAATGTTGTGGAAGGTCATGCTGCCACTGCACAGCTCCAGTGACCTGGGTTCGATCCTGACCTCTGGTCAAAGTCGAGTTTATTGTCTTATGCACAAGTACATGTGTGCAGAGGTGCAATGAAAAACTTACTTGCAGCAGCATCACAGGCACATAGCATCAGATAAGCAGCGTTCACAAGAAAAATATAAACATAAATCATACACAATTTTTACAAGAAAGAACACAATTGGAACAAAAAAAAGTCCATTGTAGTGCAAAGTGATCAAAGTGGTCATAGTGTTGCTATATTGAGGCAGTGATTAGGGTTGTGAAGGTTGGTTCAAGAACTGAATGGTTGAAGGGATGTAGCTGTTCTTGAACCTGGTGGTGTGGGACTTCAGGCTTCTGTACCTCCTGCCCAATGGTAGCTGTGAGAAGATGGCATGGCCCAGATGGTGGGGATCTTTGATGATAGATGTTGCCTTCTTGAGGTAGCAGCTCATGTTGATACTACCGATGGTGGGGAGGGATGTGCCTGTGATGTGTTGGGCTGAGTCCACTGCTCTCTGCAGCTTCTTCCGTCCTGTGCATTGGAATTGCAACATCAGACCATGATGCAACCAGTCAGGATACTTTCAACAGTACATCTGTCGAAGAGAAACAAAGGACTGCAGATGCTGGAATCTGGATGAAAAACATGATAATGCTGGAGGAACTCAGCAGGCCAGGCAGCATCAGTAGAGAAAAGCAGACGGTCAACGTTTCGGGTCAGGACCCTTCTTCAGCACTGAAGACAGGAAAAGGGGAAGCCCAATATATAGGAGGGAAAAGCAGAGCAGTGACAGGTGGACAAAAGAGGGGAGGCGGGGTGGGCACAGGGTGGTGATAGTTAGATGCAGTAAGATATAGGGATAGGCAGGTGTGGAGGAGGAGGGGAGAGCAGATCCACCAGGGGATGGATCGGGTCAAAGGTAAGGAGGAAAAAAGAGGGGTAGAAAAGAGGGAGACTTGGAAAGGGAAGAAGACGCATAGTTGGGGGTGTGGTGGGGGGTGTTGGAGGGGTGTGGGGATTACTTAAAGTGGGAGAATTCAATGTTCGTGCCATTAGGAAGGCAGCGCAGTCTCAGGCAGCGCAGTTGCTATCCCAAGCCGTGATGCATTGGGATAGGATGCTTTCTACGGTGCATTGATAAAAAGTGGTGAGGGTCAAAGGGGACATGCCAAATTTCTTTATCCTCCTGAGGAAGTAGAGGCGCTGGTGAGCTTTCTTGGCTGTGATGTTTACATGGTTGGATCAGGACAGGCTATTGGTGATGTTCACTCCTAGAAACTTGAAGCTCTCAACCATCTCAACCTAAGAACCGTTGATGTAGACAGGGGCACGTGCACCACCCCCCTTCCTGAAGTCAGTGACCAGCTCTTTTGTTTTGCTGACATTGAGGGAAAGCTTGTTGTCAAGACTCCACGCCACTAAGATATCTTTGTTAGTCACATGTACATCGAAACACACAGTGAAATGCATCTTTTGCGTAGTGTTCTGGGGGCAGCCCGCAAGTGTCGCCACGCTTCCGGCGCCAACATAGCATGCCCACAACTTCCTAACCTGTACGTCTTTGGAATGTGGGAGGAAACTGGAGCACCCGGAGGAAACCCACGAAGACATGGGGAGAACGTACAAACTCCTTACAGACAGTAGCCAGAATCGAACCCGGGTCGCTGATGCTGTAATAGCGTCACGCTAACCATTACACCACTGTGCCACTAGGCTCTGTATCTCCTTCCTGTACTCAGACTCATCTTTAATTGAGATATGGCCCTCTACGGTGGTATCATCTGTAAACTTAGAGCAGAATCTGGCCATGCAGTCGTGAGTGTATAGGGAGTAGAGTAGGGGGCTGAGGACGCAGCCTTGTGGGGCACCAATGTTGAGGATAATTGTGGCAGAGGTGTTGCTGCCTGTCCTTACTGATTGCAGTCTGTTGGTCAGGAAGACAAGGATCCAGTTGCAAAGGGGAGATGTCGGGTCCCAGGTCTAGGAGTTTGGAGATGAGTTTGCTTGGAATTAGAGTATTGAAAATGGAGCTGTAGTCAATAAACGATAGTTTAACATAGGTGTCTTTACTGCCCAGATGCTCCAGAGATGAGTGTGGGGCCAGGGAGACGGCATCTGCTGTGGACCTGTTTTGGAGGCAGGCGAATTGCAGTGGCTTGAGGTTGTTCTGTCTCACTCACTACACATCACCACTCACTTCATTCACAACTTCACTTTCAAGTCCCATAGCTGAAAGGAAATCAGGTTTGATTAATTTTGGAGCCATTGCAACAACAAACAATCTGCTGGAGGAACTCAGCAGATCGAGTTGCATCTGTGGGAGGAAAGGAATTGTCCACATTTCGGGTCAAAACCCATATCACAGGACAGGTGCAGAGTTTTGATCCAAACCGTTGACAATTCCTTTCCTTCCACAGATGCTGCCTGACCTGCCAAGTTCCTCCAGCAGATTGTGTGTTGCCCCAGATTCCAGCATTGCATTCTCTTGGGTCTCCTTTGTAGTCATATAACTTGGAAACAGGCCCTTCAGCCACTGAGTCCGTGCTGACCATCAAGCACCCATTTACAGTAATTCCATTTTATTCTCCCCACTTTCCCCTCAGCTCCCTCCCAGACTCTACCATTCACCCACACAGCAGCGGCAAATTACAGTAGCCAATTGACCTACCAATGTGCACGTCTTTGGGATGTGTGAGGAAACCGGAGCACCCGGTGGAAACCCACTCAGTCACAGGGAGAACGTGCAAACTCCACACAGACGGCACTGGAGGTTAGGATTGAAGTTGGGTCACTGGAGCTGTGAGGTAGCAGCTCTACCAGCTGTGCCACTGATCAAAGTCAAAGTCAAGTTTATTGTCATTGCACAAGTACATGTGAGCACAGGTGCAATGAAAAATTTACTTGCAGCAGCATCACAGGCACAGCATCATACAAGCAGCATTCACAAGAAAAACATAAATTAAACACAATTTTTACAAGGAAGAACACACTTAGAACAAAAAAAAGTCCATTGTATGCATAGCAATCAAAGTGTTGCTGTACTGAGGTAGTGATTAGAGTTGTGCAGGTTGGTTCAAGAACCAAATGGTTGAAGGGAAGTAGCTGTTCTTGAACCTGGTGGTATGGGACTTCAGGCTTGTGTACCTCCTGCCTGATGGGAGCTGTGAGAAGATGGCATGGCCCAGATGGTGGGGATCTTTGATGATGGATGGTTGGTGATTGAAGGAGTAGCATGTACCGTGGTTAACGGGGAATTGGTGGATGCACCGTACTTAGATCCCCAGAAGACATTTGATAAGATGCTGCATTAAATGTTATCCTGGAAAGTAAAATCTCATAGTCAAGGAGGTAACATATTGGTGTGGATAAAAGATTGATTAGCAGAAAAGACTGATTAGTTAAGAGGAATGTGAGACTGGACAAAAATGGGTCTTTTTCTGGACCAATGCTGATGCCTCAACTTTTTACAATTTACATAAATGACATTGATGAAGACATTGAAGGTGTGGATGCTAATTTTGGTGATGACACAAAGATTTGTTGGTAAGTAAGTTGTGTAGGTAGCTACAATGGAATGTCTGTAGGTTACATGAGTAGTCACAAATCTTGCAAATAGATAATGACATGGGAAAATGCCCATTTTGGCAGGAAAAGTAATTAAAACATATCTGAATGGTGGGAGTTTGCAGAGATCTGAGATGTTGAGGGATCTGGGTATCCTAGTACATGATTCACAAAAGGATAGTATACAGGTGCATCAAGTAATTAGTAAAGTTAACAGAAAGCTTATTTCAAGGGGAACTGAATCCAAAGTTGGGGAAGTTTTAAAAATCAGAAAGCTACTGAAAATCAAACAGAAAATGCTGGAAACATTCAGCAGGTTAGGCAGCATCTGTGGAAGGAGAAACAGTTAACATTTCAGGTCAAAGATCCTTCATTAGAACAGGCAGGTTATGTTTCAGTTATACAGAGCACGGTGAGACCACATCTGGAGTACTGTGTATGTAATTGGCCTTCACTAAGGAAGGATGATCATACATTGCAAGCAGTTCAGTGAAGATTTATTACTCTAATACCTGAAAAGTATGGATTGTTCTGTAAGGAAAGGTGTGACAGATTAGGTTTGTATCTGCTGGCATTTAGAAGAGTTAGAGATTTGATTGATTCTAAAACGGTCTTGACAGGATTGATGTGGAGAGGATGTTTCATCTTGTGAGAGAATCAAAAACTGGGGGTCACTTTTTAAATAGGCAGTCACCTTGAAGCAATGTTATTGTCTCAGAGGACCATTGGAACTCTCTTCCTCAAAGGGTGGTGGAAGTGGTCTTTCAGTATTTTTAAGGCAGAGGGAGATAGATTCTTGATAAGGGAGGGGGCAAAAGTTACCACAGAGAGGCACGAATGCAGAGGTTAAAGTCAGATCGACCATTATATAATTAAATGGCAGGGAAGACACATGGGGCCAAGTGTCCTATTCCTGTGCTTAATTTGTATGTCAGAAAACGCAGGAAAAGAAACACTGAATTCTAATAAACTCTGAAACCTGGGGAAAAAAGAACACTGAAATTAAAACAAAAACAAGCTCTTGAGATCCAGAAAGTAAACATAAGAGAGGAAAAATAAAAGGTGGACAATTGGTCACGATGCTCACACATCCTATGCTGGTAATCTTATAGGAGTTAGGGGAATGCAAAACTATCGGGAAATTTTCAGCCTCAAAGTTTGAGTGAAGTTGAGAGTTTGCAACCCAGGGACAGGAATGCATTGGGAAGGGGTACTGTGCCTGTCTCTGGCTTGCTGCTGTGCGCTGCCAAGAGCTGCAGCCACAGTGAAGCGTCTGCCTGTTCTCCCCGCAGATACCAGAGCCCTCGCGTTCCCCGGATGGTCCTGACAAAGTGCCAACAGAAGAGGGACTTGACTTTGAAGGCGGAGTGATCAGCCACTTTGCGTGAAGGACCCAACCACCTTTGTTTCCAAATATGTAGCGCTCCTCGTCCCTTGATTATCTTTGTTCTGTTCATTGATGTTTTTGCTCCTTTAACCTGCTCTGGGGGGCTAATTCCTGGCCAAGGAGGTTGCATTAGGTATAATGCACTGACAGCAGCATAACTGGCCGTGTTTCCAACTATTTCTCGCGGTGTATTCGTCAAGTTACTGCTTGTCCCCCAGATCTGACCTCACCTCTATTGGTGACGTCTCCATCAAGGAAATCTGCAGGATTACGATTAACCCTTTGCACTCCGGGCACACCCCGCATTTAAAGCTGTACCCCTGCACTCCCCGGGATGAAATATAAAAGTTCCAAACGTGGCCCTGCTCTTCACAACTTTGAAGCAAAGGCCCCCATTTCTTTTAATTTTACCCCCAGCCTTTGGAATTGTGCCTCGTTATCTTCCAACAAAGCATCCAGGGACTTGGAGCACCGTCTGTGGGGGATGCAACAGTGCAAAGTATTCAGAATGCTTGATGGGGCAGCTGGCTTTATTGGCTGATATTGAGTGTTAAATATTGGGGGAATCACAGCCCAATGTCATTGGTATTTGGGATGTGAGCTCTCCCTGTCAATTATTGGAGATGATATCCCCCTCTGGTGTGTATGGGGGTGATAGCTCAATCTGACAGATATAATGGGTATTTGGATGTTATGCCTCTCTAATGGGCATTGAAGGTGTTAGTTCTACTGGGGATCATAGCTCAATCCAATGGACACTGGAGCTGTACCCTCTCTATGGGTATTAGGGATTATAGTTGTCTGGTAGGCACTGGGGATTATAGCCCAGTCTCGTGAAAAATAATGAAAAGATACGCAAAGCAGACAACTTCACACTCCCCCATGTCCTGTAGTTTTGCCCATACAGTTAAATTATCTCTATCCTAGAAACAGAGAGAGATACCACACCGAAACAGGCCCTTTGACACAGAGTCTACACCAACCATCAACCACCCAATTACTCCAATCCTACATTAATCCCACTTTATCCCTCCCCACATTCCCATCAACTCCCCGCAGATCCTACACACTTGAGGCAATTTACAGCGGCCAATTAACCCACCAACCCGCACACCTTTGGGATGTGGGAGGAAACCAGAGCACCCGGGGGGGGGGGCATGGTCACAGGGAGAACATGCAAACTCCACACAGGCGGCACCCGAGCTGAGGATCGAACCCGGGTCTCTGGTGCCGTGAGGCAGCAGCTCTACTCACTGTGCCATCCTGTGCAGACTCTTTGTGTCCTCCTCACAACCTGATTTCCCACCTTTACATCATCGGTGAAGCTGCTGACAAAATACTTTGCCCCTTCATCTGAATCATTGATACAGACTCCAAGTAACTGAGGTCCCCTCTTGCCAACCTGAAAATGACTTATTTGTCTCGACTCTCTGTTTTCCATCAGCTAACCAATTCCCTATCTGTGCAAATATATTACCCTGAACACCTACCTCATGGGGTTTCAATGTGACACCTCACTGAATGCCTTTTGGAAATCCAAATGTGCAAACCTCCCTGTTTCCCCTTTAAACATCCTGCTGGTTACATCCTCTAAGAACTCTAATAAATTTGTCAAACATATTTTCCCTTTCATAAACTCCTGTTGACTCTGCCTAATTATGAGTTTCTCTATGTCCTATTACTGCTTCCTTAATAAAGGATTCCAGGATTTTACCAATGACTGACATCAGACTAACCTTCCATTCTCAAACAGATGCATTATACTTGCAGTTTTTCAATCCACTGGGATCGGTCCATGATCGAAGGAATTTTGAAAAAATTGCAGTGTATATTATCCCGCCCCCCCTCTCTCTTTCTCTCTCCTCCTCTCTCTCTTTCTCTCTGCAGCTACTTATTTCAGGATCAAGGGGATTTAGTTCTATTAGTTTGTCCAATATGTTTTCCCCTGTAATACTGTTTTAAATTTGTACTGTTTTCAATTCTTACTCATATTTAGCTCTTTGTGTCTTCTCCTGTAAAGACAGGTACATGATTTTTGTTTTAAGATCTTTGCTACTTCCTCATTCCTCAGTCTTATGGGCAGCACAGTCAAGCAGCTAGTAGAGTCACTGCCTCACAGTGTCAGAGCCCCAGGTTTAACCCTGACTTTGGCCACTGTCTATGTGAAATTTGCACATTCGTTCTGGGTTTTCTCCAAGTGCTCCGGTTTCATCCTACATTCCAAAGATGTTTGGGCTGATAGGTTAATAGTGTAGGTAGAATCTGGGGGGTGTTGATGAGAATGTGAGGAGAATTAAAAATTGGGATTAGTGTAGAATTAGAGTAAATGGAGGGTTGATAATTGGTGTAGGCCGAAGTTCTTGTTTCAATGGTCTATCTTTCTATGACTCCCTGACTTAATTCCTCTGTCCCACCTAAGAGACCAATATTTACTTTTGCTTCTCTTGCTGTATTTACATATTTGTAGAAACCCTTATGACCTATTTTTGTATTCTTTGCTAGATTTCCCCATTTCTTTTAGTCATTCTTTGCTGGTTTCTAAAATGATCCCAGTCCAGACCAGCTACTATACCTCTTGAATTTACAGTTATCTTGTTTCATGTAATACTGTCATTGACTTCTCTCAATGGCCAGTGGAGTATTTCTTTCTCAATGGAATGCATCTTCTTTGAAAATAATGTTATATTTCTTTAAGTGACTATCACTGCTTTAATCCAAGGTTGCAATCTATCAAACCAACTTTCCCCCGTTGCCTCTATTTAAACGTAGAACTCTGGTTTTGAATTTAAGTTTGTCATTTATAAGTAGAATGTGAAATTTCATCAAGTTATGATCAATCTTCCCCAGAGCCTTTGCTGCAACCAAATCTAAAGTAGCCTGATGAAAATCAAAATCTTCAGATGCTGGAAGTCGGAAATAAAAACAGAATATGTTGGAAACACTCACCAGGTCGAGCAGCACTTGTGGTGAGAGAAACAGGGTTAATGTTTCAGTCAAACCTCAGGCCAGTCCCCATGAACTAGAAAGGAGAGAAAAAAAGTTAGTTTTAAATTGGAGAAAGAGTTGGCAGAGGGATGGGAGGAAAAAGACTAAGGGAATATTTCTGTTAGGGTGAGGCTAGGATTGGTGTGGGGATAAGTCACCTGGTTGATAGATTAATGAAGGATGTTAGAAAGAGAGAAAGAGTAGGGGGGGAGGGACAAACAAAGGGACACGAAAGCTGTGAAATGCAGGTCAGAGCTGTTACAAATAACAGAAACCAAAAGGAAAATGTTGGAAACACCCAGCAGATCAGTGTCTGTGGAAAAAGACAAGCTGAGGTAATATTAAGAGGGGTAATCTTACAGCAGAACTGGCCAGTGCTAATCCAAACAGTTAAAACAAGTGGCCTGAGATTGTTGAATTTGATACTGAGTCCCAAAGGCTACAATGTGCCCAGATAGATAGATGTTGCTCAAGCTTACATTGGACATCTTTGGAAAAATGCAGGAGGCTGCAGATGGATAGGTCAGAGTGGGACAGGAATGGAGAATTAAAATAACCTGTTCTCTTGATGGGTCCATGGGGATAATCACCCACTCTGGTGGTTTTTGGGGTTGATAGCCTAGTCTAATGGATAAATGGAATGATGGTCTGGTTTGATGGATATGGGGATCGATAGACCAGAGTAATTGATATTGGGGATGATAGTCTGATAAACAGAGAAAATGACTGACAATTTTTGATGCGATACTGTACAGGTACAGAGGCATAACTCAATCCAAGAGTATGAGCGATGATAGCCTAGTGCGATGGATAAGCGGACGATAGTCTGAGGACTCTCTGCAAAAAAATTGCCTTTGGATTTTTGTATAATTTGTTGCTACATCTCTTCTAGCTTGAGGAAGTTTTGCTCTTCTCTCCAACAGTAGTTCTGTTTGTATCTTTTACCTTGTTCACTGTCTTTGCATCTCTGTTCCCCTTCTTCCCTTTGATCAGGTGGCTAATAAAACTCTCTTTCACAGCAACATCACTTCCTTCCTTCCTTTCCCTCTTGTTTCCTTTTTGTTTCCCTCTTATTTCCCTCTTGTTTCCCTCTTCCTTTCCTCAACAAATATGTCCAGTTTTGAGTTATTCCACACAGATTCTAGCTGAAATTCCATTCTCCACAACTTGGATTCACCCATAAGTATAGATATTCTGGGTTTCTCGAATCGCTGGCCTGGCTGGTCCTGACGTACTCTCTCAACACCATGGATGCTCCTAACCTTTCCTTTCAGCAGTACCATTTTGCACGTCCAACAACCTTTCCTGGTCCACGGTTCCACTTCATCGGTACCCTCGGAATTTTAACAGAAGAATTCTTCACTTCCTTTCAGGGGTCAAAGCCCACAAATTCAAACACTTCATCGGATCTACAAACAATCTGCTGGAGGACCTCAGCAGGTCAAGCAGCATCTGTGGGGGGAAATGAATTGTCAACATTTCGGGTCGAAACCCTGCATCTCAACAGGTCTGAGAATGGAGAGGGAAGATAGCCAGTAATAAAAACTTCATTTGATATTTCTTCCTCTTAACTTTCCCTTGACCTCATTCTTGTGGTGTAGTGGTTAGCGTAATGCTATTACAGTGCCAGCGATCTGGGTTGAATTTTGGGCGCTGTCTGTAAGGAGTTTGTACGTTCTCCCCGTGTCTGTGTGGGTTTCCTCTGGGTGCTCCAGTTTCCTCCCACATTCCAAAGGCGTACGGGTTAGGAAGTTGTGGGCATGCTATGTTGGCGCCGGAACACTTGCGGGCTGCCCCCAGAACACTCTACACAAAAGATGCATTTCACTGTGTATTTCAATGTACATGTGACTAATCAAGAAATCTTATCAATTCCATTTCTCGCTGAATTTTCACTCTCCCTCTGACCTTCCCCTCTCCGACCGGAGTGGTCAGTCCTCAGAAAGGCCTCAGTTTCATCTCTCTTATGTTTCAACCTCAATAAAATGAAAGCTCGGCCTGGTGTTGGGCTCTTCTTCTGCCAGCTTCACCTCCTCGGCCGTTTCCGTGGCCTGTATCTTCACTCTCCCGAATTCCCACCAGACCCCTCCCTTTGGCCACTTCCTCCCTCCAGAACTTTCATCATAAGCTGCTAATGGGAAATCAAGTCTGATGTACGGGGAATGATTATCCAGTCTAATCCAGGTCTGAAGGTTGATGGTCTAATATGATGGGCATAAGAATTGATAGCTGCATCTCACGAGTATAGAGAATGATGGCAGGCCTGATGGGGAGAGTTATTGGTGGCCCCAGTTTGATTGTCATGCAGCGTGATAGCCTAGACTGATTGGCATGATTGGTTGCCAAATCTTATGGGTATTGTGAATGATGTCCAGTTTGATTGAAGTAGGGATTAATAGCCCAGTGTGATGGACTTGGACAATGATAGCTTAACCTGATGACTATAAGTGTTAGCAATGAATCCTATTTTGTATAATACTGAGTTTAACATGCCCTGATTTGTTACAGGATACTTAGAACACCAGGAGATCGGAACTATAATCATCAAGGCATAATAATTTGAACTACACTCACAGTCACTGCTGATATGGTCAATTGCCAATTCAAGTGATGTTTAGTCTCTGATGAAGACTATGCTATTTGTCATCAGATGATGCTCACGTTCAATACTCACTTCCATCACATAGACCAACAAAACCAGATGCAAACACACCAGTTCCTTTTGACGCCTGAACCCTAAACATGTCTCCAGATTGTGATTACTTTGCTCACTAGTTACTCTGAGCTCAAATGGGACTCTCACATCTCCAACATTACTAAAACTGCTACCAGCAGGAATCATGGGTTCCTTTCAAGACACGCTGCCTTTTATTCAGAACAATCTTCAAATCTTGCATGCCCACGAATTCTGTTCCCATGTGCTGCATGGTGCCTCAACTGACCCCCAGACAAGATAAGAGCAGATGTCTTAAAAGAAGTGGCTGGTGAGATGGCTGATGCAATGTTTTTAATGCTGCTGGGAAAGTTCCATTAGATTGGAAAATAATAAATGTGACTCCCTTATTCAAAAACGATAGCAGGAAACTAAAGGGTGGTTAGCGTAACATTAAAGACATGATGACAGGACACTTAGGCAAGGATAGGACGATTAGGCAAGGGCAACCTGGTTTTGTGTAAGGGAAATCATGTTTGACCAACTTCTTGAGGAAGTGACATGTGCTGTGGTTAAAGGCGACCAGCCAGAAGGCACTTAATACATTGCCATGTCAAAGGTTATGGGGAAAGCTCTTGACATTGGGAGTAACATATGCATGTGGATGGAAGATTGGCTGACCAACAGAAACAGAAGGTAGACATAAATGGGTCTTCTTCAGGTTGGCAAGTCATAGTGAGTGTAGTGCCACTGGGATCAACCATCTTTTTATAAGTTCTATGAATGACTTTGGAAGAAGACACCAAAGGTGTGGTCACTAAATTTGCTGATGCCACAAAGTAACTCGTGAAGAGCACATGAGGAGGATGTAAAGGGACATAGACAGGTTAACTGGGTGGACAAAGACTTGACAATTTGAGTATAATGTGGGAAAATGGGAAATTATCCATTTTGGCAAGAAAAATAAAGAAGAGGATATTATTTAAATGTTAAATTGCAGAGCTCCAAGATGTTGAGGGATGTGGGTGTCCTGGAGAATTCACCAAAGGCTAGTATGCAGGTACAGCATGTAATTCAGAAAGCTCACAGAATGTTATTGTTTGTTGCTCAGGGAATATAACATTAAGGAGATTATACTTCAGTTATGTGGGCATTGATGAGAATGTAATCTAAAGTATTGCATACAGTATTGCATACAGTATTGCTCTACATATTTAAGTATGTTAATGTGTTCAGAGGCAGATTACTGGAGCGGTCCCTGGGTTGAGTGAGTTGACTAATGAGGAAATATTGGTTAGACTTAACAGAGTCATCTTGATTGAAACGTAAAAGATCCAGAGGGGTCTTAGCAGAATGGATGTAGAGAGGATATTTCCTCTTTGTGGGAGAATCTGGAATTATATGGTCATGATTTAAAAATAAGCAGTTGCTCATTTAAGAGACAATTCAGGCAAAATCTTTTCAGTGGATTGTGAGTCTTTGGAACTCTCTTAAAGGATGATGGAAGCAGATTCTTTGAATATCTTTTAAGGCAGTGATAGGTAGCTGCTGGATAATGAAGGGGATTAAAGGATAGCATGTGGAGGTTCAATCTGATCAGCCACAAAGGGCCGACTGGCTTTCATCTGTTACTAATTCAGATATTCGTATTAATGTACTTACGTCTATACAGTTTTAACTTCTGCTTTCCTGTCTCACATATCCACAACCTTCCCCCATGCACACTATATGTCCATGGAAATGCAGATATCACACAATTATAAACTGGGGAGCTTAAATACAGAACCCAGGTAAATATAAATTTAACTGTATATAAATGCAGATATATTCACCTGCACACGGAGCAAATTACACCAAATCATGAATATTTTTGTATTTATCAGCATTTATCAGCAAAGACATCTCTGTGTTTATGCATCCATGTGAGGTTTTTAATTATATGCATCTACAGTGGATGAGAGGACACAGGACGGCACGGTGGTGCGGCGGGTAGTGCTGCTGCCTCACACGTCCTGTAACCCAGGTTCAATCCTGATCTCGGGTGCTGTCTGTGTGGAGTTTGCACGTCCTCCCTGTGACCGCGTGGATCTCCTCTGAATGCTCTAGTTTCCTCCCACATTCCCAAAGATGTGCTCGTTGGTAGATTAATTGGCCACTGTAAATTACCCATCATGTAGGTGCACGATGTGGGAATGAGGGGAGTTAATGGGCATGTGGGCATATATCCGTGTGCTTAGTGGGCATAAGTCACAGGGAAATAATGGATGGGGGTGGTTGGGGGATTGGGCTTTCTCTGAAGGCTAGAAAAGAGTCAATGGGCTGAATGATCTTCGATACTGGAAGGAAATATGAATGACTGTGGATGTATGATGGGTCTGTATGTGTAGTGTGGATGGGTCTATGGTGCATTTGGATATGGTGGTGAAGTAGGTGTGAGTGCTGGTGTAGACTTGCCCATTGTGGTATGGGTGACAATATGAGTTTTTGACACAGTGAGTGTGGATTGTGTAAGTGTGAGTGTTTTTGACACAGTGAGTGTGGATTGTGTAAGTGTGAGTGTAGTAAGTGGTTGTGATACAGTATTAGAACATAGAACGTAGAAAACCTGCAGCACAATTCAGGCCCTTTGGCCCAAAAAGCTGTGCTGAGCATGTCCCTACCTTAGAAATTACTAGGCTTACCTAGTACCTATCCTAGTACCTATCAGCTCCATGTACCTATCCAAAAGTTTCTCAAAAGACCCTATCGTTTCCGCTTCCACCACCGTTGCCGGCAGCCCGTTCCACACACTCACCACTCTCTGAGTAAAAAACTTACCCCTGACATCTCCTCTATACCTACTCCCCAGCACCTTAAACCTGTGTCCTCTTGTGGCAACCATTTCAGCCCCGGGGAAAAGCCTCTGACTATCTACCCGATCAATGCCTCTCATCATCTTATAAACCTCTATCGGGTCCCCCCATCCTCCGTTGCTCCAGGGAGAAAAGGCTGAGTTCCCTCAACCTGCTTTCATAAGGCATGCTCTGCAATCCAGGCAGCATCCTTGTAAATCTCCTCTGCACCCTCTCTATGGCCTCCACATCCTTCCTATAGTGAGGCGACCAGAACTGAGCACAGTACTCCAAGTGGGGTCTGACCAAGGTCCTATATAGCTGCAACAATACCTCTCGGTTCCTAAATTCGATTCCCTGATTGATGAAGGACAATACACCATATGCCTTCTTAACCACAGAGTCAACCTGTGCAGCCGCTTTGAGCATCCTATGGACTCAGACCCCAAGATCCCTCTGATCCTCCACACTGCCAAGAGTCCTACCATTAATATTTGATCTACCAAAATGAACCGCTTTACACTTATCTGGGTTGAACTGCATCTGCCACTTCTCAGCCCCACTTTGCATCCTATCTGTGACCCGCTATAAGTGAAGTGAAGTGTAGAGCTGGCTAAAGTACATGTAAATTAAAGGTAGGTACAGTGGGAGAGTTGGTATGGATGCTCTTTTGTGGATACATTGACTGTAAATTCAGTCAGTGTGGGTACAGTGAATAGGAATACAGAGATGTAAGTAAAGAATGTGGGAACAGTGAACACACTAACGCTCAGTACAGTGAGTACAGGTACACATGGTGAGTAGAGAGTGAGTACAATGAGTGTGGATAAAGAGTGTGTGTAGAATGTGAGTTTAAATGGTATGGGTACAGTGTGCATGGGAACAGTGTGTGTAGGTACAGTATGTGGGTACAGTGTGTGTGGAACAGTGTGTGTGGGTACAGTGTGTGGGTACAGAGTGTGGGTACAGTGTGTGGGTACAATGTGTGTGGTTGCAGCGTGTGGGTACAGTGTGTGTGGGTAGAGTGTGGGTACAGTGTGTGGGTACAGTGTGTGTGGGTACAGAGTGTGGTTACAGTGTGTGGGTACAGTGTGTGTGTGTACAGAGTGTGGGTACAATGTGTGAGGGTGCAGTGTGTGGGTACAGTGCGTGTGGCTACAGTGTGTGGGTACAGTGTGTGTGGGTACAGTGTGTGTGTACAATATGTGGGTACAGTGTGTGTGGGTACAGTGCGTGTGTGGGTACAGTGTGTGGGTACAATGCGTGTGGGTACAGAGTGTGGGTACAGTGTGTGGGTACAGTGTGTGTAGGTACAGTGTGTGTGTGGGTACAGTGTGTGGGTACAGTGTGTGTCGGTACAATGTGTGTGGATACAGTGTGTGGGTACAGTGCATGTGGGTACAGTGTTTGTGGGTACAGAGTGGGTACAGTGTGTGTGGGTACAGTGTGTGGGTACAGTGCGTGTGGCTACAGTGTGTGGGTACAGTGTGTGTGGGTACAGTGTGTGGGTACAATATGTGGGTACAGTGTGTGTGGGTACAGAGTGTGGGTACAATGTGTGTGGGTGCAATGTGTGGGTACAGTGCGTGTGGCTACAGTGTGTGGGTACAATATGTGGGTACAGTGTGTGTGGGTACAGAGTGTGGGTACAGTGTGTGTGGGCACAGTATGTGGGTACAGTGGGTACAGTGTGTGGGTACAGTGTGTGGGTACAGTGTGTGTGGGTACAGTGTGTGTGGGTGCAGTGTGTGGGTACAGAGTGTGGGTACAGTGTGTGTGGGTGCAGTGTGTGGGTACAGTGTGTGGGGGTAAAGTGTGTGGGTACAGTGTGCCTGGGTACAGTGTGTGGGTACAGTTTGCTTGGGTACAGTGTGTGGGTACAGTGTGTGGGTATTGTGTGTGGGTACAGTGTGTGTGGGTACAGTGTGTGGGTACAGTTTGCATGGGTACAGAGTGTGGGCAAAGTGTGCATGGGTACAGTGTGTGTGGGTACAGTGTGTGGGTACAGAGTGTGGATACAGTGTGTGCGGGTACATTTTGTGTGGGTACAGTACGTGTATGTATCCTGTGGGTGTACAGAAGGTCATGTGTGTACTGTGGTGTGGGATTAGCTAAAAGTTGTCCAGTTAGTGTGGGTGAGTTTTGTCACAGTAAGTGTAGGTGCTCTGCTTTTCGGGTAGAATGGATATGGGTGCAGAGGGTGTGGGTACTGTGAGTGTGGTTCCCAAATTTATGAATACGGTAGACATGGGTAGAGAGAGTTTGGGTATAGTGCATGTGGGTCCAGAATGTGTGGCTATAATGAATGGGTAACAGTGAGTGTTGGTACAGATGATTTGAGTACAGTAGCTATGGGTAAAATTGGTGTGGGTGTAATGGGTGTGGGTGTTAGTCTGGGGTCAATGGGTGTGGGTGTAGAAGCCATGTGCACAGTGAGTGGGAGGTACAGGAGGTACGGTGTTTCTTTCTACCAAAGTGGATGACCTCACATTTTTCCACATTATCTTCCATATCCTCACCCACTTACTAGACCTACTTATAACTCCCTGAAGCCTCTCTGTACACTCTTTACAGGCCATACTGCCAACCAACAGCAAACTTGGATATATTGCACTTGATACTTCCATGCAAATCATTGATATAGACTGTGAACACCTGAGGGTCCATGATCCATCCCTGCTGTAGCCCACCAGCCAGAGCCCCCCAACCCAATTTATTCCTACTCTCTGTTTTCTATTAACCAATCTCCAATCTATATCTGCAAATTTGCCTCAGTACCATGCATCTTCATTCTGTTTAATCATCTCTTGTATAGTATATTATTGAAGGCCTTCTTAAAATCAGAGAGCTATGTAATCATAGAGAGATACCACCCTTTGGCCCACCGAGTCCGCACTGACCATCAAGCACTAATCCTATCCTAACCCGTATTCTTCTCCCCATATTCCACTCACCTCCACACTGGGAGCAACTTACAGCGGGCAATTAACCTACCGACCCGCACGTCTTTGGAATGTGGGAGGAAACCCGAGCACCCGGGGGAAACCCACGTGGTCACAAGTAGAACATGCAAACTCCACACAGGCAGCACCCGAGGTCAGGATTGAACCTGGTTCACTGGAGCAGGGATGCAGTGGTTCTACTAGCTGTGTCAGCTGTGCCGACCCCAAATACAGCACATCAGCTGGTTCACCCTTACCTATTCTACCTCAAAAACATGATTTCCCTTTCATAAATTCAAGCTTCCTCTGCCCAGTCCTTTTGTTATTTGCTGGGTGCCCTGATAGATCGAACATAGAACATAGAACAGACAGCACAATACAGGCCCTTCGGCCCACAATGTTGTGCCCACCTTTAAACCTCGCCTAAGACTATCTAACTACTTCCTCCCACATATCCCTCTATTTTAAATTCCTTCATGTGCTGATCTAGTAATCTCTTGAATTTGACCAATGTACCTGCCTTCACCACTGCCCCAGGCAGCGCATCCATGCCCCAACCACCCTCTGGGTAAAAAAACCTCCCTCTGATATCTCCCTTGAACTTTCCACCCATTACTTTAAAGCCATGCCCTCTTGCATTGAGCATTGGTGCCCTGGGAAAGAGGCGCTGGCTGTCCACACTATCTATTCCTCTTAATATTTTGTATACCTCTATCCTTCTTATAATGAGGCGATCAGAACTGGACACAGTCCTCTAAGTGTGGTCTAACCAGAGTTTTGTAGAGCTGCATCATTACCTCACAGCTCTTAAACTCGATCCCACGACTTATGAAAGCTAACACCCCATAAGCTTTCTTAACTACCCTATCCACCTGTGAGGCAACTTTCAGGGATCTGTGGATATGAACCCCCAGATCCCTCTGCTCCTCCACACTACCCAGAATCCTGCCATTAACTTTGTACTCTGCCTTGGAGTTTGTCCTTCCAAAGTGCACCACCTCACACTTCTCCAGATTGAACTCCATCTGCCACTTCTCAGCCCAGGTCTGCATCCTATCAATGTCCCTCTGCAATCTTCGACAATCCTCTACACTATCCACAACACCCCCAACCTTTGTGTCATCTGCAAACTTGCCAACCCACCCTTCTACCCCCTCATCCAAGTCATTAATAAAAATCACGAAAAGCAGAGATCCCAGAACCGATCCTTGTGGGACACCGCTAGCCACCATTTTCTTAGAGGGAGAGTTAACTTGCTAGGTGTTGGTTTCAGTTGAAGAATTAACGGGACAGTGCATAAATCAATGTGCTAAAATCTGACTTGTGTGTGAAGAAAGCGATAAGGGTTACCTCAGTCTAATTCATCTGGAGTTGGTGAATGTTCTGCTATCCTGGATAAATAACACATCATTTTTTGAACGTTTTTGCAGCTTCATAGATCCAACCAGATAGTCAATAATTGCAGGATGGAGGTGGAGATGCTGTGGGGCATCAGGAGGTGAGTCACACAGCAGAATCCCTGACATGCTCTTGCCTGCTGTGGCTCTGTTGGTAGAACTCTGGGATGATTCTTCTCCTGTTGCAAAGAACCTAGGCTGATACACCAAAGTCAAAGTTGAGAAGATAAGATAGCTTTATTAGTCACATGTACATCGAAACACACAGTGAAATGCACCTTTTGCGTAGAGTGTTCTGGGGGCAGCCCGCAAGTGTCGCCACGCTTCTGGCGCCAACATAGCATGCCCACAACTTCCTAACCCGTACGTCTTTGGAATGTGGGAGGAAACCGGAGCACCTGAAGAAAACCCACGTAGACACGGAGAGGACGTACAAACTCCTTACAGACAGCTGCCGGAATTGAACCCGGGTCGCTGGCGCTGTAATAGCGTTACGCTAACCGCTACACGACTGTGCGCACATGCACAAGTACACGTATGCACAGATACAATGAAAAACTTACTTGCAACAGCATCGCAGGCACAGGGATAGAAGATTGGTTAGCCAGCGGAAAACAGACATTAGATACAACCGGCCTTTTGCTGGTTGGCAAGATGTAATGAGTGATGTCCTACAGGGATGGAAGCTCAGCCCTTTACCACTTATATAAATGACTTGGCTGAAGGCACTGAAGGTTTCCTTGTTAAATTTGTTAATGACACCAAGATAGGTTGAAAAGTAAGTTGTGTGGAGGACATTAGGAGGCTAAAAAAGGATGTGGATAGGTTAAGTAAGTGGAGCACAAGAGGTCTATTTTTGCTCCTAATTCATATATTTTAGATTTCCTTACAACACATTTGACCCATCAAGTCTCTGCGTGCTCACACAGCAATCCCTTCCCCCTCCTCTAATTTTCCCTGTAACCTATTCTCCCCACATTCCCATCAATGCTCTTCAGATTCTACCACTCACCTACACACTGGGGGCAATTTACAGCAGCCAATTAACCCACCAACCCACACATCTTTGGGATGTGGGAGGAACCTGGAGCACCCAGGGGAAATCCATGCAGTCACGGAAAATATGCAAACTTCACACAACAGCACTGGAGGTCGGTATCAAACCTGGGTCATTGGAGGTACAAGGAAGCAGCTCTACAGGTGCATGTTATCAGTCTACTATACAGCATCAAATTGTAAACTGGAACTCAACTGGAACAGATATGTAAACACTGTGGCTGAAAGACAGACTTTCATTAAGATAGCATTTTACAGATCACCATTAGAACATCCAATGCACTTTATTGCCAAAGTAGTACTTTTGGGTTTGTAATGTGGGGAGCTATATGTGGCAGAGCCATTGTGCACCCTGCAAGTTCCCATAACAGGCAATGTCATCACAACCAGATAATCTGCTTTCCAGAAATGTTAACTGAGGCGTAAGTATTGGCCAAGACATTGGGAATAATTCCCCTGCTCTTCTTTGAAGGAGTATTGGGGGTTCTTTTACGTCAGTTCAATATCTTAATCAACAGTTCCTGCAGTATTGCACAGCTACTTTCCTTCAACCATTTGGTTCTTGAATAAACTGGTGCAACCCTAATCACTACAGTATAGCAACACCATGACCACTTTGCAATAAAATGGACATTTTTTTTGTTTTAATTGTGTTCTTTCTTGTAAATTGTGCATGACCACTTTGCACTAAAATTGACTTTGTTTTGTTTTGTTCTAATTGTGTCCTTTCTTGTAAAAATTGTGTATAATTTGTTTAATCTATGTTTTTCTTGTGAATGCTGCTTATCTGATGCTATGTGCCTGTGATGCTGCTGCAAGTAAGTTTTTCATTGCACCTGTGCACACATGTACTTGTGCACATGACAATAAACTTGACTTTGACTCTGATATGTTACCTCCTTGACTGTGAGCTTTTATTTTCCATAATAATCTTTAATGTGGCACTTTGTCAAAAGATTTATGGAAATCTAAATATTGTATATCCACCAGTTTCATGATATCCTTGCTATGTATTCAAAGAATTCCAATAAATTGGTCAGACTTGATTTCCCTTTCACAAAACCATGTTGATTTAGCCCGATTACCTGGGACTTTTCTAAGGCTCCTGCAATGACATCTTTAATCAAAATCTCTAATATTTCTTTACAATAGATTCTAACCTGGCCTGTACTTTCCTGTTTTTTGTCTCCCTCCCTGCAAGAATAAAGAAGTTATATTTGCTATTTTCCAATCTCATGGAGCCTTCACTAATTCCAGGGAACTTGGGAAAATTAAGACCAACTCAACAAGCCACTTTTTTTAAGGCCCTGAAATGAAGTCCAACAGGACCCAGGAATTTGCCAATTAATCTGTGAGATGAAAGGAACTGTCAACGATTTGGGTCTAAACCCTGCATCATTCCTTTACAGACTATCCCACAGATGTTGCTCGACCCTCTGAGTTCTTCCAGCAGATTGTGTGTTGCTCCAGATTCCAGCATCTGCAGTCTCTTGTGTCTCCAGGGATTTGCCAGCCTGGAGCACCAACAGGTTGCTCAGCACCACTTCTGATTGAGTGTAATTTTCTAGAGTTCCTGTCTCCTTACTGATTCCCCATTTACAGCTTTCTTCTGGGATGTTACTTGTATCCTCTATAGTTACGGCTGATGCAAAATACCTATTGAATTTATCTGCCATGTCCTTATTTTCCATTGTTGATCCCTCAGAATCATTTTCTCCAGGAACAATTTTATTAACTCTTTCCACAAACAATCTGCTGGAGGAACTCAGCGGGTCGAACAGCACCTGTGAGATGAAAGGAATCATCGATGTTTCAGGTCGAGACTATCAGGACTTCAGATTTCTCTAACTTTCGGGAACCACTCCCCCTTTTAGCCCCTTATCCCACCGGCCCCATCACCCCTTCTCTTTCCCCTCCCCTGCCCTCTCCATCTGCCCATCACCCTCACATTCCTCCCTCTGGTTCCCCACCTCACCTCCTTCCCTTTATTCCATGGTATACTGTCCTCTCCTATCAGATTCCATCTTCTTCATCCCTTTGGCACTTCCACCTCTTCACCTTCTTACATCATTCCCTCTCTCCCCCCTGCCTATCGTCCACCTCTCACCTGGATCCACCTATCACCTGCCAGCTCTTGCTCCAGCCCTTCCCTCCACTTCTTTATGCTGGCTATCTCCCCCCTTTCTTTCCAGTGCTGGTGAAGGGTCTTGACCTGAAACGTTGACCTTCCATTTCCCTCCGTAGATGCTGCCTGACCCGCTGAGTTCCTCCAGCATTTTGTGTGTTGCTTGCTTATATATATAGAGGCAATTTGTTATCCCAAAGGTGGTAAAGCTCACAGAACACCAGAAATAATTTAATTCACAGGAGAGAAGTGGAGATTTCATAGCTAGTTCAGCAATGTGCTTCAGTTTGAGGCAATGGAGAGGGTAGAAAAAAACACGGAGGGAAAAGAACGCAAAGCTATGAGGGAAAAGGAGGAGAGTGGAACTAATTAGATAGCTGACATGGGCACAAAGGGCCGAATGGGCTTTTGTATATCATTCCATGGTTTGATAAGAGTGGGAATAAGCGGGTCATTTTTAGGGTTGGGAGGCTGTGGCTTGTGGGGTGCTCTGGGATCTGTGCTGGGGCCCCAGGTGTTCATGATCTATATCAATGATTTGGATGAGGAACCAAATGTGATACATCCATGTTTGCTGCTGAGGCAAAACTGGGTAGCAGTGTGGGTTGTGAGGAGTATGCAGAGAGGGCATAGAGAGGCTAAGTGCACGGACAAGGAAAGAACTGGTGGAGTATAATGTGGAAAAAATGTGAGGTTAACCACTTTGGTAGAGAAAATAAAAAAACAGTGTATTTTTTAAACGGTAAGAGATTGAAAGGTGTTGCTGTTCAGAGTGATCTGGGTGTCCTTCTACATGGTGACTGATGAGGCCATTGTGGAAACCACAGATACTTTGACAGGTGCTACAGTAGGTGCCTGATGGTACAAGTGGATTGGTCATTTGTGAAATGGTCAGTTTTTCCCAGTATTTACTCTGGGCTTCTGTGTGCTCTTGATCCTGATGCATAGGTTGTAATTAGGACCTCAGTACTGGGGATGTTGGCCTGGGGGAGGTCAGCAATGTTGGTCAACTTATAGTTCCAGTGAATTTGGAGGATTTTGCGGAGGTAGTGTTGGTAGTACCTCTCCAATGCATTGGGATGCTTGCTGCAGGTAGCTCTCAGAATGATATAGAAGGGCAGGGATCCTGCTGCAGGGTATATTATGAGTTTTGTGCCCAGTCTGAGATGTTCAAACACACAAGATGCTGGTGGAACTCAGCGGGTCGGGCAGTAGCTGTGGAGGGAAATGCACAGTCGACGTTTCAGGTTGAGACCTTTCATCTGGACTCTTCATCTGAATCCAGATGAACGGTCTCAACCCACAACATTGACCGCCCATTTCCCTCCACGGATGCTGCCCGACCCGCTGAGTACCTCCAGCATTCAGTGTGTTGCTCCAGATTCCAGCACCTAGAGTCTCTTGTGTCTGCTGAGATCTTCAAACATCCCCTTCCTCCATCGGTTAGGGCAGGAAGGTGGCACTGAGCAGGAAGATCAGCCATGGACTTGTTGAATGGCAGACCAGACGCGAGGGGGCTGATTGGCCTACCCCCACCCCCTCTCCATCCTCCTCCTCCTCCAACTTGTCGTTCTGATATCCCTGTGGTGATTTGAATTATGGTTGCACAACCATTAATGGGACACGGGGCGAGCCAGCTTTAAGGTGCCCGCCGGGCGCCGCCAGGCGGGGTTTCCATGGAGACGGGAAGCGCGCGGCGGGAGAAGCGGGCGTGCGGCCGGCGGGCGAGCGGCGACGGCGTGAGGCGGCAGCGGCGGGCACCGTGGTGACAGGCGGGCGGCCCGAGAGTGCGCGGCAGGCGGGTGGCTCCGCGATCGCAGGCCGAGGCCGAGGCCCAGGTCTAGGCCCCGGGGGCGGAGTCTGACAGCGATCCCAACCCTCCACCCCTCCCTCCCCGACTCCATCATCACCTCCTGCCCGGAGCCGAGCGCACACGGAGATTGCCGAGCGGCGGGGCCTACTCCGCGACACCGAGGAGGCGGAGCGTAGCCGAGCCGGAGCGCCAGGCCGCGGGAGCAGTTCCCTCCTCGCACCGCCCAGGGCACGCAGCAAGATGGCAGCCAACATGTACCGGGTCGGAGGTGGGTGCCGGTTGGGCCGGGGAACGTGGGCTGCTGGGCCTCGGAGCCTCTCACACACACACACACACACACGGCCCGCCGCCGAGCGGATGGCGCCTGGCTCTGACCCCCGGGGAGGAAGGAAGGGAGGGAGGCAGGCGTGTGCGAGGGTCGCGGCCTGTAGCCGGGCCCGGCGACGGAGGCCTGACTGGTGGAGGGTGAGGGTGAGGCACCGGCGGGAGTCGGCAGCCGGTCCCGCCTGCGTTGCCCCCTTTCCCCTCAGCCCGGGTTTGTGATCCTTTCACCCGCGGGTTTGTCTCCCGCGTCCCTGGTTCCCGGCGGCCGTGCTCCTCCTCACCCCCTGGGGCTTTGCTCCTCCCCTCACCCGCCCCCCCCCCCCGGAGGCCGTGTTCTTCCCCTTGTCCACTCCCCCCCCCCCCCCCCCCCCCCAGCAGCTCCGGGATCCGTGCTCTCTTCCCCCACCATCTACCTCCCCCCCACCCCCAGTAGCTCCGGGATCCGTGCTCTTCCTACCTCCTCTGCAGCCCTCTCTCTTCTCCCCCCCCCCCCTTCCCTGCCCCCAGCAGCCCCGGGATCCGTGCTGTCTTCTCCCCCCACCTCTACCCCCCAATCCCCCACCTCTACCCCCCTCCAGTAGCTCTGGGATCCTTCCTCCCCCCCCCTTCCTCCCCCCCCTTCCTCCCCCCCCCTTCCTCCCCCCCCCCTTCCTCCCCCCCCCTTCCTCCCCCCCCCTTCCTTCCCCCCACTCCCCCTTCCTTCCCCCCACTCCCCTCTACCCCCCGCTCCCAGCAACTCTGGAATCTGGGATCTGTGCTCTTCCCCCCCCCCCCATCCCTTCCCCCTAATCCTCCTCCCCTACCCCCCCCCCCCCCAGCAACCCCAGAGTCCATACTCTCTCCAGCCCGCTTCCCCCCAGCCCTAGGGGACCAGGCTCCCCCCACCTCTTCCACCCCCCCCAAACTATTCCTGCGTGGGACTGTGTCCCTCTCTCTGTCAGCACCACCATCCTACCATCTCCCTCAGTTTGCATACTTGGGGTTAGGGCCATCCTCTCTTTACCTTGATTGTGTCCGCTCCCTTCACGCTTCCCTGGGGCAGTGCCCACTGTCCCTGCACCCCCCACCACCTCAGGCTGCATTTTTCCTGACCCCTGGCTCTTTCTCCCAATCCCCAAACCCTGACTTGTACTTTGTGGAGTTTAGTGTACTTGAAAGAGATATTGAGTGCTTGTACTCTGCCTGTTAGCAAGATGTGGTGGTTTGTGTACTTAATGCTAACTCCCGAGTAGGTGCTGGTGAGCAATGGACTCCTACCTTTTCTTGAATATAGAGCAAGACGCTACAGCAATGCAATCTAGTATTACTCAGAGTACCCTGGTGAAGTATATCATTAACAGTAGTCTGAGTGGATTTACATTGATCATGTCATGTGTATCATCCCCTGTGTGTTTGGGAAGAGTGGAACATATTGAGCCTATTGTGTTGTTTTATATCTTGATTCATGAAATAATTGAACTTGGCAATTATTAAAAGTGCCACACTGTCATCTATGGGTATCAGTGGGTGATATATACCATGCTTTCCTAGTCCTCTGGTAAAGGATCTATACAGAACAAAAGGTAGTCCTGAGAAATTGACACGTCGTTTATTTGCATTTTTGCACCTAGTTTCTTTGTAAATTCAAATTAGCACACCCCTCTTTCAGAGTGCTCTAGGCTGTAATAGAATTCCTCACTACAGTAAATGCGAGGTTTGTGTGTTATCATTGCTTATAGTTGACATAGTGTATGATATCATGTCGATGAATAACATACTGATTTCCTTCTTTTCCTTCAGTTCTTGGCCACTGACATAAGAATGTAAGTAGAAGAAGCAGGAGTAGGCTATTCAGGTACTCGCAGCTCCGCCATTCAATGGGGTTGTAACTTTTACCTCAGTGCCACTTTCCTGCACTAATCCCATATCCCTTGATTCCCTTAATATCTAATAATCTATTCATCGCTGCCCTTTGCATATTCAGTGACAACACCTCCATAGCTTTCATGGGTGGAGAATCCCAAAAATTCTGGGTGAAGAAGTTTGCTCTCGTCTGTCCTGAAAGGCTGACCCCTCACTTTGAGACTGACCCCAGGTTCTAGACATTCCAGCCTGGGGAAAAATCATCCCTGCATCCACTTTTGTTTAGCTCCATAAGAATTTGGTGTTCTTCAATATTCTCCAAACTCTAGAGTTTCTCTCTCTCTCTCATAGAAAAGAGAATCTCTCTCCTCGTGGGACCAACCCCTTGTAATATCAGGAATCAATCCAGCAAAGCTTCACTGCACACCCTCTATTTGCAAATATATTCTTCCATAGGGAGGGAGACTAGATCCATGTACACTTTTCAGCTGCTGTCTTACATGGGCCTTTCATGTTGCAGTAAGATGTGCACTCAACACTTGCATGAAAGGCCAACATTTTGCCTTCCTAATTACTTCCAATACCTGTATGTTAACTTCCAGTGACCTGTGTATAAGGATACTCAAGTCCGTCTGAACACCTTTCCATCTCCTGCCATTAAAAAGAAATCTACCTTTCTACTTTTTTTCTACCAAAGCTGAATGACTTTTCATTTCTTTCACAGTCGTTAACAGTTCTGCTCAGTTATTATGGGAAATTGTGATAAAAGATAAAGAGCTGCTCTTCAGACTCGACAGGTGCAAGTATAATGACAACTCCTGGGTGAATTGGAGGCTATTGCTTCAGATTTAAGAGTCAGTGATTCTCTTGGTGGCTGTGACCTCTTTAATTAGTATTAACTCTTCTCTTCGGAACTTCAGTAACTTTCCTCCTTATTTTAGTATTTTAGCTCAAGGAGCTGCTCATTGGAGAGCAACAAACAATATGCTGGAGGAACTCAGTGGGTTGAGCAGTGTTTGTAAGGTTGGGGAGGTGGAGGGGAGAGGGAATTTTCAATGTTTTGGATCAAAACCCTGCATCAGGACTTGTGATGCGGATTTTTACCCGAAACGTCAATGATTCCTTTCCCTCGACAAATGCTGCTCGACCTGCTGAGTACCTCCAGCAGGTTGGTTGTTGCTTCAGATACCAGCATCTGCAGTCTCTTGTATCTTTAATGAGCACAAGGCACAAGTCGGGCCTCTGCTTAAAACAGCTTAGCATGCTATCTTAACATAATTGTGGATGTGAATGTTGCTGGCAAGACTGACCTTGAGAGCCCATCCATGTTATGCTTGCAAAGTTATTTAAACCACAGTAACTTATAAGGGAGGGAGTCTTGGGAAAGTGATATGGTATTGAAAGAATGCCAGTATATTATGCGGAGTTTTTTTTTGCCCAATGTAATTGTATCACCAATCCTTCCTGGAAGTTAAGGTTGCAGGATTGTGAGATGCTGCTGTGCCTCCTGTAAAGAGACCACACTGAACCCACAGTATGCTGCCAGTGGGAGATATGATAGAGGTAGAGACCAAGTGATAGTTTGCCCAGCATAGTATCAAAGTATTGGATGTTGCATTTATGCCCATACATCCAGTTGGAGAGTATTCCATTACATAATCTTGGCACTGATCCAGATCTTTCTGCCTGTAGGCAAAGACTGTTCCTTTATCTGAGAAATTGCAAATGGAGTTGCAGCAATCGACCCTACTTCTGATCTTGTTGTGGAAACAAGATGAGTACTGAAGCAGCCAAAGAGCATTGGGTCTCAAGTTATCTTGAGGAACTCTTGTAGTAATGTTCAGGTCTGAGATGATTGGTCAACAGCAACCTAAGCCATATCACTTTTGTGCTTGATGTGGCCCTAGCCAGTGAAGAGATTTCCGCCTGTTTCTCATGAGACAAGAATGTAAAGAAATAGGAGCATGAGTGGGCCACCTGGCTCCTTGAGCCTGATCTGCCATTCAGTATGATCATGGCAGATCCACCCCAGTCCTTGACTCCTCCTTTGTGCCAGTTTGCTATAGCCCTCAATCCCTTGATCTTTCAAACAATTATCTACCTCCACTTGAAATATTTCTAATAAGCTAGCTTCCACAACTCTCTGGGGCAGAGCAATCCAGAGATTCACCACCTTCTGTGAGAAGAAATTTTCTGTGTACCTTTTTAATAACTGGTCTCTTATCTCGAAACTATGTTCCCCTCGTTTGAGATTCTTCCACTAATGAAAACATCTCGACATCTCCCCTGTCATGCCACCTTGGGATTTTATATCTTTCAACAACGTCACTCTGCATTCTTCTAAACTCCAAAGAGTACAGGCCCAACTTGTTTAGTTTGTCTTGATAGAACAATCCTCTCATGCCAGGGATATGCCTGGTTAATCTCTTTTGGACTGCCTCCAATATACTATATCCTTTCTTGGGTAAAGGGGCCAAAACTGTGTAGTGGTGAGGCCTTGTCTACGCCCCATGCAATTGAAACAGAACCTTTGCTATTTCTAAACTCCCATCTCCCACTGCAATAAAGGCCAATATGGCATTTGCCCTCTTAACTACTTGCAGCACTTGTATGCTAACATTTTGTGATTCACGCACAAGATCACCCAGATCTCACTGTACTTGGGTCATTTGCAGTGTCTTTCCATTTAGACAGTAATTTGCCTTTTGATTGCTGAAGTATATGACCTCATTCTTTCCCACATTAAGCTCTCTTTGCCAAAGTTTTGCCCACTTACTCGATTTATAATCTTGTTGCAGAGCACAATATCCTTCCCATAGCTTGCACATTAGGCTACTTGCAGCGTCCTTTGTGGTGAAGACCAATTTTAAAAAAAAAAGGTTTATGTATCTGCCATTTTCTTTTTCCTGTTGTTAGTTCTCCAGCCTCATTCTTTAGTGGTCCCACATTAGCCATAGCCTCTTTTATATATCCATAGAAAGGTTTATTGTTCATTTTGACATGCATGCATGTTTGACATGTTTTCTCTCAGAATTAAATTTTCTCCTTTCTCATAAGCTTTTTAGTCTTTCCCTATTGGTTGCTGAAAAAATCCCAATAATCTGGCCTGACATAAGCCCTTGCTACTTTGTATGCTCTACTTTTTGATTTAATATTATCCTTGACCTCCTTTGTTAACCGTGGATGGTTCCCCTTTCTCATGGAATTGCTCTTTCTAGTTAAGATAAATTTCTGTTGAGTGTATTTAACTAGCTATTTAAATATCTACCACTGGTCATCCACTAGCTTGTCTCTTGGCTTATTAACCTAGCCCAAAAACTCATACCATTGTAATTGCCCTTATTTGAGTTGAAGACGCAGGTTTTGGACCTGGGGTGTTCACCCTCAAACTGTATCTGAAATTTTACCACATTATCACTGCTTCATCCTTAAACACAACATTTTTATTAATCCTTCTTCATTACACATAACCAAATCTGAAAATAGCCTGTTCCCGAGTAGGTTCTGTAATATACTGCTTTAAGAAGCCGTCCCTAACGCATTTCTGCAAATTCTTCTGCAATAATCTTTGCCAGTTTGGTTTATCCAATCAATATGCAGATTAAATTCTCCCATCATTATTGCAGTTCCTTTCATGCATGGCTTTGGTATTCTCCCACTTATGCTTTGTCCTAAGGACTGGCCTGTAGATTACCCCCACCTGTCTTTTGTTTGCTGTTCAGTTTTCCCACCCAAACCAATTCCACTTCATTATCCACTGTATCTACATCACGACTCAACACCTCTCTGACGTCTGCCTTTATTAACAATGCTACCCCGTCTCCTTTCCATTTTGGCCTATTCTTTTGAAACATTTACAGCCTGGAATATTGAATACCTGGTCCTGATCACCTCTAGGGTCCACAGCATACTTTCTTTAAATTAAGACAGAAACATGCAAAACGTATTGCATACCCAGCTATACTGTTAAACATGTTGACTTCAGATAATTGTGGACGCAAAGTAGGAGCTGCAGCATGGTCTCAGCTGGCCACTGCTGCCTCACTCACTGCTAAATTTTCGGTGCATTTTACAAAGCCGCCTTACGTTGTAGCAGGATTCTGGTTGGGTGAGTATAGTTGAAAAATTGTTCTTTTACAGTCCTGGGGAGACCCGGACAATATACTGCTGTGCTTTAGCATCAACAGATTGAATCAATGCCAGGGCGTGGAGTTCAGAATGGAATGTGGCCTGGTGATTGGCATGTGGACCCTGTAGGCAGACTTCTTCCCTCAGCCTTGGAAGTAGTGTGAAAATGTTAATGTTTGTGCTTTGGCATGTTTGCTGTGGTCATGTCTCATTTAAATTTTCTGATGCAAGCTATCACTTCATTGTGCAGGTGCCGCTATGTATTTCTTAAAAATTTTGTTTTTCTAGCATTCATCCATCCTCTCTTCAGTGTTGCAATAATGCACGATGATGTTTCTTGTATTTGTTTCACTAATCACAGTGCTGAGGCTGAAAATGCACTTCTGCTGGCTTTCCAGTGTCGAGACAGTCCTAAGTAGAGCTTGGCTACCCAAAGTGAGCTTGATGGGACCCACGTGCATGCACTGGGTGAAATAATTGCTCATATTGGATTTTCATTTTATTCCCAAGCAGAGTGCTGCTTGGCCAATGGTAAGCCTAATGACTCGCTCTTGGTGATGGATTTTCCCTTGCTTCCTCCAAGTGTGTTCAACATGAAGTGCTGATCCAGCAGCTGAGTAGGGCATTAATTTGTAACCCCTGTCCTAAAGCAAAGAGATCTCGTATTCTGAAATCAATATTTCAGACCCCCAGCTTTCCCCACGGATAGATCGTTATAAGGCAATAAAGGTTAGAAGGCTTCAGCAAGGAAGAGGCTGCTTCCAAAGTAATAGTGAAGGAGGAGATGTTGAGACGCTGGACACATTAAAAAGAAATAAATAGGGTGGAGTATTAGAAAAGTTAGCTGAACGTAGTCATCAGAACAAGATGGGATACATCTGAGGATTTTGTGGGTGGTATGGGAGAAAATTGCAGAAGTACTGATAATCTTGCAATGCTCTTTGAATTGAGGGGCTGTGCCCGTGGACTGCAGAATGATGTAGTGGTTAGCGCTGTAGCCTCACAACTCTAGGGACCAGGGTTTTTAATCCTTGGATATTGTCTATGTGGAGTTTGCATATTCTCCCTTTGGCTGGGTGGGTTTCCCCCAGGTGTCCAAGGACATGATGGTTAGTACGTTAATTGGCCACTGTGTAAGGGGGGGTGGGGGGAAGGGAATTGATGGGTACACAAGGCAAAATGAGACTAATGATGTGGATACCATGGGCCAAAGGGCTTGCTTCTGTGCATCTGACACTGTGACTGGAGAGTAGCAGAAGTTATTCTTTGTATTTGCTGGGCATATCCTTATTCCCTTTCTAGAACAGTCATTCAGTTTAACCTTGGTGGTGGGAAAGCTTTTAGAAAGATTGACCTGGGATAGGAGTAATAGTCATTTGGTGGAAAATAGTTAAGGTAAGCCAGTGCTGATTTCTGAAGGGCTAATCATGTTTAACCGATTTGATATAATTTTTTAATGAGATAATAGAATTGATGAGGGTTATGTATTCAGTGTGGTGTACTTGGATTTCCAGAAGTCTTTTGATATGGTGCTATGCAAGAGGCTTATCTATAAAAGTAAAGCACATGGCGTAAAGCAACATTCAGAGCATGGGTGCAAATTTGGTTAAGTTACAGACAATAGAGGGTTGTGGTGAATAGTTTTCTCTTCATTTGGAGGAAGGTTAATTGTGGCATTCTTGATGTTTGTTCTTTGATACATTTTTTTTTAATCTATAGTAATCATCTGAGTTACAGGGTGCAAGCCACAATTTCTAAATTTGCAGGTGACACCAATGTTGACCCATAGGACTGTGAAGGCTAAAATATTTTATTCTAGGCAACAACCTGGTGAAACTCCTCTGCATCCTCTCCAGTGCAATCACATCCTTCATTTTTAGTTGTATCACAACCTCCCTGCTTATTTATTTTATGCTCTTGCTAATGAAAGCAAGAATTCCATATCTACCTATGCTGCTAACTTCCTTATCTCAGAGAAAGAATGCAAATAAGTTAAGTGTAGAGGGATCCAGGCGCTCCTGTGCATGAATTTCAAATAGTTAGTAGGTAAGTTTAGCTATCACTTAGGAGGGAAATAGCATATTGGCTTTTATTGCAAGAGGTTGGCGTTTAGAAATAGGGAAGTATTATTAGAATTATACAAGGTGTTCTTGGGACCACACCTGGAGTACTGTGCATGGATTTGATCTCCTTTTACTTGTATTGGAAGCAGTCCAAATGCAATTCACTAAGGTAATTGCAAGGATTAGTGCGTTGTCTGATAATATGTGGCTAAAGAACTTGGATCTGTATTCTAGAGTTTGGGAAAAATGAGGGGTAATCATATTGAAACATAAAATCCTAAGAGGGCATGACAGGGTAGATGACAAGTTTTCAGTAGTAGGAGAGTCTCAAACAAGTGGACATAGTTAGATAAGGGGGCAAGCATTTAAAACTGAGGTGTGCAGAGAGTGATGAATATCTAGAATTCTCTACCTTGAAGGGTTGTAGAGGCTAGATCACTGGAAGTATATTAAGAAGAGAGAGAAATCATGAATTGAGGGCTGTGTGGAGCCGGCACAGAAGATGTTTTGAGGCCTGGGGCAGATTAGTCATGATATTAAATGGTGGGCAGGCTTGGGCCAGGTGGCCTACTCCTGCATCTATTTTCTTAACAGTATTCTGAACAATGAAGAGGATAGTGATAGCTTGCAGCAGGAGATGTATAAACAGACTGGCAGAATGGGCAAACAAATGGCAGATTAGATAAATTTAAAGTGATGCATTTTGGTGAGAATCAAGAGAGATAATATAAAGAACACTGTCCTAAAAGGGACACAGGAATAGAGGGCCCTTTGGGGGAGTGATATGGGTATGCTTGATACTGCAAGTGGCAGGGCAGGTTGAGAAAGCAGTTAATAAGACGTACACAATTCGGGCTTTATCAATTAAAGCATAGAGTACAAAAGCGGAACCTTTATAAAACACTTCCACCTTCAACTAGATTATTCTGTTAAATTCTGGTCACCTCATAGGAAGGGTGTGAACGCATTAGAGAGTGTCCAGAAAAGATTTACGAGAATATTCCCCAGGATACAATGGTAGGTTATAGAGGCTTGGAGAACCAAAGGCTGAGGGAGAATTAGATAGAAGTATATTAAATAATGAGGGGTCTGGAGAGAGCAGGCAGTGAGAGGCTTTGTCCTTTGGTGGAAAGGTTGGGGATCATAGTTATATAAAGTAAAGGGGAACAAGGGCTTGGAATCTGGAATGCAGTGCCTGTAGATGTAGCAGAGGCAAGTTCCATCATAACCTTGAATTGGATAAATCAATGAAGAAGAAAACCATTCTGTATTTCTCTCTTCTCCACTGCTGCTGCCATTTCCAACCCTCCCCACTTCCCCCATACCCACCCCCCAAAAATGTCAGTGTTTGTCCTGTTTCATAAGCAGGACATTTCTATTAACTGAAACAATGACAAGCCTGAAAGAATCACATTAAACACAAACCATGTTTCAAAATCCAAATTCTAGGAGGGAAGAATAAATGAGGGGTGGTTTCAAGATCTTTGGAAAGAATGAGAGATGGAAACTGAAATTGAGACTAATGAGCATTAATAAAATGCTGAGTGGTGAGGAGAAGAGTCAGAGATACATCGGTAGAGGCGCTGGTGAGCTTTATTGGCAATGGCGTCTATGTAGTTGGACCAGCACAGACTTTTGGTGATGTTCATTCCTAGGAACTTGAAGCTCTCAACCTCAGCACCGTTGACGTAGGCAGGTGAATGTACACCGCCTCCTTTGCTGAATCAAATGTCCAGCTCTTTTGTTGACATTGGGGGAAAGGTTGTTGTCATGACACCATTCCACTAAGCTCTCCATCTCCTTCCTGTACTCTGACTCATCGTTGTTTGACATGCGGCCTACAATGGTGGCATCATGTACAAACTTGTAGATGGAGTTAGAGCAGAATCTGGCCACACAGTCATGAGCGTATAGGGAGTAGAGTAGAGGGCTGAGGACGCAGCCTTGTGGGACACCAGTGTTGAGAATAATCATGCTGGAGGTGTTGCTGCCTTCTTCCCAGGGTGACAATGGCTAACATGAGGGGACATAATTTTAAGGTGATTGGAGGAAGGTATAAGAGGGATGTCAGGGATGCGTTTTTTACACAGAGAGTGGTGGGTTCATGGAACGCACTGCCAGCAGAGGTGTTGGGGGCAGATACATTAGGGACATTTAAGAGACTGAGATAGACACATGAATGATAGAAAAATAGGGGGCTACGTGAGAGGGAAGGGTTAGACAGATCTTAAAGCAGGATAAAATGTTGGCACAGCATTGCAAGCCGAAGGGCCTGTACTGTGCTGTAGTGTTCTGTGTTCTATAACTGAAGCAGGCCCTTTGGCCCAGCGAATCCACACCGAACTTCAACTACCCATTTACATTCATCCTGCGTTTTTGTTTGCCCCAGAAATCTCATCAAAATTTTACCATTTACCTACACAATTGGGGCAATTTGCAGATGCCATTTAACCCACCACCCCAAACATCTGTGGGATGTTGGAGGAAACCCACACTGACAGCACCTGAGGTTAGGATTGAACCTGGGTCTGTGGTGCTGTGAGTCAGCAGCTCCACTAGCTTGGTTGTTCTTTCTATAGAACCAAATTTGTGAGGAAACTTTCAAAGATTTGTATCAAAATGGGGCTGATTGTTTTTTTTAAAAGTATATATAAAACCCTTATATATAAAAATCTTAAGTGGTATAGTGATTGTACTCCTGAGTTGGCTAGTAATTTCAGACATTGGGAGACCTGCTCAGATTGTTTATAGCAGCTAGAGCATTTGAATTCAATTATTTAAAAAAATACTTAGAAGCTGGCATCTCAAATGGTTGTCATGAAACTACCAGATTGTTGTTTTAAAAAGAAATTGGTCACCAATATTTAGTGAAGGAAAGTGCTAGCTACCACTCCAGAAGCTCAATATGGCTATCTCAGTTTCAGATGTGCTCCAAATTGGTCCATCGATCCACAAAGTTCCAAGTTGATTACAGCCATTGAATAAATGTTTGCTTTTCTTTTGATGTTCTGTACGGGAAAAGAATGTGATCAGGGTTTGGGAAAAGAATATGATCAAGTGGGATAGGAAATGAACCCAGGATTTGCTGGAAAAGTGGTGCATCTTGGGTAGGCTAGCAAGTCCATTCCACTGTCTGCCCAAGTTTACATGTAATCGTTATTCCCTAATGGTAGTTAGCTCAAGATTGTGGAACTTCCTATGTTTTGCAAATTAGATCAAAAGTTGGCTTGGTACTTGGAGGTGGGGTGATAGTGGACGGTTTGTTTTGTGATTGGAAGACTGACCAATATGTACAGTTTATCAGATATGTTAATGATTTGGATATGAATGTAGGAGGTATGACTGGTAACTTTGCAGATGATGTGAAAATTAGTGGTGGTGTTGATACTGAGGAGTATTGTCTTGGACAACAGAATGACATTGATCATGGTAAGTTAGGAGGAGCAATGGAAGATGGAATTTAATTCTGATAGATGTAAGGTCATGTATTTTGGCAGGTGTAATAAGGGTAGGGCATGCACCATGAATGTTAGGACGATTGAGAAACAGATGGAGCTAGTCCATATATCCCTAAAGGTGGTGAAGAAGACATACGAGATGCTGATTCTTTGTTAGCTGAGCACAGAAAATAAAAGTATGGAGGTTGTGGTACAACTTTATATGGGCCACAGCTGGAGTAGTGTTTGCAGTTCTGGTTACCATACTATGGAACAAATGTGAATTCACTGGAGAGGTTACAGAGGAGAGTTACCAGGATGTTTCCTGGGATGGAACACTTCATTTATGAGGAAAGACTGGATCGGTTGGGCTTGTTTTCCTTGGAGCAGAAGAGGCTGGGGGGGTGGGATCTGATAGAGGTATACAAAATTATGTGAGGTATAGTTAGGGTGGACAGTGAGAGACTTTCTCCCATAAACATAGATGTTTAAAACCAGATGGAAGAGTAAGTGTAAAGGTTCTTATGCAGAAACATGAGTGAAGGATGTAGGTTTATGGTGAGGAGTAAAAGGGCTGGAGGGAATCTGAGGAAAATTATTTTTTCCACCCAGAGGGTGGTTGCAGTCTGGAACACACTGCCTGAGAAGGTGGTGGAGGCAAGTACTCTCACAACATTGTAAAAAGTATCTGGACTAGCACTTAATTGCCAGACCAAGTACTGGTTAATGAGATTAGTGTAGATGGGTACTTAATAGTTGGTATGGATATGGTGTTTCTGTGCTGTAGGACTCTAACTTAAAGCCCTGTAAGAGAGATTGAAGAGGCAGCAACCAGTACATTTTCAAAAGTAAACAAGGGTAGGTATTTAAATAATTGCATCTTGCAGGTAATCATTTTCCAATAATGAGAAAGTCGGCCAATTGCTTCCTTGATGAAGTAAGGTATATATTCTCCAACATTGATTCTGCACTAGGGGTGGGGCTGGGATGGGATGGGGTGTGGTGGTGGGGTACATATAGTCTGGCAATGGTTCAGCATTTTTTCACAAGGTGTCTGCTTTCTTTTCGTGTGACTTACAGATGACATTAGGTATTAGGCACAAATCAACTCCATTTGATTGCAATGCGAAGGAAAGAAGGTATAAATCTATTAAATTGGGTTTCACCAACAACAGGGGTCAAATGATTGACGGGGTTGGATATTTAGGTCCCAATGATGTCTTGATGAGGTTATCTGCAAGATGGTGCAGGCCTACCAGAAAACCATAGCTAAATGGAAAATGTAACATTTGCTTACTTGAATATTTCCTGAAACTTTTACACATTAGCATTGGCTCGCAATGTTAATACAAGAATACTTATGGCAAATTCGGGTTCAAGGGCTTCATAGCTGAACTTCAGCTTGGTATTATAAAATTAACTTGGCTTTGTTACAGTGGATGGTTAGAAGTTTGGATAGGGATTGCAGGTAAAACTCTAACTATTTTGGGAGCTCAAAGTTGGATTGTGCATTGATCCTGGGAAGAGCAGGGCATATTGGCACATGGGTTATGTGGATCTTTACAAATGACTGAAGGAGACGAAAAAAAGTTTAGTTCTTGGCAGAAGCCCAATAAAGTCGTACAGAACGGTTGAATTCTGGGAGTATTTTTTCTCTTGCATAGTATTTTCCCATAAACATTTCCTGCTGGATATTATTGACTTCATTATACATTGTCACTTTTTTTTTCTATTACTCTATTTACCCTATTTTTCTCTTTAAGACTCATTTGGTCTGTATTGTAAATCTAATTTTGCACTTCTGCCACATCACTATCATTTCTTTAATTTACTCATTCATGGGGTGTGCATGTTTCTAGTAAACTCGTGTCTTGTCCTTGGAACAGTTGAGAGTTAACTATAATGGTGCACCTGGAGTCACATATATGCCAGACCATACCTTCTACCATTATCGGAATATGTTTTCCCTGTTGACTTACTGTTTCATTTTGATTGACACTGACTGGTCCCATATGAACTTAGCTGCAAGTAGCTGCTCCCAGTCCACTTTTACCAGGTTCTGCTTTGTATTGAAATCAGTTTCTCACGCACCCCCCCCCCCCACCCCCCCCCAATTCGGGACCTTAATTTCTGCTTGATCCTTTTCCTTCTCCATAATAGCTTTAAAACTTGAGAGTTATGGTTATTATCTCCCAAAATGTACTCCCACTGATGCTCCTTCCACTTGCCTGGATACATTCCCAAAGATTAGATCCAGTATTGCCCCTTCAGACCATGAAGTTGACAAGGGAACTGTTTGTTTGGAAAGGGAAGAGGTGGAGAAGATGGGATTCTCCTGGCAGCCTAGGGAATGAAAATTTCAAGTTTTGTATGAATACAGGAAGTAGCACCAATATAGTTAATGTATAGCAAAGAAGTTGAGGGAGGGGAGCTGAGTAGGATTGAAACAGACTGTTCCACAAAAAGGCAGGTGTAGCTTGAGTCCATGTGGTTTCCCATTGCTATACTTTTGACCTGGAGAAAGTGAGTGAAGTTGAAGGTGTAGCTCAATCTGAGTGTGACTTCAGCCAGGCGAATGAGTGTCTTCATGGAGGGGAAGTGGTTGGGCCTCTGATTAATTACTTGCTGTATCTGCAAGCTAATGGGGTGTTTCATGTCAGATCTCTTTGTAATGCAACATCTTGTTGGTTTTGCTCTATTGAAACAATATTCTGCCTTTTTATTCCTTCCAAAGTGGATAACCTCACCTCTATGACAAAATGCTGTTAGATGGCAGCACTAAAACTCCACAAGGTTAACTCGCAAGTGCTTGGTCTATAGATGGTTTTGACAGCATCGAAGAATCAACACTTATTTGTGATTATCAGCTCATTGCTGTATCTCCTATTTTCTTTTCACTCACCATTCATTTTTTTATGTCAGGAGGTTGCTGCTGGCAGGGTGTTACTGGTGGAATTTGACAAAGTACTGAGCTGTCAGCCTTGACCCTCTGCTTCCTGCTACTGAATCAATCCAATTGACCACTTTCCCTTGGATTACAAGGGTTTTCACTTTGTGACCAGCCTGCCATGTGGCTCTCGTCCTTAATCTACTGTTGTTAGAGACTTAGAAACATGTAATGTATAAGTTCTATTGTATAACTTGTACCCAAAAATCCCTTTTTTGAAACAAGGGAAATGGAAAACTTAAAATGGTAGAGAGGAAAAGGCAGTGCTGCAGAGATGGAAGAAAAGAGGCTTGGAAGTGGAGAAAGAGTGCATGAGAACTGAGTTCGGTTGAGTTGTATTCAAATATTTGGCAGACCCTGGAATGTCTGAAAATCCAAGCCACAGCTTTAATTGGCCTCTTGAAGCTGTCCCTGTATTTAGGCGAGTGGTAGAATCTGGGGGAGTTGATACTAATGTGGGGAGGCTAAGAATAGTGTACCTGTTTCTGTGCTATATGACCCTGAGCTGGCAGATGCTTAATTGGCTGAATGGCACCCTCCTGTTAGTGGTGGCTTGTTTGATATACGTCTACCTCAGAACTAGAGGTTTATGAGTTCAAATCCGACCTTGGAGATTTGAACATAACCTAACGCAAAACTTGCACTGACAGTGCTGCACTTCTGGAGGTGTGAAGGTCACCTGTGTTCAAAGAAGTGACTTTCAATGGGTGCAGTGGGGTTATATCCTGTATTTGCAGTACGAGAGTGACTACAGTTCAAAAATGTTTAATTAGGTGTAAAAACTTCTTTGGGACTTCCTGAATGGGTCATACAAGGTGGTCTATGAATGCAATCTTTTAATGCAGCTGTGATTTGACTCCCAGAATCCACAAAATGCTTACAAGTGCTGAAGGAGGCCATTGAGTCTACTGGTTCTTTATAAGAACAATGTTGCTAGCTCCATTCCTCTGCCTTCTCACAAGATCACAAGACAAGGGAGCAGAAGTAGGCCATTTGGCCCATCAAGTCTGCTCCAAAGAAAAGGGGGAAAAAGAAAAAGAAATGAGAAGTTGGGGGGGGCGGGGGGAAGAAACACTATTCTAACCCCAATTTCCAGCCTTATCCCCATATCCCTTGATACCCCAACTACTTAGATATCTATCTATCTCTTCCTTAAACGCCGCCAATGATCTGGCCTCCACTGCTGTACATGGCAAGGAATTCCACAAATTCACCACCCTCTGGCTAAAGAAATTTCTCCTCATTTCTGTTTTAAACCCGTACCCTCTAATTCTGAGATTGTGCCCTCTGGTCCTGGACTCACCCACCAAGGGAAACAGCTTGACCACATCTACTCTGTCCAGTCCTTTCATCATTTTAAATGTCTCTCAGGTCCCCTCTCATTCTCCTGTACTCCAGCGAGTACAGTCCAAGAGCTGACAAACGCTCATCATACGTAAGCCCTTTCGTTCCCCACAGTCCTGCAGATTGTTTCCTTTCAGATATTTATCTGGCTTCCTTTTAAATGCTGCAATTGAATCTGCCTGCACTACTACACCAGTATTTCCTTTTGGACCCTAACAACTTGCCACATTTAACCATATAGGGGAGGGGGAAGAAAAACGTCCTCTTGTTAAATTTGACAAATATTTTGAAAAAATTTCAGATTTAGCCTCTGGCCAGTTTTTTTTACATGGATTGAGCTGCTCATTTTTTTGAACAGTCATGTATCCTGCAGATAGTTCCATTAATTCAGTCCTACTTTCGTTAGGCCACATTTGGAGTATTGTGCTTAGTTATAGTTGCCCCATTACAGGAAGGATGTGGAGGCTTTGGAGAGGGTTCAGAAGAGGTTTACCAGGATGCTGCCTGGATTAGAGGGTATTAGCTATAAGGAGAGGTTGGACAAACGTGGATTGTTTTCTTTGAATTGTTGGAGGCTGTGGGGAGACCTGATAGAAGTTTATAAAATTCTGAGAGGCATAGTTAGGGTAGACAGACACACTTGTTTTTCCAGGGCAGTAATGTCAAATACTTGAGGGCATAGATTTAAGGTAAGAAGTGGAAAGTTTAAAGGATATGTGCAAGGCAAGTTTTTTTTAACGTAGAGTGGTAGGCACTTGGAACACGCTGCCAGGAGTGGTAGTGGAAGCAGATGCAATAGTGGCATTCAAGAGGCTTTTGGATTGGCACATGAATATGCAGGGAATGGAAGGATATGGATCATGTGCAGACAGAAGGCATTAGTTTAATTTGGCATCATGCTCGGCAGAGACATTGTGGGCTGAAGGGCCTGTTCCTGTGCTGTACTGTTCTATATTCTATTTTGTGATGTAATTTTGTATACGTCAGTGATAATTAACCTGATTCTGATCCCTTAGAGCACAAGTTCTCTGAGTTACATAGTTCCTAAAAGTTAGTTGCAGGTGAAGTGTCTATATTTTATATCATAATAAAATTTTTCATCTCTAGAAAGTACCAAAATTTGAGATCCCATTTGAACTTTTGAGATCTGGCAAGACTAAATCAGTTAAATTGTTGTTTGAAGTGCTGATATATTGGCATGGGGAGAATATAAGAATGTTTACACCTCCAAAGGATGCTGGAATACTTTAGAGATAATGATTTGGCATTATAATGGGATAAAATAACAGTGGAAGTGAAGGGATCAAGGGATCTGGTGGGTAGATGGAGTGACCAGGAAAAGGTTAAAAGTCTCTTCCTGAATTAGAAAGTATGGTGTTACAATATACTGGATAGTTTTTTAACGATTTGTTAGAACTAACATTGTTGAGTGTCAAGGCTTTTGCATTGCCATGGATTCATGCTGTGATGTGCCTCTGGAAATACCATTTCAAATCAGGACATAGTTTCTTCCCTATCCTCTTGGATGTCAGTTGGAGATTTCTTTTATCTAGAAGGAGCTATACAAGTGGATGTTGCACAGCTGAATTTCTTTTTGAGATCTACAAAGAAAGATGAACATGTGCAATGCAATTTGGAAATCTTAAGATCATCATAATCTCTAAATTCAGTTGTGGCCTCTTGTAGGCAAATAGAGCCAATTTGCATAGAAAGAAATAGCATCAAGCAGCAGTGACCCATTAACCTGCTTAAACTGATTGTGGTGGAAGGAGGAATGTTGGAGAAGATGCGAGATCATTGACATTAAGTTAGCAGATTGGGATGTAGGTTTAATGTTTCGTCACTGCACATGCAACAGGGCAACAACACAGTACTGAAGGGTCAGACTTCCTATTGTCCCTAATGGGGTTTTAATTCACAAGCAACTATATGGATTCTGATTTTGAGATTGTGACGTGCTGCTCTGATCAGGTCATACAATGTGTACTTATCACCTACGCATTACTACCTTGCTCATAATAATCACAATTGAAATATCTGTCACTGTGGAGATTCCAGTTATTGGTTCAGTGAGTTCATATTTTATATTTATTCTTTTCCATCTATGGAGATTATTGATAGGCTATAATTGCACATAAATTGTTCGCTCTCTGGTACTATACCAAATTGGCTCTTTTTTTTTCCCCGTTAGCACAGGCAGACCAATTTGGGGAATTTGACTGACATCACAGCTGACTCATTGTTCACATCAATGTCCATGGGCATACATTGTCCAGAAATGATCAAAAACAGCTGTAGTTATTCTCCCTAAACCTATCATCCTGCTTCTGACTTCCTAATTGGCAGGTTTTTTGGATATGCTTGATTTGTGGGCTTAGTGTTTAGTTTTACCTGGTCTTTACATTTCGTGTCAGTTTGGCTCTGAGTGCATTTAGAATTTTGATGGTGTGTCTTTAAAATTGAGTATTGATGCTTTTCTTTAAACATTATCTCTCTTCTTGATTATCTGCTAGAACATTGACAGAGCAATGCCTTGTGCATCTCTTGTTTGCTTTCAATCTCCCTGTCTTATTAAATAATACATAATTGCTTCTATTGACTGCTTTGAACTTCTGAATTCCTGGCAGATGAAGTTTAGTGTACAGATGTTATCTGCTGATTTTCTTCACTTCTCATAAGGCATTGGTGGTTTTGCCGTGTTTGGTAGATTATTATTGGGACAGACGTACATTGTTTACAGAGTACCCTCTATAAAAATCAAAGAGTACCAGCTCTTTCTAAGCAGGCTGCAAGTTGCTGTCTCCCCCCTCTGTCTGTTTGGCTGCATAACTCTCTTCAGCCCAATGAACTTGTTAACATAAAGTAATCTCTGGTCTTGAGAGAATTGTGCAGCTCGAGAGGGTGAGATAGCAGCTTCCATCATGTGCAGCAAGAAAGTGATGAGGGAGAATGTAGGATCTGGACAGACTGTGCTGAAAGACTGTTCTGCTTGCCCTAATCTGCCCAATACAAGCCCTGGCAGATGGCATCTCCCACTGAGCCTTGGAGTAATTCATCATTGGGGGACTATCAGGTGCCTGTTGCAGCAACACGGAGAGCAGAGGATTGAGCTGTATCCTTGGAACAGCAATGCTGTCAGTAATAAATCTTTTTCATGTAATGATCCTTTTCAGCACTGATTCCATTGGTGCTCTTTATCCTGGAAATGTATCTATAGCGCTTGTTAATACTGAGAACAGGAACCTTTGTTGTTCTTTCCCTTTCTGCAGCTTGTGATGCTGCTCCTGATATCCTGGTAGAGACTTGGTCTAACAGAGGAATGGTCTGAAAGGATCTTTGATATTATGTATGAGGACTGCTTTGCTGTTGGGTTGTCAATGAACTTCCTTCTGATCACTAATGTGACCTGGCCACATAACATTTAAAGTATCCTACATGGACCAGTCCAGGTGATGCTCGTCTCATTGAGGATTTAATGCTTTTATGGAACCAAAGAATGCTCGAGGCCCATTGTTCAAATTCATTTCCTTGTGCCGTGCAAGTTGGACCGCAGTGGAGTTGTTTTTGTGCTGAAGTAAAAGTTAGTGACAACAAGCACAACAATTTTATTTGAGCTTTATTTGCACATTTGAGATGTAAGAAGGGGAGCTTGGTACTTCAGCAGTTGGAGTTGAGTTGGGAGGAGTTAAAGAAATGGCTGGCAACAGGGACACAAGTATATTTTTCTTTCTGCAGGAAAAAGATGAATGTTGAGGAATGAACCTGACCTGTTATGGTTCTTTCTCCAAAGGATAGAATGGTAGAGTGTTTGGGAGTAATAAATACATTGGCACATGGAGAGAATCAGTTAAAGCACAGGAGAAAAAAAGAGCAGCAATAAAATGGTCCATTTCAGTTTGGAGGAATCATACTGGGGAGCTCCGGGATCCAGACTGGGCCTTCAACGGTGTATGGTCTTCATTAATGATGTGGGTGAAAAGAGTGCATAACTTGTCTAACTTTGATATAATGATAGGAAATTGAGGAGGGGGCAAAGGGACTGAAAAGAAGGAAGTGGATTGTGAGTAGGCACGATTGTGGCACAGGGATTTAGGATGTGGAAAAATGCGAGGTTATTCATTTTATTTGAAAGAAAAACAGTATCTGCAGAAGATGAACTAGAAAAGATGGATAGAGACAGGAATGAGGGTCTTCGACCTGAAATGTTAACTGTTTCCACAGATATGACCTGACCTACTGAGTACTTACAGAATTTTCAGTTTTTATTTTGTATTTCCAGCCTCTGCAGATTTTTGATTTTCATCTCGAAAAGCATTTAGATCTGGTTTATGAAATGCAGAAACCTAACAGGAAGTACAAAAGTAGCTGTGAAGTATGCAAGGTCATTGGGAGTACAGAAATAAGGAAGTCCTGCTGCAGAGGAGATTCTCTGGATAGTGTTATCTGGGATGGAGCACTTCACCTAGGAGGACAGACTGGATAAAGTTGTTGGGTTTGTTTTCCTTGGAACAGAGGGGGCCTAGGGTGGACCTGATCGAGGTCTCCAAAATTGTGTGGCATAGATAAGGTGGACAGTGAGGAACTTTTCCCTTCAGCAGAGGTGTCATTTACCAGAGGACATAGGTTTAAGGCAAGGGATAGGAGGTTTAGGGGGGATCTGAGGAAGAATATTTTTTCATCCAGAGGGTGGTTGAAATTTGGAATACACCGCCACAATAGTTAAGAAATAATTAGATGTGCATTTGAAACAATGGCTGGCAAGGCTATGGACTGAAATAGAGAGAGGGGATTAGTATAGATAGGTGTTTGATAACCAGCATGGACACACTGGGCTGAAGGTCCTTTTTCATTGGTGTAAGAATTTTGACTCTGAGTTGCATGGTTTTGATAACAGTGAAGCATTCTGCAATTTTGGTTGTTTTAACCAAGGAAGAATGTTCTTGCCACATAGATTCACTGTTTATTTTCCCGGGTTTATTTGATAAAAAGAGAGAGGCAGGTTGGCATATACTCATTGCAGTTTAAAAGAAAGAGTGACAATCTCATTGAAGTACTAACTACTCTATGGGAGGTTGATGGGATGGGTAGATTGATGAGGAGTTGTTTCCTCTGATTGGAGAATACAGAAGTAGGAGGTGTGGTCCTGGAGTAAGGTAGCAATCATTTGGAACTGAGAAGTTTCCTAAAGCATGGAGTTATAAATACGTGGGTTTCTCCATTCTGAAGGTCTGTGGATGTCAGTTGTCGGGTATGCTCAACAGATCAGTAGGTTTTTGGACATGGGAGCATCAGTGGATGTGGGGATTGGGGTGCTGGTGTGGTAAACAGCAGTAAAAATCTGATAGGTGAGAAAAGAGTTGGTTGCTTGTCTGGTTCTAATAATTTGAACTTTTTTTTAAAGAAACAGGATATGGCCATTTTAATAAAGTAGGTTTAAGGTGCAGCATCTTATTGAATGGCAAAGCAGGTTCAAGGGGGTGAATGCCTTTTTATGTTTGTGATACTTGTGTTCTTAAGAGACCAGTGGGTAAAACTACAAAGGCAGTAACCAGCTGCTTTCTCACTTACTCTGATTTCTGCTTTAAAACAGGACACCCCTTTGCATGGCTAGTGGAGCTGTTGCCTCATAGCTCCAATGACCCAGGTTCATACTTGATCTCTGGTACTGGACTTGTAGTGTTTGCATGTTCTCCCTATGGGTTTTCCACCGGGTCCTCTGGTTTCCTCTCACATCCCAAAAATCACAAGATCACAAGACAAAGGAGCAGAAGTAGGCCATTCGGCCCATCAAGTCTGTACCATGAGCTAAACTAAAACTATTCCTATCTAGCCCCAATTTCCGGCCTTATCCCCATATCCTTTGATACCTTGACTAATTGGATACCTATCTATCTCCTCCTTAAATGCCTCCAATGATCGGGCCTCCACAGCTGTACGTGGCAAAGAATTCCATAATTTCACTACCCTCTGGCTAAAGAAATTTCTTCTCATCTGTTTCAAACCAGTACCCTCTAATTCTAAGATTGTGCCCTCTGGTCCTGGACTCACCCACCAAGGGAAACAGCTTAGCCACATCTACTCTGTCCAGTCCTTTCAACATTCTAAACGTTTCTGTGAGGTCCCCTCTCATTCTTCTGTACTCCAGTGAGTACAGTCCAAGAGCTGACAAACGCTCATCATACGTAAGCCCTTTCATTCCGGGAATCATCCTCATAAATCTCCTCTGAACCCTCTCCAACATCAGTACATGTATGAATATTCAGAGGACTAGAGAGATGCAGCACAGAAATGGGCCCTTTGACTCACTGAGTCTGCACTGATTATCAACCAGTCATTTACTCTGATCCTACATTAATACATTTTTAAAATTCATACTGGGTGAGATGTAGCGAGGTTGCTATGTTAATTGGTTATTGTAAATTGTTCTAGTGTGCAGCTGAGTGGTAGAATCTGTGGGGAGCTGATGGGAATGTGGGGAGAATAGAATGTAGGATTAGCATAAATTGGTGCTTGATAGTGTGGGATTGGTGGCTCAAAGATCCCGCTTCTGATGGCAATTATACAAAAGCAGAAACATTACAGTAGCTGATGTAAAGCTGTTTCCAGGAGGACTTTTCAACAAAATGAAAATTTTCTTGAATAATTGTTTCTAATTCCTTTTTAATTATGTTATGGGAAGAAAGATCTGCAGTTTATCAGGCCTGTGGATCGTCAAGGTGAAAGATCAGCAACATTGTCTGCTGCCTGCCATTTGCTGATACATTACTCAGCACCAAGGATTAAAGTGTAGCTGTTGCATCAGGTTGTTCTTGGTGGAGTGCTTCAAATTGTTGGGAGCTGGAGATGCTGAACCCTTTATTTTCCTTTCCTTGGCATTGTGTATCCTCTGAAAACAAGATCAAGATCTTAGATGTGGCAAAAAACTTGTGGTCTCCTGGGAAACTGACCCCTGCCCTCCTATGTACTTCTGAGACTTGGACTACTAGCAGCAGGCTATATAATGTATAACCCCAATCACCACCTCAGTATAGCAGCACTATGATCACTTTGCACTACAATAGACTGTTATTCCTTGTTCTAATTGTGTTCTTTCTCGTACAATTTATGTTTTTCTTCTGAATGTTGTGTCTGTAATGCTATGTGCCTGTGAAGCTGCTGCAGGTAAGTTTTTCATTGCACCTGTACATGTACATCTGACAGTAGACTCGACTGGACATGAAAGTTATTACCAAGGCTGTCTTCAGAAAATTCTCCAAATTCGCATGAAGGATAAGCAGACCAACAGGAGTGTTCCTCTCCCAGGCCAAGAACCCCATTGAGGCTCTAATATCATTTGCATGTCTAACAACCAGAATCCCAAGCAGGAGTGCTTTTCTGAGTTCTGAAAAGATTACCAGGTGGACAGAGGAAAAGATTCAAGGGTGCACTCAAAGATTTCTTGAGGGGGGGAAAAATTGCAACGTCCCTACTGATACCTGGGAATCCATAGCCCTTGAACACTCAGTGGTGAAGGATCATGCGAGGTACTATAGAGATCCCCTCGTCTGCATTTAGGAAGTGCACAGGAGCCCTGCATAAACGGCAGTTTACCACCTCATAAACTACCCAACCACCTATCCTATCAAGTACTTCCTGCCCCACCTGTGGAAAAATCTGGTCTCCTGTTGGCTTCATCAGTCATCCCAGAATCCAAAAATTGGAGTGGATGCCAATAATACCTGATTCTGAGAGCTACTGAAGAACAAGGGGATCTAAAAGTGCCTTGTAGCCAATGATATCTTTTGGAGTGTTGAAATGTGGAAACTGCAGCAGCTAATTCATACATGGGCTGGTTCATAGTCCCTATTGTGATGTATGACCAGGTAATCTATTTATCAGATCTATTGATTGAGCAGTAAATATTGGCTGGGTCATCAATTGATTGGGATTAGGTAACTCGTGCTTTTCTTTGTACTGCAGAATCGTTTGTCTGTTTTGTAGTTCCATTCTGTTCTATATAACTGGAAATAGGAACTTGCATATTTCTTTTGAGTGTCTTTAACACTTTTCAGAATAGTGTTAGATATGTGTTGCTTTTATTTCTGTGAAATTTCCATTGTTCCTTTCAAAGTAATAGATTATAGATATGCTGCATGATTGGGTTTCTAATGGTTTAAATGATGCATGTGTTTGTTTATAATTGTTGTCAGACTGTTGGGATTAAATAATACCCATATTTTTTGTTACATGGTTATATACAATTTAATGGGGGGGGGGAATTCTTAATTAATATGCTAACCATGACATTAGATATTGCTGGGAATTGGATATTGTAGGCACTGAACAACAAGATGGAGCAGTCTCGGGGCAAGTACAGTGCAGATTTCAGATCCTTGCCTTCTGTGAGGAAGGGATGGGCCTGCAATTTTAATGCAACCCAAATGCACCTGGTCTTCCTACCTCTATAACTTCCCAAACGCTACAATGTTCAAAACTGTGGACGACTCCAATTTTGTGCTCTTTCATGTCCCTGACTGTATCACTTAGTAGTTGGTAGCCATGTTTTCAGTTTGCCAAGCACCTGTCTTTTGTTAAAGAGACTCCTTAAAATTCATTTGGTTGTCCAAGCTTTCAATCATCATTCCAGTTATATATTTAAGTGGCTAGATGTCATCTTATTGCCACTTCAGTGAAGAGACTTGGAATGACTGCTGCATCAAAAGTTCTACTCAAATGAAAGTTGTTAGGGTTTGTGGTTATTTGGACTTGCTTTGAATGCTTATCTCATTTTGCCAGGGTTCCTAACAACAGGGAGAGAACTTGTCACTTTGGGTTAGACTTGAACCCTGATCAGTGGGTGAGAGTTTCCAACCTGATCTGGTGTGCTACACTGTCCTGCTTGAAATGTTGTTTTGTTTCTGAACTGAAAGTAACTGTGTACTTTCAGTCCTCATGCATGTCACTGCAAACTTATCAAGGAGAAAGACTAATGGAAGTGCTCCATTATTTGTAATAGAAAATTTTAACCTTGGACATGTAGACACGAGACTACAGATGTTGGAATCTGGAGCAAAAATCAAACAGCTGGAAGAACTGAGCAGGTTAAACAACATCTGTGGAGGCAAAAAGACGGTCAGTGTTCGTCCATCATCACAATTGAGAGTATGGACATGTACTGAGGAGAGTAGGTTTTCAAAGTTTGAAATGCAACACGTGCTAGGAACCTCCAGTACATCCTCCATTATCATTCTTCCCCAGCACTAAAGCAACGTGACTCCTTCCTCCCGAACACTCCCTACTCCCATTTAAAAAAAATACAATAATTGACACTACAACAGTGATGCAGGTAATGTAGCTATCTCACAACTCTAGTGACTCCAGTTCAATTCTGACCTCAAGTGATGTCTGTGTTTGAGTTTGCATGTTTTCCCTGTGACCAAATGAGTTTCCCCAAGATGCTAGAGTTTCCTCCTGCATCCCAAAAACATGATTGGCTACTTGCTCTCATGTAGGTGGATAGAAGGAGAATCAGGGGAGGGGCAGGATTTAATGGGGTATGTTAAGAGAAATTGGCAAAGTGCCTTGTTGGGATCTCTCCTAGAGCTAGCATAGTCTCAGTTGGCCAAGTGGCCTACTCATGTAGTGAGGAAGTGTAAAATATGTGATATACTGAGCACAGAAAACCCAGGTAAAAATCTATTATGTTGATTTCACTGATGTCTTGAACTGTGTCAGCCTAAAATCCTCCAAACTCCTAATCCTGTCTTTTGGTGAATTTTGTCTTTGATTTCATGATAAAATTATGTTCCTATGAAGTGTATTGGGCCTTTACTATGCTAAGAAGTGCTGCATAAATGCTAATCAAAAAAGTAGTATCCATTCTGACTCCTCTGGTCAATTAGTTAGCATCTTGTATGAAGGCTGGTGACTGGGGTGAGGATTTGATGGCCAATGTTGCCAAAGGGCTTGTAATTTGGTGGCTGCAACATAAAGTGGAAGATGAAGTTCATGAATGGAAATGGATTAACATGCTTCTGAATTACACAAAAACATTCTGTGTAGTGAATTTCTCAGTACAGAGGCTGAACCACATCGATGGAAAAAGAATCTATTCACTTGGATTTATTTTGTGAATTGTTCTTAAAGTGATTTTAAAGGGAAAGGAAATGCCTTAATGGCACTGTACAGCCATTCCTTGATTAATGAAAGAGGCACATTCCTGGAAAACATTTTAAGTGAAATTTTATAAATTGTAAAGACTTGTGAAAATGCATTATATGGGAATTTTGGTACAATGTATTCCTACTCACAGAGTGGCGTGCTATTCTTTATGGTGGAAAACAGCTTTGTAAATGAAGGATCACCCCAAGGAGTCATTGTTGTAGCAAAAATTCATAAATCATGGAAAATGTGTACTTTTATTTTAACCCTATTCTTGAGCTGTGTGTATTGGTAGCAAGATCTCCACAATTGCCCATGCCTTGTTACTCTATCCAAGTGGTTTCTTATTCTGCTTCATTGGATATTTAAGTGTCAGCCACGTTAATATGAAGTTGGATTTTTCTTTTTATTAGGCTTAAAAGGCAAGTTTCTCTTCCAAACAGAAATCAGTGAATGAATTGAATTTCTATGATAAACCAATAACGTCGTCACTTTCACTGGCAATTTTACTTACAGATTTTAAAATACTGTATATAGTTAGGGTGTCAGAGAAGGTCGAGTGGAAGGGGGTTGTAAATCAAACTTGCATTCTGTAATCTAGTGCATAAATATTTAATTAGAAATTGCGATCCTAGGAAGCTACACCAAGAATCAAGCAGATCTTGGGCATTGTAACTTCTGGGAGCCTCAGACCCAGTGAAAGCTTATGAATATACCATCATGTAATAATATAATGCAGAAGTGTTGTTATGCATGGTACTGAGTTGTATCATATTAATAAATAGACCCCTGCTTGAGCTGTGTGGAAAATTTTCTCCTGACATCTGTGCAAGACAATGCTTACCTTTCAAATAAAGGGGCTCCCCGGGTTACGGAAGACTTGACTTGGGGAAATACAACTTTACGCATATTCTACCACAAATTTTTAAAGAACTTTTCTTTTAGTTTAATTATGGTTAGTGTAAGGGTGATTATTCAGTGAAATGAAAGAATTATTGGAAGTATATACAGGGTGATATGATATGGGTATCTATAGAAAATGTATGTTTCTGACATAGAAAAATCAGCTTACAGACAGTTTACAAGATCAAAACCCTTGCGTAACCCAGGGACTGCCTGTAGAGCTCCATCAGTGTCACCTTAAAGTTGATAGTAGTTCCAGTTTTGTACTGGGAGGTTCCTCTGCATCTGCCTTTTCCTTCCATATTTAAATCCAGAAGTTGGGTTATGCTAGGTGGTGCTTTTACAGCTAGCACAAACTGGAGAGTGTATTTTGGGCTGTGTAATATTAGAATGAAATACGCTAGGTATAGATGTGATATGTTTGTCAGAGTAATTTGTAATGATGAACTTCTGATAAATTTAATTCAGAGATTGTGACTGATATGCATGCTCGTTGACTTTGTATGTGCCCTTGCTATAGCTTATTGTGAAATATTGTCAGTAACAGTGTTAACTCTAAACAGTGCTGACCCTCCTACCCTATCACCTAGCTCTCCAATCAAATGATAACTGTTGCATTGCATTAAGGACACAGAAAGAAGAGACTGAAGAGCTTGAGTATGCTGTCAATAACAGAAGATCTTTCTTTCATTTTCAGATTATGTCTACTTTGAGAATTCATCAAGCAATCCTTTCTTAATCCGAAGAATCGAGGAACTTAATAAGGTACACATCTAGCATTTAAATGAAAGCACAGTCATAGCTAAACTGCCAGTTTGACCGAGACACTAGAAAGCTAAGCAGCAGCTCTGCAATTTGCCAATTTAACTGGGTACACTTGTTCTCTGAGTTTTTGTTTCTTTTCTATTGCCGAAACGGAACTCTGTCTCCAGAACTTTCAATTACTCTGAGCAAAAGCATCAAAATTATTTCAATGCAATTACATTTTCTGATACCTTGAACATAAGAAACATCTTTGTAAAAGAGGTTTCTTGTATGGCACTCTGATGGTGCCGTGATTGTTAATCTTTAACATTGCCTTATTCTTCCTCTTGGCTCATTCATTGAAAGTCTCATCCCATGCCTTTTGATAACTCTAAACCCATCCTTCCAAAACTCTCCTTGCCAGCTTCCTATTTCCCATCCTATGCAAACTTGAGTATATCCAAAACTCAGCTGTCTGTAGTTTCACATCTTTCTCATTCATCCAGTCCTTCATTACCTCTAATGCTGTAACATCTGTATTTTGAATCCTTATCTTTCTAGATACCCTTTAAAACTTGGTCATCCTCAATTTTTGGCAATTTGCCAGTTTTCTTCGTGTGATGTTCCAGTTAAATGCCTGGGAACTTCTCGCAACTGTCAGTGATTCTACTGTATGATTTTATTGCCTTCATTACCCACGCTACCTCTTGTCAGTGTTCCTCTACTTGTGCCTAATCTACTTTCAGTGATACCTACTAGTGCGAGTTTATGTACAAGCTGGGAAGTTGTTTTGGCTTGGTTTTGAAGCTCCATGGTGATAATTTGTATGGAGTTTGCTAGCTGTCATTTAAAGCATGGTCACTTGGATGAGGTGCTTGAGACAGCTTATGAACAATATCCCAGTACAAATTGGTACCTTTTGGGCAGGCAGCTAATGAGTTTGTAACCACATATCTGCAGCTATGATTGTTCTACATTTTAAATTGGATTTGGTCTGAGATTCTGATGTATTTGACATTGATCAACATGTTATTTTTGGACTTTTCTCAATTTCAATCCACCAGCTCTTTTATTTGGAAAGCTTTTGTACTTCTGTTTGCTCAACAGACTAATTGGTCCTAAGAATGCGAACAGCATACAGGAATCCAGAATTGGTTCTGGTGATTACAAAAACAAAACAGTGCTGGAAGTTCTCTGAGAATCAGGCAACCTCTGAAGAGAGCTAACCTCTTAGGTTCTTTTGAAACGTCATCAATTTGAAGCATTTTTTTTGTTTCTCTCTCTGTAGTTGCCACCTGCCCTGCTGAGTATTTCCACCAGTTTTTATTTCCTGTTTCCAGCATTGCAATATTTTGTCTCTGGTGGTTAAACCATGATGATTTGACGTTTTTGATCTTCCCTGTTTAAAGCAGTTGTGATTTATTTAAAAATATATATAATGGAGGGGAGGTGTTGGTAGGGGGGTTCAAGGGAGTGCACTTTGATCCTGTGGCTGCAAAAGGTGGAAACTTTTGCTGCTGTGTACTTTTATATGCACAGACATCTTTGTTGGTGGGGGTGGGCGAAGGGTCCGTCCTTTATTGTATTAGACCCATGCTTTACTGTATGTTACTCTTTAATTTCTGGCATTGGCTGTGCTTGAATAATTTATTGCTAGGATGCACATTGATGCTGTGTAAATGAGGCTATTACACTGGCCAAAAGATAAACAAAATTTATTGGAAATGCCTGGGTGAAAAGAGGGAAAAACTAATATTTCAGATCTCAGCAATCATTTGGTGGAAAGGCATTCATCTGAATTGCTAACTCCATTTCTCACTTCAGATGCTGCCTTAACTGCTGGGTACGAGCATTTTCTATTTGTTTATTTCGGCTTTCCTCATGTAATCATGTTTTTTTTTCCAAATTAAACTCTCTATATTGCAGATAGCATGTTGTCTCTATAAAGGAGCACTGCAGCTCCAGCAGTTTAGGATATCATTTTCGGCACCAGCTCCAACACCCCAATGGGAGCTAGCTAAAATAATTTGATCAAGGGAAATTGAAAATCAGGAAGGCCATTCAGATTATTGAAGTTTAATGTACAAACATCCCTGATTGTTCCATCATGGGATGCATCAAAAAGGGATGTTGATATCCTGTTCTAAATCAATTTGTGGCATCTATAGGTCTTAAATGAATGTAAGAGACTTTTTTTTAGAAGAATGTGATCCTAATGTGGACAGATAGGATTAGTGTAGGTAGGCAAATGGGTTGGCATAGAGATGGAAGTCCAAAGGCACTGTATGACTCTGACATATAATGAATGGTGGGGCATTACGAAGTATTCATAATCTCAGTCTACAAGTCTGAGTTCCTGAAAGTGGCAGTGCAGGTAGATAGGGTGGTGAAGAAGGTATATGATATGCTTGCTTCCATTAGTTGGGGCATGGAATACAAGAGCAAGAAGGTTATGGTACAGCTTTAACATTCGTTTGGCCACAGCTGGACTACTGTATACAGTTTTGGTCACCACACTTTAGGAAGAATGTGATTGCACTGGAGAGTGTGCAGAGGAGATTGATCATGATGTTGCCTGGGATGGTGGGTTTCAATTATGAGGAGAAACTGGATAAGCAATGTTTATTTTCCTTGGAGTCGAGGGGGGACCAGATAAAGGTCTACAAAATCATGGGGTCATAGGGTAGATAGTAGGAAACTTTTCCCCTTAGCAGAAGTATCTAAAACTAGAGAACATAGGTTTGGGTTAGGTGTTTAGAGAAAATCCGAGCAAGAATTTTTTTTAACCCAGAGGGTGGTTGGGATGTGGAATACACTGCTTGGATGTGTAGTTCGAGGGAAGGTACTCTCACAGCATTTAAGAATATCTAGATGAGCACTTGAATTGCCAACGCAATACAAGGCTGTGGGCCAAGTGCTGGCAAATACATTTGGTATAGCTAGTACTTGATGGTCAGCATGGACACAGTGAGTCTTGAGGCTGTTTCTTTGCTGTATGACTGTAACTCTAACGTGGCCTTCAGTTGTACTGGTGTTTGAGTGAAATTCATTGTAGGACTCTAGTCATTGACCATTGGTTCCTTGTGGCAATGTTGATTCACTTTGAATGTTGATAATGAGTTATGTTATCTGATAATTAAATTAAGTCCCTAGCCTTCGCTTGGCATTGCATCTCTGCTTGGCCACAGAGGCGAGATTAAAATCAGAAGTTTAACGTGGACAAGTACAAGGTCAGAACAGGGTTCTGTCAGTGTTGCAGCATTCCTTAGAGTAACTCTTGAGTAAAATATTCGTTGTGATTTGTTGTCTCCATTGTTTTTTTAGTAACATTTTCTCCATTCTTTTGTAGCTGGTTGTTCTTGTGATAATCTGAGGAATGATGTAACGTACCCAAAACATTCATCCTCAATGTTAGGAAAAAGGCATGCTTTAATTTAAACATGATACTGTGTGCTTAATTTTGGCTGTTTCAGTATTTGGATTTTTATCCGACAATCTGCATTCTAAATGGTTTAACAGCAAGTCCTGTGGATGTACCTTGCCCTTGCTAACCTGGTTAGATGTGCATCTTTTTAATATTGTACTTTTGCAGAGGTTGATACCAGTGAGATTAACCATTCATTTACTGCAGTAATTTGTTATAGAAGTTATACATGGAGAATCAATTAATGTGCAGGTGCAGCAAATAATTAGTAATGTAAATGGAATTTTGATCTTCAAGGATGGAAGAGATAAATGGGAAAGTTTATCTACAGCTGTTGGTGAGACTGAACCAGGGGTATTATGTACAGTTTTGGCCTTTTATTAAAGGAGGGATACATTTGTATTGGAGGCAGTTTAGCAAAGGTTCATTAGATGGGCTAAGGATACTGTGTCTTGCAGGGGAAAGGTTAAGCAATTTGAGCCTATGTTGGTGTTCAGAAGAATGAGAAATAACCTTTGTGAAACATGGGACTCTGATAGGGTCTACAAGGTAGTTGCTGTCTCCCTTGTGGGTGATGTTACGGACTCAGTGAAAGTCCCTTTAAGATAGAGAGTGTGTGTGTATGTGTGTGTGGGGCGTGCTTATGTCAATAGAAGATAAAGGACGTAATGACGTGGTAGAAGTTAGAAGAAGAAGAAGAGAGAGAGAGAAGGGAGAGAGACACCAGCCTGCTAGTTTTCTCTATCGTTGGATGAGAAACAATAACTGTGTTTGCCACAGAAATCCATGTATGGAAGTTGGAAGTAATCCGGTGGAGTTCACTTTGTTGCTGACCTGTAGAAGGAAACAGGTATTTGTGTGGACGACCACGATTTGGATGCTTTTCGGGGTGAGGCAGTCACTACCGAGTAAACACTGGAGTGTCGTTTGGGTTCCATCGTGGAACATTTGGATTTCGTATTTACTCTCTCTCTATGTTTCTCTACGTCTTATCTTCAGACAACGGTGGTTGTTGAAGAAGTCCTTGCTCATGTTTCACCTTATGACTTGCGGAACTGAACTTTAAGAACCATTCTGGAACTTGGAGTTTGGGACTTTGTCACACACACACACGACAAATTTAGTTTTGGGGTTAACGTTCGAGGTTTAACATTTTTGAATTCTAACATACTAACATTTTTACTTTTATTTTACGTATTATCATAAGTAGTGATTAATAAAATAGTTTTTAACACTGAATCATGCTCAGTGTGTTTCTTTTGTTGCTGGTTCGTGACAGTGACTTTGGAACAAGGGAGCATAGTTTCAATGGTGATCCATTTAAGACAAAGATGAGGAGTAATTTTTTGAGGATCATGAACTTTTGGAATGCTTTATCCCTGAGAGGTACCGAGACCAAGACAATGAATGTATTCAAGGATGCCATTGTTAGAGACAATCGGTATTACCATTATAGGCAGTCCCTGGGTTGTGTAAGGGTTCCGTTCTTGAGAATTGCCTGTAAGCTGATTTATCCATAAGTCAAAAACATCTGTTTGCTCCAGTAACCCATGTTGTATTGCTCTACGTACATGTGCTATAATTCTTTCATTTCATTGAATGATCGCCCGAACACTACCTATAATTAAACTAATGGAATATATACCATATCCAGTTGTCAATGAATACCTTGAAACATTTTATTATCATCAATATTAGCTGGAAAAGTACTTTAAAAAATATATGGGAGAATTTGCATAAAGTTGGATTTCCGTAAGTCGGGTCCTTCGTAACACAGGGAGCCCCTGTATTTTATGCTGGTGGGCTTCTTTAAAGGTTCTTTAAAGGGCAGAGTGTTTATTCATTATTAATTGGATCTGTTCAATATTCCATGTATTTTAGCAAGATGTATGGTTTGAACCTGGTTTATTTGATTCCATGAATTACTACTTTTGTTGTTTTTAGAGGTTATCTCTTTTCTCTAGTTCACAAACACTTCTAAATTTTCTCTTCAGCATCTGCTCGGTTATTCTCTGGATCGTGTGGTCTTCAATTCTACTTTCAGATTGTGTGAACCATAAACAATAGCTTTCGTTTTAATGTAATGGAACATCTGAGCTACTTTGAGTGATTATCAGACAAGAATTGGCACTGAACCTCGACGGTTTAACTGTTGTTTAATGCAGGCTCATGCCAGAAGCTTTTTATTAACTTCTAATTCTCCTTTCACCCCTCGTTAAATTTTTATTTGTCCTTCTGACCCTCCCTGATCTGAAGTGATCTGATCTCATCGAAGAAGTGGCTTCATCCCTCTATAATTTTAAATCGTCATATTCCAAAATGATATCAATGATGATGCAGGGCTTGACCCGAAACGTCGACTATCCCTTTGTCTCCATGGATGTTGTCTGACCTGATGAGTTCCTCCAGCAGTTTTTTTTTTGCTCCAGATTACAGCATCTGCAGTCTCTTCTTGTGTGTTCTTCTTGATATTATTGACAACTGCCTATGAGAGACATTGACCCAACCAATTTCTCAAATCACCTAGATCAGACAACATCTGTGGAAAGAGAAGCAGAGTTCATGTTTCAGGTCAAACTACCTTTTATCAGTCTTTAATCTTGTAGTAGTTCCTTGTCTTGCATCCAACCCTGATGGCTCTCAAACCCAGTGGACGAGGAACTATTGTTTGATTGAAAAGCTACAGAACTGCAGATGGAAATCTAAAATAAAAACACAATGTAAGTATTCATCAGGTCAAGCAGCATCAATGTTTTTGTACTCCAAAAGCAGTTAATGTTTCAGGTCGATGACCTTTCTTCAGAACCTATTATTTTACATCTGTTGAAGCAGAGTGTGAGTGCTCTGATACTGAACCACAATTCTTCTACGGAACAAATAGTCATCTTCTTTCTGGCTATCGCTGCCTCAAAAGTTAGGGGCTGGTGAGGATAGGGAAGGGCTTTTTCTCTCACTGGCCTCTAACCCTTCACTTTCAATCCCAGGTTGGCAAGATTTGCTGTTGGGGGGTTTGTATTTGTGGCTTTCTTTCAACTTGACCAATGTTTGAAGGCCCTGGCAGACTACCCTACGTGTAATGTTCAGACCTTATCCCTCACTAGGACAGTTTGCATGTCCTCTGTTTTTTGAATTCAGACCCATTTAATTTCAATTATTTCCAGACTAGTGACATTGCGATGGGAACCCTTGTAGATCCAAAGCCTGATTGCCTTTAAAAGTGAAGACAGGAGATGCTGGTAACATGCAGCAGGTCAGGCTGTGCCTCCCAAGTGTGAGTGAGAGAGAAAACATTTCTGATTGATAAACTTTCATCTGATAAACTGTTAGTATTCTAAATTGTTAACCCATTCTTTTTCTCTCTCCTTTCAAGAAAGTCTGTGGCTTAAGTAGTTTCAGCATTTTCCAATTTTACAGCAGTTAAGAAAAATGTTCAACCTATAAAAGAGACAGAAGCAAAGTTCAGGTCCAGTTCCTCCCTGCTCTGTTTATTATTGACTGCTGCCTTCTGCTTCTGCCCTGACCAGTGAATTACATTCATCTTGTTTCCAATGTTCTTATCTGTTTACGTTCCCAGTCTTAAACTTCTAATCTCCTTTTAAACTTCTGTCTTTGGGGCTGTGCTGTCATTGATATCTAGTACATGCCCACCAAATCTCTGTTTACCTTGTACTAGATCCTATTCTTTATTTTTTCATCCATTTAAATGCAATTTTTTTTATTCCATTACATCTGTACTGACAACTGCACTTCTCGCACCTGAGTTTCTGAAATGTCCCTTTTCTTCAGTTAAGGATCCCTCACGCCCTTGGCTATTCAGACCCTTTACTAACAGCATTCCATTTCACAAGCATCCATCACGTCAGCTCCACATCCATATATAACACCTCTTTACTGCCACTAAACAAGTTTTCCTTCCCCTCACAAAATGTCATTGCCCCCAAATGCCCATTATTAGCACCTTTCCATGTGATGCTAACCTTGCCTATTTACCTTGGTGTGATTTAGAAACTAAAGCATTCCTCCCTAGTAAAACTATAATTTACTTTATCCACATGAGTATGATTTATTCATTACTTGTAGTGTAATCTCCTTCATACTGGGACACCAAAGGCAGATTGGAGAATTGAGGTGTCAGTGCTCCATGTCACTTACTGTTTCAATTCTCAGTCTTATTCAGTTCTGATCTCTCTATCCTTGGTCTCCATCACTAGTCAAATGATGCTTGGTGTCAACTCTGGTGACCTCTTTGGCAGGTTGGTTCAGGGCCTTCAATATCAATTTCAACATTCCCATGTTTTTGTTGGTTAAAAAATCATTTTTCTTGGGGATTTTGGATGAGTTTCTTCCACTTCAGTCCTGTGGTTCTGACCTGATTGTTTGGGACCCACAAACTCAATCACAGATGCGGCAGGAGTTGCCAGGTGGATGGGTTGGTGGGAAGGTGCTGTGTCCTTCTGTTGCTAATGCTGGGATCTTGTGTGCTCCTGCCACATGGACCTGAGGTTTTTGGTACCATCCTGATGCTCATTATCAATGTTTGAGTTGTCGTGATTCAGGGATTTCCAGAAACCGGGAGGGATGTTAGGCTTTTTGAAGGAGGTTTTGAGACAATTCCTGAATTATTTCCTTCATTTCACCTGGTAATAATTTCCCATGATAGTTTGAAATAGTGTGTCTATTTCTGGAGTTTGGTGGTAGGGTATGTGAACAACGTTACTGGCCCAGTGTAATTATCACCTCAATGGTGAGGATGTGTGCTTGAGAGAAGAGCTGTTTTACTTAACTTTCCAGTGGATTTGGAGGATTTTATGGAGATGTACTGCTGGAATATTGTGTGCAGTTCTGGTTGCCACACCGTTCGAAGGATGTGATTGCATTGGAGAGGATGCAGAGGAGATTTGCAGCATGTTGCCAAGGATGGAGCATTTCAGCTATGAGGAGAGACTGAATAGGCTTTATTTGTTTTCCTTACAATGTATAAGACTGAGAGGAGAACCTGACTGAGGTGTACAAAATTGTGAGAGGCATAGATAGGATAGGTAGTTGGAAGCTTTTCCCCATAGCAGAGAAGCTTAAAACTAGAGGGCATAGGTTTGGGGAAAGAGCTAACAAGTTGAGAGGGGATTTGAGGACGAATTTTTTTTCACCAGGTGGTGGAATCGGGATCACATTGCCTAAGTGGTGGTGGAGGCAGGGTACTCTCACATTTTGGTATCTAGACAAGCACTTGAATTGCCAAAGCATACGAACTGCTGGTAAATGGGACTAATGATTGGTACATAATGATTGATATAGATAGAGTGAGCTGAAAAGCCTGTTTCTGTGCTGTATGACTCAATGATAGCATTTGTGGTCTCTCTCCAGTGCTTTAAGGAGCCTGCTAAATGGAGTACAAGTCTCAGAAGCATGTAGTAGGCCTAGGATCACAGCTGCCCAGTACACCACGAGTTTTGGGCTGGGTTTGTGATCTTGATCTTCAGACAACCTTTTTCTCAGATGGCCCAAAGCTTTGCTGGTGCATTGAAGATGATGGGTAATTTTGCCTTTACTGAGTGGTGCCAGCAGGGCTAGGTTACTTGAGGATCATTATTTTGCGAATGAGGCCCATCCTCTTGTGTGCTTTGTTTGAATGAATTGATGATGAATTCATCAATTCGAATGTGCGAGCGTTGTCATCATACTGCAACTATCGACCATCAGCAAATAGCTGGGCACAACACTCTATATAGCTCCAGCAGCAGGAGTGGTAGAAAATGCTGGCAATTTTGGAACACTAGGAGGTTGGTCTTCGTCCTTAGTTTCAATCTCCCACCTCTTTCACTTAGCAAATTTTTCATACTTCTCATTCCTGCTTTAGCTTTTGCAGACCTCTCATTTTGTCTCCTGTGCATATTATTTCTACTATTACATTTTTGGATTCCTGTCTTTGCAGATCATTTTTTATCTTGCATTGTGCAAGTTTTTTCTTTTAGTTCCTTCTAGCCTGTTCATTGCAATATCTCACTTCCAAGAACAGTTCATCCCTAAAACTTGTTCTTTTTGCCACAGATGCTGTCTAACTTTCTAAGTGTTTCAAGACTGTTTTGGTTTGTTTTGATTTTTCTTTCATGAAAATAGCAATGTGTGTATTCTGAAATATGAACCATTTCAATAACGGTTTCAAATTCAACAACCACAAAAATCTGACCATTTAAGTACATGGTGCAAGTATGTCAAGCTTTACAGCAAAAGTAAGTTCTGAAATGAATTTTGTGCACTGTCTATTGTACGTGTACGTATGTAAATTCTGAATATACTCTGATAAATCTAACCATCTTTGCCTGGGGATCTGGGTTCCTCCATTCCAACAGCCCTGTCTGTCTAATGGATTTAAAGTTGACTAGACCAAAAATTGTTTAGGGATGAGCTCCATTGCATTCCTGACACTTTTTCTCTCAGCTAATTTTGCCTATTTTTTTCCAGGTCAGGGTTACTAGAGCGTGGCGACATGAGAGACTGCAGGTGCTGGAATCTGGAGCAACAAACAATCTGCTGGAGGAACTCAGTGGGTCGAGCAGCATCTGTGGGAGGAAAGAAATTGTTGACGTTTTGGATCGAAATCCTGCATCAGCCGTGATGCAGGGTTTCAACCTGAAACGTCAACAATTTCTTCCCTCCCACAGATGCTGCATGACCTGCTAAGTTCTCGAGCACATTGTTTGTTACTAAGAGCATGATGTTTATCATCATTTTTCCTGATTTGAGCACAATGCACCAAAACTGCCAGTTAACGTGCAGGCACAATTTCTATTTAAATTAACCTTTAAGCATAGAGCAAAAGGTGGAAGGAGTTTCGTACAAGCATTATCAAGCAAAAAAAAATTGAAGCCAAGGAATATAAGGAGATCTGACTTAAACATTGTCCAGTGAAGGAGGGTTTTTAAAAACCCTTGCAGGATGAAACTGAGATGGTGGCAAGCAGATTTATTGTAGAAAATTCCAGAGATTGAGGTCTTTGCAGCTGAAAGCAAATCCATCAGTACAGATTAATGAGATTTGGGGATGCTCAAGAGGCTAGAATTGGAGGAATACACATAGCTGGGGTAATTTAGAACTAAAGGCAATAGAAGTGGTTGAGGAATTTGAAAAGAAGAATAAGAATTCTAAAACCTAGATGTCATTTAACCATAAGCCAATGTGGGTAAGTGAGCCACTGTGTAAGTTGGGATGTTAAGGGCAGAATTTTGGACGACCTTGATTTTGTGAAGACGAACATGGGAGGCTAGCCTACAGAATTAAAATTGTCAGATTTTGGAATAACAAGGTTATGAATGGAAGTCTCAGCAGTAGATGAAATAAGAAGTTCATGTTACTCTGTGGAAATTGGGAGTCTTGGAGATGTTGTGAATGTGTGGTCCAAAATTCAACCTATGATCAAATTTAACACTAAAGTTGTGAACTGCCTGGTTCAATTTCATATAGTTGCAAGGGACGAGGATGGAAATGGTGACTAGGGTATGGAATGTGACAGACACTGTAGATGGAGTCTTCCCAATATTTAATTGGAGGAAATTTCTCATTGTCTTTGACGTTGGATAAGCAGTCTGACAATGAGACAGTGGAATGGCCGGGACCCAAGCAAAGTGCTGCAGATGCCGGAAATTGAAATAAAAACAAACTACTTTGACGGTTGAATGGGGCAGAAAGTAGATGCTCGGTTGAAAGGATGATGCAGATAAATATTGAAGGGAAGGGAAGTGAAGTTAATTGAGTAGGCAGAGCAAGCATGGGAGTGTAAAGGTCTATGAGAGGAATGCAAGACTAAATTACATTTTACCCTGGCAGAGATTTTAAAATCTTCGCTAACCACAGGTGAGGTCTCAGATGAATGGGGAATAGAAATGTGGTACTTTTATTCAAGAAGGGCCACGTGGATAAGCCTGGTTACTACAGGCCTGTGAGTATAATGTCAGTGGTGGGGAAGTTTGTGGGGAAAAAAAATTAAGGGACAAGATTAATCTACACTTGGAAAGGCTGAGATTAATCAAAAATAGTCAGTGTGACTTTAAGGATAGATCTGTTTGACCAATTTGGTTATGTTTTTTGGAGGAGGTAACAAAATGTGTTGAAGAGGGCAATGCAGTTGATGTAATCCACATGCATTTCAGTAGGACCTTTTGATAAGTTTCCATAAGGGAGTCTGGTCCAGAAGGTTAGAGCCCATGGGATGCCCAGAAAGTGCTAAATTGGATCCAAAATTGGCTTGGTGATAGGAGGCAGAGGGTAATGGTGAAAGGTTGTGTTTATGATTGGAAACCTGTGACTCATAGTGTACCACAGGGATCAGTTTGGGACCCTTACTGTTTGTCATATATATTAACAATTTGGATAGGAATGTAGGAAATATGTGAAAATTGGTTGTGTTGATCGTGAGGAGGATAGTCAAAGGCTATAGGATGATATTAACCAGTTGGTAAGATGGGAGAGCAATGGTGGTTGGAATTTAACCCTGATAAATGTGAGATGATGCATTTTGAGAGATCAAAGCTGTTTCAATACTGGCAGGAGAGAGGATTCCAACAAGGCACTGCAGGCAAGTTGACTATGAATTTGGGAAGCTGCAGCACATGGACACAAGATGGCGGTTGGAACTGGGGTGGTAATTTGCAAGGATGAAAGCTAGTAAAATTTTTGAGTTTGTCTTTATTGCCAACTCCATATTTGCTACCAATCCAGTGCTGCAGCATACCATATTTTTTTTTAAAACTTATTCCTAATGTGGGTGAGACTAATTCTAGGGATGGCGAGTTTGCTATATGAGGGAAGCTTGAGTAAGCTGGGCCTGCATTGTTTAGAATTTGGAAGATTGGGAGAAGATCCCAGAAAATAAAAAATTTTCAGGCTAGATACAAGAAGGATGTTTCCCTTGGCAGACGATTGCAGGACCATTGGGCACAGTTTCAGAACGAGTAGGCCATTTAAGACTGAAACAAGGAGAAACCTTCACCTAGTGGGTGGTGATCCTTTGGGCTCGAGTAAGTGGAAGGGAGTGTGGGAACCAACACTGGGTGAGTCAGATGCAAAAACATCAGGATTTCTGAATAGTTGGACTGTACGTTATTGGAGTGTCACTTCCATTGGTCAGACCACCCTTAATTGTGTATAAAGTTGTTGAATACTGAGGAGCCTTGAATAGAAATGATCCCAAAGCTACAAAATGTCTTGGTCAGAGGCAAATCCACTGACCATGTGTCCCAATCAGAAAATAGTTCTGCATTCAGTGTATCGTGTCAACAAAGCTAAAAAGATTAGGAGGAAAGTTCAGTAAATAATTAGATGAAGCTAAGCTTGGATTTTAAGTGTGTGGATTGTAGGAAGAATTTGTATGATGCAGTGTGCTCTTGGTTCTTGTTAAGGGACAAAAGAAGGGAGATAAATAAAGGAACAAACAATTTGGATAGATTTTTGTAATTAAGAGTTAATATTGAGTGGAAAGGTAAATTTTCCACTTCATAAATCATTGGTGTGACTTCATTTAGAATACTGTTTGCCATTCTGGTTATCACAATGTTAAGGATACAGAAGAGAGCAAGTGGAGTAATTGTGGAATGGAGAGATTGATTAGACTACAGAAAGTAGTAGAGTTATTTTGACTCTTTTAGGTTTGCTCTGCATTCAATATGATTGTGGCTGATCATCCAAACTATGTTTCCACTTTCTCAGTCATCCCTTGATCTCTTCAGCTATAAGAATTGTATCTAACTCCTTGAATTTTTTTTAATGATTTAATAATTTCGTCTGAAGATTGGGAACATGCTCAATTTATATCGCCACCAAAAATTGTTCAGAAGTGATGGGATTTTTGCTTTTAGTATATGAGAAGGGCCACATGAAATTGATCACCTGGTCGAATTTCAGTCTGTGCTTAAAGGACTAAATTCAAATTAATCTGCAAAAACATTACTCCAATGGTCTATGAAATAGGCTTCCAAAGGAGAGCGTGGAAGCAGTTAGTATGTATTCAACTACAAACAAGATAAATTGCTAAGAGAAAATAACATTTTGGAAGGAATTTGATTCCTGTTGCAATACTTGGGAGGAGCAGGTGACTTTGGACCTTTTTACTCATTGTCAGATCAATTTCACTGGTGGTGACTCTGATTGGCTAGCGGTTTCCTAACCATTCTATCATGAGAACCTGAGAAGTAGGGTCAAGTACAAGATGATCAGTCTTTCAAGCCTGATCCACAATCCATGATCATGGCTGACCTTCTACCTCACTGCCATTTTCCTGCTCTTTCCCTTGATACGCTTAATATCTAGAAATCTATCAATCTTTGTTTTAAGTGTACATGACTATTTGAACCTCCATGGATTCACGAGCCTCTGAAGAAATTTTTCCTCATCTCAGTCCTAAATGGAGACTTTATCTGAAACTGACCCATGGCCTTAGACTCCTCAGTGAGGAGAAACATCCTGCCCGTATCCAATCTGTAGAGCCCAATGAGAATTTTCAATAAGATCTTCTCTCATTCTTCTAAATTTAATAGAAGACAGGCCATGTGGACTCTATCTCTCCTCAAATGGCAAATCCACCATCCCTGGAACTAGTCTTGTGCATCTATGCTGCACTTCCTCAGTGGCAAGTATATCAGTTTCTAGGTGAGGAAAACAAAACTATACACAATCCTGCAGGTGCAGTCTCACCAAGGCCCTGTATAATTGCAGTAAGACATCTTTACTCCTGTACTCAAATCCTCACGTAACAAAGGCCATTGGCCAGTTAGATGACAAATGAACAAAATGCTTTGTTTTTTTTTTGTTTCCATGTTTCTGTCAAGAAAAAAACAACCACATACTAAAGAGGAAGTAGGTTGCTCAAAAGAACAACAGGTGATGATTAAAGTAGTGATTACTTTAATGATTAATGAAATTAAGGACATACAAGGAGATATGGATAATGTGTGAACAGAAAGTGTCAATTTTCACCTCCAATTCCATCAGGTAGTTGGGGGAGGTGTGATGGACCAGGAATGGTACAGAAATGGAAGAAGCTGATGTAATAAACACGATGTAGTATCAGGATCCGGAATTTTAAGAGTAAATAGCATATTGATATCCAACTATGGGTTTGAATGTGTTTTCTTTTTAAATAGGACAAGGGGGCTTAAGGCTGTGGGCAGATTCAGAACAGTAAATAGTATTGGGGGAAAAAACCAACACATTAAAATAAAAACAGGAAATGCTAGAAATACGCAACAGATCAGGCTGCATCTTTGGGAAGAGAAACGGAGTTAATGTTTCAGGTTAAAGACCCTTAGTCAGAATTGGGAAGAGAAAAGAAGCTTGTGAAGCTGCAGAGAGTGGGGATGTCTATGATGGGGTAAAACCAGAGTGACCCTGGGGATAAGATGTAAACGAGGTTATCTGGTCAATGAGTGAAATGGGAACAATTAGAGAGTGAGAACATAGACAAAATAATTTACAAAATGCAGTGCACAAAGACATGCATGGCAGGTCAGTCTGCGCATGTCTCCACACCCAGAGGGAAAAAAAGTTTTCTCTTTTTAAAAAAAAGTGGGGGGGAATCAAACATTGAACCAATATCACAGATGGATGACTTGTACAGAAAGAGAAATCAAGTTCCCTCACTGCAGAATTCAATACGGAGTCTGAAGTGGTAGCTCTCAGCGCAATCCCATCCCCCCTACTTGTATCCCTGTAACTCATTCTTTTTCATATGTCAGCAACTTCCCCAAAGCTCCTGCCACTACCCCCACTAGGAGCAATCTACAATTGCCAATCAACCTACCTGCACATCATTGGGAAATGGGAAGGTGCTAGAACATCTGGAGGAAACACAAGATGGCACCCAAGGTCAAACCCTGGTAACTAGAGCTGTGCAGCAGCAATGCCAAATGATGCACCAGTATGTGTCATCCTTTTTTGATTTGTTGCATTAATAAAGAGGTATTTAAATTGGAGGCATGGGGTATTAGAAAACCAATGTAGGTCAGCAAGGGTGACAGTGATAAATGACATGAGCCTAAAGCACAGTTAGTGTAGTTTTGCATGTTGCAATTCAGAGAATAGAAATGGCAGGCTAGCAGGAGTCAGATCTGGACATGATATTAAATGAGAATATTTTTCTAGAAGATGGGTTGAGACTGCAGTGGGTGATATTAATGGAATTTAAAATAAGTTGGGTTTGTGATGGAGAAGGTGTATGTTTGTTAACATCTGAGTTCAGCCTGAGGTGGTGGCTAGGGAGCAGTTTGAAATTAAGTGTATACTGGAAGGATCAGCTTTTCCAGTGTTTAACTAGAAAAAATTGCAGCTTCACTTGTGAAACCTGGTCTCCTTTATTGATTTGCAGTCTGCTCTCCACCCATATAATCCCCTCTCAACTTCACTGTCTCTCTCCTTGCCTCTCTGCATTGGCTAAAAACAATTGATAAAATTGCTTTGGTACTTCTACCACTTTCTTGCCCTCAAATATCTTATAGTAATTGCACTTCAAAAGTAATTGCTTGTAAAGCACTGGGCATCCCAAGGTAGTAAAGGTCATTATGTGAATGCAAAACTTTTTTCCTACCTACTTACTTCCCTGGCTTTTTGCTCTCTCTACTTGCTTAGAAAACTAGATATTAAATGAGCAATCCAGTAACATCAATTGAGGACTGAGAGATTGTGCAGTAGCAGAGCTGGGAGTTTCATTGAGAGCAGATTCAGATGAACAATGTGGACTTGAAGGATGAATAGAAATTATGTGCGAAGTTAATGAAAGTCACCGGAAGCAACATTGCACATAACCAATGTTATAGAAACATTGAGAGGAGGTTGAGGAGAATTGAAATCAATAATGACAGGCAAAGCAGCCATAATTAATGAAAAGAGCAGAGTTAGTGGAGGACCTGTTGAAGTTGACCGCAAGTTCAGTTTTGTAGGGGATCAAGAGATTGGTTGAGTCACTACTTCTTCCTTCAACATCAAACTGACAAGCTGTCCTGATGAGGAATTAGAAATCATTATAAAATCTGATTTGACTTGGGAAACCAAAATTGGTGCTAGAGAGCATCACAAGATTCATGGTTGTTGGGATGAATGTGAAGAATGGTAAGTATCAGGATATTGGAAAACATTGTGACATCTGCATCACTATCTACCTTTGTGGATTTATTTAAACTTTGTGTGAAATATTGCTTCATCCAAATTCCATGCAACCTATCCCATTTGATAAATACTTCATCATCTTGCTTTCTGCTAGTTTTAGATTTGGTAATTATATTCTAATGAAGTGATTTTTTTTTTTCTCTTTCTCACCAATTGCAGACTGCAAACGGCAACGTTGAAGCAAAAGTGGTTTGTTTCTATAGAAGACGAGATATACCAAGCACCCTTATTGGATTAGCAGACAAACATGCGAGTAAGTTTTCACTGCTGCCTTGCTTTATTGCAATCTGCCTTTATGCTAACCAATGTACAATGTTTTTGGACCTACATCTACATGTGGACCAATAATTAAATATAAATGCATGGAACTGAAATGATTTGTTTGTTGGATGGCAGGAGACATCCAGGTATCCAAAAACTGCAAAATGAGACAAGGATGTTAAGTTGACAGTTTTAAATGTTAGCATTTTAAATTGCTGTTTTTTAAACTGAAAGTTGCCATTGTGATGCATTTGAAAATAGATGATAACGCCCTATGATGAATATCCACTCAACATTAGGTAGTGTGAAAGATGGTAAAACTAGTATTCTTGAGAAAGGATGGCAAAGGCATCCTGAGCTGAACAGAAGGGACAGGATGCTAGGAGAGAAAAGCATGCTGCAGGCTGTAGATTAAGTGATTTTTCTTTTTGCATTGTAGCATGGAATATGTTGCTCCAAAATGAATGCTTAGCTTATGTTCAGTAATGTTCAGAAATTGATGTGCTTTTCTTGATAAACTAACCATGCAATGACCAGCTCTTTCATCCACCCTGTTCTGACTTTTCTTGGTTTCCTTTGGCACTCACACCCCTGCAATTCGGAGATAAATATTGGAGGAAGGTATGCTCCAAATTGTCCAATGTTACCTTTGATGTGAAGGGCCTTTAGTTAATTTCTCATATGAAGGTTGATAGCACTCCCTCATTACTGCACAGAATACTTAATTACTCAGGAGACAGTCACACCACTAAATGAAGACTGTCACCTTGACAGCAATGAACACCAAGATTCACAAAAGCAATGATGTAGGTATTTCCATGTTTTGCTTATGACATTGAAGTAACCCAATCAATCCCATTCCCCAAATTATTCCCTTGCAACCTATTCTCTCAAGCACCCTCCTCCCCCTCCCCAGTTTCTCCTGGCACACATCTATCACATCAATTCCATGTTATGTAACCAATTCACCGAACAACCAGCATGTATTTGGGATGTGAGAGGGTACTCAGAGCAAACCCAGGCAGTGACGGGGGAAATGTGCAAACTCTGCACAAACAAGTCACAATCAAGATCAGGACCCTGGAGCTGTGTGACAGTTGCACTACCTGAAGCATCACTGTGCCCCTCCCCCAAGTAATGGCAAGACAGGATTTTAAACTGAGCAGTTGGTTGATTATGGTGTTAACAGTCTTGGATATGGTTTCCTGTGATGATTTGTTAAATTGCAACATACTGAATATGTGCAGTCGCTTCATCGATTTTTAAAGACCCCCATCCAAAAGGCCAACCTATCATTTCTCTTTCCATAATCAATAGGCTGCTATACCTAGTTCTAACTTCTCTTTTAGATTGACAGAAATGCTCTCTAATTCTTTCCCAGTGTAATTTAAATCGATTGCTCTTTGAATTGAGTAGTTTTATGCCATCCTGTATTCCACTTTTGTAAATGATGCTTGCATTCATCAGAAATATGTGTTTCCTCATCTTCTTCCCTTTGCTCCTCTCCTAAAGGGGTTGTCTGTTACTAGATGTGGTCCTTTTGTGGCTTAATCCAAAATGACCATTGTTCATGTAGAAGTCTGAATGCTGCGAATTGGGAGCTATTTAATTCTTGAAGTCATGCCAGCTAAAGTGAATGCAACCTACACTGAACGCAGCAACTACTTTCCAGGGGAGATAGAAATATGGGAACTGATTAAAGATCATCTAGCTGGTCAAGTCTGTTCTTTCAATCATTGAGATAAATATATAATCTGGCCTCTAACACTGTTTGGCTTTGCCCCATGTGCCTTAATACCCTTGCTTAACAAAAATCTATCAATGTAAGATTTTTGTGTTTTTTTTCCCCAGTGTTATGGTGCTGAACTGTTATTGCTTTTAATAAAGGAAAATAACAAAATTGAAGGGTGGACGATCAAATGAGATGGAAAGAGATGAGCAATGGAGTCAGAGGGGACACTGGCTGATTGTAATTTGTGATATTGTGCTCAGTAGTAGTGAGTACAGATTCAAAAGTAGCCTCCAAAAAGGAAATTGGAAAAATACTTGGAATGGGGAAAAAAAGTTGTATGAGAATGGAACTAAATGACATTTGATTTAGCATAAACAGCTGTTTGTGAAGTGTTTTCTAATTTCTCTCTTGAAAGGTCTGCCCCTTAGTCTTGGAGTCCCCAACCAGAAGAATCTCTGTAAACCTTGTAATTTCCACAACACCTTGAAAACTTCAAATGCTGAGCGAGTAAATAATAATATGGCACATAGAATACATTGTGGAAAATTGAGTTTATCCAGTTCAGTGGAAAATACAGAAATGCTCAGTACTTCTGTATGAATTGGAAAATCTTGATGTTCATCGGTTCTTTGTACCCAAATCATTGAAAGCTGCCATGCAGATACAGCAAGCAATTAGGAAGACAAATGGTTTATTTCAAGAGGGTTTCAGTACATAAGAAAAGATGTCTTCTGCAATTATATAGGGCCTAAGGGAGATCACACCTGGAGTGTTGTGCAGAGTTTTGGTCTCATTACTAAAGAGGAGTATACTGTATATAGAGGAAAGGCAGTAAAGATTCACTGATCAGGTTCCACGGATGGTGGGTCGGTCATGTGAGGAGTGACTGAGTAGGCTGGGTGTCTATTCTTTGTAGGTTAGAAAAATTGAGAGGTGATCTCATTGATGTAGAAAATATTTAGAAGGCTAAACAGGGTCCAAGTGAGGAGGATATTTCCTCTGACTGAAGTGTCCAGAACAAGAGGCCTGTAGTGTTGAGATAAAAGCAAGGCATTTGGGACTGAGATGAACAAACCTTTTTTCAGTCAGAGGGTTATGAATTTGTGGAATTCTCTACCGCAAAGTGCCCGACATGGTGTGTATGCAAAGGTCAGTTAGTCCCTTCTGCTGCAGTTTTCTGTGTTTTTAAGGAGTGTAGAAGGACGGCGTCATAGTCTTAAAATTAAGGGTGAAGTCATTTAGGACTGAAATTTCTAAACTCAAAAGGGTGGTGGATTTTTGGAATCCTCTATGCCAGAGGCCTAAGGAAGCTTTGTCATTTATTGTATTCGGAACTTAGATCGGTACATTTTGGAATTAAAAAGGACCATGGGATATCGGGATAAAGCAGGTAAATGGTGTTGAAGTAAACAATCAGCTGTGATCTTTTTGAATGGTGGAGCAGGCTTGAGGGGCTAGATGGCCTACTATTTTTTGTATTCTGAAATCACTCAACTTTCCAAATACTAAGGATTGTAACTTTCGTTTGTGTAATTTCTCTTTGAAACCTTACTATTGAAGTCCGATGTTGTTAAATTGATGCTCCGTGCTCTCCAAGGCTAATATGTCTTTAGTAAAGGGTAGTAAGCTGTGATCTTATGAGGGTTAAGGTGCAATTAGTGATCAGGCCAGCTGGAGCTATAGGATCACTTAATGGCACTGCGTGTTTTAACTGGTTCTAGTACATGTTCTCATTGCCAACTGTCTACAGTGGACTTCAGGGAGAGGGGAGGTGGGAGGGAATGAAATGGTTAAATCAATAATTTGTGAAAGTGTCAGTTTTCTTGTACTTGGAACTATAACAGGTGATGTTGGTGAACATCGAGAAATGTAGGAGCCCTGGAAATGGGGTGGGGGTGTGGTTGTTCTTGATTAACTCTGGTTATGGAAGTGAATATTATTCCCGAAACCATTCTGAGAACATGAAAGGGAGATGAACAAAATCTCACCCAGTTAAATGGACTTGTTCTCCTTGGGATGCTGAGGCAGCTTAGGGTTTGTGTGACACAGTTGCTGTCATATTCTGCAAGGTTTAACCAAGGAAAAACATTCTTCTGGGTTGTATATTCTGGTGTCCCCTTAACAAAGGCTATGATGTGAGTTTTTTTTTACCTTATCTGCACGATAATGACTTCTGTCGGATGGCCTGGACTGGGTCACATGATGCACTGCTTGTTTTTGGGCCATAAAGCAGCAGGTTTGCCTACCATCTACCATTTTATATTGTCTTTTGTGTTGGTTGAAATATTCAACATTTCTTCAGCCTGGTTTCTGAGAAATTCTTGAACAGCTCACACTGCCTTAATAGAAAGCTTGGATTTAACCCTATGTAGCCCAGATTTCCCTAATTTGAATGCTGCTGCTGCTTCTCATTGTCTTGCACTTTGTACAGCAGGCTTCATGATTTCAGGTTCAAGCTACCCACTGGAAGTGTGATTGCTCATTTTGGCTTACTGGGGGCAGATTTAAGATTGCTGCAGTTTTCTGCTGTTGTCAATTTTTATGTGCCATTCTTCAGTATTTTTTCATCAGTACTGCACTTTTGTCAGGAACTGCATCAAACCTATCACTGAAATGCATCTTGGTTGATTTTTGTTTTCCTCTGCTTAATCCTTGGATTACACAAAAGGCTTATTTAATTTAAGACACTTTATTTCAGTTTGAGGGGCATTGTCACAAGTTTTGTTTGACTATAGGCAAAGTAGGCCAAATGGCCACTGCCTAAATTCTAAAGTTGGATAATAAGGAAATAAATAAAAATATATATGTATTCAAGGGATGTGGGCTTCACAGCCTGAACAAGCATTTAATTACCTGTCCCTAGTTGCCCTTGAAAAGGTGGTGGTGAGCTGCGATCCTTGAGGTGCGGGTATACCCACAATACTGTTAGGGAGAGAGTTCCATGATTTTAACCCAGCAATGAAGAAATGGCGATTATATTTTTAAGTCAGGACGATGTGTGGCTTGGAGGGCAACTTTGTTGGTGGTGTTCTTGTGCTGTTCCTGCCCCTGTTCTTCTAGCTGGTAGAGGTCATGGGTTTTGAAGGTGCTGTCTAAGGATACTTGGTGAGTTGCTGCTTGCATTCTGTAGGCAGTGCAAACTGCTGCTACTGTGCATTGGTGTTGGAATGAGTTAATTGTTATGGATGGGTCGTATATCAAGCAGGCTGCTACGTCTTGTTTGGTGTTGGGCACCTTGAGTGTTGAAGCTGCACTCATCCAGGCAAGTGGAGAGTATTCCATCACACTCCTGACTTGAGCCTTGTAGATAGTGGACAGGCTTTGGGGAGTTAGGATGCAAATTTCTTGCTGCAGGATTCATAGCCTCTGACCTGCTCTTGTAGCCACATTGTGTATATGACTATTACAATTCAGTTTCTAGCTAATAGTAATCCTCAGGCTATTGATATGGGGATTCAGTGATGGTAATGCCATTGAATGTCGGGGTGATGGCTGGATTTTCTCTTGTTGGATATCATTATTGCCTGGCACTTGTGTGGCATGAATGTTACTTGCCATCTATCAGCCCAAGCCTGGATATTGTCCAGGTCTTGCTGCATTTGGTTGTATCTGAGGAGTTGCATTGTGCTGAATGCTGTGCAATCATCAGCAAACGTCCCTACTTCTGACGTTATGAGTGAAGGAAGGTCATTGATGCAGCAGCTGAAGATCCTGCAGAGATGATCAACTCCAACTTCCACAACCATCTTCCTTTGTGCTAGGTATGATTCCAAGCAGCAGAGGGTTACATAGGCAGTATATGCACCCCTTCCCCCCCCCCCCCCCCAACAAACAATTCCCATTGATTCCTTGATTCCATACTCCCATCAATTGCTGCCTTGATGTTGAGGGCAGTTGTTCTCACTTCACATCTGGAGTTCAACTCTTCTGTCCATGTTTGACCGAAGGCTGTAATGAGCTGAGTGACTTTGGTGGAACCCAAAATAAGCCCTTTTTAAACCTGTGCTGTTCTAATGGAAGTGCCTTTCAGATTGAGGTCCTTTCTATCATTGTGGTTGGCCTCTGCAGAGAAGCAAAATCACGGCTAATATTACTCCCTCAAACACCATTGCTTAAGCAGATTATCTTGTCATTTTTACATCACTATTTGCGAGATGTTGTTTTGCACAAATTGCTCCCTACTTTGCAACAACTGACCATAGTTCAAAGGGCTGTTGATTGGGCAGTAAAGCACCTTGATGTCCTGCAGTTATGCAAGATGTGGCATAAAGAGGAGTCTTACTCTAATTTTCTTTGCTCCAATTATTGCTTTGTATGGATAAGAAACAAAATGCACTCCAATGAATTCTCCTTCTATTATTTTCTGAATTATTGGAGCCAACTGTGGTGGGTCCTTTTCCTAAGACAAACCAGAGACGGGTCCTGAAGCCCTGCATGTCAATAAATATTATAAAGGTGATTCCCACTGTAACCTCTGACTTGCTCTCTGACAACAATAGCTCCTTCTGTTTATTTTTTTGTCTTTAATGCAGTAGAAAACATTTTAAAATACTTCATAGGGTTGGAAGTGTGGGGGGAGAGGAGATCTGAGCCACAGGGAAGATGACTAAAGAGGTCAGTTTTTAGGAATGTCTTAAAGGAGGCAAGGGAGGCAGAGAGATTTTGGGAGGCAATTTGTGGTTAGTTCCTTGGTAGCCAGTGGTAGTGCAATTAAATTCATGAATGCACAAGAGTCCTGAAATGGAAGAGTACAGATAGGACAGATATTTAAGAGTTAGAAAGGGGCAAATTAAGAGGGAGCAGGGAATGAAATTGCGGGAAGTAACAAAACAAAGATGGGAATTTTAAAATCAAGATAGCACAAAGGGAATATTTCTGATACAGTGAGAGTAAGTGGGCTAAATGTTTTACTGCAGTGAAGATGTTACATAAATTGAAGTGTTCTTTTAGCTTTGTCATTTCCTCATTCTTCTCTTGGGCCTGCATTCCAGTTCTGAAATGGTTTTATGTTGAAGCCGTTATGTACTTTGGTGATGTAGAGTCTTAACTAACCAAATTTAGCCATAAATTTCAAACCCAATCAGTAGTATACCATTTGTCATTTACACACAATCATCTCGATGCCTCCCTAATCCTAACACAATAACCTTTGTACTCTTTCAATAACCTATGTACATACTGTATCTGAGTCTTTGATAAGAAATGAGGTTGAGGAAAAAACTTGCGTGTATGGAAGCTTCCTACTTGTTGTGGAATGGTTACTGGATTGAAATGGTTAATTGATTTTTCATTGCTGTAATTGGCACATAAAAGGGTGAAGAAAAGCTGTAAGTGAGTGAGGCTGGAACTTTGCCCTTCCTAGATTACATCCTGCGGATTACGATCATGCTGGGGTTTGTGCAGAGTGAGCCCTCTACAGAGTTGGGCCGGGGGACCACAGTAATGTGGCAGGAGAAGCAATTTGATTAACAGCTTCTGATGCCATTTAGTTTCTTTCATTAGTGAGGAAGCTTTGTTTTTCTATAGTATTATTTGCTTTGTTTTACCCATAATTGCAGTGTTCATAGGGACAGTGAGTTTAAATTGTGTCACCACTGTTATGTGCTACCTGCTTCTAGCAAAGCTTTTTCTTAAACGACACTATAAAAGTTGGTTTTGGTGTAGAGATCTGGAACTCTCTGGTCACTTGTCAATTGTGTGTTTCCGTACGCCTGGTTCTGCCTGCTCAACATGGCTGCCTGGAGGCCCTGTGGGCAGCTGGTGCTGTTGTTCAAAGTGAACAGAGAAGCTTATTCTGTTGTTCTTATTGAGTTCCCTTTGATTACACAGGCAGAAATCACGTGATAATGTCTCTAGAGTTTCAGAGAAAGACCTGGCAGTTTGCCAGTCAGTTTGGCAGGACTGGCTTGGCTTCTGATAGATTAAAAACTGCATGAAAACAACCTTATAAACTACCTTTGCCTTTTGTGAAAAGAAAGCTTACAGTTTAGTAGGAGGAGTGAGTGACTGCTAGAGCAATGTGCACCACTAAGCTCCTTTGGGTGCCAGTTGAAAGGAGGGCCAGTAGAAACTTCCGTTTTATTGCCTTGAGCTCCTTACCTTGTACAAATCCAACTGCATTACGGGTTAGCCACTTGATGTGTTTTGTTTTCTCTCTGAAGAGTAAAAGCTAGGTCTAGGTGGTTCAAAAGTCCTAGGAGAATGGACCATTTCCATTTAATGGATTGATCCATTTGAAACTACCCATGCAAAATCTAATTTGTATTACTTCCAGTTTTCTGTCCTTAAAATGCATTGTTTCTGGAGTCTATGGAGACTGGAGGCCTACACTTTAACCAAGTAACTATCATGTGTGACCCTTATCAGTGAGTGTCTGTAGTTTGTGCAACCTTGAATAAAGTCTCCATGAGCTATATAGGAACAGCAAACCTGACCATTCGACTAAAGAAATTTGGTTTGTCCCCTTTGACTCTGGATGTATCACGGCTTGGTACAGCAACTGCTCTGCCCAGGACTGCAAGAAACTGCAGAAAGTTGTAGACACAGCCCAGCGCATCATGGACACCAGCCTCCCCTCCCTGGACTCTTGTCTTTGCCTTGCTGTCTTGGTGAAGCAGCCAGCATAATCAAAGACCCCTCGCACCCAGGACATTCTCTCTTCTTTCCTCTTCCATCAGGTAGAAGATACAGGAGCCCGAGGGCACGTACCACCAGGCTTAAGGACAGCTTCTACCCTACTGTGATAAGACTATTGAACGGTTCCCTTATGCAATGAATGGACTATGACCTCACGATCTACCTTGTTGTGACCTTGCACCTTATTGCACTGCACTTTCTCTGTAGCTGTGACACTTTACTCTGTACTGTTGTTGTTTTTAACCTGTACTACCTCAATGCACTCTGTACTAACTCAATGTAACTGCACTGTGTAATGAATTGACCTGTACAATAGGTATGCAAGACAAGTTTTTCCACTGTACCTCGGTACAAGTGACAATAATAAACCAATACCAATAATTTTATAACCTGCACCCCACCCCACCCATAAACATAAGCAGATTGAGAAGTTTCTTGGTATTGCAATACGCATGGGAGCTTTTTCCGAAAAGGCTATCCTCAGAGCTTATCTAAGTTTTCAATTTAAATTCTTTAACTTGATTTTGAACCACTGTTAAATATGTATTTTTTAAAAAAATTCTTCAAGTACATGCTGTCAGACCACCAGAGTAAGTTGAGGCTTTCCTGTGGAATTACTTGTACTTTTGAGTCAGAGCACACAAATTCAAGTTTGATTATAGTAAAGTACAAAACCAGAGTTTTCGCTAACTAGCAGATAAAATTAGGTGTTTCGTCATTCATTAATTGTTAACTTCTTGCTGACTCGTGCAGGTCAAGAGTTGGATAATTGTGATCCAACACTACCGGCTGAAGTCCCAGATGTTCCACAAGAAACACTGCCTAAAGCTGGTAAGTGAACATCAGCTTTAACAACTTGTCCTCTGCTCTTCTCAGTTTGCGTGTAGGTGGTTTCTCCTGAGCACCCAAGGATAAAGTTGCATTTCGAGTGACAACATTTTCTTATGCTCTGAACCAAAAGAGCAGACTATAATGCTGAATCTGCAGAAATGGCACAGTGCATCTGTGTAATAAAAATCTGCATAATGGGATTCTGTTCTTGTCAAGTTCTGTGGGGAATTTGTATCACTTTAGAATTAATGCAGCATAGATCTGGTAGTTGGGCTTCTGTGGGTAACCCTTCTGGATCTCTGTAGTTACTGCTTCTCTTTTTCTGTAAATCCACCTCAAGTACTTGTAATAATTCTGGCCTTTTTTGTTCATGTTCACCTGGTGTTTGCAAGACCTTGTCATTTAAGCCTGCATTTGAGGACACAGTGCAAAAATGCCACCTCGTCCAAGTGTTCCTTGTCCTCTAGCATAAGGACCATAGTTTCCTTGTACTTCCTTAATGACTTTGTCTTTTACTGATGCAGGCTGGCTCAAAAACATTAAACTGTTTTCTGTCGCCCTGTCATGTGGTCCACCTTCCAATGGGAATAAACTTATACAGTTTAAGGAAGCACTGACCTGTTTTAACCTGGGCTAAAGTCACAGTTAACCTTAGTTTCTTATTTTCTTTCTTTTGGTGTACAGTATAAATGTGCTGTTTCTTTTGTATCATGGCTATAGTGGGAAGAGTCGGTGTGAACAACAGACCTATAGCTGCTTTTTGCTTGAGTGCCTATTTTGCAGGCCGCACCCCAAACTTTTTCTATCAGCGTTTTTACTGCTGGAATTAAAATTGGATTATTAGCAAAATGTAAATGCTTAAGGGCTAAATATAAGAAGGAAGTTGTTCTTCATTTGATGGATTATTGATCAAGACAGTGTTTCTGGGCAACCAGAATGATGCTGATATAAAAGGGTTAAATTATGAAGGCAGGTGACCCATACTTGGCCTATATTTCCTTGATTTCAAAGGGTTGAGAAGTGACCTGGTTTAAATGTTACAAGGATTAGTTAGATTAGCAATGGAAAACTATGTCTCCAGTGGGGAGTCAAAGCCAAGCTGCCTTAAGAATGAAATAGGGAAGCACTTTGTTTTGCAAGAAATCTGAAATCTGCTTCAGTAGCCTACACTATGCCTCAGAATGTGTGTGGTAGATTTTCATTGATTAAATATATTGAGATATCAAGTTGAAGTGGCCATCAATCATCATCTGTTTGATTAATGGATAGGCTTCCAAGAACTGAGCAGCCACCTTCTGTTCGCCAAATCTCTGACTGAGTTTTGGCCTGGTTTTGTGTGCATTTAACAGCAGTGGGACTTTGGAAGTGACCAAGGATGTGAATCCTTGCCAATATTCCCCCCATCTCCCCATTCCTCAGTCAGATGCATCCATAATGGAGCAGCCAGAAATGGTTAAATTATCTTGGGCTTGGATTGAGATTAGAGCTCTGAGTGAAATGTGGGACAAAAGAGAAATACCATGCTTGTCCCCATCACCACCAATGTATACTGCATGTACAAGCATAGGTGTGGGATGGGCTGGGCTGGGAGGAATACTTGTCTTAACTGTGATCCTAAGTGGTAGGGAGTGAGTCAGAGCTGGGGTAAACTTCAAGATCTGTTTCTTATAATATTTTCAAATATCTGATATCAATGTGAACAAAACCCAGGGATAGCAGGAATTAGATGTCGATGAAAGTTTGCTGACTGTACACAACCAGCCTCCAATCTCTAAGGACAGCTCCCTCCTCCACATTAGCCATCCTGTAATTTTGCCAAATGTAACTTTGTGTGTGCAGTCATATTTGGGAAAGCGTAATAGTTGGGACCAAAAACAAAATTAATGAATCAAGGAAGAGTGAAAGATTTTTTTTTCCCCTTGGTCTGGATTTGAAATGAATAAAGCTGGTGAAAGCCCTGTGTTTAATCTACTGCATCACCCACTTCCTACTGTATTTTTAATAGAGTGTTTTCTAACGTAACTTTGCAATGCAGGTTCCTCATCAAGTGATCCATCAGGACATAGGAAACAGAAGTTATAGCTTGCAATTAGATGAGCACTTTCAGGTTAATTGAGATTTTTACTTGGTGACTCCTCTCTAGGAGAATTACTTTCCCTAACTTGAGTTTACCATAATTTATTCCTGTGTACTTGGTGTGAATCACAAATTAGTTCTTGTAATCTTGGAATTGTTATGAGTATCTCACCTTATTTCTATAAATTTTTGTGATGTTTGGGTTCTGTCAACTATTCAGATTTGATCCTGTAGTTAGCAAACTTTTAGCTCTATCCATTTCTGTGAAAATATGAAAGAGTAAGCATCAGAACAGGCTTTTTATCCCCCTCAATGATGCTAATTGTTGAAGCAAGGTCATAGTTCAGAACTAAAATTTCTCCTGCTTTAAGAGAAAGACATGCCATTGTGACCATACCATGGGTTGGTTTACTTTACGTCTGTCCACCATTTGAGGAAAATTAATGCCAAGTGATGGGAAGTATTAATGTCACTGAAAAGCTCCAAACATGATTGGGGCTTGTTCTTGCCTTGCCTTCTGTGCCCTGAAGCATTTTTCTGGCATTTTCCACAAATGCACAGTATGTGATTATGAAGCATGTTCAAAGGGTCAGATTGCTTTGTGTGCTGTGCAGTAGCAACTAATGTAACCTTTTAAACTGCAGAAGATATGGAGGAGGAAATGGAAACAGAAGCAGACACGGACAACCCACAGCAGTTGACGGAAAAGCAGCAACACCAGTTGAAACATCGAGAGCTGTTCCTATCACGGCAACTTGAATCTTTACCAGCAACGCACATACGGTAAGTAACACTTTGTATTATTTTTGTGAAAATCCCAAACATTGCCAGAATGTTCATGAGCACCTACTGGATTCCTCCTTTTGGAATCCAAACTTAAGTGCAGTGTCCTGTTGATTGTAGGCAGAAATTCCAGTTTGCAGCACCACCTTGATGCAGAAAGAGAAAGTGTATTACTGCAATGCTTTCCCGAGTCCATGAAGACTGAAATCTGTTACCATCCTGCACGCCATTTATAGCTGTTAGGTTATGCTCATTGAAATCCTATCGTTGGTATACAACTTCCACTACAAAAGTTGGACATGAGCCTGCACACAATATGAAACAGACCATGATCTTCATCACTGAAGACAATGAAGTCAAGCCAAGTAACAAGTGTAAAATCATAATATACATCTGTTCTGTCAAAAACCATGTCTTACAAGATAAATGCTGTTGAGAGGATTGTTTTAACCTTGGAGGCCCCAGTCACCTTGATCCTTTTAGAACATAGAACAGTACGGGCCCTTTGGCCCACAATGTTGTGCCGACCTATATGAATTTTGTCTCCATTTAATTTATCCCCCTCTCTACTTCTCCCATAGCCCTCTATTTTTCTTTCATCCATGTGCCTATCTAATAGTCTCTCAAATGACCCTATCATATTGGTCCCTACCGCCACCCCTGGCAGTGCATTTCCAGACACCCACCTTTTAAGAAAAATCTGAACTTTCCTCCATGCACCTTAAACAGGTGACCTCTAGTATTGGCCATTGCCACCCTGGGGAAAAGATGATCTGTCTACTTTGTCTATGCCTCTCAATCTTATACACCAAGTCTCCTCTCATCTTCCGTTGTTCTAAAGCCCTAACTCGCTCAACCTCTCATAAGACAAGCTCTCCAACCCAGGTAGCATCCTTGTAAATCTCCTCTGCACTCTCTCCAAAGCTTCCACCTCCTTCCTATAATGTGGTGACCAGAACTGAACAATATTCCAAGTGTGGTCTAACCAGAGTCTTAGAGCTGCAGCACTATCTCTCAGCCCTTGAACTCAAATCCCCCGACTAATGAAGGCCAGCACACCATACGCCACCTTAACCGCCCTATCCACTTGTGCGGCAGCTTTGAGGAATCCATGTAGTTGGACCCAAAGATCTGTTCCTCCACACTAAATCCTACCATTAACCATGTATTCCACCTTCAAGTTCATTCTTCCAAAGTGTATCACGTCACACTTCTCCAGATTGAACTCCATCTGCTACTTCTCTGCCCAGCTCTGCATCCTGTCCAAATCCCATTGCAACCTACGACAACCTTCTTCACTATCTACTACACTACAAACCTTCGTGTCATCTGCAAACTTACCAACCCATCCTTCTATTCCTCATCCAAATCAAGTCACAAAGCAGGGGTCCCAGAACAGATCCCTGCATAACACCACTAGTCACCGATCTCCAGGTCGCATATTCCCCTTCTACAACCACCCCCTGCCTTCTGTGGGCAAGCTAATTGCGAATCCGCACAGCCAATTTTCCATGGATACTATGCCTCCTGACTTTCTGAATAGCCTACCACAGGGAACCTTGTCAAATGCCTTGCTAAATTCCATATATACCACATCCACTGCGTTACCTTCATCAATTTGTCTTGTCACTTCCTCAAAAAATCTATTAGACCTCTGAGGCACAACCTACCCTTCACAAAGCCATGTTGACAATCCCTAATAAGACTATGCTTCTGCTAATGCTCGTAAATCCCATCCCTAAGAATCTTCTCCAATAGTTTGCCCACCACTGATGTAAGACTCGCTTGTCTATAATTCCTGGGCCTTTTAATATCACCTTTACCTTGAACAATCGAACAATGTTTGCCATCCTTCAATACCACTCCTGTGGCCAGGGAGGACTCAAAGATCATCATTAACGTTCCAGCAATCTCTTCCCTCACTTCCCAATAGAACCTGGGGTATATCCTGTCTGACCCTGGGGACTTATCTATCCTAATGCTTTTTAAATCGCTCCAACACTGCTTCTTTCTTAACCTCGACATGCTCCAACACATTTGCCTGTTCTGCGCTAACATCACATTTATTTAAGTCCCTCTACCTGGTGAGCATTGAAGCAACATATTCATTTAGGACCCTCCCCTACCTCCTTTTGCCTCCAGACACATGTTCTCCTCCTTATCCCCGAGCAGACCTACCTTCACCCTAGTTATCCTCTTGTTCCTCACATACGTGTAGGACACCTTAGGTTTTTTTTAAAAACCCTACTTGCTAAGGCCTTCTCATGTCCCGTTCTAGCTCTCCTAAGTCCCTTCTTAAGCTCCTTCCTGGCTACCTTATAACTCTCAAGAGCCCTATCTGATTTTTGCTTCCTAAATCTTAAATATGCTTCCTTCCTCTTGAAGAAACATTCCACTTCTCTTGTTAGCCTTGACCCTACCATCCTTTCCTTGTCTCAGTGGGACAAACCTATCTAGAACCCCATGTAAGTGGTCCCTAAACAACCTCCACATTTCTGCAGTGCATTTACCAGAGAACATCTGTTCCCAGTTTACGCTCCCAGTTCTTGCCTAATACCATCATAATCTGCACCCCCCCTTAAATATTTTCTCACAATGCCTGCATCTGTCTTTGTCCATGGCTATCCAAAGGTCAAGGACAAGTGGTTTCTATCCTCAAAATGCTCGCCCACCAAGAGGTCTTTCACCTGACCAGGTTCATTGCCTCAAACCAGATCCAGCATGGCCTCTCCTCTAGTCGGCCTGTCTACCTAACAAATTCTGCCCCATCTAAACCTTTTGCATTAAGGAGGTGCCAATCAATATTAGGGAAGTTGAAGTCACCCATGACAACAACCCTGTTTATTTTTACACCTTTCCAAAATCTGCGTACTTATCTGTTCCTCAGTGTCCCGATGGCTATTTGGGGGCCTATAGAATACTACTAATAGTGTGATTTGTTCCCTTCCCATTTCTGACTTCCACTCACACTGACTCAATAGATGTCCTCTCTTCCTACAGCTGTGAAATTATCCCTGATTAGCAATGCCACCCCCCACCCTACCCACTTCTGTATCCCTTCTGAAACATCTAAACCCCAGAACCTCAAGCAGTCACTCCTGCCCTTGCGATAGCCAAGTCTCTGTAATGGCCACAACATCATAATTCCATGTTCTAGGTTCATCACCCTTGTTCTTAACACTTCTCACATTAAGGTAAATGCATTTCAACCCACCTAAATGATTGCATTTATGCCCTGTCCCCTGCCTTTCCTTCCTCACCTACCTACTCAGTACACATCGCATCTTTTTCTACACCAACTGATCCATCTTCTAATCTAAAACTCTAGGTTGGCAGGGGATGAGAACCAGTTTAAACCCTCCTCAACAGGTCTAGCAAACCTGCCCGCAAGGACCTTGGTCCCTCTCCAGTTCAGGTGTAACCTGTCCCTTCTGGGCAGGTCGTACCTACCCTAGAAGAGATCCCAATGATCTACAAATCTGAAGCCCTGCCCCAACTCTTAAGCCACTCATTAGTCTGCCATATCTTCCTATTCTTTCCCTCCCTGGCACGTGGTACAGGCAGCAATCCAGAGATTACTACCCATGAGGTCCTGCTTTTTAGCTTCCTTCCTAACTCCCAATACTTGCTCTTCAGGACCTCATCCCTTATCTTACTTATGTATGTCGTTGGTGCCGATGTGTACCATGACTTCTGGTTCCTCCTCCGTAAGAACACTGTACATCTTATCTGAGACATCCCTGATGCTGGCACCTGGGAGGCAACATACCATCTGGGAGTCTCGTTCTTGTGCACAGAATCTCCTGTCTGTCCCCCTAACCAATGAATCCCCTATCACTATTGCACTCTTTTTCTTCTCCCCTCCCCCTTCTGAGTCACAGAGCAAGAGTCTGTGCCAGAGACCCCGGCTGCTGTGGCTCTCCACCGGTGATTCATCCTCCCCCAACGATATGCTAGTTATCCAGGGAAGCAGTCACCAGGGTATCCTGTACTGCCTGCTTTATTCCTTTTCCCTCCCTTAACGGTCACCCAGCTACCTACATCCCACACCCTAGATGTAATTGCCTCCTGGTAACTCCCATCTATCACCTACTCAGCTTCCCGAATGATCCAGAGTTCATCCAACTGCAGCTCCAGCTCCCTAACATTGTCTGTAAGGAGCTGCAGCTGGATGCACCCTGCAGGTGTAGTCATCAGGGACACAGGAGGTTTCCCTGATTTCCCACATTGTACAGGACGAGCATACTTCTGCCCTGGATGCTATTCCCACTGTTCTAGACAAAGAAAATTACAAATGACAGAGAAAGAAAGAGAGCCAACTAGAAGCCTCTGCTCACCTACTCTGCCTCTTTAGCCAAAGTCTCAGCTCCCCAGTCCAACACTGTTCACTCGAACAATGGCTGCTCCACAATGGCCTCCCTGTTTGATCCTAACTTCCTTTTATTGGCAGCTGCTGTCTAATTATCCAATTACCTAATTAACAGGCCTATCAACTCACCACAGCAGCAAGAGCAACAACAATGGGCCTACCTTTTCAAACTACTTCCCGCTGTCATTCTTGCTCTCCCTCTAGTTCTTGTGGTACTTACCCGGCAGTGAGACTTCCCACTCCTGTACTCGTACTACTCACAACAGCAACCCACACACACAGGAACAAAGTTGATATTTGTTCACAAGATGGCTGACAAGTACAAATTTGAGGTCTTGCTGGTAACTGGTAGGAACTTCTGGAGTAATCTTATGAATTGCCTAACAGCATAAAAATGAGTGCATTTCTAATGGCTATCAGATGGAGGAACATTGTGCCCCATTGCATGGGCATATGTTATAGACCAGTTCTACCAATATTTATTTCTCTGTAACCAAGTATTCTGAATTGTTAGGGACAGGAGCATTATCTCATACCCAGGCTCCAGGCAAGCACTTTGTGGACAGCAATTGTCAAAAACCTGTTTCCTGAACACATTTAAGATGGGTGTTAATTTTCAGTTTTCTAAGAGAAACCTGTGATGTGGAGGCATTTTGGGACTTCAGTTCCAAAAGCAAGGTTTTTTCTTCAATCAGTTAATCTAGGTTTTGTTTAGAGCTTTGGCAAAGAGATGGGTCCCCTTTATATTCTGCTTTTTCACTATAAATGCACCTTGCAGCTTGAATTTGGATCTTGTGCATTGACTGGATGAAACCTATAATCATATTGGTAAGAATATTTTGTTGGAGGTGATGGTTGTCTGGTACATACAGTATGTGGTACAAATGTTATTTGCCAATTTTCAGCTCATGCCTGAATGTTGTCTAGGTTTTGCTGCATGCAGACATGGATTGCTTCTCAAAGAGTGTGGTGAATCTGTGAATATTCTCACATAGAGTAGTGAATCTCTGGATTTCTCTACCTGGAGAGTTTTGGAGGCTAGATTATTGGAGGTATTCAAAGATGCAGAAGATATATTTTTTTTTAAAGATAAGGAAATACAGGGCTATGAGTAATTGCACAGAAGAGGAATCGAGACCTGGTGGATATCAGGCAAGGCTATATAAATGGCGAGGCACCTTTGACAGCTAGGTGGCCTACTTCTCGTATTGTATTCTTATGCTGAGGAGTTGTGAATGGAACTGAACATTATATAATTATCAGCAAGTGTCCTCGCATCTGACCATATAGTAGAAGAAAGGTGATTGAAGCAACTGAAGCTAGTTGGCCTAGAACACTACCTTGAGGAATTTCTGCAGTGATGTCCTGGGGCTGGAATGATTAACCTCTGACAAGCAGAACCATTTTCATTTGTGCACTCCAACCATTGATGCCCATTGACTTCAGTTTTATCAGGGTGCATTGATGCTATACTCTAACTGCTGCCTTGATGTCAAAAGGACAATCATTCTTACCCTACTTCTGGAATTTTGCTCTGGCCCATCTTTGCACCAAGCCTGTGATGAGATCTGAAGCCCATTGGTCCAAATGAAACTCAGACTGAGCATTAGGTTGCAGGTTATTGGTGAATAAGTGCTGCTTGATAGATAGCACTGACAAGAACACCTTGCCTCTTTCTCTGCTGCTGATTTAAGAGTGGACCAATTGAATAGTAATTAGTTGGATTAGATTTATCCTTCTTTTCTTCAACAGGGCATAAATTGGCAATCTTCTACAATGCTTGGTTTATGCCAATGTTGTAACTGCACTGAGACAGCTTGGCTAGAGCAGAGCTACTTTTGGAGGGCTGGGATGTTGTCTCGTCCCGTAGCTTTTACAGTATCCAGTGTTCTCAGCCAATTCTTGATAAAATGCAGAGTGAATCAAATTGGTTGATGACTGGCCCCTGTGATGAGTTTGAGAGGAAGCCAGGATTATCTATTTACTACTCTGATTAAGCATGGTTACTATGCAGCACTATGCACTGGTGTTGGAGGGAATGAATGTTTTCTGTGGTGGGTGAGGTGTAAGTCGAGTGGTTTGGTTTGTCCTAGATGGTGTTGAGTTTTTTTTAAAGAGCTCTTGGCATTGTACTCATCCAAGCAAGTGGACATGCAGGCTGCTTCATGTGCTGAGGAGTTGTGAATGGAATTGAACATTGTGCAGTCATCAGTGAGCACCCTCTCTACTGACCTTGTGATGCACGGGAGATCATCAATGAAGTAGCACTGCCCTGAGGAACTCTGCAGCAAATCTCTGAGACTGGGATGATTGACCTCCAACAACCACCATCTTTGTGCAAGGAATGACACCAATCATAGGAATGTTTTCCCTTCGCTCATTGATATCAATGTTACCAGGGATTGATGACAACTCCGCCAGATGCCCTGATGTCACTGTTACCTCTTGAATTCAGCTTGATCCATGTTTGGACCAAGACTGGAGCTGAGTAGTCCTGGTGAAACCCAAACTGGACATTCCTGAGTAGGTTATTGGTGAATAACTGCCACTTGATAGCACTGTTCATAATGGCTTCTGTCACTTTGATTGAAAGTAAACTGGGCAGTAATTAGCTGGTTTGGACTTGTTTTGCTTTTTGTAACAGGATGTATCTCAGCAATTTTCCACACTGTAACACTGGCATCTACATGATAACTGTACCAGATCAACTTGTCTAGAGGTGCACAAGTTTTCGAGGGCAAGTCTTCAGTACTGTTACTAGGATATCAGTTGGCCCAGTAGCTTTTGCTGTATCCAGTCTTCCAGCTGTTTCTTGATATCATATGGAATGAATCAAGTTGGCTGGTAACTGGCTTCTGTGATGGTGGAGATCTCAGGAGGAAGCCAGGATGGCTCATCTCTTTAGCACTTCTGGCTGAGTGTTGTTGGGAATGCCTTTGGTGTACACGTGCATTGGTGGAGGATGGGAATGTTCTTGAAACCTCATTCCACTGCCCCAACCACGCCCTCCTGTCCCCGGTCTCTCTCTTCACCGCCCCCCATCCTACCTGTTTAATTGTCCACCACCATCACGACTAGATGAAGTAAGATGGTCGAATTTTGATCTGATTAGTTGGTAAGATCTTGCTAGCATAACAGCTTCAGCACCAAGAAATGTAGCCTTACCTCCATTTTTATAATGTGCTTTGTCTCACTGTGGTAAATGGCTCCCTCATCTCTAAATAACTACATTTCAAATTGTATGTGAATTCCTTGTAGCAGCTGAGACAAATAAAAACCTTCATTATTTTGATCTCATTTTGTAAATCATGTAAAGCCATATTCCATATCTTTAACCCACTGGTTAATTCATTCCAGATGATGTTTTCTGTTTTCATGGTTGTCAGCAACACATTGTTTTCTAGGTACTTCCAAAAGAATTCCAAATAAGATATCTCCTTCTTGTAATGGCAGTATTTGTAACTTGGGTAAGGTTTAACTAACTGTATTGAAATATCTGACTGGTACATTAATGATCTCGGGCAAAGGGAACTGTTACTGTATCTTGACAATATGTTGCATTTTTTTTATTCCTGTGCTTTAAATATAACAAGTTGCTCCTTGTCTCTTTGCAGAGGTAAATGCAGTGTGACTCTGCTAAATGAAACTGAAGCAGTCTTTTCATATTTGGAGAAAGAGGTGAGATTTATTATTCTTTTTATCTGTCCCTCTGAGGAGGTGAAATTACATCAGCTCAAACATTTGCTGAGGTCTCTTTGTTTACCCTGTGCCACACCCACACCCATCTTTGACATTGAGCGCATGCACAGTAACCATAAACTCTTGTGCCTTAAACTATATGCTCATGCATATATGCACTTGTGTGTGTGTGTGTGTGTGTGTGTGTGTGTGGGCTGTATATGCACATACGTGGCAGTTAGCATACAGTAACATGAGTTGAAGGTTTGGATGTTTTGCAATTAGGTATTATTAACAAAGCTGCTAAGGACTGCTACAAAGAAACACAAGACCCGTCACAAGTTAATGCATGTGTTCAAGACTTCTGAAGGAGCTATTATTGCATGGTAACTCAGGCTAACATAGACAGCACTGACATCAGCCTAACTCTGTTGTTGTCTCTATAAACTATTCTCTCAGATTGGAGTTCACTCATCTAGTCTACTTATTTCCATATAGAAGTGCATGTACATGCACATACCATGGTGAGTATGTGGTAGGTAGGTAGTTGTGAATGGCCTTGTAGTCAGAGTTCAGATTTGCCTATTAAACTTCGGGGTTTAAAACAAGCAGTCGCTCAAACATTGGGTACAGGGAGATAAAAATCACTGTAGTAAACATGTTTTCAAAAATAAAGTGTTTGAACATTTACTCAGCATCTTTGTAGTTCTCTCTGGTAAGTATATCTAAATTCAAAGCTAATTAACATACTTCCTTCAAATTCAGTTTCAAAGCCTTTGAAATCTGCAACAGGCTGCACTAGCCTGTACTCACTGCATTTGCACAATTCCTAGATAAAGATTACGATATGGGGGAAATGCTTATTGTTAATGGAGCCCATGACAGAATTGTTCATTTTGTGAGTCTGGCCCTTGGGGATTTTAAGTTAGAATTCCTCCTAAATTATGAGAAAAGGGTTGTGGACTCTGGAAATTATTCATTCCAAATATGAAAGGCCTGGGGCTCATGAATACCTCCCCCTTGGAGAAAAAGCATCCCAAATTAGGTTTTCTCACGGAGAGAATTGGAGACCCTGGATCATCCTCCTCCTTGCTCTGGAGGGTGAGAAAATGTTGCAGATTACGAGCTTTATTCACCCAGAGAGGGAAGATATTATCATGTGCATATTATCATATTATCATTAGCATTCTGAGTGACCTTTTTTCTTTTCTTTCAGGATTCCTTTTTTTATTGCCTAGTTTATGATCCACAACAGAAAACTCTGCTGGCAGATAAAGGTGAGATCCGTGTTGGTCCCAGATACCAAGCGGATATCCCTGATCTGCTCAAAGAAGGTGGGTATAACAATATGCAGTTAAGTCTTGCACTAATTCTGAATGGGATTTAAAGTTTTGTGTCCTCTTTGCATCACCCTGGACCTATGGCTGTGGGAGTGAAGTGGAGTGAGGGAAACCCAACAGAGATGTTTCAGCACGAGAATAAGCCATTCACATATCACATAAATGGTCAAATCTCAGTCATGTTCACTTCCACATACAGTAACATGTAATATGTGTTTCATTTGTGAGGGGGGAAGGAAACAGACTTTCAGTATTTTTTCATGGATCCTATTTTGCTTATGAAGTAGAACAAGTAATCCTCAGTAAAATTAGGCATCATTACACCCAATATTTTCTTTAGAAATTTTCAATTAAATATCAAGGTTAATATAGGTTATTCATAAATTCCAGATGTGGATAATCTTCATTTTTAAAAATCTTTTTGTGAAATTGTGCGATTCATTTATGCAATTCTCATGATCGTTCCAATTGATTCATTTTTTCCCCGTCTGAATGGTTAAACTCTAATGTTAAGATTGTGTTCCTTGAAGCTTTTCTCAAGTGAAAGGTTTTGTTTATCTACTCCATCAAATCACACATTCTAAATGCCTTGATCAGAATGCCCTCAATTTTCAAACTTTTGTTGTAAAAGCTTTCTCGTAATTTAACCCTACAAACTCTAGTATCTTAAAGAAATATTGCGCTATAAAGTTGCGAACTGTTCTGAACTGGTTTGGTGACCTACAATAATAACATGAAAACAGTTTATTCACTGCTTTCCCATCTGTACACAGTCAATTCTCAGCTATCCAGGGTAATGGAGGGGAGCACTTCCATGGACAATACAAAAGCACAGCACATTAAAAGGCTTAGTGTTACACAGTGCTACTTCACTGTTTTTGCAATGTGAATGTAAGGTTTTTCCACTGGGATTGATTCAGTCATTTACCAAGTGCACTAATTAAATGCACTCAACCCAGTGGGTGGCTTGCAGGGGCAATTGTGTATTTGATTTGTGATTGGGCAAGAGTCTTTGAGTGGTACAGCACGTAACGTGGGCCCTTTGGCTCATGGCATCCATGCCGGCCGTCAAGTACCTATCTTTGCGAATCCCATTTTCCAGTACTTGGCCTGTGGCCTTTTATACCATGGTACTTCAAGTACTCATCTTAAAAACTACCTAATTGTTCTGAGAGTACCTGCCTCTACCACCTCATTAGGCAGTGTGCTTCAGATTTCAGCCACTCCCTGGGTGAAAAATTCTTCTTCAGATTCCCTTTAAATCTCTGATTCCTTAGTTAAACCTATGTCCACTGGTTATAGATACTTCTGTTGAGGGGAAACATTTCTTAATCTGCCTTATCTATGTACCTCATGATTTTGTGTACCTCAGTCAAGTCTTCCATCAGTCTTCTCCGCTTCAAGGAAAACAAGTACAGACTATACAATCTCTCCTAATGACTGAAACACTATATCCCAAGCAATGTCCTGGTGAATCCTCACTGCACCATTTCCAGTTCAGTGACACCCTTCCTATGGTGTGGCAACCAGAATAACACACAGTACACCAGTTGCGGCCTAACCAGTGTTTTACATTGTTGTACTGTAACCTCCCTCCATTTTATATTATATGCCCCAGCTAATGAAGGCAAGTGTCCGTTAGGCCTTTTTACCACCTTACCTACTTATGCTGCATACCCTCTATTCCTCAGTACTTTTTAGGGTCCCGTCATTCATTGAGTGCATTCCAGTCTTAATAATCCTCTGTGTTTTTCAGGATTTAATTCCATTTGTCATTTCTCTGTCCATCTTATCAACTCGTTAATGTTTTTCCGGATGCAAAGACTACCCTCCTCACTACCAGCAATACCACCAATGTTCTGTTAGTTACAAACTTACTAATAATACCTCCTACATTCACATCCATATTATCAATGTATACAGCAAAGGTCCATGCACCAATCCCTGAGGTACACCACTGGTCACTGGTTTCCACTCTCACAATCAATCCTCGTCCATTCAGATCCAATTTGTCGAATTGCTGTGGATTCCATGTGATCTAATCTTTTGCAGTAGTCTACCATGTCAAAGTCCACATAGACTACATCAATCACACTACCCTCATCGACATACTTAGTTACCCCTTCAAAAAATTCAGTCAAATTAGTTAGACAGGATCTTCACTTAATGGAGTCACAGTTGATCTGCAATCCAAACTGCTATTGGATTGTTCAACTCCATTCGCAAGACCTTGGCACATGCAGGTCAGGGGCTTAGTATTCTGCTCTGAGTAATCCACTATTTTGTATCTCAAAACATTTACACAAGGCACAAGCCAGGAGCATGTTGGAATACTCTTTCCTTGCCTGAATAAGTGCAATTCCAGTAATTCTCAAGAAGTTCAATACCATTCAAGACAAAGTAGCCCACTGGATTTGTACTGCATTCTAAGTTATTATTCACTCCACTAATCATGAGGAGTATCATGATTGCACTGCGTATCATCCATAAAATGTACTGCAGATACTCGTCTAGGCTCCTCTGACAGCACCTGCCTAAAATGCAACCTCCACTGTCAAATAAGTGCATGGACACCACCCCCTGTAGGTTCCCCTTTAAGTCTTACTGCATCTTGACTTGGAAATATATCACCGTTTTTCTTTGCTGCTGGGTCTAAGTCCTGGAATTCCACCCCCCCAAACAGCTTTTCAGGAATATCTTCACCAGAAGTCCTTCACCATCTTCTCACGGGCAATAAAGGATGGGACATAAATTCTGGCCTTGCCAGTGTTGCCCACATCCCAAAAAATGAATAAACAAAAAAATTGTGTAATACGCTTAGGAATTCCTGATATCATGAAAGATTCTTAGAATTGTGCATCTCTGTTTTTGTATCATTATAGCTGGTTTGCAATATAATGAGAGAAAAGAAACAGTAAATAAATGTAATGCCAGTGGTATGATTGAGATTGCCATAATTATGAAACCAGAGACTGAAGCCTGGAGGAGGTTAGAGGCATACTCACTTCAGATCTAACCATACTGACACCTTTGAAGTTTGTTAGGATTAAAGGTGCTGCAGACTCTGTAAGGTGCTGTAACTTTTGTTGGTTTGAAAAAAAAGTATTCTGTTTTTGTTTCTTTTCTGTTCTTGATACAAACAATTTGCATTTGCACATAAGAAAAGAGATGCACTTTCCTGATTCGATATGTAGTCTGATCTTGTTCCGTGCTATTCTCATGACCTTTACTGTTTTATTTCCTCAGATGAAGATGATGAAAGAGACCAGTTAAAACTTGAAGTAAAAATCTGGGACCCAGACAGTCCGCTGACTGACAGGCAGATAGACCAGTTTTTAGTCCTTGCACGGTGAGCACAAAGGTTTTGGGGCACCCACTGTTTGCACTCATTGCTGTAGTGCTGAAGGTTCAAGATATGGCCCCAGTTAAAACTTAGTGATCTCTCTGTGTTTCCATTAGTGGGGTATCCAAGTTTGCTGCTGATACAGAGTTGGGTAGCAGTGTAGGTAGTGAGAAGGATGTAAGGAGGATATGGACAAGCTAAGTGAATGGGTGACAACAAATAAGGTGGGGAAATAAAGTGAGGTCATTGCTTTGGCAGGAAATATCAAAATCAGTGTTTTTTTTAAATGGTAACGGATTGAAATACGTTGGTGTTTGAAGGGACCCGAGTGGTAAATGGGGTTTTTAACAAAGAAGCATCCTCTTACAAACTTGAGGCTTGCAGCTGCATGACCTGTCACTAGCCTGCTGCTTTTGTGGGGCAGCCAATGTGAAACCGGAGAGAAAAATTCTATATGTATTTAAAATGTCTTAGCAAATGTAGTTGCAGATACGATAATTTCTCACTTAGCCATGGTCTCCAACAGTGCGTGATGTTCTTTTAGAGTCCCCAGCAAAGAATGCAGCTAATTTGATTGTTTTAGCAAGGAGAAAAAAAGTGTTTCCTGAGTATTGCCCCATGGTTAGTGGAATGATCTTCATGTATTGCATGAGTTATTACTCACTCGCCTGGTTGGAATTGTGTTCCTTTAAAAAGGAAACGTTTAAAAGCTGTTTGCAGTAGGCGTAGTCTTTTTGATAGCTTTTTCTTCCCCTATCTTTTGCAGATCTGTTGGGACATTTGCTCGGGCCTTAGACTGTAGCAGCTCTATACGACAACCAAGTTTGCACATGAGTGCTGCTGCTGCTTCCAGGGATATCACATTGGTAAGAATGGAAACATTCATGGATCTCCAGTATTTTGTAGCTGCACACTTAAACTGTTATATTATCAAATAAAACCACTTCATAAATTAAGAGATTAGCCTAAAGGCCACTTAAAAAGCAGTGAATACTTTCTACCAAGACTGCTCTAACAGTGATATTTTTGGCCTTGCATCCACTGACATCCTTTGTGTTTTAACATGCTGCAACAAGAGGTCATTCAGCCATTGTGCCTATTGATATGTTAGATTTACTGAATTTTCGTCCTTGTCCCTGATACCCTAATATGCACTTTACTGATATTCATGAAAGACGTGATTCACTGAGAATCAGACCTCGTGAGGTTCATAAAAAAGATAACTGCTGGCACTAGATATCTGAAATGAAAACCAGAAAATTTTGGAAAAATGCAACAGATCAGGCAGCATCTGTGAAAAGAGAAACAAAGGTGAATGTTTTTTCCCCCCCAGATCCCCTCTAAACTTCTTATATTTCACCTTAAATCTGTGCCTTTGGTTTTCGACGTCTCTGTTTATCTACGCCCCACATAATTTTGTATACCTCTGTCAGGTCTCCCTTGGCCTCCTTTATTCCAAGGAAAACAAACTTAATTTTAAGTTGTAGAGAAGGTGGTGGGAGGGGTGAATAGGACAAAAGGAATATTTGTGATTGGGTGAGGCCATGTCAAATGGATTAATGGAGGTAGGTAGATCTGCAGTTTTGTTCTGACTTTCATTTGCTGTTGAATTCACTGCCACTTCTGACAGAAATGCTAACCTTAAAATTCTCCTCCACTCTCTGGTGGGATTTCTGCTTGCCTCCTTCATCTTCACTCGTTTCTGCTTTCCTTCCCACCTTCGATAAGATTTTGACCAAAATTCACTTCCACAGCCACATCTCTTTCCTTGGCAAACGTAATCCCATTCTAACCCTTGGGATTGTTAGGCGCTCGTGAGGCCTGTGCATTTATGAAGATAGATTCCGAGAAATGTTTATTGCTAATAGATGTTGGTAACTTGGCTTAGTGGTAAAATTGTCCTGCTGGAGTTAAGGAATTGAGAAAATTAATACTCCAGTGAAGTCAGTTTGGTTTTTGGAGTGCTTCAGTCTTGAAGTCAGAGCCTTTCTGACAGGGGCTTGTGTATATTGATAAATGGCAATCACCAGTAGGTCTCCCACTGTCCTGTCTAGTTAACACCAGAAACAAAATCATTCAGTTCATATCATTTGCTGCTTTCAGGATTTGCACAAATTGTCTTCTATTGCGTTGTCCCTGTGAAACATTAGTGATTGTTGCCAAGTCCTTCTGAGTGCCTGAACACTTCCTTATGTGCTTTGTAATGAGCACTTTCTAACTATTTTTCTGCCCTCCTTTCCTAATTGTTCACATCCATCCAGGTCAGAGCACTCCCAATCCTGGAAAAAAAAGTCACATTTTTGATCTAAATCTGTTAATGTTACACAAGGGATTACTGTTTGGTTGTTGCCAGTTGTAGGGTCTTGCTACTAATTGTGTTTTGAAAGGTTAGCTGTAGATTGTGAAGGATCCATTGCCCAATACAAGAAATAAGTGAAATGTTTTTAATGTCACTGTAGTTTTCAACAAATAGTTAATTAGTTGAATATTTCAAGCCTGAAAACTTAAGAGTCAGTCTGACTTTTGGTGTGAGTGAATGCTTCTGTAATGTCAAATCTGAGTGGTACTGTGGTTCATTTTTCTTCTATCAAATTAATTTATTCTCATTTTACATTGATTTTGTTTCTGCATCTTCATACCTGGATCATACTTATTGGTGTGTTACTAATTTTGTGTGTGGAAAGATGTTGTCCCTCTGCTTTGCTGGTTCAGTATATAGGATGATGCATCCAGATTAGCAAGGCTTGTCTTGGGTGTGGGTTGCGTGTGACTGACTGCTTAAATGCCTGTCTATTGTATGGGGGAATGCACAATACATGTCCTTTTTGAGTGGGATATTTACTTCATTTCTGTTCCCATTTCAGTTTCACTCCATGGATACATTACATAAAAATAACTATGACGTGTCGAAGGCAATTTCGGCCTTGGTGCCTCAGGGAGGACCTGTGCTGTGCCGGGATGAAATGGAAGAATGGTCGGCCTCTGAAGCAAACCTGTTTGAGGAAGCTCTCGAAAAATATGGCAAGGATTTTAGTGACATTCGACAAGACTTTGTGAGTACAGCTAGGAATTCTAAGCAGTCAATACTTAGGAATGTCACTTTTAAGCTGTTGCATTTACATGAGTTTAACTGGGTGTGACTGACTGTGTAAATGCCTGTCTTGTTTATGGGAGTGCTCAATTCTCCAGACTGATTGAGTTATTCGTTATTTTAAATGAATGATTTTTCAAAATAATTGTCATAACCTTGCACTGTTATGAATTATCAGCCTGTGTCACTTGGGGAAACAGATGGAAAGTGACAGCCTTGTGTGGAAGGAACTGGGTGCGTCTTAATAGTGAAGGAAAAAAACAAACTGGCAATGTTGGGAATCTGAACTTAAAAACAGAAAATGCTGGAAAAACTCGGCAAGTTAGGCAGCACCAGTGGAAAGAGAAACAGAGCCCCTCCTAGTCCTTACCCCAGAATCCTCTGTGTTCAATTGATCGTCCTTCTCATTTTCCAGCAGTTCCACCAAGATTCTACCTCCTGGTACATCAGTTTGAAGGGATCCCTGGTCTGCTATTGTGGATCCCTTGTCTACTACCCATGGTATAGCAGTTTCCCAAGAAACTGCAGGAGGTGCAATATCTGTCCTTTTCACCTCTCCCCTTCCCACCCTCCTGGGACCCAATCAGTCTTTCCAGGTAGGGCAGTGATTCACTTAGACTTCTTCATATCTAATGTACTGTATTCAGTGTTCACAGTGTGGCTTCCTGTACATTGGAGAAACCAAATGCAGATTTGGTGTTCACTTTGCAGAGCACCTGCACTCAGTCTGCAGGAGTGACCATGAGCTTATCATTGCCTGTCGCTTTAATTCATCATCTGACTCCTGCTCCAACCCTCTGTGGCCTCCTGCAAGCTCACCGTATCTTTTGTCTAGGCATGTTGCAGCCTGCAGGATGCAATGTTCAATTTTCCAACTTTAGATAATTTGTTTTGTTTATCAGAACTGGCCATTTTAATTATGCCACCCCTTTCTTCTTTCACTTCAATAGATGAGACCTTCTGAGCATGTCGCAGTAGGCCAGACTGCCTAACTTTACAATATAGGCAACAAATTACACAAAGGAGCTTAACTGCCCCTTAGCGGCTCAGTAATTGATATTTATCAGAGAAATTCCATTTGTTCCACTCGTTGCGCTCTCCCACCTTCTCTTCTACCCATACTAACATGTTTCCCTTTCTTGGTTCTCTGACCTGAAACATTAACTGTTTCTCTTTCCACAGTTTTTCCAGTATTTTCTGTTCTAATTGTTAGTAGTGAAGGAGTTGGGTTGTTGCATCCTGATGTGTGATCCTTTGGCATGGAGTTGAGAAGATGGGTGAGGATGGTGTCGATGTCTGGGGCTCTGCCTGCAGAGTCTCTCTGGTTTGTGAGCAGACTGCCAGTTATAGCCTATAGCGACAATAGGGTAGTTGGTCAACTGTGTTAATTAATCTACGTTCTTTGAATAGGTTGAGCAATGGATTTGTTAGTTAAAAATAATAGCATCTAAATTTTAGTTATTTAAAGTGAAGTAGTTGAAACAAATATTTTTGTGATTCTCTGGAAACTAGTTGGAAGACGTTTTTGGTTCAAAGGGATAACTCCTACTCCTGCTGGTCAGAAAATTTAAGCTGAAACACACGGCTCCTAATACTGATGTTACAGCTCCAAATTCATGGCCTAGGCATAGGATTCAATAAATATTGTTCTTTGGTGCAATTCTGTAGCAACCTAAAGATGTTTAATGGGCCAGTCTGTTGTGCTCTAACTGCATTTTAATTGTGATCCTTCAGTGAAATCCAAAAATGGAAGTTCTGCTACAGAACTGGAACAGTGAATGTAACACCCCTGTCTTCAAAGAGGATTATTATAAACAACAGCATACAGTATAAAAACAAAATGCTGGAAAATTCAGCAGCATCTGTGGAAAGGGAAACTGCTCCCTGACCTGTTTTCTATTTTCTGTTTTTATTTCAGATTGCCAGCATTTGCAATTTTGTTTTGATTTAAAATTTGATACCATAGAACAATACAGCACAATACAGGCCCTTTGGCCCACCATGTTGTGCTGACCTTCAAACCACACCTAAGACTATCTAACCCCTTCCTCCCACATATCCCTCTATTTTAAATTCCTCCATATGCTTATCTAACAATCTCTTGAACCTGACCAACGTATCAGCCTCCACCACCACCCCAGGCAGGGCATTCCATGCACCAACCACTCTCTGGGTGAAAAACCTCCCTCTGACATTTCCCTTGAACTTCCCACCCATTACCTTAAAGGCATGCCCTCCTGTATTGAGCATTGGTCTACAATTAGTTTTAAGAGTGGGTTGGCTTCTTGAGGCTCAAGAATATTGGAAGCCAATGACTTGAAGAATAACCAGTGTTGTTGTTATGAAAGCAACCGCAAGGAATGTGTATAATAGTATCATCCTGGGGTCACTGTTGGGGTTTAAAAATTTATAAAAATAATTAAATAATCTGGACTTGGTTTTAGAGGAATAATTCAAATTTTGCAAATGGTACAAAACATTGGAAGGCTTTAGATATGCTGTACTGCTTATCCTAAATACCTTCTATAATGGTGTGTGGTACAGAGTGTGGAAATAATGGGTGAGAACAACTGATTCCTGCAACAGCACATTCTGCCACAGCTTGGTACTTTGTGAAGATCAGCATCCCCTAGTGGTGGAGGACTGCTATAGGTAAGGGGAGAAGTAACTAGACCAGTAAAAAAAATTCAGTGACATTATTCTTAATATTCCAAAATGATGATCTTTTAATCTGCAGGGTGATTTTGGGTACTAGTGAAGGGGCTTGTATGCTCAGTTGGTAGTGTTTTGACATCAAAGTGACAAGTTCTGGTTTCAAGTCATAGTCTAGGACTTGGTATAGATTGACAGTTCACTGATACTGAGGAAATGACACACTATATTGTTATATAGGTGAGATATTAAACTAAGACCTTATTTTTGTCTCTAGGTGCTGTAACAGAGCCGATGACTTTTTTTGAACAGAGTTCTGATGCAATCTACTTGATGTTTGCCTAATGACCTTTACCAAATCCATATCAACTGGTCAATCATCCTCATGCCATGCATTGGCTGGTTGTTTACCATGTTTTCCTATGTCAAGTACTTAATTGGCCATGATGCACTGAGAGAGAGATTGGGATTGCAGAAGGTGCAGTGTAATGCCTGTATTTATACCTCCAGCCTGGGCTTGATTTCATGTGGTAACAGTTGTTCAGAGGTGTTTGGCCAAAGGTGGTGTTTGTTAGGGAAGGTCTTTGAACCCCTGATACCCTGTAGTCAGATTCAGTTTTTAACTCGTATGAAGGCTGAACGTTGCCAGAAAATGTCATATTGTTGTGCAAGAAGCAAATGTACCAGGTAATGGTTCTCTGTTTCCCCAGTGCCAGTTATGAAGGCTGTAGTTATTATATTTCTTTATAACATTCATTGCTGTTCAACCCATCAAGTCTATGCCGTCTTTCAGTCAATCCCATCAATATTATTCCCCCACTTCCCTGTAAACTACTCATATGTCCATCAACTCCACACTGATTCTCCTTTTATTCATGTATGCTTGGAATAATTTATAGTAACCAATTACTGTATTGACTGGAATGACTTTGAGAAGTGGGAGGAAGCAGGAGCACCCAGGGAAACTCAGTCACGGAGAATTTGCAAACTCTACACAGACAACGCATGTGGTTGGGATCAAACCCAGACACCGGAGCTGAGAGGCTCCTGCTGCACATTACCTGCTGCACACTTGTGCCATGTAATGTAGGAATCCTCCAGGGAGTGCATTTTAGGTGGGGGCATCTTCATGTTGGATGCAGTAGATTCTGGAGTCTTAACTGCCTTCTCAATGCCTCTTGCAGCTTCCTTGGAAATCGCTGACCAGTATAATCGAATACTATTACATGTGGAAGACCACGGACAGATATGTACAGCAGGTAGAGAACCGTGCTTCTGTTTATTTTTGTGATGTTAGAACATTCAATGTTGTGACTTTCTTTGAATGAGCTACACAGAAGTTGTAGATGTAACGGGTCTTTATTTTACACAAGCAGACATGCAGGAGAGACCTGGTGAAAGAAACTCCCTGCCCTCAAAGTACATTGAGTTTTTATACCCTTCTAAGTACAAAGTTATCAGTGGGTAATTAAATACAACTTCAATAGTTACAATTGCATAGGTACTTCAATATTTTGGATGTGGACAAATGGTTCCATAGACTAGCATAAAATGGGAGCATATCTTAACTGAACAAGACCATGTCTGATTATACAGATACCTTTGTAGGGACAAGGTAGTTCACAGGCATATTCTAAAAGCCGCTAAGGACAAAAACCAAACATCCTTTTACCACAGAATTGAGAGGGGAGGCTTTTTGGATACACAAATACCTCAATATTGATTGACAGAACAAATATAACCATGACCACGATTGAGCTATGTCACAATGATGCAAAATATCTTGATTCAAGGTGTCTGGTTCTAATGCCTAGATCTTCATCTTCACATCTTGATCTTCATCAATGAATGTAACACTACTTAACAGGGTATCTTTGTACAAGTATCTGTTGAGAGATTGTCTTGTTACTTTCCAGAAATGTGAGCCAGTAGCCTGCTCTCTTCACAGACAGAGATGTTTGTTTATGCAACTGTTCTTGTAATTGCAAAACCAATTACTGTTTGTAGATTACATTTGAAAGCAATTTCAAGGCTGTTTCTTACTTGTATTAATGGCTGCTGTACCTGTACCTTGCTCCTTTATATTCTGACTGGCTGCTATTCCCTAGCAATCACTGTAAAATAACTTCTCAGGCAGGGATGGCGATAAGCCAGAGGTCTAACTACATTCTAGTCCAAATTTGCTTAACTACCTTCACCAAAACCAGATCCTTTTGCCATGCACTGACTGATTAGTTGTCTTGCTTTCCTACATGAAATATTTGATTGCCTGCTTTCAGTCTTTCAGAATGGTTACAGCACAGGAGCCCATTTGCATATCATGACTCTGCCAGCTGTTTACCAGAGCAATACTAGTTCCACTCACCAGTACACCAGAACCCCCAGGTCTCTCTGCTCTTGCACCTTGTGCAAAAGAAAAAATCAATACACAAGCTGGTAATGTTCTGAATTGGGTATGATGGACTTCATAAAATGATACTGCAAAGAGCAAAACACAGTTCAGCCAATCGTACCCGATTTCATTCTTTGAAAGTGGTTCAGTTGATTCAAGTTACTGCAGTTTTTCCCCTTTGTGTCTTTGTTTATTTTGGAAGTAACTACTTCCATCAGCCTTTCAATCATTTAAATTCCATGTATCCCACAAAGAGATGTGCAGAATGTGGACCCCTGCAAGTTCCCACATCTTTGAATTGGGGAACGTAAAGGGAGCTAAAGGAGTTTTTCAGTGTAGGAACAAGTTCAGCCAGGTGAGAGGATGGTGTTAAAGGGATGACTGCAATTTCCTAGATGGCACGTAATGTAGCTGCTATTGTTGGTGGATGAATGTATGTTTAGGGTGGTGGATGGGGAGCTGCTTTTTCCTGGCAGAACACTGAGCTTCAGTGTTGTTGGACATCTACTCAAGCAGGCCAACGGAGAGTATTTTATCATGCCCTTGATTGTAGTGGGTGGGAAAAGCTTTGGGTGGTCAGGATGAGAGTCACTTGCTACAGCATATCTGGCCTTTGGCTGCAAACACCATCCTTACCTGGAAAGGTATTCAGGTGCTTTCATCATTGCTGAGTTCATTCCTGGAACTGCCCACCCAATCAAAATGGAGGAGTACCTTCATGAGAAAAACAGCAGTGGTTCAAAGAAGTGGCTCACCACATGCAATGGCTTCAGGCTGCAGGCATCTGAAAGAATGAAGCTAGTTTGGGTGTCTGTGCATCCAGAGATTGGTGGGGCTGGGGTTTGTGAAATTGTCCTTTTAATTCAAGAGGTGGTTAATTGATGCAATTTATCTTCCAGAAACGTTTGAAAGCAGCTGAAGCAGAGAGCCGATTAAAACAGGTGTACATCCCCAACTAGTAAGTACTTCTATGGATTTGTCTCGCCCGTGTCAAAGAAATGTCATGCCACAGTACTACTTGCAGAATGAATTATACAAAATCATAATAGTTGCCAGATTGAACTAGGTGTGAAACCTTTGTATAAACAGACGTGCTAGCTCACTAAAGTGACGGACTCGGGAGTTTAATGCTGGGCCAGTCACTAGGTTAAATTATGACATTTTGCAAGGCCTTTACTTGTAACTGGAGGGGACAACCTTATTTCTTTCTTCCATTTTGTGTGATGGAGATCTGAGGGGTAGGTTTTTCACATGATTATCTGGAACAAGCTGCCAGAGAAGGTGGTAGAAGAAGATAAAATTACAACATTTAGAAGACACTTGGACAGGTACTTAGATAGGAAAGGCATAGAGGGATAAAGGCCTAATGCAGGCAAATGGGATTAAGCATCATGGTCAGTGTTGACGAGGTGGGCCAAAGGGCCCATTTCTGTGCTGTATGATTCTCTAAAGCAGTTAAGTTGTTCGCTACATTTACCAATTTTTTTCCTTTCTTGTAATTAAGGAGAGTGGCAGTAGTTGCACCACCAATAATAGTGTTAAAGCTGATTTACCAGGTGCAGCTCTTAACATTTAGTATTTACTTTAAGCAAAATGCACAATTTTTAACATCCATCTCGCATTTTCCACAGCAACAAACCAAACCCTAACCAGATCAATGTGAATAACACAGTCAGCAAGCCAGGGATGGTGAATGGAGCTGGCTTCCAGGGACAGAATGGAGGAGCTGGCAGGGCCTGTGAGAGCTGCTATAGTGAGTAGAATCTGCTGTTTATCCTAAAGTGTCAGCATGCAGCATATTGTTTTTCCACTCAGCAGGAGTGGGATCCCTGTGATCATCACAAATTGTTTGGCTCAAGCCTACATTTGGGGGGATGGTGCAGCAGTGGAGGATAAACACTTGAACCAAGTATCACTTAAACTGGAGCAACAAGGTGGCTGATTTGGGAAGTGAAACAATAGTGTACCTGGCTTGGGGTATTTGGTGGGACATCTTTTCTCTGTATCTGATCTGATCTGGGTTGTACTTTTCCTGGGCGTTTTTGTTTCTCTGCAGCCTCGATCCTCCCTCCAAAGCGGCCCCTGTTCTCTGGGCTGTTCATATTCTCTCCTCTTTCCCACTATCACCATCACCAGGTTCTGGTACTCCACTGTTAGTACAATGGGTGTCAACCATCAGATCCATGCTGTATAGATTTTGTTTCTGAATCTTTCACCAGATCCTGCCCACTTTCAAACCCTTTTTGTTTAACTCGCATTGTTCTTCTACCACCTCCTACACAGTGATAAGAGACTCTGTTGATCTTAAATACCATCTGAAAATTGTTCTTTTTTTTTGCTGTTTGCCCCCCCACAAACATAAGCTCTGTGTGATACTAATTTAGTAATTCGCATCAATGTAAGTACACAGTACCCATGGACTCCTTCTCCGATAATTGAATGTGATTTATTTCTTAGACTGTTGACAACGATACTCTTTTTCATGTTTCCCTCTTTAGCAACTCAGTCATACCAGTGGTACTCCTGGGGCCCTCCTAATATGCAGTGCAGACTTTGTGCAGCTTGTTGGAATTACTGGAAGAAGTACGGTGGCCTGAAGATGCCAACAAGGCTCGAGGGTGAGAGACCTGGGCCTAACCGTAATAGCTCAGTAAGTGTTACAGTTTCATGATACAAGAGAAGAGGTGTTAAAGAGAGGGAGACCAATTTGCTCGAATGTCACAGGGTTTTGTTTCTAATGTTGTTAAGATAATTGTAAGGTTTAACCCTCCTGGATCCATTGGCTGTGAATCATCCTGTGTCTTGATCACGTGGAAGCAGCTAGGACGTGAGAACAGGAGAGTAATCCAGCTTCTTTGTAGAGAGGGTGGCATGTCACAATTAAATGGTTTAGGTTACTAGTGGAATATGTCACTCGGACGGGAAGCAGTCTCCCAAGCACTTATCCTTGTTCCCTCACATTTCTCATTTACACCTTCATCAGAAAGCAAAGCCTCAGTTTCCACATATATGATGACAACAGCTAATTCTTATGACTCTCTTCCACTGTCCTTGCACTTTCAATGTTTGTCTGACATTTGGGACTAATTGAGCAAAAGTTTCCTCCAGTTCATTATTGGAAAGGCCATGAATCTCAAGGGTGAGGGAGAAAGCATGTGAGTGGGATAAGGGAGAAGTGGCAAGTACTGAAGGATGTCAGGAGCGACCATAGAAGTCATTAAAAAAAATTAACACACTGAAGGAAGTAATTTGGCCATCGTGTCTGTGACAATTGAGGAAGTTCGCCACCATTTCCCACCAATCAACACTAGGTCCAGCCCTTTGGCTGCAGTGTAGAGCAGTGAATAGTTTAGATGGGAGAGGATTTAATGGTTGCAGCTCTTCAAATACACACATCCTTGTGATGTTTAATGTGATGAGGGTTTCTTCTACCAATGCCCTTTCAAATGGTGAGTTCCAGACTCCAAGCACTCACTGGGCAGAAAAAAAATCCTCATTTACCCTCTTTCCAATTACTTTATACCTAGGTGCCCTTGGTTTTGATCCTCACCGAAGGAAATAGGACCTTCCTATTTACTCGATCAGTGTCCAACACTGTCCCAAGTCACATGTGGTAGCCACCCAGCCTCCAACTCATCACTAGGTTCAGCCCCTTGGCTGCCATATACTTGATAGTAGGGGATGCCGTGTGTGGGATAGTAAGGGATGCAAGTGGTTTGGATACAAGGATATAATAGGAAGCTGTATGATTTGAGTTTGGAACTGGTGAGGAGCTGAGTTAGGGGAGAATGAGTGATGAGATGGGATTGAAGGTGTAAAGTGATTAGAATTAATACCCTGATCCTGTTCTTACCATTTTCTGTCCTTGAGACATTGGATTGAAATCTGATTTACAAATTGGTTGGGAGTGCTGTTGATTGATGGACACCTGGGCATACCCTGGGGTTTAGGGGTGGCTAAGAGGATTTACTAAGAATATGAAAGCTGTTGTGGGGGGCTGGGATGGGGTAGGGAAGTGTTACCTAGGAACAGCAACTCCTTGCTGAGCTCTTCTGAAGTGTATCCATGGTAGAATTTGGAGTGGTTGCTGGTATTTTCCATACTCGGGGGTAAACATTTTTTTAAAATGCTGATCTAAACCATAAGTGCTTATGGACAAAATCCCTGTGATTTTCTTTTTTTTCTCTCTCTTTCTGCTGGCAGTTTTAAAAAAACATTTACAAGCTTGACATTTTGTTTAGATTCTATGCAAGCTGTGGGTAACGGGAGGGGACCAGAATGTTTTATTCTGCTTCACAAACTCTGCAGCTGAAGCAGAAGCAAGATATAATGTTGTTTTGCTGTGCATGCCTTCTAATTATTTTTATTTTTTAGAATCCACATGGGTACTGGGTGAAGAATGCCAACCCCAAGTTTACACTGAAGACTAGGCAGGCTTTCTGTCTTCAGACAACGAGACTAACCAAAATTGCACGGTATTACTGTCGGAACCTATTCCGTCCACGGCAGGCAGCACGGCGTCCCTTTTTACCAATCAACAGCGCAGCTATCAAAGCCGAATGTGAGTGAGTTTTATTGCAGAATTGTAATGGGCGTACCTTCTCTATAACTTTCACCAACCTGATTTCTGTCATATCTGTCCTCTCAACCACATTTCTCCATAAATAGACATCCATTTAAAACTCTCCTGCTAATACCTTCACCTCTACGAAGTCCTCTTCATCCACCGTGTTCCCTTTCTCTATATTAATCTTGATGCATCCACCACCTTGACTTTAAAACAGACATTTCACCTTTCTATTTCTCTAACTTCTTACAAACCCTCCAGTTTTGGCCTTTTGTTTTGAACAGCATGGGTGGCTGTGTCCTAAACAATTAAGGCCTCAGTATCTGGAATTCCTTAAGTGTTTTTTTTTCTTGGCTGCTTTAAAACATCTCTTGGTGTCAAATTTTGTCTGATTCTTTTGAAATTCTTTGGGGTATCTTCATAGATTAAAGGTGCTACATATATGCAATAAGTTTCGATACCCATGAAGAAGTTCTGTTCTAAACAACGAACCAGAACAAGCACATTGATTGACTATTTAGAATTTGTGACCATGGCCTCCCTCTTGGCCCCTCCCAGATCCCAGACTTGCCTGTTTCCACAACAGATCCTGCAAATTAAGTCTATCATGTCTCTGAATTGGAGCACTGATCTATATAGTGTTAATTGAACGATAAACTGCAGTTACAAAGGTAATGGTAACTACGGTCCAGAGGCATGGTTTAATGGGCTGATTGAAGTATTTAAAAAAATATTTCAACTGTTTATCTGGTTCAGCTACTTCACTGCCACCCTCACCACTGGAAATGAAAGTGCAAGTTATCACGGTTAATACTACTTTCTCACAATTTTGACTGTCCATAACTTGCAAATTTTGTTTTGAAGTTTACCCTGCAACTTGGGTAGGGCCTTATACATGCACCATCAACTATTTGGGGCCAGAGTCAATGTCTTAAAAAAATAATAGTTTTGAGCAGACCCTACATGGATTCATGAAATGTAAACTGTGTTTGTTCTATTGGAATTCTTTGAGGATGTGACTACTAGAATAGATGATGGGGAACTTGTGGATGTGGTGTATTTGGATTTTTGAAAGGTTTCTGATGTCCTACACATCTGGTCAAGAAGGTTAGAAGTGAAATTAGGGTGATATGCTGACATGGGGTAAATGGAATTAGGGGTAATACACTGATGTGGATAGAGAACTTAGTTATTGGGCATAAAGCAAAGTGTGGGAATAAACAGATCCTTCTGGAGTTGACAGGCTGTGACTAGTGGAGTACTGCAAGGATTTGTGCTTGGGGCCCTAAGTATTCACAATCTATATTAACAATTTGACTGAGGGGACCAAATGTCATTTTTCCAAGTTTATTAACAGTTAAGAAAAAGGTAGTGTTGGAGCTTCTGAAAAACATTAGGATAGATAAATCCCCAGGGCCGGATGGGATATACCTCAGGTTACTATGGGAAGCAAGGGAAGAGATTCCTGGGGTGTTGACAATGATATTTGCATCCTCCCTGGCCACAGGAGTGGTACCAGAAGATTGGAGGATGGCCAATGTTGTTCCCTTGTTCAAGAAAAGTAATAAGGGATAATCCTGGGTATTATAGACCAGTGAGTCTTACGTCAGTGGTAGGCAAGCTATTGGAGAGGATTCTTAGGGACAGGATTTACAAGCATTTGGAGAAGCATAGTCTTATTAGGGATAGACAGCATAGCTTTGTGAGGGACAGGTCATGCTTCATGAGCCTAATTGAGTTTTTTGAGGTGACAGAACAAATTGATGAAGGTAGAGTGGTGTATATGGACTTCAGTAGGGTGTTTGACAAGGTTCCCCATGGAAGGCTCATCCAGAAAATCATGAGGCACCCATGGAGACTTGGCTGCGTGGATTCGGAGTTGGCTTGCCCACAGAAGGCAGGGGGTGGTAGTAGATGGAGAGTATTCTGCCTAGAGGTCAGTGACTAGTGGTGTTCTGCAGGGATCTGTTCTGGGACCCCTGCTTTTTGTGATTTTTATAAATGTTTTGGATGAGGAAGTGAAAGGATGGGTTGGTAAGTTTGCAGATGACACAAAGGTCAGAGGTGTTGTGGATAGTGTAGAAGGTTGTTGTAGTTTACAATGGTATATGACAGGATGCAGAGTTGGGTGGAGAAGTGGCAGGGAGTTCAATCTGGAAAAGTGAGAGGTGATACACTTTGGAAGAATGAACTTGAAGGTGGAGTACAAGGTTATTGGCAGGATTCTTAGCAGTGTGGAGGAACAGGGGGATCTTGGGGTCCAAGTCCATAGATCCCTCAAAGTTGCCATGCAAGTTGATAGGGTGGTTAAGAAGGCATATGGTGTACTGGCCTTCATTAGTCGGGGATTGAGTCCAAGAGCTGTGAGGTAATGTTGCAGCTCTATAAAAGTCTAGTTAGACTACACTTAGACTGTTGTGTTCAGTTCTGGTTGCATCATTATAGGAAGGATGTGGAAGCTTTAGAGAAGGTGCAAAGGAGATTTACCAGGATGCTGCTTGGATTAGAGAACATATCTTATGAGGAAATGTTAAGTGAGCTAGGGCTTCTCTCTTTGGAGTGACGCAGGATGAGGGGTGACTTGATAGAGGTATACAAGATTATGAGGGGTATAGACAGAGTGGACAGCCAGCACCTTCTCCCCAGGGCGGCAATGGCCAATACGAGAAGACATCAGTTTGTCAGAGGAGGAAAGTTTAGGGGAGATGTCAGAGGTTTTTTGTTACAGTGGTGGGAGCCTGGAATGCACTGCTGGGGGTGGTGGTAGACGCTGATACAATAGGGTCATTTAGGAGACTCTTAGGCTTGTGAATGGAAGAAATATGGAGGGAAGGGTTAGATTGATCACAGAGTAGGTTTATATAGTTCGGCACAATATCGTGGGTCAAAGGGCCTGTACTGTTCTTTGTTCTGTGTGCATGACTGTGAGCTCTGAGGATGATGTAAATGAGCTTCAGGGGGAATTAGATAAGCTGAGTGAGTGGGCAAAGACTTGGCAGATGGAATATAATGTGGAAAAATGTGAAGTCATCTACTTTGAACAGAACAGAAAATGGTGTGAGATTGGGTAAGTGTTGATGTTCAATGGGATCTGGGTGTGTACACAGGTCACTGTAGGCCAATGTACAAACTCATCAGGGGATCAGGAAGGCAAAGGGTTGATTTTATAACAAAAGGGTTTGATTACAGGATGCCTTCTTAAAATTGTAAAAGGTCTTGGTGAGAGTGTGCCCAGAATATTGTGTACAGTTTAGGTTTCCTTAAGAAAGGATATAGTTTGCCATAGAGGAAATGCTGCAGAAATTCACTGGACTGCTTCCAGGGATGGTGAGTTTGCGGTGTCTGAAGTGATCGAGTAGGCTAGGCCTCTATTTAGAAGAGTATGGTGAATCCCTGAAATTCTTTAACCTGGAGGGTTACGGAGGCTGGATCGTTGGAGATATTTTGAAGGGGTAGATAAATGTATGAAAGGTTAGGGAATGGAGGGCCTTGTGAAATTGTTACATGAGGAGTTCAGGCGTGGCGAAGATCAGCCATGATCATACTGAATCACAGAGCAGACTTGAGGGGCCAGGTGGCCTATTCCTCTTATTTTCTTGTGTTCTTTGAATGAGAGGGGCATTCCTCAACATTCAAAATTCTTAAAGAACTTAATAGGATAGATGCAGGGAGAATATTTTCCCCCTGACTGGGAAGTACAGGACCCAAGGTCAGATATTGAGCAAGAGGTAAGACAGAGGAAGGAAAATCTCTTCACTCAGAGGGTGGTGAACTTTAGGAATTCTGTCCTCGCAGCTATGCACACTTGGTCAGTGAGTTAATTCAAAATATCTATAGTGAATGGAGGGATATGATGATATTGCTGGAAAATGGTGCTGAAATAAAAGATCAACTGGGATTTTGAATGGTGGAGCAGGCTCAAAAAGTCAGGTCGCCTGCTCCAGCTGCTATCTCTGATGTTCTTGTATGTACATGCATCCTATGCAGTGTCTCCTCATTATGCAACCCTCTCATTCCAGGTATCAATCTGTTCAACGTTCGTTTTACGCCTTCAAAAACAAGTACATCTTTCCTTCCATGAGGAGTCCAAAACTATATGCAGTACTCCTGGTGTGGCCTCACCAAAGTCCTGTATAATTGCAGCAGCATGTTGATATTGTTATACTCCAACTCCCACATGATACTCCAACAGAATATTGCCTTTCTGGTCACTTGATGTTACTAACATGTTTCCATAATTCAAGCAAAGGGATCTCTAAATTCCTTTGCGTAATAACATTTACTCATCTCTACTGTTTTAAAAATATTCTGATTTTTTTTTCCTACTTCCTATTGAAGTGGATAATTTCACACACTCCTGCATTATAAGGCAACTGCCCTTCCTGTCCACTCATTTCATTTGCAGCCTCTATATTTTCCTCACATTTTACTTCTTCTAGCCTCGTATAACCAACAAAGTGAGAAGTGTTATACCTGGTCCCCTCATTTAAGTTGTTGACACAGATTGCTGAGGCCTGAGCTTTGATTCAACAGGCGCTTGACTAATTAAACCTTGCCGTTCTTAAATGACTCATTGGTTCCACCCTGTACCTACTGTCCATTAATTGATCTGCATTCTGTGATAATATACGACCACCAATCCTTTGGATCCTAACAGGGTGCAGCAATGTCTGTGTGACAGGTGTCTGATAAGCTTCTTAAAAATCCCACTATATTCCATTCACTACTTCTGCTTCATCTAGCTTGTTAGTTACATCTTCAAAACAAAAACTACAATAGTTTTGTTAAACCTTGCATAAAACTCTTGTCACTGCGTACTTGACCCGTGATTTTTTTCTCCCCCCCAAGTAGCCTGTTATCATTTCCTTCATGAGATCCTAGCCTTTTCTCTGCTGATTAGCTGACCTATGATTTCATGCTTCTCCCTCCCACTCTTGTTCAGCAGGACTTGTGCATTCTTCCATTCCAAAGGGACCTCAGAATTTAGAAACTGCAATCAACTTTCGAAGTCAGATGGAATTTAGTTCTTTTTAGTTCCATTCATTTCTGTTGTGTTCTTCTTGTATCAATTTACTTTTAAGTTCCTCATTCTCTTGAGACGCACAGTCCCCATAATTTCAGCTATGTTTTTTTTATGGTGAAAGTAGACTCTATTTGTCCAATGTCACTGTTGTATCTCCATTATAATTTCTTGCAATTTCTTTCCCCATAATTTCTTTTTTTATACTGCTTGGTAGATTATTCAGTCTGTTTCTTCTAGAAAATTATTGATCAACCTTAGATTTTTAAAACACATGTACACCTTGAGCTTAATCCTATTCATTGCAATATGCATTGAAGTGCCACCTCTTTTAAACAACATTATCCTCGTGGGCTATGGCTGTACATTTTTCCACTGGAGTTTTAATCCTCAACAAATTGTATATTCATTGAGAATTAATTCTTTAAATACTTGCCATTATTTGCTGTCATACCTTTTTTTAATTTCCCAGTCCATTTTATCCAACTCACCCAACATACCTCTGATTTTATTTAAATTGACTGTAGTTTTAGGCTTGATCAAATCACTCTGAAACTTGCTATAAAATTATTTTGTAATACAGTCACATTTCTCTAGAGAATCCTTTTATAAGATTGCTGATTAACCCTCCATGATTGGAGGCCCAAAATGGCCTATTGCACTGTTGATTCTGTGACATACTGGTCCAGAAATTCACCTAGCGTGCATTCCATGAATTCCCCCTTCAAGCGACTTATCATAATTTGTTATTTGGCTTTATCTGAAAATTGTTTCCTAAAATTCTGGTATTACCCTTCATACGTTCTTGCTGATTACTATTACGATTACTATGTGGGAGCTTACAAACTTAACTCCCTTGTGTTTTCTCCTCTTTGTCTCTTAGCTTCACCAGACTTGAGTTTCTGAACTAAGAGTTATTCTCCCTGTTCTTGTCTCATTCTTGTTTTCAGGAAACCCCTCTACCTACTGGTCTCTCTTCCACATTACCTATCTACTCTAGAAGTTATTATCCCCGAATATTTAATTCCCAACATTTGATCACTGTGCAGCCACTGTGTTGCACTCCATGTTATGCTCTGTACCTTATCATGGCAAATGGATAATTCTGGAAATAAAACTTGTCAAAATGACCATGTTTATCATGTGATTTCCTCTTTGCCTGAGTGATCTGCATTGGTCTAGTTGTGTGGTTTTTAAGTTATGCAGCTTCTTGTCAGGAAAATGAGTGAAAAAAATTTAATTGAGGTTTTCAACCATAATTGATATTAATTGGACAGAAGAGTTGGCTAAAGGGGACAAAGGAAGTGCTTTCTGGCAGTGTATGCCTGACTGTAAGAAGTCAGCTATGAAGTATTTGATAATGGATCTGGTAATGGAGAATGAACTAGTGGATAAAGGAAGTAAAAGCAGAAGAATATCTAGGCAATAGTGCCATAGTACACATTTAGATAATGATGAAAATCAAGTTGTTGATTGGCAAGGATCTGAGAAGAGATAATATAGGCAACAATATTGGCAAACAGCTATGTAAAACAACTATGGGAAACATTTAAAATGCCGTCCAGTAGACTAAAGGAAGGGTATAGTCTGCTAAAAGAAAAGAACAAATTAAGACATTCATGAGATTCCATTGGTACAAAGACATAGGGGCACAATGAAATGATATTCATCAAGTTACACAGCAGAGTGTATGATGTGAGGAGATGAAAGAACGAGGAAAAGATTTGATAAAACAATTAGGAAAGCAAAAAGGAATGATGAAATAATCAATGAACATAAATCAGAATCAGGTTTATTATCACTGACATATGTAATGAAATCTGTTGCTTTGTGGCAGCAGCACAGTGCAAGACATAAAGACCTAAAAATTACTTATTAAGTTACAAAAATAAATAAATAGTGCAAAAGAAGAATAATGAGGTTATTCTGTGTCATACTAGTCCAGAAATCCATCTTGCATGCATTCCATGAATTCCCCCTTCAAGCGACTTACTATAATTTGTTATTTGGCTTTATTTGAATATTGTTTCCCAAAACTCTGGTATTACCCTTGCTACGTTCTTGCTATGAAAACTAAACAATGAAATGTTTTACAGATACATAAATAAAAAGCAGGAAGTTGGGATGGGAATAGAGACATTAAGGGATAGACTGAACAATACTATAGGCAACAATAGGTACCTGTGGAAGTATTAAGCCATTATTTTGCATTGGTACTTACCAGGGAGATAGAGCAGATGAACATGATATTGAATGATGCAAAGTCTATTCAAAATAGGATATATAAAATAAACTAATCAAATTAGGAAGATAAAACCCCTGGCCCAGATGGATTGCCTCTAAATATATTGAAAGAAACAAGGAAATAGGTAGCAGACCCAATTTGTTAGAACAGGTGGATAGCTAACATAGACCTATGTTTAGGAAAGGGTGCAGCATGTAAAGAAAATTATAGACCAGTCAGATTAACATCAGTGGAAAGAAAAATAATGAAATTCTACCTAAAGTTGAAATTGGAAGAACACCTAGAAACTGAAGGACAATAATGAATAGTTAGTATGGATAACAAAACTGACCTAATAGAATGTATCTAGATTTTAAACGACCTTTGAACAAACAAATGAATATTGAAACAAATAGCAGATTGATTGATAGTTGGCTTCAGGACAGAAGGCAATGCTCGGGAGTTGAGGAAAGGTATTCTCATGGAAGAAGATGTTATACAAGTGCTGGACCACTGCTGTTCACTATTTACACTACAGATTTAGAGTCTGGAATCGAAAGTACAATTTCTAAATTCTTAGATAATACCAAAATAAGATGGGGGAAATGAAGGATAGAGATATAGAATTACGTCTGTTACATAAAAGGAAGTTTTTTGGGCCATCAAATCCAAAGTGGCTCTGTAATCCATCTGATCCCACTCCTTTGCCATCTCCCCATAGTACTGAAATTTTCTTTCAGGTTCTTATCCTGCTCTCTTTTACGTGCTGCAATTGACTCTGCCTCTACTACTACCCTGGCAATGCATTCCTGACCCTAACCAATTGCTTTGTAGAACAAAATTCCTCATGAGGCTCTTGGTTCTTTTGCCAATCACCATCTCCTAGTTCTCGATCCCCATGTCAATAGGAAAAGTTTTTCTCTCTCGCTGTACCCTTAATGATTTTAAATACCCCTATTAGATCCCCTCACAACACTCCTTGCTCCTGGGAGAACAGCTCCAGCTGATGCTGTCCACCCACATACTGAACTCCCTCATCCTTGCACATTCTCTAAAGCTTTCTACATCTTAAGCGTGGTGCCCAGAACTGGACACTAAATCCCAGTTGTGGCTGACCCAGTATGCCTTGTTTTCTAATAAATGGAGAAAGAAAACTGCAGGTCCTGGAAGTCTGAAATGAGCCAGAAAATTCTGAAAACACTCAGAGGTCAGGTAGCACCTCTGGAAAGATGAACATTCAATGTTTCAGGTCAGGTTGAAGTGAAATTGTTTCTCCTTCCACAGATGCTGTTTGATTTGACCTGTTGAATATCTCTAGCATGTTTTGCTTTTAACCATTTTCTCAAACTGCCTTCAATGAACTGTGCTCATATACCACAAGATTTTTCTGTCCTTGAATGCTCTTTAGAGTCGAGCCCTCCAAGTTATATTGCCTCTTCTCATCCTACCAAAATGTAACACTTCACATTTCTCAGCATTAAATTACATCTGCCACCTGTTTGCTGATTCCACCAGCCTATTCATATCTCCTTGAAGTTTCCTCACAGTTCACTATGCATTCAAGTTTTGTGTCATCTGCAAATCAGGATATTTACACCCGAATACAAATCGTTGAAATAGAATAAGAAAAGCAGTGGTCCTAGTGCTGACTCTGGGGAACTCCACAGCATACTTCCCTCCAGTCCCAAAACAATCTTTCACTACTACCCTGTTTCCTGTTGCTTAGCCTTTTGTTTTAGTCCATCCTGCCACAGCCCCTGCTATTCCATGGCCACCTATTAGACTTATTGTATGCTTTTTAGAAGTCCATCTATATAATGTCACCCTCATTTCCTTCGTAGACACTCTTCTGTTACTTCATTAGTTAGAGGAGGATCACAACAAATTACAGGAGGAGATTTATGAGTTGCAGAATGGGCAAATAATTGATAAATGAAGTTCAGCATGGTTATATATTTCGAAAGGAAGAATAGGGAGATCACTTGGAAGATGCAGGTCAAGTTGAATTAAAGAAACAAAGGATTCCTAGAGTACAAATAAAAGTTGTGCCACAGGTTAGCAAGGCCATTAAAAAAAATGCATACCAAGCAACTCAGGAATTGATAAGGAACATTATGTTAAACGTGTATCACGGCTTAATCAGACCACACTTGGAGTACTGCATTCAGTTGTGGTTACTAATTTATAAGCAGGGTGTAGAGGTACTGAAGAGGGCACAGCAAAGATGTACGAGGATACCAGAAATGCAAGGATTTACATAGTTGGGAAAGGATGAGCAGGTTAAGTCTCTTATCTTGAGAAGAGAATCCTGAGGGGTTATCAATGAGGAGTCCTTAAAATTATGAAAGATTTCGCTAGACTGGATACCAAATACTTCCACTTGTGGAGAAGAGCCTAGCTAGAGGTCATCATAAGACAGCCACCAAGAAATCTGATTGAAAATTCGGAAGCTGTTCCTTTACCCAAGGAGTGGTGAGAATGTGGAACTTGATCCTACAGGAGGCAAATTGTGTAGATGCATTTGGTGGGCAGCTAGAGAAGCATGTAAGAGAAGGGAATAGAGGGACACACTGATAGATTTAGATGAGGAAATCTGAAGGTGGGTGGATGGCAGGCACGATAATGTAGCGGTTAGTGTAACATTATTACAGCGCCAGCGACCCGGGTCCAATTCCGGCCACTGTCTGTGAGGTGTTCGTACGTTTTCCCCGTGTCTGCGTGGGTTTCCTCTGGGTGCTCCGGTTTCCTCCCACCTTCCAAAGATGTATGGGTTAGGAAGTTGTGGGCATGCTTTGTTGCCACCGGAAGTGTGGTGACACTTGAGGGCTACCCCTGGAACACACTACACAAAAGATGTATTTCACTGTGTGTTTCGATGTACGTGTGACAAGTAAAGATATACTGTATATTCAAAGTAATCTAATGTCATGAAATACCTGGTTTCATGCTTGTCTTCCTACATTTTGAACGTGTCCTCATTTTTTGGTTAACTGTTGGACAGATTATGGAATTAATCTAACAGCTGCTGTTCCTTGGTTGTGCTAATGTTCCATTCTCACTCTCATAGGCACTGCTAGACTTCCAGAAATTGGAGAGAAATCGGTTAAACTCAAACCCATCATCAGGAAGTCCCTGGAATCTATAGTAAAATACTTGGGTAAGCAGCCGCATCTGCACAGATTCATAATCTACTCCATAATTACCAGCGATCACCACAATTTTTTATACATGTTGATGTGTTGTGTGGGGAGGATAAAAAGCAGGTAGTTGTGACACATGTGGTATACAGTGGTCCAGCACATCTGGGAGCCTGCTTCTGGATCAGTGAGGACTGATGAGTTAAGTGTTTTCTATTGGCTGTAAAAATTCAAATTAGAATGAGTTTGGTCATCACAGTGAACAAAATCAGCAATGACGGACTGCTTCCAACATTTTCTGTCTTTTTTCAGATTTCCAGCTTCAGTTTTTTGTAATTGTTTAAATAAAATATTAAATAAGAGTCATTCAGAAATGAATTAGAATTCAGGGCCAATGTGTTCTTGTTAAACGGTAGCTTTCAGCAGATTTAGAGAACTGAAAGCAGGAGAAGCTGTGCAGGAGTATAGAAAGTGTAGGGGGTAATTAAGGAAGTATTTGGGAGGGTGAAGAGGGCACAAAATAGCACAGGCTGGCAGGATTAAGGAAAATCCCAAAGCATTTTGTAAGTGTATGAAGAGGAAGTAGGTATTAGGATCAAAGATTATATTTGACATCTATAAATACTACTCAAATGTATTCATTATAGAGAATGATTTTGTAGTTGGAGAATTCAGTGAGGGGCCAGTGGAATTCCAGAACAATTTCCTGTCAAAGAGGAGAAGGTACTAAATATCTCAGTGGGATAAATCCTCAGGGCCTGATTAGATGTATCCCAGGCAGCTATGGGATGTAAGGGAAGAGATTGTTGGGGTCTGACAGGTGTCCTTTGTTCATGATTTTGGTATTGGTTTATTATTGTCACTTGTACCGAGGTACAGTGAAAAGCTTGTCTTGCATACCAGTCGTACAGGTCAATTCATTACACAGTGCAGTTACATTGAGTTAGTACAGAGTGCATTGAGGTAGTACAGGTAAAAACAATAACAGTACAGAGTAAAGTGTCACAGCTACAGAGAAAGTGCAGTGCAGTAAGGTGCAAGGTCACAACAAGGTAGATTGTTAGGTCATAGTCCATCTCATCGTATAAGGGAACCGTTCAATAGTCTTATCACAGTGGGATAGAAGCTGTCCTTAAGCCTGGTGGTACGTGCCCTCAGGCTCCTGTACCTTCTACCTGATGGAAGAGGAGAGAAGAGAGAATGACCCGGGTGGGTGGGGTCATTGATAATGCTGGCTGCTTCGCCAAGGCAGTGAGAGGTAAAGACAGAGTCCAAGGAGGGGAGGCTGGTTTCTGTGACACGCTGGGCTGTGTCCACAACTCTCTGCCGTTTCTTGCGGTCCTGGGCAGAGCAGTTGCCGTACCAAGCCGTGATACATCCAGATAGGATGCTTTCTATGGTGCATCGATAAAAGTTGGTGAGTGTTACGATAGGGAAATTACTTGGGAAAAATTTGAGGGAGCAGATTAATCTGAGTTCAAACAGACAGGAATTAAAAATAGTTGTGCTAACTATTCTTGTTTAAGGAGATCATTTTCAAGGAGATCACTAAATGTGTAAATGAGGGCGGTGCAGTTGCTGCGAGTTATATTACATAGAACCTGGCCAACCTGCCAAATTGCATGTCTTGGGTATGTGGGAGGAAACCAGAGCCCCCAGGGGAAAACACATGAGGTCACAGGAAGAACATGCAAACTCCACACACACAGCACCTGAGTTCAGAATTGAGCCTGGGTCAGTGGAGCTATGAGACGGCAGTTAGGCCTTTGATTAGGTTCCACATAGAATACAAGGCAATTTTGCAAATTGTATCAGAATTTGGCTTGGTGAAAGGAGGAAAAGGGTGATTGTAGAGGGTTGCTTTTGTTATTGGAAGCCTCTGATCAATGTTTTCCAAAGGGATCAGTGCCAGGACCCTTGCTGTTTGTTGTAGACATGAACGGTCTGGATGTGAATGTAGGAGGTATGATCATTAAGTTTGCAGATTTGGGGGTGTTGATATTGAGGAGGGATAGTCTTTGGTTGCTGAAAAATGTGAGGTAATGCATTGTGGAAGGACTAGTAAGACTAGGATATACACAGTGAATGGAAGGACTGTGAGAAGTACAGAGGAACAAAGGGGCCTTGGTTTATGTCCAGACTGCTATGTGCATTTCTGGTCGTCACACATAGGAAGGTCATGATTCTGTTGGAGAGGATGCAGAGGCATTTCACCAAGATATTACATAAACAGAAAATGCTTGAAGAACTCAGAAGGTCAAGTATTATCTGTGGAATGAGAAATGGGCAGCATCTATTGACTGACCTGCTGAGTGTTTTCAGCACTTTTTGTTTCTGTTTCAGAATGCCAGCATCTGCAGTTTTTTATATTTTCATTCACCAGGATGTTGCCCAGACTAGAGTATTTCAGCTCTGAGGAGAGATTGGCTAGGCTGCATTTGTTTTCCTTGGAGCGGAGAAGACTGAGTGGCAGCCTGACTGAGTGATACAATATTATGAAAGGGTTGGGTAATAGGGTGGATTGTGAGGAATGTTTACCTTTAGCAGAGATGTCTATAGCATAGGCTTAAGGGGTAGGAGTTTTAGAGGAGACATGAGGAAGAATTTTTTGATCCAGAGGGTGATTGAAATCTGGAATGCACTCTTTGAAGGTAGTATAGGCAAATATCTTTAGATGAACACTTGAAGCACGATGGCAGAGAAGGCTAGAGGCTAAATTCTGGAAAATTGAATTAGCATAGATCAGCACTTTTTGGTAGGCATAGACATAACGGGCCGAAGAACCTGTTTCGTGATGTATGATACTTTGAACAACTTGCTGATGAAAATCAACAAGACTGCGGGTGCTGGAAACATCAAATAAAAACACAGGATGCTGGAAACACACTCAGCCGATCAAGCAGCATTTGGGAAGAAACCTGGCTGTTGTTTAGAGCTTACAAAGACGTGGACAGGACATGAGAGTTTTATTAGCATTTGTGGAGTTGTACCACAGCAAAAGTCTGTGGGTTTGTTTTAAGGTTAAGTTAAACATGTTGTATTCTTCTACTCTGCAGAACTTCACCCACCTGTTAAGGCTGTCCCTAGTCTTGCTGTACATGGAGGAAGTGTGACCCCTGCAAAGGTGCTCCCTGTCCTGAACCATGGCTCTCCAACAATTCTGGGCAAGCGTGGATATGAGCAGCACAATGGCATTGATGGTCAGTATATCATATAGAATGAGCAGGTAGATGATTGAGTACCCATCCAATGATCTGAGTTATGATTCAATGTTATCCTCACTGTTACTTCTTTCTGAAACACCAAGCACAAGAGGAAACTTATGTGATTGAGTTATAACAAAAGTTGACATGGCCATAACCTATTTATGCTGACATCAAACCAGATCTTGAGACAGACTGTGTATGGGCTCCTGCCCCAGTTGGAGCTATGTACAACATGGTTTTCAATAATGGAGTCTAATTTTACTTGGGATCTGCTTATCCTCTTTGGTGACATAATGTTGCTGTCCTAACCTGTATCCCATAACGTTGCTTGGTTCCTTGGTAACTCCTGCTACAGAGCTGAGGGACAAGATTTAGATGACCAGCCTAATAATGGTTTACTAAATGGTCCAGCCATGCTTACTATAGTTTGATCGTGTCTCAGCTTAACTGAATGTAGTGTTCTATATTGTTCTTCATCACTGTCTATTGGTCCTTGTTTACCAGGCACTATGAAGAAACGTCTGTTGATGCCGTTTAGGGGTAAGACAATTGCGCAGTCGTGCTCACGGCTACACACTCATCGTGAGTGCTTTGTGTTGTCACTCCCCTTGCAAATCCCTTTGCTTTGATAACCTCCAAAACAGCCTTCTCCTCATTGCATTTCAGCACAGATCAGTTTCTGAACAACCAAAGCCCCTATCAGATGTAGAATTACTTATCCATTTAATGGTTTGTGCATTTAGCAAGACTTCAGTCTGGGAACAGGATCTATCTTTGTTCCAGGACTGAGTCAGTCTTTGGCTAGCAGCTTTGTTGCCTTTAACTTCTTAAGTTTGGACCTCATTGCCTAATTTGTGGGAATTATTGCACTTGAGGTGATTCAGTTTATTCCCCACTTTCCACTTTTCCAAGTGGACTTTACTGTACTGATTTTGTTTGAGGCAGGGAGGGTCTTCAGTGCTGTTTCTTTCATGCAGGGGCATGGATTGAGATGCTGCAGTGAAATAGGAATGGTTATTTGCCCTTGGAAACTTGGGAAAGTTCTCATTTCTGACTTGTCAGGTAAAGTTTGCTCTCAGATACCATGTCATGCAGGGTAGTCTGTGATAAGGATGTACAGCACATTAAGAGGAAGAACCTTGTATCTCTCTTCACCAGCTTGGAAGGTCTGATGATTGGGCCACAATGGAGCATGTCATCTATGGCTGGTTATGGTAATGGAATGCTTGGACCTACAAACAAGAAGGTTCCCCATTCAAACCAGCCTTTGCTGAATTAGTCAGGGCTAGAGGTGAAGCTCTGGAGCTAGTCTTGGTGAGCTATGGTAAAGTTTCATCAGAGTTGCCACTTGCGGTGACTATCCTGAGTCTGTGTTGGAAAGTATGGACCTGGAAGGAGAGGGCCAGGTTGACATTAATCAAGTCATTCACGGACATTGGCTCCATGATGGAGTCACTCCAGTACTTGGAGGAACTGATTCTCCAGTTAATGTGCTGGCTGGAAAACAGGAAAGAACAAACTCCTTTTTCAAATTATGAACTCTGCGCTGTGACAGCTGTCTGTCTGGAATGTGGGTTTGGGAACAAGCAGCTAGTTTAAGTTTGGGATGATGATATTAATGTGGTGTTTGGCTTTTTGAGATAGTACCCATTATTTTCATGGATGTTTTGGAGCGTTATCGGTTTGCCATTCTTCTGGCTTGTGCCTACTTGTTTTCATCAATTTGTGCCACAATCCGTATAGAACAATTGAAGCTGCAAGGCCATCATACACTTCAGTGGCATGATTCATGCAACTGCTCTTAACTTCCTTGCTGTTTGTTGTTGTCTGTGTAATATATACCATGCAGTGACTTAGCTCTTGTAGACTTATAGCATTTTGCTTATTGGTTCCCTCACTTTGCCTGCTGGGCAGGAGTTAATAGAATAGACGGTTGGTCACTGTATTGTATGTATTATGTGCATATTCTTGCTTGTATGGTGTCACTGTATGTCCGTTAGATGTTCATTATTCCATAAACCTGAATGAAATGTACTGTCTTGATTCGGGAATAACTTGGGAAATCAGTATTGAACACTATGATGAAGAGGCAGGCAGGTCATCATCAATCCATCTGCCCCCTCAGAGGCAGGGTACTAGGCTTGAATGTCAAACATTTTTCTCACTATATCCATGACATTTCCTCCATATCCTCTACCAGTTCTGACAGTTTTCTGGTTCAGGTCCAATCTCGGTAGATGACCCTGTCTCAAGCTCATTTTAGATGTGCCCCTACAGCTGAGGACACTTCAAGCTGATAGTCCAAACTGGTTTAGAACCCATGTCTGGGCTGGTATGTTTCACCAACTAACCTATCTAGCTCCCCTATTTGATATTCTTAGTGCTATTAAAATGAATAACAATTGACCACTCTATATATGCCTGTAAATCTGGACACCGGTTCAGTGTCTATTTAGAGTGAGTATAAAATGTTTTGATTTTCCATTTTAACATTATGAATTCATTAAATGACATTTTCGCCACCCTGCACATATGTTTCTCTTTCAGTGCAGTAGGGGTGTAACATACAGCACTCAATTTTATACTGTGTACTTTATGTTGGTCGACCATATAGGAATCGGGATAATAGAGCTATACAGGGGCTACCCCTAATTCTTCCCAGGAATTTTTTCGGAGATTATAGTATTTATTTTATAAATAAGTGTGCAAGATGGGACTAGAAACATAAAGAGTGTCTGGTCAGATGGGAAAAGTAGGTGACATAGCCAGACCTGGTTTATATTAACTGCTGGCCATGAGTTTCAATCCAAATATTCAGCAGTAATCTTTTATTAAAGTTGTCCCTGAAAGGGTGCATCTTGGAGTCCTGCAATATTTTTGTGTTTGTAGTCAAGTCTGAAATTGGTTGTTTCTGAAGAGGGGGTAAGAAGGATTGGAAATTTTGGGGCAAAGATAGATTTTTGTGGAAATATGGTAAGTTCACCCTGCAGTGTTGCTGTATCCAGAAGCCATAAATGGGTTGTGGGATTTAATTTGCTGGAGCTATTGAAAGTAGTGGCCAGCAATGGAAATTCATTAGTGAGACAAATAATATGCAATTTATTCCAAATGAGCTTTGATGCAATAAAAACATGGCAAATCCCAGACTGCCTTGAAAACCAGGTTTTTCAAATCAATTTCCATAATCTTCTAAATATTTGAATATCTCTCTATATTCTTTTCAGTGAAATAACAGGTGGGAAGGGCCTGCAAAAAAGTTCTGTACTGCTAAATATCTGTTACAAGTCCAGGTGACAGGAGATTCAATTCTTTAGCCCCAATAAAAAGGGGCTAAAGATAGTGGCGTGTGTGCTGGGGCTGAGTCCAGGGTATTGTTCTGTCCAGCACAAGTTCAGCAAGACAGCAGTTATGAATTGATTCCAATTAAATAAGTGAATTGGTCATTCTTCATCCTTCCACTTTCCAATTGTAGCTGGCAATCATTGTTTGACAGGCAAAGATGGCCAGACTGCCATTCCTTGTATCCTAAGATGGTCCTTCAGTCTAGGGCTCTCTATCCTGGATAGGTTCATTTCCTGTCACCTTCTTTACCTTTATCTGTTTCATTTGGATTACTTGGTATAGTAGATTATTTTGAAGATTTGAAAAAAAAACTGCAGGTGCTGGAAATCTGAAATTAATAAAACAGAAAAACTGTTGGAAACACTCAACAGGTCTGCCAATATCTGCAGAAAGAGCAACATTAACATTTCAGATCAAAGACCTTTCGTCAGAACTCTTCCCCAATTCTGATGACACATCTTTGTACTGAAACGTTAACTCAGTTTTTCTCTCTATGGATGCTGCATGACCTGCTGAGTGTTTCCAGAATTTTTAGTAAGTTGTCTTTTTCTTTTGCTCTGTTGAATGTTCAGTTTCAGTACTGACCCCACAGATAAGAGTTCTAGGTATTTCAAAGGTGAGTCTCCATGGACAGAGTTCCTTCCTGTTCATTCTGTGGCTTGGAGAACAGGAGATTTTCCCCCTTTTCTGGGGTCTAATCTCATGGCTGCCTATTGCTATCTATTGCCTCACTGACGTCTATGTAAATGTGGGGTGATCAGTGTCAATCTTTCCTTGCCTGCATTTTTCAGCACAGCAAGATGACTAAGAGTAGATCCCTAGCAACCAGGTCTCACCAGATCGGTGGTTATTTGACCTTTGTCTTCCAGTACTCGTGCTAGGTACATTTCTTTGCCTCTGACGTGGAAAACTAGAGAGACTTCAGAAAAAGGCTGTGATACAGCAGGGATTGAGTATGCTGCCTAAGCCCCAGTATATAGTTTTAGCAGACAGTATCACTGGTGCTGTCCCCTGGTGGGTGGTGATGATGTTAAAAAGGTCTGTAGAGTTGAACACAAAGGGTAATCTTTTAATGTTTCCAATACATTGAGGATCAGTTTATCAGTAACATCAATGCTTCAGGTACTTAAATACTGGTGGGTTAAAAATATCCATTGATGAAACCTGAGCTCGGGGTCATTCTGGTGGGAGGAAAGGATTATTGAAAATAGTAGAAACTTTACACAACAACCTCTATTCCCCAGAGGTTGTAAGAATGTTTGCTCATTGTGCTCTGTGTCTGAAAACACTTCTCTCTGTTACGTAGCTAGTGGTGAGACAGTTTGTTGTTATCATTATACACAACACTAAACTACTTTTTGCTTTATTTTTAGCTAATCATGGACAAGTTAGACAAATGGTAAGTTTCTGTCACATCATGCATCTTGCATTTTAACTTGAGCGGTTTCTTTTAAATTGTATTCCATTTTATGCTTATGTGAGAAGTCCTATTTCAACACCATCATCAAATTCTCTTTAGTTGGTACCACAGTGATTAGAGTACAATGTAAAATCCCTTCTACACTATCCCATTGAACATTCAGCACACATTATCTTTAGAATAAATTGTCCCATGGTAGGTACAGCATGGGATAGACTCAGAGTAAATCATCCTCTATTCTGTACCCTCGAGCACTCTCAAAGCAGATACCACATGCACCAGCTTCAGAATGAATCAAACTCTACATTATCACATCACATTCTATCAGGATAGGACAGCAAGGGTTAGGATCCTCCCAACCTGCTGCTGACGACAGGGTTCTCAAGGCAGGTAATCTATTTTAAGAGTGTTATGGGAGTATGTTGAAGATATTAACAAAAATGTGGTTGAACTGTATAAATCTATAAGTCTATCAGACTTGCATTGGGCATAGAATTGCAGAGTTCACATTTGTAACATGGAAGTATTAAAGGACTGGAGTAATTGCTTATGAGGGTCCTTTTCTTGTACTCCCAAGTAGTAATTGTTTGCTTTGTGTGACAGACTGCCATTAACCGAGGTTACATGATAAATGGAAAGCCATACTCAAGAAACTCTAAAGTGCTGAAGCCAGGCTCCCTTCCACCAATGAAGGGGAGGAGAATGAACTGGATCGATGCACCTGATGATGTGCTTTTCATAGCAACAGATGAGACTCGGTAATTAATATATTATTGTAGATGAACCTTTTACCCTGTGGATCATGGCAAGTCTGTTTAAACTGGTGATGCATTTTTGTTAGTATGTCCTGTCATTTATGTCAGGACTTGAAGTACGAGCTGCAGTTTGAAATTCTTCTTGTCCTATTCTCACATCTCTTGATGTTAGTTGCTTTTATAGTAAATATGTTAAAACCACTTTACTATGTATTTCAACATAAATTATGCTTAAAATTGTCTGAAAATCAGGTCCTGATTTCACAGAACTGTAGTGACATTTTATGGTATCTTGTTCAGTATAAAGAGCTCCTAGTAGATTTCAGGAAAAAAACTTAAAAACACAGAACTTTAGATGTAGTAATTAAATGTAGATATTGATTACTAGCAGTGCCATGCTCTTGTGTTCAAGAATGGGAGGGTGGTGATGTAGAAAATGGCTGGAGAAAGGTGAGGCTTTAGATTCCTGAGGCATTGAGACAAGTTCAAGCTAGACTGGTCGCATCTCAGCAGGGCTTGGACCAGCTTAATGGGGAGGTCTGCTTGTGCTGCTGGGGGAAGGAGTTGGTAAACCTTGAAACTAGCTTGACAGAGAATTGAACCTATATTCAGAAGAGCAAGAGGAGAGATTGAATGAATACAGTGATGAATAAACAGGTTTGGAAGGCAGAGGCTGGAATAAAGGCAACATAAGAGTTTGGCAATGTTAAATGGTTTATGGATCAAAGTAAGGAATGTAGAAAATCTGATAAGCACAAAGACATGGATGCATAATATGGCAGTGATTACTGAAACATGACTTCCAGCTCCGGGCCAGGATAGGGAATAGTGGAGTGAAAGCTCAGTGGAATTCAGTCTGGAGAAGCATGAGGGAAGAGAAGGAGGATAAAGAAATGAAAGGCAAGACACTGAGATGTGCAGAGGACCTTGCGGATTCACGTGCCGTAGCATATACAAGATAGTTAAGAAGGCGTATGGAGTCCTTCCTTTATTGGCCAAGGTATAAACTTATCAGTACAGGAAGTAATGTTTCAAATGTACACACAACATGAATTAGGATCAAGGGTTAGCCCTTAGGTTCCTTGAACCTGGTACACCATTCAATAAAATCAGGACTGATCTGATTGTGCCCTCAACTCTGCATTCCTATCTACCCACAGTAACCTTTCATTTCTTGCTTATCAAGAATCTTTCTGTCTCTGCCTTATAAACTTTATTCAAAGACTTGGTTTCCACTGTCTTTTGAGGAAGGGAGTCTCAATAATACTTGGGGGGGGGGGGGGGGTGGAAATTGCCTCATTTCTACCTCAAATGGGCAACCCCTTATGTTTTAAAAAGTGACCTCTAATTCTGTGTTTCCTGCAAGAGGAACCATCCACTCCACATTCAGCCTTTCAAGACCTCTTGGGATCTTACACATTTCAATCAAGTCCCCCTTTGCTCTTCTAAATTCTAGTGGATGTAAGCCTAGCCTGACCAACCTCTTCTCATAAGATAACCTACCCATTCTAGATAAACCATCCACTAATTTTTCTCTGGACTGCTAATACATAACATGACCTACACTATACAGTAATCCAGATGTGGTCTCATCAGTGCTTTATATAACTGAAGCATATCCTCACAGTAGTGTAGCGGTTAGCGTAATGCTATTACAGCACCAGCGACTGGTGTTCAATTCCCGCTACTGTCTGTAAGGAGATTGTACGTTCTCCCTGTGTCTGCGTGGGTTTCCTCTGGGTGCTCCGGTTTCCTCCCACATTCCAAAGACATACAGGTTAGGAGTTGTGGGCATGCTATGTTGGCACCAGAAGCGCGGCGACACTCGCAGGCTGTCCCCAGCACATTTTCAGGAATGCAGAGAGACTCATTTCACTGTGTGTTTCGATGTACGTGTGACTAATAAATATCTTTTGAATTCAATTAGGCTTGCAATAAATTATAACATTCTGTTAACTTTCTAATTACTGGAGACGGTGAAAAGGAGATTCACCAGGATGTTGCCTGGGATGGAGCGTTTCACTTATGAGGAGAGACTCGATAGGCACGGTTTGTTTTCCGTGGAGCAGGGGATGCTGGAGGAGACCCTGACTGAGGTTTCCAAAGTTATGAGGGGCGTGGATAGGGTAGATAGTAAAAGAACACTTCTTCCCCATAGCAGTGTACTCTTAAAAACAGAGGCATAGGTTTAAAGTAAGGGGTAGGAGGTTTAAAGGGAATCTGAGAAGGGACTTTTTCACACACAGTGTGGTTGGAAACAAATGCATTCCTTGAGGGGGTGGGTAGAGGCAGGTACTCTCACAACATTTAAGAAGTATCCAGATCACCAAGACACTGAGGGCTCTGGGCCAAGTGCTGGAAAATCGGATTGGTTTAAATGTGTTCTTGGTGGTTGGTATGGATTTGGTAGGCTGAAGGACTTGTTTCTGTGCTGCATAACTCTATGAATTGATTACTATGATGCTGCATATTCTTATGGGTACCCCATCACATGAAGTATGTGGTGATGGTAATGAGGATGGGGAGATTTGATGTGGCTACCCAAGCTGAAGAAGTTCATTTCTAATGAAATGTTTGCCAGGCTGGGATTGTTTCCTTTGGAAGAGGCAATGGCAGGAGGAGCATCAGAGAGATTAGTAGTTGGCGAGCATCAGTTTAAGATAATTGGTAGCATTAGAAGGGAGATGAAAAAATAAAAACTTTACCCAAAGTATGTTGGGGGTCTGGAACTCGTTGCCTGGATATGTGTTTACGGCAAAACCTTCACCAAATTTATGAAGTACCTGGAGGAACACTTGATATGTTGTAACCTGCAAGACTACAAATTGGGAGCTGGAAAGTGAAGTTAGTCCAATTTGGTGTTTTATACCTTGCATGGACATGATGAACTAAATGACTATCCTTCTGTGTTTTTGATTTCTGTGATTCTCTGAAAGATAAAGCATGATTTTGAAGTCTTGCAGCACATGAAGCTTAGTGATCTGCAGAAACAGCAGGAGCAGATGGTGTTTAATTTTAAGTATGAGGATGGGAGGAGTGAATGAGATGTGGAGTATAAAAATAGAACGATTCTGTGGGTGGAACTTAAGGTTTTAAATATAAACAGGAATTCCTTAAAGGTGCAAATAGGCTAAAAATGTCATTAGTCCAGGAAATAGAGGAAATGCGGAAGAGGGCCCCATCAACCACAGTAAGGGGGAAATCACATTTCGTGAAAAAGGACATTTCAGATGTCCTGAAATGGAAGGCCTCATCTTGAGAGCAATATGGTGGAGACAGAGAAACTGAGAGAAAGGGATGGCATCCTTACAAGAGACAGGGTGGGAAGAAGTGTAGTCAAGGATAGCTGTGGGAGTCAGTGGGTTTATAATAAATGTCAGTGGATAGTTTGTCTCCAGAGATGGAGACACAGAGATCCAGAAAAGGAAGAGGTAGAGGTGGTCCAAGTGAATTTAAGGGCAGGGTGAAAGTTAGTAACAAAGTGATAAAATTGACATTGTGCACGAGTGCAGGAAGCAGCAGTGGTGCAGTGTAAATGTAAATACTGAATTCTGTCCCACATTAATAATACATTGTCTCCTGAATACTTTGTCAATGGAGAACATGCCTCAGATCAGAGTAGTGTTAATCACAGCATTGTGAAAAGAGCAACACTTAAGGAGAGTAGATAGTAGCAAGGAAATTTTACCTTCATTTCCATATGAGGACACAAAAAATGGTCTTCAAGTATTTGAAATAAGACACAATCTCTGTGTTCTCAGCTTTATAATTAAAGCCTGACAATGTACTACCTTGTGCACCAGCAACGTTATGCAAGGCATTGTGGAGATTTACGTAATGTTTCCTCTCTCAAAACTAGGAAGGTGCGTAAGATGCTGGGCCCAGTCGATATGAAGAGAGCAGCACGCCAGCCCTACAGGCAGATTCTCATCCGGCAAGGACGTGCGTCTTCTGCATCACAGCAGCCTAGGCAGCCCATGAATGAAGAGCCAATCATCATTGAGGATTAATGCCAAGTGCAGTTTTAAATAAAGCAAGAGACTGTAGTCCCTGTTATACTTGAACCTTCAGTGCGCATGAAGTAGAGCTCCTGAACTAGACTCCGAATCAAGTGCTTGTCAGCCTCGCGTTTAAGATCAAATTGAAGGATTATTATTTGAGTTAGATTTCCAGTATCCCTGCAGAATGGATGATGGCAGCGGATGAACAGTGACCGGTGGCTACAGTTACAGGCAGCTCCAACAGCCTCTTCCACATTCACCATTGTCCTCAAGAAGTGGAGCTGCCAGGTGATGTTATTTGCAAACCTGAATGGCCTGTGGTTCTCTTTGTTCTTCGAACTAGCCTCTGCTCCAGTTTGTGCTGCTGGGGGGCCAGAACAGTGTGGTTGTCTTTGGTTTGGCAAAAGGTCTTTTTTTTAAGAAAAAGAAAAGGAAAGAAAAAAAATTTTAAGAATTCCTTTTATTTTGAGAATTGTCTGTAATAGTTTAAGGAGGTGCCGTTTATCCTCAGTTTAAGAAGCAAGTTTTGTTTTTATGGACGGGTTGGCGTGCAGTTAATGCAGTGCATTGTTTTTGCATGTTACACTGTATATTGTATCCTTGATCCCATTTAAAATGGTGCCGTTTTCCAATGGAGCAGAAGAGGAAAAAACTTTCTTAAAGACTTTTTTTCATGTATGACCTTGAATCTTTTCATCACTTGAGATTCGTTATTGCAAGTTTCACAGTGAATAATTATGTACAAAATATTTTTCCATGTTTCTGACTTGGGTTGTGTTTGAAGCACCCTGATTTTCACAGTGAGATATATTACTACTACAAGGTTCAATAGTTTAGTGTGCTGATATGTACATACACTGCAAATGTAGTTGGTAAGTTAGTGTTATTCAGTCATTCCATAGGATTCAGGGGAGGGGCAGGGGGTGTAAAGTTTTACTGATTCTATTTGTTACAGCATAAGTTAGTACAGCGCCTGCTGGAGGCAACTTGGGACAGTGCCCATCGCAGAACATTCAAATGAAGGTCATCCTTAGCCATTCACAAATAAAGCATCAAATGAAATACTACTACAGTTACTTTCTTTTACTCCAAGCTCTTATTTTGTGAACTGTTGTTCTAATATTTTGATTTGACAAATGCAGTACTGTTCCTTTTCAGCACCTCTGAGCTCTTGTGCCATTGTGCAGAGGTTGTATATAGAACGTGCCAGAATATACGTTCAGTGAAATACGCATTTTCTCACCTAGTTGGATAGCAAGTGTGGCATGGTGTGGCATTAATTCTCACTTTGACGCAAGTAGTACAGGCAAGAACATGATTTTCAACTTGCTGAGAGCTGCACGTTCTTCTACCACTTCACACTTGCACTCTGCTGATGGTGCTGAGTATCTGGGGAGTAGCACTCAAGGTGCTGACCCTCACTGAGTACATTTTCTGAGGATGCTGACGTTTCTTTTGGCACCATTCCTAAAGGTGCTGACTCTTGAAGTGCAGGTACCGATGGTGAAGTTGGTAATGGGTTCTTTGTATGCATCTGGCAAGAACGAGCTTGAAACACATTATCACAAACATTTGGAAGTTTATTTCAGTTTAATTGACAGAGGCAGAGCCAGTGCAGAATTTGCATTGTGCTCATTCTCAGCCTTCTGAGTTAGGGTGCATATCTCACTCCGTTTTCGATTGTTTCCAGCTGCAGTAATCCAATGGTACCTGCAATCCATGGCTCTTCAGACACCATATAATGCTGATGTCTGACAGTTCCTCAGGATATAACAGGCTATCTAAATATCTTAGTTTTTTTTATGCCTGTGCTTCCAGGACGCAGGCTGGTGTTTAAGATTAGCGAGGCATACAATGTATTGTTCACTTTCAAAAATATCTTGATCACTAAATATAAAATGTATGTTAGCCAAGGCAGGAAAGTGGGCTGTTCTGACCTTTGTAGCTCTTTTAAATAGAAGACTTTATCAATAGAGCTAATATATGGAACCTAGCTATCAATTGCCATCTCTAAAAGCCCTCATACATGCCTTGAAAATCATATTGCACTGTATTGAAAAGCAGAGACTTAGTCACTCTAATCCCCTTGCCCATCCTCCCTAAGCATTTCCATAAGAAATCAAAAGTCTGCCAGCTCTCTTCACTTGCTCATTTTGTGGACAGTTCTGACGAACATTTGGCTTGAGCAATCAGCTGTTCAACTGACTTAGAATTTCAGAAATGCCTTTTAATCTCAATCCCGTGAAAGGTATCTATCTGTTTCACTGCATGCAAAAATTTGGTTCCTCTGTGATACTGCCTCAATCCATCTTTGTCATGTATTCAGCATACTGGTTGCCTTTGTACATGCCTGAGTTCGTGCTTTGGTATGGCATCAGATGCCTTCTTGTCAAAAGATTGAGTGGTGCTTGGACGGCCCTGCTTATTTCCCCCCTGTCCTTGTGTATCAGCAGCAAATATATATTCCCATTGTTTTGTATGGGCATGGACACAGCTATACCAAGAAACCAACCGGTTAACTATTTTTAGCTGTGCTTGCTTGTCCTTAAATCACTGTGGTTGCTTACCTCAGTATTTCATGTTGAATTACTTCTTGTGTGTGTACTCTAACCTTTGTTGAATCCTTAATTCTGATTTGGTCAGTTCTCTCAGTTTCCAGGTCATATTGTCAGTTCTGAGTGATCATTAGATCCCTGTAAAATATATATTACTGTGTGTCCCTGGGTTATTGGAATGCTTACTATGACCTTTGGAATTGGTTGTCATGATGTAGTCTCTCCTACTCCCTAACCAATTCCTGTGAACAACTTGTGCTGGAAACTGAGGAAGGAAGCTCAGTTACCATGTTGAGAAATTAACATTTGATAGCTTTATGAATGTTGAAACCAACAAATTGTCAGCCTAGAACATATATTGGGTAACTCAAGTTGTTAGGAAACTTTAAACTCCACTTCTATGAACTAACATTTTGTTCAGTCCTGCTGTTTAGCAGCTTGTAATTTGTAAATATTTTCAATCTTTCTCACTTAATTTCAAGCTTCTCTGCGGAGTGAAGCTAATCTGCAGGATGCACGATAAACTATAATGTCATCTCCACTCTGGAACCTCGATTGTTGAGCTGCAGAACACAGACGAAGCTTTAATGTGTCCACACTCGGAGGCTGAGCTTGAAGTCATTGCTGAAATGTGGAAGAGAATGGGCCTTGCACTAGAACAAAGAACCTCTATCAACCTGTCCTTGCTTCACAACACTGCTCTCGATAATAAAGGTCCATGACAAGATCCTAGAAAACCTGGACCGCAGCAGGATAAGGAAAACACTGTTAGCATCCTCCCCTAAGCAGGCGTTGGCAGAATCAAGCTTATAATTACACCCGACCAGCTGCAATGAGCAAGCTGTGTCATCGGTATGCTTGCCACTAGAGTCCTGAAACAATCCCTCTGAGCTCCATTGCTACAAGAGATTATCAGGAAGATGGGAAATGCTTCAGAGATGTTCTCAAAGTCCCCTTGATCCTCATTAACTCATGGGAATCCCTGTACTGACAACCTTGAGTCTGCTCACTGAGAACATGCAGAAGCCCAGGGGAAAAGGCAAAAGGAGTCCTGTACCACCTTACACCATCCACCTACTGCTCCACTCGTGGCAGAGTCTGCAAGTCTTTCTTCGTCTACATCAATCATGAAACTGAGAGACCTCCTGAAGAGAGATTCAGTCAGATCTTACAATTCTCCAAAGACATTAATAACCTACCTCAGAAAACTGCAACAGCAGTTACTGGCTCATTTTATGCAAACACATCTAAAGAAACAGTGATCTTGCTACCATTCTGTAATTCTCCAACTTTCTTTTACACTTTGTTTATATGGAGCCAACAGTCAAGTAACTGCTCCATGCTGTTCTGTATGGTGCACCCAAGGCACCTCCCACCCCTCTTCATCTCACTCTTCTATCATGTTTACCTAGCTTCACTTAAACCTCCTTCAGCAGTCTCTCAGGGTTGAGGATGATTTATTTCCATGGCACTTAGAATATGGAAATATGTGCAGATACAGAGTGTGGTAGAAAAAGATGGAAACACAATGTATGTTTTAAATGGTAAGAGATTGAAAGGTATTGATGTTCAGAAGGCCTCAGTATTCTGGTACAAGAATTACTGAAAGTTGCTATGCAGGTTCAGCAAGCAATTCAGAAGGTAAACAGCTTTGTTGTAAGAGGGTGAGTAAAAGAGGAAAGATGTCTTGCTGCAATTGCATAGGGCCCTGTTCAGCTGCAATTTTGTGTACAGATCTGACACCTCTATCTAGGAAGGGGGTATACTTGCAACACAGGGAATGCAATGAAGGTTCACAGTTTGATTCTTGGAACTGGTGGGGAGATTGCATTCTAAGTAGACTGGACCTATACTCTAGTGTTTAGAATTGTGAGAGGTGACCTCATTGAAATGAACAAAATTCTTCCAGGGCAGATGCAGAGATGTCTGGAGATGGGTCACAAAATAAAAGATTGGTCTGCAGAACTGAAATGAGGCAAAAAAAAATCTTCATCCGGAGGACAATGAATCTTTGAAATTCTGACCCCAGGCTTAATTGCTGAGTATATTCAAGACATAAATGAAGATTAGCAAGGGTTAATACAAGAAAGTGGGATGGAGGTAAGTGTTCCCAGATTCTAACTTGCTACGTCCAGTTCCAGTGCTATAAGCACACCACTTAACTGCAGGTACACTATAAAGAAAATTGATTTCAACATTGAAGTATCCATTAGAAAATAAAAATCTCAAACAGAAATCATTACTTGATAAATATTATTGTCCATATATTTAGTTGGCTGGCTCAAATATGTTAAGAACATAGAATGTTTTATTTAAGTTTTAAACTGCCTTGTCTGCGTAAATGTTTCTCATGAAGCACTAATTTCTGATGAATTGTTTGTTTTGAAATCCCCTCATCACCGGCATCCCTCACCACCAGTCGCCAGGATTTATTTGTGATTCAGTCATACACTCTTGAGTACAGGATGTGTCCACTTGTTGCTATGGGGATGGCAGGATCTCCTGGCCCTTGAATTAAAGGGTGATGCCTGTCACTGGATTTAACTCATTGGACTGTTTTTCTTCAAAAAGTCAGAAATTTTTAACATGATTATTTTAAACTTCCTAAGTGTTTAACCTTAACCAAAAACTGGATTTCATAAATATTTTGAATTTAACTCTGTGTGAATGATATGAAGTATATTTCAGATTTCTTAAACTCAACTTTCCTGTTAACACTCACTATTCACTTGTTATTCATTCTATTAGGGATGGAACTATTACCACTTAAGTTATAAAAATCACATCTTGATGGATGTTGAATTTACTCAACCACTTCCCTGCAGTGGATATCTGGAGTGAACTGGCATCAATTATTTATCAGACGTGTTCTATTAACTTGTGCAGCAAACAAACTCATTTCCAATCCAGAAGCAGTCAATATCTCAGAACAAATGCTGGAGACTTGAAAGTGCTAAGGCCAGCCACAGCTTTGAAGCTCCATGTGCATACTTAATAGAGCACTTGGGGGATAGGCTGGCTGTAATATGGGAGGGAAAGAACTCTTCCTCTTTCAGATTTCAATCTCTGAATTAACAATGCAAACATCAGATCTCAGATATACACATACCATGGCAACCCTGGCCTTGCCCTACCAGAGATTCCCATTGCCCTTACCGACCCTGTTGCTCCCTCTTTGCAAGTTGAAACATTTTCTCACTTTCATAATTCTAAAGAAGGGTCTTAAACATATTAACTCTCTTCCTTCAAATGTTACTTGATCTCCTGAGTGTTTCTGGACATTTTCTGTTTTTATTTTCAGCATCTGCAGTTTTTTTGGTTTTCTGATAAATTGCGTGCTATTGGAGGGCAGCAATAATTATGCATCCATAAGTAAAGGTGGTGGTTCAGTGCTTTCCTGAGCCACTGCATGCTGTGCAGTGAAGCAACTCCCACACTGTTACTGGTGGGAAAGTTAGGCCCAGCCTCCATGGGGGGGAAAAGTGATTCAGAACATAATGGGCCCATTCTTGGATGGTTCTGGGGAAGGAGTCAGGGTGGGAAAAATGGACGAATAGGCAGTGGAGTGAGAATGGACAGGAGCCACAAGTGAGATCTGGGTTGGTGGAAAATAGAGACATCAGAGGTTTTTTGGGAATAGACAGATTCTCAGAGTGGACAGGATAGATTGTGAGAGAGAGGCTACCTTAGTAGTAGAGCTTTCCATGAGATGGTATGGATGAGTCAGGAGGGGTATGGATCTAGAAGAGTGAATGGGTTCTGGGAGAGTTTGAGAATTAGGCAAAATAAACTAAACAAACTTGCACTTTGCAATTCAAGACTCTTGGGGGGGAAAAGTAACTGCTGGAAATATCTTCGTTTTAATGTAGACAGGAATGGACTTCAAGGCTGGTAATTGCTGCAAAGACCAGCCTTACCATAAACAACTAAACGATCCAAAATGGAAAAGGTTTTGGGGGGGGGGGGCACAGGGAAGAAAGAAATCACAAATGGGGTAGAAGTATAGATCATGGATAATACTGCATTTCTACAGATTGAGGATGGTGATTAGAATTAAGGAATGAAATCGGAGCTGGGTATTTATCGTCAGTTCCGCACTGTGAAAGAGAGAAGGCAACATCTGCAGGATTAATAAAAGGATTAATGCACTTTTTAAAAAAAAAAGCACAACATATTATCCACCACTCGATTCCAGGCCTCATCACAGCCATGGACCAAGGAGCTGAAATCCAGAGTTCAGGTATGACATCAATTTTGTTCCTCGGTTCAGGCCATCTCGCCTCATTTGTCCATCTTTCCCGGACATCATCAACCGTTCCCTTGACCAACACTGCTGCAGCCCGTCCAGCCGCTCCTGACAACCCCGCCACCGGCGTGAGCTGCCAACACCCGCCCATCATTGACGCTCAGTCTGCAGGGACCGTCTCTCGCCGGCGAATCGCGCTCGTCGCCGGACTAGGCGGACGGCGACCCTTTGGGGAACGCGGGCAGCCGGTGCGCGGCCCCGCGGACCCACCGCGGGCGCGCGCCCTGCACCCCGTCTCCCCCCCACTCCCCGCGCGCGTGCGCGCCCTGCACCCGACTCGACGCCCGTGCGGGCGAATCAGCTCCGAGGGTCCGCCTGGCCGATTGACTGACGCGCCCGCCAGCCAATGGGCGCGTGACGGCCGCCCAATCACGGGCCGGGGGGCGGGGGTTTGTGGAGCTGGCGGCCGGAACCCCCGAAGATGGCGGCACCGTTGAATCAGCAGCAGCAGCAGTTGGCTGCGGCCCAGGCCCAGCAGCAGCTCGTTCAGGCCCAGCAGCTGGCGGCGGTGCAGGCACAGGCTCAGGCACAGGCCGGTCAACCGGCGCTCGCCCAGCAGCAGCAGCAACAACAGCAACAACAACAACAACAACAACAGGCTCAGCAGCAGGACGACCCTGTGGCCAAGTTCAAGCTACTGATCCCACAGCTGAAGGATTCGCTGCAGGTACTGGCCTGGCCCTGGGGGGGGGGGGGGGGGGGTCAAGCGCCACTGGGATCTTCTTTATGGGATCAAAAGGTCAGGGAGAATCCCAGGAAACTGATGTCAGGGGTCATGAGATCCTTGGCCTGGGGCAGTGCTGCGGTCGAGGATCGGGGTTCATTGTCATTCTGGGATCAATAGATCAATGACTGGGGTGCAGGGCGAGTGGAGTTGGGGTAAAGATCTGGACCGTTTAGGTCAGGGATCCGAATTGAAAAGCTATTTGTTGACGCTTTCGCAGGCTGGGGCGTTCATGCACGCGAACCTTTGGGATCATCTTTTCTGATTGATTGGTTAATGTCAAAAATTATCCTGATCTATTTAAAGAGTAGATCGTGATTAGCTTGGCCCAAGGATGGGGAAGGGCTTGGAGACGGGATGTGATGGCGAAACGGCCCATCAGTGGTTGGGGAAGTGCTGGCCGCTGTGTTAAAGCAACAAAACAAATCGGACAAAGTTTATCAAAGGAAAATTGAGTTTAACAAAGCTACTGGAGTGATTTTAATTTGGGTACAAAGTAAGAACAGGGTACTGAAGTGGAGATCAGCTATGATTGTATTGAATGGTGGAACAGCCCAAAGAACCGAATGGTCTATTCTTGCTCCTGTTTTGTACGTTTGTACCTCTGTCACCTGTATGGATTCACTGATGCAAATGGAAGAATGTCTGACAGTACGCAGTAGAAAGTTTTCTCAAATGGAAAAAAAATTACCCAGCCTTTATCCAAACTAACCACTTCCCAGCACAGGGTCCATATCCCTTCAGATTATGGCTCTTTAAGTACACATCCGAGTAAAGTTTAAATACGGTGAGGATTTCTGCTACCCCGGCCCTTTCAGGGAATGAATTCCAGACTACTCCATCCATACGAGGAAAAAAAATCCTTGTCTTCCCTTTAACCCTTTCACCAATTACTTTAAATCTCTGCCTCCTGGTTTTGACCTCTCTGCTGAGGGAAATAAATCCATCCTATTTATCGAGGGCCTTCGTACTTGTGCCTCCTTATTCGTGACAGCTCATTGTGTCTCCCTTCAGCTATCTGTGTTCCAAACAAAATAATCATAGCTGATCCATTCTTTCCTCATAGTTAAAATTTTGCAGTCTGGAAACAGCCTCACAAACCTCCTCTCTGGTGCAATCACATCCTCCCTGTAATGTGGTGACCAGAACTTTACATGGTACTTAAAGTTGTGGCCTAAGTTGTGTTGTATACATTCTAGCTTAGCCCCCTGCTCTCATATACCCTATATCTCCTTTCAATAAAGGAAAGCCACCCTTGTGCTTTTATAACCATTTTATTGACCAGTTGTCCAATTCCATTCAGGACACCTCTGCAAATGAAGCAGACTGCAGCCGGTCCTTGTATCAAGACCCAGCTTTGTTAGGGGGCGATCCTGTCTGACGAGTTAATTGAATTTTTTGAAGAGGTAACAATATATTGATAAAGACAGTGCAGTTGATATAGTCTACATGGACTTCAGTAAAGCCTGTGATTAGAGCCCATGAGATCCAGGGCTTCCAAATTATTTTGTAATAACAGAGAATAATGGTGTAGGGTTGTCTTTGTGATTGGAAGCCATTTGATCAGTGATGCACCACAGGGATTGTTGCTGGGACCCTTAGTTTGTTATATACATTAACAATGGAGACACAAGAGACTGCAAATGCTGGAATATGGAGCAACAGAGAATCTGCTGGAGGAACTCAGCCGAGGAAGAGACATTCATAACACTTAAGAACTATCTGGGAGAGCACAGGAGTCGCCAATGCATAAAGGACCCGGTGCTGGTGAATTTAGTATAGCTGGGTATGTGATGGTTGGCGTGGTCATGGTAGACTAAAGGATTGGCTTCTTTGCTTTATGACTCTGTGGCTCTAAAACCTGGACAACATGGGGCATGTTTTGTCAAAACAGTGGGATATCCAGCTGTGAATGACTCATTTCCTGACCCTCCAAGGCCTTTCCACCATCTACAAGGCACAAACGAGGAGTTAATAATCTCCACTTGCCTGGATGAGCACAGCATCAGTAACTCTTAAATGCTCAACACCATCCACATTTCTTGTTTGATTGGCACCACATGAAACACTCCCTCCATCATGATTGCTGCATGTACCATCTTCAAAACTCACTGCAGTTACCTACCCAGGCTACTCCAGCTGCACCACCCAAACCTACAGCCTCAACCACTAAGAAGGACAAAGAAAACAGGCAAACGGAAATACCATCACTGCTGGTTCCATTCCAAGTTGCCCACCATGCTGACTTGGAAATGCATTGCTGTTTGTACATTGTTGCTGGATCTAAGTCATGGAACTCCCTCCCCAAAAGCAATGTGCGAACACTTTTTCACCAGAAAGAGCGCTGTGGTTTAAGGATTTGGCTCACCCCAATCTTCTGAGGGCATTTCTGATGCTGAGCTTGCCAGAAATGCTCACATTCTAAAAAATAAATGAATAATAAATTAAGTCTGTCCTGCTACTTATTTAGATCTGTGGATATACATACCAAGGTCACTTTCTTCCTCCACATCATTCAGTGTCCATTTATTGTATATTCTGTAGCGGTTGCTACCGCGGAATAAAACAAGACTCTACTCGGAGGATTGCTAAACAGAACTGGTTTATTTTCCCGCCTTGTGCGGGCCCTTTAAGGGAGAAAAACTCCCGCCCAAAAAAACCGGCAATGACGTAAGTCCTACGTCATCAGGACTTTCCCGCGCGCGGGTTCTCCCCGTCGCTCGGAAAGACGAGGCCCGCCGCCATCTTGGGCCTCGTCGCTCCGACGCCGCGCGACCCGACTGCCGAGCCGGTTCACCCGACTAGACGGTGAGTCGCCACAATTCCCTTGTTTTATTGCATCTCCCCTACTGCATTAACTTGCACTTGTGTGGATTAAGTCCCATTTGTTATTTTTCAAGCCGACTGATCAGACCTTGACTTTCTGACCAACAGACCGCAATCAGTCAGGATAGGCAGCAACATCTCCAGCACAATTATTTCCAACACTGGTGCCCCACAAGGCTGCGTCCTCAGCCATCTACTTTATTCCCTATATAATCATGACTGCGTGGCCAGATTCTGCTCTAACTCCATCTACAAGTTTGCAGATGATACCACTGTCGTAGGCCATATCTCAAATAATGATGAGTCGGAGTACAGGAAAGAGATAGAGAGCTTAGTGACATGGTGTCATGACAACAACCTTTCCTTCAATGTCAGCAAAACAAAAGAGTTGGTCATTGACTTCAGGAAAGGGGGCAGTGTATATGCACCTGTCTACATCAGTGGTGCTGAGGTTAAGATGGTTGAGAGCTTCAAGTTCCTAGGAGTGAACATCACCAATATCCAGCTGGTCCTGGTCCAACCACATAGACGCCACCAGCTCACCAGCGCCTCTACTTCCTCAAGGGGCTAAAGAAATTTGGCATGTCCCCTTTGACACTCACCAACTTTTATCGATGCACCATAGAAAGCATTCTATACCGGATGCATCACGGCTTGGTACAGCAACTGCTCTGCCCAGAACTGTAAGAGACTGCAGATAGTTGTGGACACAGCCTAGCACATCATGGAAACCAGCCTCCCCTCCATGGACTCTGTCTATATCTCTCACTGCCTTGGTGAAGCAGCCAACATAATCAAAGGCCCCACCCACCCGGGTCATTCTCTCTTCTCCCCTCTCCCATGGGGTAGAAGGTACAGGAGCCTGAAAGCTCAAACCACCAGACTCAAGGGCAGCTTCTATCCCACTGTGACAAGACTATTGAACGGTTCCCTTATATGATGAGATGGACTCTTGACCTCACAATATATCTTGTTATGACTTTGCACCTTATTGTCTACCTGCATTGCACTTCTTCTGTAACTGTGACACTTTACCCTGTACTGTTATTGTTTTTTTTTTTACCCTGTGCTACCTTAGTGCACTCTGCAAATAGGATTAGCGTAGATAGGCATCTCAGTCGGCGTGGACGAGTTGGGCTGAAGGACCCACCTCTGCATATGACTAAATGAGTCTAATAGACTTCTGACTCTGTGTAATATTCTGTGTTAATGTGCATGAGTGTAGTTTGAACCCTGATATGAAATGGAAAGCACCATGTTGAAGGCGGTTTCTAAATTAGGACAGTCATGTCAATAAAACAGATTCCTTATTCACTGTCAGGAAATGCTTGTCATTGTGTTCATAAAAGCTACATCTGATGCTTTACCTGGATCTATGTTACAAAGGAGTTTGTGTTTACCTTCTAGAATCTAATGAGGATTGCAGCTCAAAACTTGTCCCAAAACACAACTATTGATAATGGACAGTGAGTATCGCTCTTTTGATAAATGAGTACTCCTATTTGTGTATCGAATAAGGGGATTTGTGGCTACTGTGTGCAGTGAACCTGGTGTTGGCTTCACGTGGAACCTGACAGTGGGGCTATGAACCAGTGCCAGCTCTGTAGGCGAGATGGGTTATACGAGCATGATGTAGTTGGTCAGTCACTGCGGGGCCTCTTCCAACATGGTGTCCATATTACGAAGTAATGTTAATTCAGTAAGGTGGTTTTAATGTCTTGAGGATAATTTGAGATGGGCAGTAAGTGCTGGCCCCATCAGGGTACTGTCAACATCCCAAAAGATGAATAAGTGACAGAACTTAATGGATCTAAGCTCCCTCTACACTGTCCTGTTAGGGCAGGGATAGGCTGTGTTAGGTACAGTAAAGCTTCCTGTACATTGAACCATCACACACTCATTGGCAATCATAGAGTAAAACTCCCTGTACATTGAACCATCACACACACCCAGGGTAGGGACAGCCTGTGTTAGATACAGAGTAAAGCTTCCTGTTCATTGAACCATCACACACACCCAGGGGAGGAATAGCATGGACTAGGTACAGAGTAAACCTCTTTCTGCGTCATCCCATCACTGTGGGATAGTGGGAGGCAGCAGTGTGTGGCAGTCTCTGAAGCTAAGAGCAAGTGGATGGGGAGAGAGGAAAACAAGCATTTTCCATCTTTTTTTTGGTGGGAAAAGAAGGCAGCTGCAAAAAGAACAACGGAAATCTGCTTTTTGAGGAGCATCCAAGACATTTTTATGTGGACTATTGGGGGAGGAAGGAGGAGGCCAAAAGATTCAGGGGTAGAGCTGCCAAATTCAGTAGGGAGCACCTGTACTTATTCCACCTTTCCACCTCAGTTTTTTGGCTCAGGAGAGCCGGAGCTGCCAAAGTGACTTTCTACACCTCAACAAAACCCAAACGGCTCCAGCTGACGAGAGTAAAGGCATTGTTAACTGGAAGAACAAAAAAAATCAAAAACTGTGTTTTGGTTCCTCTGAATTCACTCATCCACAACGATTCTCAACCAGACATGGGCTGAAGAGCCCCAGGAGTGTTCCTGAAAGCAGTGGCAGAAGCTGTTGTGCCCTTAGCCATTGCTACTATCCCTTGGATGTACAGCAAAGCTGTAGTTTATCTGAGGGCTGCGCAGGGGTCAGTGGAGGGGGTGGCTGTTCCCTATTATACCTTTTGCGTTCTTTATTTTGTGAATTGAATAAGAAAATACTGTGTCTGGTTCATTGCAATAAAGGCTATCACTGATACAGCTCCTGTTGTCACTGAGTGGAATAAGGAGGGAAACAGAGGGAAGGAACTATCCTCACCCTGCTAATCGTCTGCTCTTTGCATTCTGATTTTAGTTAGTAACAGACTTTATCCCTTACCCTGCAGGAAGAGCAGTGATACCGCATTGCAGCGCTTCGATAAGAGCTTAGAGGAATTCTACGCTCTCTGTGACCAGGTGGAACTGTGTCTGGTGAGTAGGACTGAAATTCAAAGCCTGTGCCTGCATTGATGTGGCTTTCTACCTTCCTGTCCTCTGGTCTAATTAATTCCGTGCACTGGGTATATTAGCTTCAGACATCCCAAATCGTTGCACCGGAGAATTTTAGGGGACAATATGGAGTTAGTTTCCTGATCAACCCAGGATGATTGTTGATTTTCTAATCAGTTCCAGGGGTCTAGTGGCTTACTCTGGTTCCTATGTCCTCCTAAGTGGAGAGAGAAGAATCTGCAAGGTTCCTACTTTTTCCATTGATTTCAGTATGGACAGGATTATACTCAGCTGCATGGGTAACCATGGCAGATAAGCCTCTGCTCTTTGTTTTCATCTCTCTTTCTTCTGTCGCTGACTATGTCTCTTCCTTTGCAGAGGCTGGCTTTCGAATGTCTATCCCAGAGCATCGACAGTGCTAAACACTCACCCAACCTGGTTCCCACTGCAACCAAGCCTGACACGGTGCAGACGGAGAGCCTGTCATACACCTCAGTACCTCAGTATGATCAAGTCACAGATCTCCTGTGCTAAGGACATTCATAATGCCCTCCTGGAGTGCTCAAAGAGGATTGCCAGCAAGGGGCAGATCTGAGCAGCAATGCAGCGTCTACAGTCTGATTCTGGGTCCTCTGGAATTAGCATTTCCATGAACCTCTGCTGTATCACCACGGGTATTGTCCAAGTGGTGGGATGTATAGGCATCTCCCAGTCCATTGTCTGCCTGTTTAGTGTATAGGTTCTCTGAACCTCCACCTTCTGCAGTTGACATTCTGTGCTGTGGTCTGTTCCTGTTTTCTCAGTGGGGTTAGGGGCATGCGTGCCATAAGCGGTCCTATTCCATCTTTCAGAGTGATACTGCATGTTCACCCTCTTAAACAAGCTCAGTTTGTCTCTTAAGTTAAGTAGCACATTCGGACGTGACAAATTCCAGCTCATTATTGCAAAGGCCTGCACCTAGCTGTGTGTATGTGGGACTGAGAGAGCAGGATTGTGGTCAGTTAGAGGACGACAGCAAATGCAGCTTTGCTGAATTCCTCTCCTCCTTTGAATGAAAGGAGTGTTAGCCTTTTAGCCCCTTGAGTCTTTGCCACAGTTCCTTTAGATCACTGCCACTCTGCATCTTAATTCTATTTGATGCATGCCCCATTCTACCCTGACCTAGAAACCTATCAGCCTCAGCTGTGGAAGCTGCAGTGCATGTCCAGCATCCACAACCTTTTAGGAAAGGTGGCTCCAGATTTCCTTGGCCCCTTGTATGAAATTGTGAGCTGACTGGCCAAGGTTTGAGGCCCTAGTTCTCTCCATCCACCCAACCAACAGTTTTTATACTTTTATAAACCTTCATTAGATCATCCTCTTTTTTTTAGTTTAGAGTAAACACAAGCACAGTTTCCACAATGTACCTTTGTGATTTGCTCCTACCACCCATATTGTCACCATCACTTTGCTGATTGTAGCTGCAGTCTGACTTTCCATCCCCACGCCTGCAGAGGTTGATAACTGGGACATCCTGGGAGCTCCCTCTTACTGTACATTTGTTCTCCTGACTCTCTGATGACAGGTTCACATGGTGTAAAGATACTGTATCTCACTGTTGTGAAATAAATGATTAGAGGCTAGGAATCCTCCAGCAAACACCAGGGTGACCGGAGGGTCAATCCCAGTCTGCTCTTAATGTTCCCTAAATTACTGCTGACTGATTCACTCTTCTCTTTTGTGCAAGAGAGACTGACTGTTAAGTTATGACCAGCTTAACTTGGCCTGATTACAGGCAGCAAGTGGTGCAGGAGAAGTTTCAAGCTCATTTCTCTAATAAAGTGTCCTGTGAATATTAATATCTATATAAAGTGATATGTGTAAATTTCCTACTACATCTTTGATGTTGGTGTATCTTTATATTGATTGAAGATGGTTTTGAAAGTATGCAGAGCAGGGTTATGGAAGATTAAATAAGTTTACAACATCCTTTCTACAATGTTACTGTGATAATTTATCCCTTCATGTACTGTTCCTTCATGCCCTCCTCGATTGGTTCGTAACCTTTTGATGTGCTTGGCCGCTCCTCCTGTGCCCAGCGGGATAGGATTGCATATATTTGGTTCCTTTCTTGTCGGTCGAGCATTTGCCATTTATATATATTTCTCTGTGTGTATGTGGTCGTGTGAGGGGTATGTGTTTCCATGGATCACTGCGATATGATGATATGACCATGTTTCTGTGACTAGTTTTGTGTGTGTGTGTGTGTATCCATTTGTGTGTCACAGCATGATCCTGTTATCATTATGTAGGTGTGCAAGCGTGTTTCCAGTTCTCTGTATGTCAATGCACGTGTTCTCCCCGTTTCTCTGCGCGCATATGTCCCTGCAGTTTCTGCATTTATCAGTATGCCTCAGTGTCATTATGTGTATGTATACGTTTCTGTGTTTGTGTATGTGTTTCTATTTCTGTTCACGTGTGTGAGCATGTTTTCATTTTTGTGAAAGGAATATGGAAATCAGAGCCCTATTGAGTAAAAGGACCCAGGTGAATTTAAACAAGAATTTGGTTTAAACAAAGAGCCGGGGAATTGGTGAGGCGTCTTCCAGGTGAGTAAAGCAGTAAGTATTGTAAAACTCCGATAACCCAGAATGTTCAGGACTTTGTTGGGCTGGCAGATTTTCAGGACTATTGGATGTTATTCCTGTTAATGCCTCAACACAGTTAATTCACATCTTTTAGATGTTACACAACGTTATTATAAATTTGCCATTGAATCAAGTAAGTTAAAGGATCCGGGAGACCCGATGAGTTTCAAGGGAGCCTCGGAACCAGGTCCCTGGTGAGTTGAACAGGAGTGCGGCAAATACTGTCTAGTGAATCAGTTGCCGAAACATCAGGATTCCAAATAGTTGATAGAGGATTATCAGAATTTTACTATCATCTGACAAAAACTAATATTTTAAATATATTCTTTTGGTTAGTCGCGCTAATCTAATAACAGGTACGGCAGGGCTGCTCAGATCCCTGGAGTGCACATGCTATGCCCTGTGGAAACTCCACAATGCTTCAGGTCTCCTGGGCCATTGTGTATGGACAGTGTCATCGGCTGGAGCAGCTCAAGCTCTGGGTTTTGGAACTTGAGCAGCAGCTGAAGTCACTGTGGTCAGTTCGCGAGGCCGAGGGTTTGTGGGTAGCACTTTGCTGGAGGTGGTCACTTGCAGCTAGGGTAGAGTGAGTGAAAATCACAACAGCTGCAGCTGCTGGAATCTGTAATAAAACAGAAAATGACAGAAACACTCAGCAGGTCAGACAGCGTCTGTGGAAAGAGAAATAGTTAATACTTCAGGACCTAGACTGTCAAAACAAATGGTCCAGGACCTGAACCGTTAACTGTGTCTCTCTTCACAGATGCTGCCTGACCTGTGTTTCTGGCATTTTCTGTTTTTATTGAAGGGGACAATGCGCTGTTACATCACTCAGAGTAAGTGAGATCAGAAAGCGGAACTGAAGCAAGTTCATTGGAAGTCTTTAAGGTGGAGGTAGATGAGTTTTTGAAATTTCATGAACTGGCACAGACGTGGACTTGAGGCCAGCATGGATCAGCCACGATCATGTTTGGGGGGGGGAAGCTTGAGAGGCCTGGTGACCTACTGCTGCTTCTAATTTGTGTGAACCATAATGGGGCTGACGCTACTCATCGATGTCAGCCATTCAGTGGTTTGATAATGCCAGGACTGATTGTACCACCCAACTGCCGCTCCACCAGGGCCTCAGGTTACAAAGGAAGGAAGTAGTAGATGTCATATGATTATTCACCATAATCTTTGTGGTTGCAAGGTGACTGGAACAGGAATTCCAGCTGTGATACGAATACCCGGGATACATGGCACCTTGGCAAATTGGATCTGAAACTGGCTCGGTAGTAGGAGGCAGAGGGTTGGTTTTGTGATTGGAACCTGTGTCCAGTGGTGTACCACAGGGATCAGTGCTTGGGACCCTTAATGGTTGTTATATACATTAATTTGGGTATGAATGTAGGGGACATGATTAGTAAGTTCGCAGATGACATGAAAATTGGTGGTGTTAGGAGGATTGTTACAGAATAATATTGATCAAGTTGGGTGGCCAATGAATCAGAATCAGGTTTATTGTCATTGCCATATGACATGAAATTTGTTGTTTTGCGGCAGCAGTACAGTGACAGATGGAATTTAATCCTGATAAGTCCTGGCAATGCATTTTAGAAGACCTAATAAGGATATAAATGGTAAGGCCCCAGGGAGTATTGAGGAACAGAGGCACCTTGGTGTACAAGTCCATAGATCCCTACAGGTGGCAGCACAGGCAGATAAGATGGTGAATGCTAGCCTTCATTAGCTGGGCATAGAATATAAGGGTATAGAAGTCATGGCACAATTTTATAAAGTATTAGGCCATAGCTGGAGTTCTGTGTACAGCTCTGATTGCCACACTAGAGGAAGGATATGAATACACTGGAGAGGGTGCAGTGAAGATCTCCAGCGATATTGCCTGGGATGGAATGTTTCAGTTATGAGGACAAACTAGAAAGGCTGTGTTTTCCTTTGGAGCAGAGAGCAGGCCTCAGGAGGGACACAAAATATCAGGGGCAGAGGAAGGGTAGAAACTTTTTTCCGTAATGGAGACATCTAAAACAGAGGGCATGGGTTTGAGGTGAGGAATAAGTGGGTTGGAGGTGATCTGAGGAAAATATTTTCATCCAGAGGGTGGTTGCAATCTGGAACACACTGCCTGAGAAGTTGGTGGTGGCAGAGATTCTCACAACATTTAAGAAGTACCTGGATGAGCACTTGAATCACAAAGCACTAAAAGGCAATGGACCAAGTGCTGGTGTAGATGGTTGGCATTGACCTGGTGGGCTGGAGGGCCTTTTGCTGTGCTTTGTGTCTCTATGGTAAACCTGCCATCCCAGGTTTCACCATCAATCTGGTGCACATCCTCTATTGCAAGTATATCCTTCCTTAGGTAAGGAGATCAGACCTATATACAATATTCCATGTGTGGTCTCAGCAGGACCCTATATAATTCGAGTGATATGTCTCTGCTCTGGAACTCAAATGCTCCTCCAATGAAGGCCATTGTACTGATTACTTCTTAATTACTTACAGTATATGTCTAATGATTTACATACAAGGACACACAGGTCCTTCTGAACAACACTTTTAAACCTCTTAACGTTTTAAAAGATACTTCTGTGTGAGTGCAGGAAGCAACACCAATGCAATCTTCAATGTACTAGGAAAGAGTTGAGGGAGTGGGCCCAAGCAGGGTTCGAATGAAGGCTTGTTCCATGCAGTGTTTCCACCACTTTCTGTTTTTTGCCTCAGAATTCCAGTTTTTTAAATTTCATTTATTGTTGAATTCACTGCTTGTAGGAACAACAACCTTGAAGAAGATCTCCTCTGCTCTCTGCGTGTCTCTTTTGTCTTGTTCACCCTTAGCAGTTTCTCTTTCCAGTCTAACCTTCGATTCGGTGTTAACCAAAGCTAGCTTACCTCTTTCGTTAGCTCCCTGGCTCCACCTCATCCCACAAGAATTTCTACTCAAATCTTACTCTTCACAATTTGGATCCACTCAGAGGTATGTTCAAGCTCTCCAGCATCTCTTGAGGCCCTGTTCTCATTGCATCCTGAGATCCATGCGTTATGCCATCCAGCAGCACATTCATGCTCTTGACCTCTCTCGGCAGCAACATTCACTCACTCATGGTCTGCAGTTCTACTTTATTCTATGCTGCATTTAGTGCTGCAACAGGCAACCTTTTTTCCTTCCCTTCTGATGTCAAAGCTTGCAAACTTCAGCAGCTCTTGTATTCCAGTACCCCACCCGACCTTTCTCCCCATCACTTTCTTCTGACCCCATCTCTCTAAGCCCCGCACCCCTCCCAGTCCCATCCCTTGCTGCATTTTCACTACCCCTTCTGATTCCAAGTCAAGTTGAGTTTATTGTCACGTACACAAGTACGGTGAGGTACAGGTACAATGAAAACTTTGCTTGCAGCAGCATCACAGGCACGTAGACAACACACAGAACATAAATTCTACATAACTTATACTAGACTGAAGAAAAAATTGACTGTGCAAAGCAAGACATCAGTGCAAAATAAAACAAGTCCACGGTAGTGCAAGAGGTGGACCATGGTGTTCCATCTTCAGCAGAGGTTTCAGTTTTGTTCCCACACATCCCCATCTCAATCATTTCTAAGCCCAACAATACTCTTCCATTGTCTCTGCACCTGTTTCTTTGGCAGAAGTCTTCACTCAAGACTGTGGACCCTTTCTATTGTCTCTGGAATTCCCAATCAACCTGAACCCCTCCCTCTGGCCTGTCACCTCTTCATCTACACGTTGCTAGCTGCTGACAGGACATTGACCACCCTAATTTGTCCACTTCCCTCACTCAGTCGTATCTGAACTTGCAGCACTCTGCTCACTAACAGCATGAAAACCTGCTGACGAGGGTGGCATTGTTGTGGTCTCGTGACGTGACCTTTATCTTACAGAGGCCAAAGCCAGCTCTTAACCTCGCTCTGTACCACAATCCCACCATCGAACATCAGCCCACACAGTCACAGGCTTCATTTTCTCAGGCAATCCTCTTTCTGCAGCCTCCAACAATGTAATGACGCAGCCCTGCACAGCTCGCTTCTATCTTCTGCCCAAGATCCACAAGCCGCACTGTCCAGCAGACCCGCTGTTTCAAGCTGCTCTTGCTCCACCGAGCTTATTTCTTCATGGACTCTATGCTTTCTCCCTGGTCCAGTCCCTTCCCACTTGCATCAGTGGCACTTTGGATGTCCTCTGCCACTTTGATAGTTTCCAATCCCTGGTCCTAACTGATTCACCTTCACCAGGAATGTACAATTGCTCTACGCATCCACCACGCCAGAAGGTTTGAGGGCCCTCCATTTCTTCCTTGAACAGAGACCTAACCAGTTCTACCAAGACACTCAGCCGCCTGGCTGAACTTGTCCGAACAATTTCTCCTTAAACTCCACTCATTTTCTCATAGTTATGGGGACTTGCTTGGGCCCAGGTTATGTGTGTCTTTCTGTGGAAACAGTCATTGTTTAGTTTTTGGGCTCACTTCCTCAGCTCTCTTTCCAGTACATTGACGACTGCATTGGTGCTGCTCCCTACACTCTTACAGAACTTCGAATCATACAGCATGGAAACAGGCCATTCGACCCAACTCATCCACACCAAGCTGTGGGCACCCTTCCATATTAACCCCATCACCCAGCACTTGGTCCGTAGCCCTCTGTGCCTAAGTGATTCAAGTCTTCATCTCGACACTTATGAAATGCTTTCAGCAACCCAGCTTCAACCAGTTTCTAAGGCAGTGCATTCTAAAGTACATTCTCTGGGTAAAGAAGGTCCCTCTCGTATTCCCCTGTATCTTTTCCCACTTCCCCAAAGCCTATGTCCTCCAGTTTTATCTACCTGTGATGTGGGGGAGAAGTTTCCTGCAATTTACCCTTTCTATACTTCTCATAATTTTATATACTTCAACCACCTGTTCCAGGGAGAAAACACCTAGCATCTCCAGTTTCTCCTCATAACTGAACTGCTCCATCCCATTGAAAAGTTCATTACTGTCGCTGCCAATCTCCATTTGCTCCGATGAGGAGACATTCTGCACTGACTCTGAAATGTCTTCCATCTTCCCAAACCGTGGCTTCCCCTCTACCAGAGTGGACAGAGCACTTGACCACATCTCACCCATTTCCCATACACTCCACCCCACAAGCCTCTGTCTTCAACAGGTCATCCTCTACAATTGCTGCTAGTTCCAACAAGGTTCCACCACCAGACATGTATTCCATTCTTCCCTTTCAGTATTTCAAAGGGATTGCTCCCTTTGCAACTCTCTGGTCCACTCTTTTGTCACCACCTACCTCTCCTAGTCTTATTGTACTTTCCCGTGCAACTGCAGGAGAAGAGACCCCTGTCCTTCCATGTCTTCCCCTCCCACCATTTCGTGAACCAAACAGTCCTTCCAGGTGAAGCAACGATTCACTTGCACTTCTTCCAACCTACTGTACTGCATTTGGTGTTCACAGTGTGGTCTCCTCTACACTGGTGAAAAACAGATTGCATGATCACTTTGCAGAGCACCTCTATTTAGTATACAGGAGGTCTTTTTTATTTTCAAAAATAAACTTTATTCATAATAAAAAAAATACAAAGGAAGAACAGTGCAAAATACAAAAGCTTACTATTCATGGTTGTTACATTCAGTAGTGTAAAACGTAAGGAGAGAGAAAAAATACACACAAACATAGCACCATTGCCACTTGTGGCTCCCTGAGGTGATGCCCCCTTCATTGTTTGAGGGGCTTCCCCATCAGACCCTGCCCCTCCGTGTGCGGTAGCGGAAGGAGCCCAGACTGTGGTCCTTCCCCACAGAGACTTAGCATTGGCTGCAGTGTGTCCCTCAGCACGTACTCCTGCAGCCTGGACTCTGCCAGTCGGCAGCTTTCCCTAACCGTCATCTCTCTGTGCTGGAAGACCGACAAGTTTCTGGCGGACCAAAGGGCGTCCTTCACCGGGTTGATGACCTTCCAGCAGCACATGATATCTGTCTCAGTGTATGTCCCTGGGAACAGCCATTGATCAGAGAGTCCTCTGTCACACAGCTGCTGGGGATGGCCGGGTCCATCTTCTGCAGCGGCAGGGACAGGTAGAACCTCAGCACGTAGCGACACTTGGTGCCCATGTACTTGGGGTCCACACACCGGCTGATTTTTTTTATACAAAACTTTATTCATATTAAAAGACAAACTATATACAATTACAAAACAGTGCAAACCTTTACATTCTTGTACAGATCATTCATTAGTGTTACCTTTTTATATAGAAAACAGCACTGATGCCACACGTGTGGCTCCCTGGAAGCTACCCGGTCCCGTATTTACAATACTTAGGGGCTTTCTCGCCTGACCCCGCCCCTCCCTCTCCAGTGGCAGAAGAACCCTAAACTGTCACCCTTCCCCACCGAGCCTTTGCGTTGGCTGCGCCCAGCTTCAGTGTGTCCCTTAGCATGTACTCCTGCAGCCTGGAATGTGCCAGCCGGCAGCATTCCCCTATGGACATCTCGCAGTGTTGGAAGTTTCGGGCAGACCAAAGAGCGTCTTTCACCGAGTTGATGACCTTCCAGCAGCAGCTGATGTCCGTCTCTGTGTGTGTCCCCGGGAATAGCCCGTAGATCAGAGAATCCTCTGTTACGCTGCTGCTGGGGATGAACCGTGACAAGGACCCTTGCATCTTTCACCACACCCTCCTCGCAAACCTACAGCCCGCAAAGAGGTGGGCGACCATCTCATCCCCAGCGCAGTCCTCCCGGGGGCAGCGCGCGCTGGGAGTGAGGTTCCAACCATACGGGAAGGATCTGACTGGGAGGGCCCCTCTCACCGCCAGCCAAGCGAGGTCTTGGTGCTTGTTGGTGAGTTCTGGCGATGAGGCATTCTGCCAGATGGTCTGGACAGTCTGCTCAGGGAACCACCCCACAGTATCCATTGAACCCTTCTCCTGCAGTGCCTGCAGGATGTTCCGTGCTGACCACTGCCTGATGGACTTGTGGTCAAAGGTATTGGTCTGGAAGAACTTTTCCACGAAGGACAGGTAGCGCGGGAGCGTCCAGCTGACTGGGACGCCGTGTGGCCACGGGGCCAGGCCCATCCTTCGCAACAGCCGGGACAGGTAGAACCTCGTCACGTAGTGACACTTGGTGCTCACATACTTGGGTTCCGCGCACAGCCTGATGCAGCCACAGATGAAGGTGGTCATCAGGAGGAGGGTGACACTGGGGACACCTTTACCCCCATTGTCCAGGGACTTGTGCATGGTGGCCCATCGGACCCACTCCATCTTGGATCCCCAGATGAACCAGAAGACGGCGCGGGTGATTCCCAAGCCAGAGGAGCAAGGAACAGGCCACACCTGCGCCAAGTACAGCAGCCCTGAGAGCGCCTCACACCTGATGACCAAGTTCTTCCCAGTTATCAATAGGGAGCGCCGTTCCCGCAGTCCCAGTCTCTGCTTCACCTTCCCAATCCGCTCCCGCCAATTTTTGTTGCACGCCTCGGCCGCTCCGAACCAGATCCCCAGCACCTTCAGATAGTCAGGCCTGACGGTGAAGGGGACGATGGCACACACCGGCTGGTACAGCCACCCTCCCGTTGCCTGCTGCTTTATTTCACCATCTCAGTCTCACTCCAACCTTTCTGTCAGTGGCCTCCTGCACTGTTACAGTGAGGCCCAATGCAAGTTTGAGGAAGGGCTCCTCATTTGCTTGGGCACGTTGCAGCCTTCTGGATCTAATATCGAATTCTCCAACTTGAGGTTACTCAGTCTTTCTCTCTGTATGATAGGAACCATTCACTGTCTCCATATCATCATTTTGGCTGTTTTTCTTATTCTAGTCAAATAGTCTGGCCTGCTGGTCTTGTCCCACTGCATTGCCATTTACAGCACATTACACAGACATAGAAGTATAATAGACTCACAGAGTTACACAGCACGGAAACAGGCCCTTCAGCCCAACTCATCCACGCCGACCAAGGTACCAACCTGAGTTAGTCCCATTTGCCTGCATTTGGCCCATAGCCCTCTAAACCTTTACTATCCATGGACCTATCCAAATGCCTTTTAAATGTAATTGTACCCACCTCTACAGCTCCCTCTGGCAGCTCATTCCATATACCCACCACCCTCTGTGTAAAAAAAAACTTGCCTCTCAGGTCCCCTTTAAATATTTCCCCTCTCACCCTAAACATATGTTCCCTCGTTTTAGACTCCCTCACTATGGAATGAAGACTGTGGCCATTCACCTCTTCCACGCTCCCCATGACTTTGTAAACCTCTGTAAGGTCACCCCTCGGCCTCCTTCGCTCCTGGGAAAACAGTCCCAGCCTGTCCCATAACTCCAGCCCTCCAATCTCGGTAACATCCTTGTGAATCTTTTCTGATCCCTCTCTCCATTAATCACATCCTTCCTATAGTGTGGCAATCAGAACTGCACACAGAGCTCCAGAGGTGGTCTCCCCAACGCCTTGTGCACTGCAACATGATGTCCTGACTCTTATACTCAGTGCCCCGACTGATGAAGGGTTGGGTGCTTTATGCCGCCTTCACCACCCTGTCTACCTGTTGTCACCACTTTCAGGGGATTATGTACTTGTAGCCCTAGATCTCTATGTTCCACAAAACCTCCCAGGGCTCTGTCATTCACTGCATTTGTCCTGCCCTGGTTTAATATGCTCTTAAATGCCCCCTTTGGTCTTGTTCTGTCAGAGATATTCCCTTTGTTCTACCCATAGATTCATACAGCTCAGACACGGACCCTTTTGGTCCACCTCATCCATGCTTTCCCCGCCTTAACTGCTACTGAAAACTAATGTTCTTCTTTCCCAATTCTCCATAGGGTGTGGGACCTGAAACTTTCACTGTATCTCTGTGGGTTTGTATGTATGAGAATGTTTCCATTTCTGTGTGTGTCTGTTAAAACATAGAACATAGAACATTACAGCACAGTTCAGGCCCTTTGGCCCACGATGTTGTGCCGACATTTTATCCTGCTCTAAGATCTATCTAACCCTTCTCTCACACATAGCCTCCATTTCTCTATCATTCTTGTGACTATCTAAGAGTCTCTTAAATGTCCCTAATGTATCTGCCCCACAACCTCTGCTGGCAGTGCATTCCATGCACCCACCACTCTCTGTGTAAAAAAACTTACCCCTGACATCCCCCTTATACCTTCCTCCAATCACCTTTTAATTATGTCCCCTCATGTTAGCCATTGTTGCCCTGGAAAAAGTCTCTGCCTGTCCACTCGATCTATGCCTCTTATCATCTTGTACACCTCTATCAAGTCACCTCTCATCCTCCTCCTCTCCAAAGAGAAAAGCCCTAGCTCGCTCAACCTATCCTCATAAGACATGCTCTCCAATCCAGGCAACATCCTGGTAAATCTCCTCTGCACCCTCTCTAAAGCTTCCACATCCTTCCTATAATGAGGTGACCAGAACTGAACACAGTACTCTAAGTGTGGTCTAACCAGAGTTCTATAGAGCTGCAACATCACCTCGCAGCTCTTGAACTCAATACCCCAACTAATGAAGGCCAACACACCAGTTTGTAAGGATATTTTTATTTCTGAAAGACTGTGTGGGCATGGACAAATTTCTCTGAGTAAAGAGTCTCTCTCTGTGTTCCCATTTCTGTTTAGTGTCTGTGAACATGTTTCCATTTCTGTGTGTGTCAGTACATCAGTATGTTTCCAATTAATGCATCAGCAGGATTTCATTTCTCTGCCCATCAGTGCATCTGTGTGAACATGTTTCTATTTGTGTGTGTGAGTATGAGTCAGCTTGTGTGAGCATTTCTATTTTAGTGTGTGTGATTCTGTTTTCCAGTTCCTGTGTGAATGTGATTCCAGTTCTGGGTGTGTGGGTGTGTGTGTGTGAGAGAGAGAGAGAGATTCTATTCTGTTCCTTGCACTTATCTCGTGTGTTCCTCTCTCTGTGCCAGAGAATATGTGACTGTGTGTGCTCACACTGCTGTTTCCCATGAGCATTATATCTGTGTAGCTGGGTGCTTCAGGCCAGGGTGGGTACACTGTGGATGGAACAGTGCTGAAATCATTGACCCATTGGCTTTGGGGTTTCAGGCATTGCACAGTTTTGATGAGTCAGACGGTAGAAGTGGGTGGACTGGACAAAACATTCTGTTCCTCATTGTGCAAATTCAGCATGGGGACAAATGTCAGATATCAACACTCAGTGTGTGGAGGCTGCCCTCCCAGGAATGTGGCAATCACTCCATCATGAGCCACTCCTTTTGGCAGGTTTTGTCTTTTCGTAGTTTCCATAATGTTGTCTCCTGCTCTACGATTTAGTTTCCAAACAAGATTTTGCAAACTACTACAGGCGTGTTGCAAAGGACAGGCAGCTGGTTTTACTAATGAAGCAGCTGTGGAATCCATACCACACCCTTCAGCCCAACCATCAGGTACCTGTCCACCAATCCCATCTTCCAGCACTCACCCTTTAGCCTTCTCTGGCTTGGAGCTGCAAGTTCTCATCTAAGTACTCTCTAAGTGTTGTGAGTGTCTCTGTCTCCACCACCCCCTCTGACAGTCAGTTCCAGATTTCACCCATCTGCTGGTGAAACAATCCTTCCTCAAATCCTCTCCGTCTCTAGCCTCTTACCTTAAACCTATGTCCTCTGGTTATAGACACTCCTGCTAAGGGGAAAGGTTTCTCACTATCTATTGTATCTATACCCTTCTAATCTGTATACCTGGCTTTAGTGCGAGTGTTAATTTTATATAACAGCTTTAGTAATGCCTGGTATTGGCCAATGTTCTGGCACTATAGTGCAAGTGACTGACTTTCACTGAGGTACTGTTCAACACCTCTCTTTGAGATTTACTCTCTAGTGATGTCAGGCACTGACTATCTCAGGAGTTTAGCTCTAGTAGTTCCAGGCATTGCCTTTCACTTGGGTATGACTAGTGCCATGTACCATCTCTCACTCATGAACTGCCAAGCATGGTTACGTCCTGAGATACTGGATCTAATGGTAGCAGGGACTGACTCTCACTTGCTTTCTGGCTGCTGTAGTGCCAGGCACACACTTGCACTTTGCTAAAGACCACATTGATGCCAGGCATTAACTTCCTCTGAGATAACAAGCAACCTGCTGAAGGAACTCAGCGGTCCCTCTGGGGTATTTGCTGTAGTTGTACTGATCCTCACTGGGGTTCTGGCTGTTGTGGTGTCAGACATTGTCTCTTCTCACGACAGAGGCTCTAGTAATGCCAGGCCCAGTTCTCACTGGGACACTGCTCTAAGTGACACTGGTCACTAAACACTCAATTCTGTTGTTGTGGCTGGCACGGGCTCTCCCTAGGGTTTCAGCTCTGCATGAGTGCTGGGAACTGACGTTCACTTTTTGTAAGGTCTCTAGTAGATCCAGGCATCAAATCAGACTGATACAGGCAACAGTAATGTCAGCCATCAAATCACACTGTTACAGGCTACAGTAATGTCAGGCATTGAATGACACTGTTACAGGCTACAGTAGCATCAGGCAATGATTTGCACTGTTACAAGTTATAGTAGTGTCAGGCAATGATTCACAGTGTTACAGGTTATAGTAGTGCCAGGCAGCACTTTACGTTGTAACAGGCTACAGTAGTGTCAGGTGCAGTGTCTCACCTTGGGTACTGGTTGTAGTGGCACAAGGCACTGAATCTCACTGGGATATGACCCTAACCTGCCAGGCCCTGACTATCACTGGGAAACAGGCTCCGACTGAAATTGCAAGCATGGCCATAGTGTGGGATGACAGGCGAGAAGGTGGGTTGTCTGTGGGTTGAGGGTGAGGTACAGTGAATGCAGGGAGACCAAAGAATGACTGGGAGCAGCAGCTGCCTGTAGGTGGCAGTGGACGTTTGTGTAAGCGTAGCTCGTCACGGAACGTGGGATTCCAGGTGGCTGCTGACTCCAGCAGGAAGGTGTTTTTTCAGAAAATCACCTTATTTTACTTGAACTGAATGCAGGAATAGAAAACAGCCAGGCAGCTCTAACATTTAGACAAAGCATCAAGGCTCAATTCAAAGGGTGTGACCCCAGTCGCAGTGGCGTTACCTCATTTGCTGCACAATCCCATAGCAGCTAATTAATTCTGGAGCCTGCTCCAAACTGTGCCACCCTGTCTTGAGTATAGTTCTTTCCCTGCTAACATCTTGGGAACAATTCTGTCCATGTCTGAGGTTACTTCTGTGGATGATAACATCCTGCATATGCTTCCATCGTTGCCAGCTGATGCGGTTCTTATGCTGACGTTCTGAATGTGGTTCTAAATGTACCAACTTCTCTTGGCTACAGTCCTATTCATGCTAACTTGTCGGGAATACAGTTCTATAAATGCTACCATCCTGCATAAGAATCTACCTATACTAACCCGTCCTAGGTACGTTTCTGAAGAGTACTAACTTGTCCTGAATATGCTTCTAATGTGTGATAACTTGTTCTTTCTACAGTTCTCAAACATGCCACCTTCTCCTCAGTGAAGCATCAATGTGTGCACAGTTGTGCTGGGTATAATTCTAACCCATGCTATCTTGTGCTGAGTGCAGCTTTATCCATGGTAACATCACAGCTCCAATTCCAACCTCTGCTGTTCTGTTGTGATTACAGTTCCATTGCTGCTAAGTAGCCCTGAATACTGTTCTAATATGGACTAACTTGTCCTGGCTACAATTCCACAGTAAGGTAAATTGTTCAGCAGTTCCCTTGCATACTATCCTGTCCTGAGTTCTGTTGTAATGCATGCTACCTTGTTTGGAGTATAGTTCTACCCAATCAGACTTGTTCTGAATGCATTGCTAATGTGTGCTGTCCTGTGTTGGGTGCAGTTCTATCCGAGCTAACCCCTGACTATAGTTCTAATACGTACCAACTTCTCTTGGGGACTGTTCTATCCGTGTTCTCGTGTCCTGGCTACAGCTCTAAAGCACACTATCATGCTGAGTGCTCTCCACTATCTTGAGTTCTGATAATAGGTCATTGATTTGAAAGGTTAATTTTCCTTCTCTCTCCATGGATGCTGCTTGATCTGCTGAGTGTTTCCAACATCTTCTGATTTTATTTCAGATTTACAGCATATGCAGTTTTCTAAGCGAGTCTTCCTTGGCTTCAGTTCCATTCGTTCTCACTTCCTGCTTCGGGCTCGAATGCATTCTACCTTGACCTGCATTGAGTACAGTTCCATCTGCGTTAACTTGGTCTGAGTACAGTTCGATCTGTACAGCTTGTTCCTGAGTACAGTTCTATTCATGTTAATTTGTCATATGTTCAATTCTATCGTGTGTTATTGCTTCATATGTACAGTTCTAATGCTTACTAGGTTATCCTGACAACACTCTAAAATGTGGGCTAACTTTTCCTGTGTAGAGTTCTAATATGTGTTAACTTTACCTTAGTGTATTTCTAATGCATGGTAACTTTTCCTGGTACAGTTTTAATGCATGCTAACTGGTTTTGCTGGCTAACGTGCCCTGGAAAGAGTTCTAATCTGTGCCAGCTTGTCCTGGGTAAATTTCTAATGCCTGATTGCTGATCTAATGATGTGTAATGGTCTGGAGTATAGTTCTAATGCCTGTCAGCATGCCCCAGTACAGTTCCAATCTGGGCGATCTTGTCCTTGGGACAACATAGCCAGCACTGAGTATGGTATAGAATGTATGTTAACTGGTCTTGGGTGCATTTCCATCCACGCAGGCTTATTCTGGATAAAATTCTAATGTAGGCTCTATTGTCTAAGGTGCAATATCATGTCTTGGGTACCATTGTAATGCATGCTGACTTGTTCTATATACATTTATAATGCCTATTAATGTGCCCTGGGTGGAGTTCTAGTGCCTGCTAGCTTCTCCTGGGTATATTACTAAATTGCCTTAAGTACAGCTCTAATGCCTGCTAACTTGTCCTGAAGAGCAGTACTCATTCATACTCAGATGTCCTAAGTACAGTTTTATTACATGCTAACTGTCCTGGGTCCAGTTGTAGTGAGTCTAATGTGCCCAGGGTATAGTTCTGGTGAGTGCTAACGTGTTCATTGTAATATTCCAATGCATGTTATCAGAACCATCGGTATCAGATTTATTATCACTGACCTAGACGATGTGAAATGTGTTGTTTTGCGGCAGCAGTACAGTGCAAAGACATAAAATTACCATAAATTATAAAATAAATAAAAGGGATAAAAGAATAATAACGAGGCAGTGTTCGTGGATCATTCAGAAATCTGATGGCAGAGGGAAAGAAATTGTTCCTGAATCGTTGAGTGTGGGTCTTCAGGCTCCCGTACCTCCTCCCCAATAGTAGTAACGAGAAGAGGGCATGTCCCGGATGGAGGGGGTCCTTAGTGATGGATGCTGCCTTCTTGAGGCACTGCCTCTTGAAGATGTCCTCGATGGTGGGGAGGGTTGTGCCCGTGATGGAGCTGGCTGAATCTACAGCCCTCTGCAGCCTCTTGCGACCCTGTGCATTGGAGCATCCTTACCAGGCGGTGATGCAACCAGTCAGAATGGTCTCCACTATACATCTATGGAATATATATAAAGTATAGATAATTCTGCATTTAGTTCTGATTGCAGTTCCAATGCATTCTAACATGTCCTAGCTACACTTGTAGTGATGTAAGCCTTCCCTGCTTATAGAAGCAGAAAATGCTGGAAACACTCAAGAAAGGCTCTAAGGGTAAGCCAGGAAATTATAGGCCAGTGAGCCTGATGTCAGTCATGGATAAATTATTGGAAGGTATTCTGAGGGACAGGATATATAAGTATTTGGATAGACAGGGCCTGATTAGGGATAGTCAACATGGCTTTGTGCGTGGTAGATCATGTCTAACCAATCTTAAGGAGTTTTTTGAGGAGGTTACCAAGAAGGTTGATGAGGGAAAGGCAGTGGACGTTGTCTACATGGACAGAGGGACCTGGGAATACAGGTTCATAGTTCCTTGAAAGTGGCGTCACAGGTAGATAGGATTGTAAAGAGAGCTTTTGGCACTTTGGCCTTCATAAATCAGGGCACTGAGAACAGGATTTGGGACATTATGTTCAAGTTGTACAAGACGTTGGTGAGGCTGAATTTGGAGTATTGTGTGCAGTTCTGGTCACCCACCTACAGGAAAGATATCAATAAGCTTGAAAGAGTTCAGAGAAAATTTACGAGGATGTTGCCGGGACTTGAGGACCTGAGTTATAGGGAAAGGTTAAATAGGTTAGGACTTTATTCCTTGCAGTGCAGGAGAATGAGGGAAGATCTTATAGAAGTATACTAAATTATGAGGGGTTTAGATAGGGTGAATGCATGCAGGCTTTTTCTCCTCCGGTTGGGTGAGACTAGAGCTAGAGGACATAGGTTTAGGGTGAAAGGTGAAATATATAAGGGGAATCTGAGGGGAAACTTCTTCACTCAGAGGGTGGTGCGAGTGTGGAAGCAGAAGTGGTGGATGCAGGTTCAATTGTAGCATTTAAGAGAAGTTTGGTTAGGTACGTGGATGGGAGGGGTTTGGAGGGATATGGTCCGGGTGCAGGTAGATGAGACTAGGCAGAAGATCAGGTCGGCATGGACTGGATGGGCTGAAGGGCCTGTTTCTGTGCTGTAGTGCTCTATGACTCAGCAGGTCAGGCAGCATCTGCGGAGAGAGAAGCACAACTAACATTTCACGTTGAAGACTCCTTGTCAGAACTGGGAGAGGAAACAAGTAAGTTGCAGAGAGGGTGGCTGAGGGCTGGGTGGGACAAAGGGAATGTCTCTGATAGGGTAAGGCCAGTGGATCACCTTGCCAGGGTGATCACCATGTATATGGAGCTGTCTAGGAGACCATTCGGTCCATCAAGTTTATGCCAGCTCTCAGTGCAATCCCACTTGTACATTCATTTCCTGACAACATACCTGCCCATTAGCTCCCTGTTGATTCACCCGTCTCCCACCAACACTAGGGATAATCTATAGTTTCCAATTAACCTACCAGCATGTTTTTGGGATGCGGGAGGAAACTGGAGCACCCACAGGGTCACAGGGAGGTTGGGCAAACTTCACACAGCCAGCACCCAAGGTCAGAACCTGTACAGCCACACACTGAGTGCTACACCACCATGGCACCCTTGGGTGCAGCTCCAGGCTAATCTTCCCTGGGTAGATCCCTAATGTGTGCTGAGTACAGTTGTAATACGTGCTTGATTGTCCTGACTACAGTCCTAATGCCTACTAAAGTTCCCTGGATGCATTCCAATGTGTGCTGTCTTGTCCTGTGTAAGTCATAATGCATGCTAATTGGTTCTGAGTGTATGTTTAATGACTCAAACCTGCTGGATAATATTCCAATGAGCACTCTCTTGTTTAAGATGCAATTCTATCCATGCTTACATATCTTGGGTTCAATTCTACCTGTGCTAACACACGAGTACAGATCTAATGCATATTTACACTTCTTGGTTATGGTTCTAATGTGTGATAAATTTCCTGTGTAGGGTATAAACGCATGCAAACGTGTCCTGGGTCAGTTGCAATAATGCTAATGTGCCCACAGAAAGTTCTCCCGCATGCTAACTTGCATGCTATTTTTCCTGGGTGTAGTTCTAATGCATGCTTAACTTTCAGGAGTATAGTTCTAACGCCTGGTGAAACACCCTGGGTACAGTTCTGGTGTGCTAACACGCCCTGGGTAGAGTTCTAATTTGTGCTAGTTTACCTCACGACTTGCACACATTTTACCATGTTATTTGCTCCTTAACAGCCCTTGCTTGGAAGTCGCCTGGTCTTTATGCATGCTGGAATGGATTCACTTACTGAGGAGTTGAAAATGGAATTGAACATTGTACAGTCATAAGCAAGCATGCCTCCTTCTGACCTTAAGCTGGAAGGATGGTCGTTGATGAAGCTGCTGAAGATGGTTGGACTCAGGACACTGGCCTGAGGAAACCCTGCAGCGGTGTCCTGGGGCTGGGATGAATGACATCCAACAATCTCAACCACCTTCCTTTGTGTGGAGGATGACTCCAATCATTGGAGTGTTTTCTCTCTGGTATCTATTGACTTTAGTTTCACTAGGGTGCGTTGATCAAATGTCAAGGGCAGTCAATCTCCCTTGACTGCTGGGCTTCAGTTCTTTGGTCCATACTTGGACCACAGCTGTGATGAGGTCTGGAGCTGAGGGTCTTGGTGAAACCCAAACTGGGTATCAATGATCAGGTTATTGGTGGGTGGCTGTTGCTTGAAAACATGTCGTCAATGGCTTCCGTCACTTTGCTAATTGAGAGTTGACAAATTGGAAGGTAATGGTCCCCTGTACTCTCCTACCGGATTCCTCCTTCTTCAGCCCTCTTCTACCTATCACCTCTCAGCTTCTTACATCTCCCCCCTCACTCACCCACCTACCTTCCCCCTCTCACCTGGACCCACCTCTCACCTGCCGGCGTGTGCTCCTCCCCCTCCCCCCAACTTATTCTGGCTTCTGCCCTCTTCCTTTCCAGTCCTGATGAAGGATCTCAACCCAAAACGTCGCCCGTCCTTTTCCCTCCATAGATGCTGCCTGACCTGCAGTTCCTCCAGCATTTTGTGTGTTTTGGAAGGTAATTAGCCTGATAGGAATGTTCCTGCTTTTTAAGCACACGTCATAGCTGGGTCATTTTCGCGTGTTTGGGATGTGCCAGTGCTGTAACTGTACTAGAGCAGCTTGGCTCAAGCACAGGCCTTCAGTACCACAGCTGGGAGGTTGTGTGGTCTCACAGTCCCTTCTATATCCAGTGTTCTCAGCAGTTTCTGAGTAGCAAGTGGAGTGAATTGAGTCTTCTGGGGAACGGCCTCTGTGATTGCAAGGACACGGGGAGAAGCAGCATTTTATTCAGCATTCTGGTGGAACGTGGTGGTGAATGTGTCCGTTTTCTCTCTAGCGCTCGCGTACCGGACGCTGCCCTCGTAGAAACACACAACACGCCAACGGGACCTTTGGCCCACCATGTCCACAGCATTGTTGAGGTTGGGGATACTCTTGGCGTCTCCGCCTTCTACGGGATATTTAATTGTTCACCACCTTGGATAGGTAGATGGAGGGGACCTAGAGGGATATGGGCCGAATGCAGAAAACTGGGACTAACTGGGTAGGCATCTGGTCAGCATGAACACGTTGGGCCGAAGAGCCATAAAGCATGGATACAGGCCCTATGACCTTAATGACTAGATTTGGTCAGACCACACAGCTCTGGAACTGGAATTGGTTTATTATTGCCACATGTACCAAGGTACAGTGAAAAACTTGTCTTGCATACCGTTCATACAGATCAATTCATTACACGGTGTATTGAGCTAGTACAAGGTAAAACAATAACACAATGCAGAATAAAGTGTAACAGCTACAGAGAAAGTGCACTGCAGGCAGACAATAAGATGCAAGGTCATAACGAGGTAGATTGTGCAGTCAAGAGTCCATCTTATCGTGCTGGGGAATCTGATCCAGGGTACTCAGATCTGATCCATTGGTAGTAAGAGTACATTACTCTGTCTATTGCTGGCTTTGCTGTTTCCAGTATTGTAGCTTCAAAACAACAAATTTCACGACATATGTCAGTGATAATAAACCTGATTCTGATTCATTAGGCTGACACTTCATTTTTTGGTATGCCTGGTGTTCCTCCTGGCATGCCCTTCTCCATTCCCCGTTGATTAGAGAGCGACGTGCTGTGGGTACAGTTCTACTCGTACCAACTTGTCATTGGTACAGCTATAATGTGCACTAACTTTTTTTGGGTATAATTAAATGTCTGCTATCTTCCTCTGAGCACAGATCTAATCTCCTAAGTACACCTCTGATGTTTTCTGATTTATCCTGCATACACTTACAATGTGAGGTAACTTCTCCTGAGTACAGGTCTCTCTGCAAAGTTGCCCTGCGTACAGTTTTATTTACGCTGACTTGTCCTGGGTACAATTCTAATGTGTGTTAATGTCTCCTGGTACAGTTTTAATGATTACTAACTCTGCCTGCACACAGCTCTAATGCATACAGTCTTGTCCTGAGTGCTAACTTTTCCTGAATATTATTCTATCTATGCGGCCTTGTTCTGGATACATTAACTGTATCCAGAACAAGGCCACATAGATGACGTAAGGGATTCAGAGTATGTTGCACAGTGAGGGGAGCGGTTCAGTGTGCGCTGTTTTGCCTTGGGAGCAGTTCTGAGGGACGGGCTTAATTTATACTTGGGAAGGCGTGGATTAATCAAAGATGGTCGGCATGGTTCTGGCAGGGGGAGATCCTCTCTGACCGATTAGACTGAATTTTTCAAATAGGTAACAAAACGTATTGATGAGGACAGTGCAGTGTAGTCTACATGGGCTTCAGTAAGGCTTTGACAAATTCCCACATGGGGAAACTGGCCCAAGAGGTAAAAGCCAAGGCGAGTTAGCAAATTAGATCCAAAGTTGGCTTGGTAATAGGAAGCAGAGGGTGATAGTGGAGGGTTGTTTGTGATTGGAAGCCCATGATCAGTGATGTACTGCAGTGAGGAAGTTTGATTAGTAAGTTTGCAGATGACATGAAAGTTGGTGGTGTTGTTGATAGTGAGGAGGGTAATCTTAGTTTACAGGATGATGTTGATTTGACAAATTGGGCAGAGCAATGGCAGATGAAATCTAATCCTGAGAAGTCTGAGGTGAGGACAAATACAGGTAAGGCATACACAATGAATGGTCAGGCCCTGCAGAGTATTGAGGAACAGAGGGGTGGTGTCTAAAGTCCAAGGTTCTTTGAAGGTGGCAGCACAGGTGGATAAGGTAGTAAAGAAGGCGCCTGGGATACTTGTATTCTCTGCCCCAGCTAATGAAGGCAAGAACAAGGAAGTTATATGACAACTTCATAAACAGTGGTGAGGACACAGCTGGAGAACTGTGTACAGTTCTGGTCACCACACTATAAGGAGGATGTGATTGCACTGGAGAAGGTGCAGAGGAGATTCACCGGGATGAAGCCTGGGATGGAGTGTTTCAATTATGAGGAGAGACTGGAGAGGCTGGATTTGTTTTCCTTGGAGCAGAGGATGCTGAGGGGGAAACCTGATAGAGGTGCACAAAATTATAAGACACGTAGTAGGAAACATTTCCCCATAAAGGAGGTGTCTAAAACTAGAGGTTATAGGTTCAGGGTAAGAGATTTAAAATGGATCTGAGGAAGAATTTATTTTCACCCGGAGGGTGGTTGGAATCTGGAACACGCCATCTGAGGCAGAGATTCTCACAATAGTTAATTCCGGCCACTATCTGTAAGGAGTTTGTACGTTCTCCCCGTGACTGCGTGGGTTTCCTCCGGGTGCTCCGGTTTCCTCCCACATTCCAAAGACGTACGAGTTAGGAAGTTGTTAGCATGCTATGTTGGCACCGGAAGCGTGGCGACACTTGCAAGCTGCCCCCCAGAACACTCTACACAAAAGATGCACTTCACTGTGTAATTCAATGTAAAGAAATCTTATCTTAACCAGACAAGCACTTATGCCACCAAGGCATAGTTACAGACCAACGCTGGTAACAGGGATTAGTATACATGGGTACTTGGTGGTCAGCATGGATATGGTGGGCTGAAGGGCCTGGGTTTGTGCTGTGGGACTCTGTCAGGTCCTGTGTACTGTTCTATCCATGCTACTTTTGATCACATTTCCAATACATGCTAACATCCCAAGTACTGTTCTATCCACTCTCCCATCTCAATGGTGCAGTTGTTACGCCCAGTAACTTGTCCCGGGTATATCTCTGACTGTGCTGATGCTTAGTTTCAGTTCTGTCTTTAGTAACTTGGCCTGGGTGCGGTTCCATGCATGGTGACTACTAACCTGCCGTCGGTATATCACCTGTGCCATGCTGAGTACAGATCTAACCACAGGCTCCAGCTCTGCATGCATCTGCTAACCCCAGCTCACTTCCATTCACCAGGCCATGTGACAAGCAGTCTGACAACCTGACTGCTACAGGTCACAGGTCCATGGCGACGTGAGTTCCCGGCACTGCAAATTATATGACAAGCAAAGCAAGCTGCTAACGAATGCTCTGCAGCTAAAACATCGCAAGCATTGTACATCCAATATTGAGACCGAACTTGTGGTCTTTATTGTTCAAATATAATATCAAAGGTGTTTAGAATTTCATTCTGTGGGAAACCTGTTTTACCAGGCACGGTATTCAGCGGCAGTGAGGATTGGTGTGTTGTAATAAGCCTGTGTAGAATTGTGGTGGATCTGATTTGAAACAGCAGCTATTCCCCAGGGCTTAATGTCTGGTGAAAATTAAAGGCTTGCTTGTAATGATGATTATTTATTGTATAATGCACAATGCTTATTAGTTCATCCGTTTAAAACCGCTGTTATACAGTGCCTGTGTCTCAATCTAGTTTGCCAGCCATTAAGAGATTTGTACGTCACTTAATTTGTACCAGTAACACTGTAGGGAAGAAAGGATCTCTGTAGCATCAAACAAAATCTGCTGGAGGTCGAACATCACCTCCCACTGAGATCCTTCGGCAGACTGTTTGTTGCTCCGGCTTTCAACGTCTGCAATCCTTTGTGTCTTCATTTTATTATCTGTGTTGCATGCCTTGCTCCTGCTATTGCAGGTACGAGGAGCCCAATTGTAAGTGGTGGTTAGCATTCAGTCCACAATAGCAGTATACCGCCATCTCACGGTCACCATCGGGCAGGAGGTACAGAAGCCTGAAGTCCCACACCACCAGGTTCAGGAACAGCTACTTCCCTTCAACCATTCGGTTCTCGAACCAACCGGCAAAACCCTAATCACTGCAAGAAAAACAAAGGACTGCAGATGCTGGAATCTAGATGAAAAACACGACGATGCTGGAGGAACTCAGCAGGCCAGGCAGCATCCGTGGAGAAAAGCAGGTGGTCAATGTTTCGGGTCAGGACCCTTCTTCAGGACTGAAGATAGGAAAAGGGGAAGCCCAATTTTTAGGAGGGAAAAGCAGAGCAGTGATAGGTGGACAAAAGAGGGGAGGTGGGGTGGGCACAAGGTGGACGCAGGTAAGAGATGGTGGTAGGCAGGTGCGGGGGAGGACGGGAGAGCAGATCCACCAGGGGATGGGTCAAAGGTAAGGAGGAAAAAAGTGGGGGGTAGAAAAAAGAGATCGAGGCTGGGAAAGGGAAGAAAAGAAGAGGCGTGGTGGGTGTGAGGGGGTTAGTTAACGTGGGAGAATTCACTACACTACAGTTTAGCAAAGCTATGACCACATTTTGATCACTTTTGCACTAGGCATGCATGTACTTGTGCATGTGACCTTAAACTCAACTTTAACTTTGACTTTGCTCCTTTAAGAACCAGGTGATGATTCTGGGGCTGTAGCCAAAGTAAGATAAGATAAGCTATCTTTATTAGTCACATGTACATCGAAACACACAGTGAAATGCATCTTTTGCGTAGAGTGTTCTAGGGGCAGCCCGCAAGTGTCGGCACACTTCCGGTGCCAACACAGCATGCCCACAACTTCCTAACCTGTACGCCTTTGGAATGTGGGAGGAAACCAGAGCACCCAGAGGAAACCCACGCAGACACGGGGAGAACATACAAACCCCTCACAGACAGCGGCCAGAATTGAACCTGGGTCACCAGCGCTGTAAAGCGTTACGCTAACCGGTAAGGAGTGCAGGGGTCTCCTCCGGGAACTGCAACTGTGGTTCTTTTGTACTACTTCCCCCAAGCAGAGTGAGTTGCCACAGAAGCGTCCATGCTCTGTTACGTACAGTATAGGATCTCCTTGTGCTCCCCGACACCTCACCGCTAAAATGCAACAATGTCTAGACTAGGGTTAATCGAGCAAAGCGTTTCTCTGATAAATCCCAACAACCTCAGTACTCATGGAACTGCTCTTTGAAGAGCTCTAGGAATTGCTTGTGAGGTCCATTTCTTGTAAGGTAGGGTCTGTTCTGTCAATTATGTCAATCTTGGCACTGGCGATATATTGGCATTGGACGAGCCTGATGTGAATACTGAGAAGAGACTCGGTCTTGACTATGGTGAGTGACTGGTGCACAGGTAGGTCTAGGAAGGTTGCTCTGGTTGTGACTGTGAGACAAGTTGAGTGCCACAACTGGGAGCTGATCCTCGCAGTGGGCTTCTGCTGTAGGCAGGTTCAGGCAGGACAGGAGAGTGATTCACGATGACCAGAAAATGCTGAAATGGTTCAGGCAGCTTCTGTGGGGACAAACAAAGTTATTGTTTCCGGTCGATGAGTGCCTCTCACCACAGCTGAAGCTCCTGGGTCTGGTAGAATCTCCCCAATTTTTCATGCTGGCTCTGGTCTCACCTGGGGAGTCCAGAACCGAGGGCACAGTTGAGAATGAAGGGGGAGGCCATTCAAGACTAAGGTGAAGATCTTCACTCAGAGGGTGGTGAACCTTCAGAGTTCTCTGCCCCTGATGGCTGCGGAGGCTCGATTATCCTGTTCCTTCATAGAGTCATATGTCACAGAAGCAGGCCCTTCGGCCCACCAGGAAGGAGATAGAGAGCTTAGTGGAATGGTGTCTTGACTCAATGTCAACAAAACAAAAGAACTGGTCATTGACTTGAGGAAAGGGGGCAGTGTACATGCACCTGTCTACATCAATGGTGCTGAGGTCAAGAGGGTTGAGAGCTTCAAGTTCCTGGGAGTGAAGATCACCAACAGCCTGTCCTGGTCAAATCACGTAGATGCCACAGCCAAGAAAGCTCACCAACGCCTCTACTTCCTCAGGAGGCTAAAGAAATTTGGTTTGTTCCCTTTGAATCTCACCAACTTTTACCGATGCACCATAGAAAGCATCCTATCTGGATGCATCACGGCTTGGTACGGCAACTGCTCTGCCCAGGACCAGAAGAAACTGCAGAGAGTTGTGGACACAGCCCAGCGCATCACGGACACCAGCCTCCCCTCCTTGGACTCTGTCTTTACCTCGCGTTGTCTTGGTGAAGCAGCCAGCATAATCAAAGACCCCACCCACCCGGGTCATTCTCTCTTCTCTCCTCTTCCATCGGGTAGAAGATACAGGAGCCTGAGGGCACGTACCACCAGGCTCAAGGACAGCTTCTATCCCACTGTGATAAGACTATGAGATGGACTATGACCTCACGATCTACCTGGTTGTGACCTTGCAGCTTATCGCACTGCACTTTCTCTGTAGCTGTGACACTTTACTCTGTATTGTTATTGTTTTTACCTGTACTACATCAATGCACTCTGTACTAACTCAATGTAACTGCACTGTGTAATGAATTGACCTGTACGATCAGTATGCAAGACAAGTTGTTCACTGTACCTCGGTACAAGTGACAATAATAAACCAATACCAATACCACGTCCCTGCTCACCCATTTGCTCACCTATACGAATCCCATTTGCGCGCGTTAGATCCATATCCTTCCATGCCTTGCCTATTCGAGTGCCTGTCTAAAGATGTCTTAAACATTGTGATTGTATCTGATTCCACCTCCTCCTCTGGTAGTGTGTTCCAGATATTAACCACACTCCGTGTAAAAAAACTTTGCCATGAGATTCCCATTAAAACTCCTTCCTGTCACCCTAAACTTATAAATCTAGCAATTGAAACATAGAATGATAGATTTCTGAACATTCTTATCAACACCTGATGTCCTTGCAGATCCTCCAGCTGAGACCTGACCAATTCATTTTCCTTGCTTTAGCTTCCATTCAGGGATGACACGTGGTTTTCAGATTCATTGACTTGTTCTGCCACTTTCAAAGATTCATTTGGATTATAAAAATGAAATTTAGGAGTGTCAGAGGGAAAGAATTAACACTGAAGCTGGGTGTGTCTGGATGTTGTCAGGAGCTTATTTTCTGAGCTCGATGGGACACTTGCCCACTCGAGCTGGAACCTTTCCAACTAATGTTTCAACGTGAGATTAGTTTTGGCCCAGCGTTTGCACAGAGCTGAGCAATGACAGCAGCAACTTGCTATGAGGTGTTTCTATTGTTCCTGTATGCAGGTAAACGTAATGTAAGAAACAGGTGCTCTGCATTAATACCTGCTCTGCATTCATCTCAATCGTGGGTGATCCACACCAGCGCAATTTTCCGCTCTGTACTAGTAACTCTCTTAATATCCAGAAATCTGTCAGTGTGTGTGTTGAAGGGAGACCACAACTGAGCCGTCCCATCTCTCCGACGTAAAGAATTTCGAACTTCGCCACCCTCTGAGTGAAGAAATTTCTCTTCATCTATTATATTGTAATGGTTCATTATTGTCACGTGTTGAGATACAGTGAAAATCTTTTGTTTGCGTGCCATCCAGGCAGATCATTTGATACTTAAGTGCATCAAGGAAGTACCAAAAGGGAAAAAAACCAGAATGCAGAATATGGTGGTACAGTTACAGAGAGAGTGCAGTGCAGGCAGACAGTAAAGTGGAATGTCAACGACAAGGTAGATTGAGAGATCAAGAGTTCATCTTTAGTATTCAAGAGTCTGACAACAACAGGATAGAAGCTGTCCTTGAGCCTGGTGGTACATGCTCTCAAGTTTTTGTATCTTCTGCCCAATCAGAGGAGGGAGAAGAGAGAATGCCCAGGGTGGGAGGACTCCTTGATTATGTTGGCCGCTTTCCCTAGGTAGTGGGAAGTGTACACAGAGTCAGCGGAGCGGAGGCTGGTTTGCGTGATGGACTGGGATTGCGTTCACAACTCCCTGCAATTTCTTGTGGTCCTGGGCAGAGCAGTTGCCGTACCGAGCTATGGTGCGTCCAGATAGTCCTAAATGGCTGACCCCTTATTCTCAAACTGTGCCCCCAATTCGAGACTCCCCACATTTAGTCTGTCAAGCCCTAGAAGAATTTTGTAAGTATTGTTGAGATCTCCTCTCGTTCTTCTAAACTTCACAGAACACATTCCCTGTCGAGTCAATCCTGCCATCCCCGGAACCGCCTAATCAATTTTTGCTTCAATTTTATGGTAAGTACATTCTTTCTTGGGTACGGGGCCCAAAGTGATCCTGGTGCAGTCACACCAAGGCCCTATATAATTCTGTAAGACTTCTTTACTCTTGTATTCAAATCCTCTCATAATGAAGACCAACATCCCATTGGAGGGCAATACCAGAGTGTGGCTACTCTTTGCGCGCTCCTCTCAGCAGATCTATTTGTTACACTTATTATAATTGTCCTACCATTTTAAATCTCAGTTCTAACATATTCTGCATTCTGCTTTCCTTCTGTACTCCCTCCATGTACTTACGTTTGGAATGATCAGTCTGGACGGCATGCAAAAAGTGATTCACTGTATCTCCGTACAGGTGACAATAATAAACCAGTACCAATTACCTTCTTAGCTGCATGCCACACCTATATGTTGGCCTTCAGCGATGTGCTCACCTAGGTCCCTCTAAACATCAGCACTGCCCAGTCCCTTGTCATTTACATCTGATCCAATCTGACGCCTGCAGTGGTGACTGTGGGTACAGGTGCATCAAAGGCTGTTGGGGTGGGTGACATCATTTCTGATCCACACTGATCTTTTTTTCAAAGTGAGCATAGAATGCATTGAGCTCACTGGGGAGGGATGTGTTGTTGCCAGCGATACTGCCTGACTGTTTTGTAGCCCGTTTTGTGTGGCTAATCTGGGCATCCAGCTTGGTCTGGTATTGTCTCTTAGCATTCCTGATGGCTTTACGGAGGTCGTACCTAGATTTCTGGTGTAGGTCAGGGTCACCTGACTTGAACGCCTCAGACCTGGACTTCAGTAGGGAGTGGACCTCCCGGTTCATTCATGGTTTACGTTTGGGGAACACTTGGATTGACTTCTTTGGCATGCAGTCCTCTACACACTTACTGATGAAGTCTGTGAGGCATTTAGGTTGGCTGCTGAGTCCTTGTTTTCATCATCATGAGGTGCTTCAAGAGGCTCGTCACGGCACACATCAACTCCAGCCTCCCAGGCAAACTTGACCCATTGCAGTTTAGCCAAATTCTGCTCTAACTCCATTTACAGGTTTGCAGATGACGCCACCGTGGTGGACCAGATCTCAAACAATGACGAGATCTACAGGAAGACAGAGACCCAGGTGGCATGGTGTCAAGACAATAACCTCTATCTCAATGTCAGCAAACTGAAGGAGCTGGTCATTGACTTCATGAAATGGGGTGGAGTACACGCCCCTGTCTGTATCAGTGGTGCTGAGGTGGAGATGGTTGAGAGCTTCAAGTTCCTAGGTGTAAATATCACCAACAATTTGTCCCAGTCCAGCCAGGTTGACATTATGGTCAAGAAAGCACACCAACACCTCTACTTCCTCAGAAGGCTGAGGAAATTTGTCATGTCCCTGAAGACCCTCACCAATTTTTACAGATGCACCCTAGAAATTATCCTATCTGGATGCATCACAGCTTGGTATGGCAACTGCTCCCAAGACCACAAGGTATTGCAGAGTGTTGTGAATGAAGCCCAGTCCATCACGCAAACCAGCTTCCCCTCCATTGGCTCTGTCTACACTTCCTGCTGCCTCAGGAAAACAGCCAACAAAATCAAGAACCCCTCCCGCCCTGGTCATCCTCTTTTCTCCCCTCTCCCAAAGGGCAGAAGATACAAAAGCTTTGAGAGCACATAACACCAGGCTCAAGGACAGCTTCTATCCCTGCTGGCTTCCATCCCAGACTCTTGAATGGACCTCTCATACGATAAAAGATGAACTCTCGATCTCCCAATTGACCTCATCGTGGCCCCTGCACTTTATTCCTCTGCCTGCACTGCACTTTCTCTGTAGCTGCGACACTATATTCTACATTCTGTTTCCTTTTTACTCCCTCGATGTAACTATGTACAGTATGATCTGTCTGGATGGCATGCAAAATTTTTCAGTGTATCTCAGTACGTGTGACAATAATATACCAATACCAACTAACGCTCTGCTTTCCTATAGTGTGCGCAGAAGTGAATGGCCACGCATTTTCACCCATCCGCCATTTTCTCACCCACTCACTCCGTTTGTCGTATCCCCCCGAAGCCTCTCCACATCCTCCTCCCTACTCACAGTCCCACCTAGTTAGCAAACTTAGAAACATGACATTTGGTCCCCTCTGCCAAATCAATGATTTTACAGCAAGTAACAGAATGTTTTTGTTTATTATGAGGGGAATTGAGTACAAAATTAGGGAGCATGTTTCACGTACGTCAGCATTGCTGAGACCACATCTGGAGTACTGTGTGCACGATTGGTCTCTCTATTTATGAATGTTGAGGCACTGGAACTCATTCAGAGAGGTTTTACTGGACTAATACCTGGAACAGTTGTCTTAGAAGGAAAGGTTGGAGAGACTAGACTTATATTTGCTGAAGTTTGGAAGAGTGGAGTTGATTGAAACATATAAGACCTTGAAGGATCTTGACAGGGTGGGTGTGAGAGAATCTACAATTAGGAGTCACTGTTAAGACAGAAGTGAAGCACAGGTCTTCTTCCCAGGGTTGGGGATTCAAGAACTAGAGGACTCTCACTGTCTTAAGGTGAGAGAGGAGAGATTTAATAGGAACTTGAGGGGGCAAATTTCTCACCCAGGGGGTTGTGTTCATATGGAATGAGCTGCCAGAGGAAGTTGCATTAACAACTTTTAAAAGTCAGTTGGACAGGTACAGGGATAGGAAAAGTTTAGAGTTTACCCTCCCTGCCATCGAGGACATCTTCAAGAGGCGGTGCCTCAAGAAGGTGGCATCCATCACTAAGGACCCTCACCACCCGGGACTTGCCCTCTTCTCGTTACTACCACCGGGAAGGAGGTACAGGAGCCTGAAGACCCACACTCAACGTTTCAGGAACAGCTTCTTCCTCTCTGCCAGCAGATTTCTGAACGGTCCATGAACCCATGAACACTACCTCGTTATTCCTCTTTTGCACTATTTATTTGTTTTTGTAACTTATGGTAGTTTTTATGTCTTGCACTGTACTGCTGCCGCAAAGCAACACATTTCACGACACACGTCAGTGATAATAAACCTGATTCTGATTCTCGATATGGGTCAAACTTGAGCAAATGGGACTAGCTTAGATGGGAATCTTGGTCAGTATGGCCTGGTTGAGCTGAAGGGCCTGTTCCTGTGTGACTCCATGACTCTGTTTTCTCTCAAAGGGTCATGAGTCTTTGGAACTCTCTTCCTCAAGGGTTAATGGAATAAGAGTCTGTGAATATCTTTAAGGCAGAAGCAGATAGATTCTTGATCAGCAAAGGGTGTTAGGTTACTGACAGTAGACTGGAAGGTAGGCTTGACGTTACGATCAAATCAGTTGCGATCTTGTAAAATTATGGAACGGGCTTGATATGTGTGTAAATTATCCTGAAATTGTACTCATTTTCCTAAGTGGTTAAGGTTTGGGGCAGAAACAGAAAATATTAGAAGGTCAGGTGGCATCTGTGGGAAGGGAAACCGAGGCGATGGTTCAGATTGAAGACCCCTCATCACCCTCTGAAACATTCACTCTGTTTCCCTCTCTGCAGGTGCTGACTGACCTGCTGAGTGCAGCATTTTCTGTTTTTATCTTGAATTTCCAGCATCTACAGTTCTTTGATTTAGTAATTAAGTTTCATAGGTGGCTGAAGCTCATTGGTATTATTTGTTCAATAAAGAAGTCCAATCAGGCAACATTTCAAAGATTCTTTATTATTTGACACCAATAGTTCATCTAACATGAATGAATTTAATGGATTGATCAGTAACTCCCAAAAATATATTTTTTTGCGGAAAAATAAGTCTGTCCACCATCATTGAGTGAAAATTACTTAAAAAATATCTCTGCAAAACTATGTAAAGGTTTGATTGGTATACAATTAGTTAGTTGATTAAAGTATTTAAAGGTGGCTGCTTATGGCTTTGTAGCTGGCTTTGCTGAGCAGTAAGATCCGATGTTATCTGAGCTGGTGAGAGACATGGAGACATTGGGTCAAGAGGACTTGGTGAGACAGTTGCTAAGGAGGGCGGCGTTGTTACCAGAGGCAGAGGTAACTCGAGCAGCCCGCTGTGCAGGACCATGGTCAGGAGATGTGTCCGGGTGCCTGGCGAGGAGTTACAGTGTCATTCAGCAATACAGCTGATTTACTATAACAAACACTTATAATGCTGGAAATGCTCAACCCATCAGGCCATGTCTGTGGGAAGGGAAACAAGGTCTAGATTTACGTCCATATTATTTCTGGACTTAATACAGAATTTGACAACTTCAGGTAATGGTTTCTGTCTGTGTCAGTCGTCAACTGTGATATTGACTCAGCTTATTTGTTGTTTTACTTCCCCGCCCCCCCCCCCCACCTCTTTTTTTTCCGGCGGTTTCAGTTTGCAGACAGAATTCCTACTCATTCTCTGATCCTGCCTGTTATGTTTGTTCTTCATCAAGAGACAAACTTTGCGTGGGTTTAACATTTGAACGTTTTACTAACCAACACCAGACTGGCTTGCTGTCCTTCTCTTTTTACAGCCACCTCCTGTTCCCTCATGTGACCCCTTGCATTGCCGACTGGGAACTGTAGTTCTTTATTATAACTACATAATAACACACCACCCTGACTAGTGAGGTGTCTGTCACCTGCCGGGTTTGTCCTTCTGCTCTGCATTTTGCAAGTCCTACATTCCTCTCTCTATGTTCTCGCTCTCGAAGTGCTCTCATTTCACTCATTCACTAGGTGACCCTGTTTACAGTTTATCTCCATGGTCATCTGGGCTTCACCCTATCAAAGACAGGCCTCCTCCCTGCAGCTTAACGAGCTTCTTTTCTCTCCTTCCCTGTTTTAACGAAGAGTTTTTGACCTGAATCATTAACTCTGATTCTCTCACCATAGATGCTGCCTGACCTGCTGTGTGTTTCCAGCATTTTCTGTATTCATTTTAGATTTCCAGAATCTGCAGGTTATTTTTCATTTTCACAAGGCTGGTCTGCTCTCTGTTCATGACTCAAAACTGTCTCAGCACCGTAACAATATCTCCAGCATGATTTCTGATGTAATACCACTTCAGTCAGAGGCTGTTACATCCATTCCTGGAACCCTGCATTTTTCCAGACGTTTCGGTTTGCAGACAGAATTCCCACTCATTCTCGGATCCCGCCCTGAGTAGTGAGGTGTCTGTCACCTCCCCTGGTGAGCTACCACTTATCAACAACATTACTCACCTGCATTTCACACTTCTCTGTAAAAGGTGTGCCAGGTGATTTCCTGTGCTGTTTACGACAAATACTTATGAGACATGGTGTGAGATATGGTCGAAAGGAATTAAGGGAATCTGTGGGACCCGACCACCAGTGAGGGTCAGTGTGTGTGGGACCGACCCCCAGTGAGGGTCAGTGTGTGTGGGACCCATCCACCAGTGAGGGTCGATGTGTGTGGGACCGACCCGCAGTGAGGGTCAGTGTGTGTGGGACCTGTCCCCCAGTGAGGGTCAGTGTGTGTGGGACCCGTCCCCCAGTGAGGGTCAGTGACTCGGAGTATGAAAGCAAGGAAGTTAGGCTGATCCTTTGTGCATATTGCCACCTTGGCCAGGCCCAGGAACAGACTGATGATTTAGCCCCCTGACCAACCTGTGCCCCTCTGCATCTGGTGTCCGAAGATCAGGATCGTGGGGCTGAAGTGTAACCAGAACCTGATCTCACCCCTTGGGGTGTTGAGACCTTGGAGAGGGTGCAGAGGAGATTTACTGGAATGTGGGACTTCACCTACATGAACGGAGTGTGAAGCAGGGTTTGTAGAAAGAGGCAAAGGGGAGATTCAGTCAAATTGCTGAAATTCATGAGGGAGTTTTGCCACAGTAAGTCTGATGAAATTTGTTCCATTTCTGGAAGTGTTGGTCAATACACATGTACGATAGTTGACTAAACAAACGGCAGAGATTGAGGAGAAATATTTCTCTTCAGGCAGCTGTTATTACCTGAATGTACTGCTGCAAAGCAACTTTGAAGAAGGTGGATAAAGTTTTAAAGAGGAAAATAACTGTAGATCAGTGGGGGAATGTGTGAGAGGTTTGATAATTACTACAGTAAACCAGCACAGGCACTGGGCACAGGACTGAATCACCTCCTCCTGGGCTCCACCGAGACTTCTGAACGAATTCAGCAATGTCCAGGATGAAGTTTGGGCAGCAGCTGTGGAGAGAGAAACAAAGTCACCATCTCGAATCAATGACCCCTCACACACTGACCCTCACTGGGGGATGGTCCCATACACACTGACCCTCACTGGGGGATGACCCCTCACACACTGACCCTCACTGGGGGATGGTCCCACACACACTGACCCTCACTGGGGTCGGGTCCCACACACACGCACTGACCCTCACTGGGGGATGGGTCACACACACACTGACCCTCACTGGGAGATGGGTCCCACACTGACCTTCACTGGGGGATGGGTCACACACACACTGACCCTCACTGGGGAACGGGTCACACACACACTGATTCTCACTGGGAGATGGGTCCCACACTGACCTTCACTGGGGGACGGGTCCCACACACACTGACCCTCACTGGGGGATGGATCCCACGCACACACTGACCCTCACTGGGGGACATGTCTCACACACACCTACCCTCATTGGGATACAGGTCTCACAGACACTGACTCCTGGGGTGTGGATCCTATATACACTGACTCCTGGGGTGTGGATCCTATATACACTGACTCCTGGGGTTTCGGTCCTACAGACACTGACTCCTGGGGTTTGGGTCCTACAGACACTGACTCCTGGGGTGTGGATCCTATATACACTGACTCCTGGGGTGTGGGTCCTACAGACACTGACTCCTGGGGTTTGGGTCCTACAGACACTGACTCCTGGGGTGTGGGTCCTACAGACACTGACTCCTGGGGTGGGTCCTACAGACACTGACTCCTGGGGTTTGGGTCCTACAGACACTGACTCCTGGGGTGTGGGTCCTACAGACACTGACTCCTGGGGTTTGGGTCCTACAGACACTGACTCCTGGGGTGTGGGTCCTACAGACACTGACTCCTGGGGTGTGGGTCCTACAGACACTGACTCCTGGGGTGTGGGTCCTACAGACACTGACTCTCGCTGTTACTACACAGGTCACACAGCCAGCCATCCTGTATGTTTCTTTTACAGTCTTTGCTGCTTGATTTGTTTCTTTCAAGGACTAACCTCATGCTTCAGGGGCACTGTAACATCAGAAGATGCCAACTAATTGTTTGTCTTTTGATAATCACTTCATTGAGCCTGAAGATTTGGGGAGTTGGTGCCACAATAAATATCTTAGCCCAGAAATCCCATTGGTCCACTTGGTGTATCCAGGACAGTCTCCAGCCCAGGCTTCCAAGGTGGAACCACTGCTCCCTCTCCAGGGTCTCCCTGGGATGGATGGAACCTTGGGAGAGGAGCAGGGAGTCGGCATGGATGGCTTTGGTGCCTGGGCCTCCTTGACCAAGCCTGGGAGCAGATGGACGAGGAAGTCCCCCAACCGCCTCGCGCCCCTCCACACTGGGTGCCTAAAGATCTGGGAGTGTGGGCTGAAGGCAACCGGAACGTGTGAGCAGCCCCTTCAAATACTCAGGCCTTGTGTATTGTAATGTAGATGGTTCATAGTCTTATCTGCGCAAGGGTGTGCATGGGCCAGGGTCTGACAGGCCATTCTATGGAATGGCATTTGGAATCGCTCTATGCTTTTGTGCCCCTCACCACCGACAGTGATGGGGCTCCTAGAGGTTTCAGTTACGAAGGTTATGTGGACTTGTGTCTGTGTTTGCTCTGTCGTTATTTGTGTGTCTGCTGGTGGGGCTCATGTGCTTGCTGATACAATCAAGATTAATGCGCCTTGGACGTCGTCTGTCTCTGGCTGAGAGCGTCATCAACCACAATTTTGACCAAACTCTCCATTTGATCTGTTGTTGTGTTGCAAAACAATTCTCTTCTTGCCTTTCCCACTTCTCATTTCACATCCTCTGTAGTCTTCTCAGAAGCAGCAGTGTGTCAGAGTGACCTCCTCTTCCTGCCTCCACTCTCTACGTCACCACCTCCAGTTTAGACAGTTATCCACTTCCTAAACATCTGGCTCACCTCCAGGCCCACCTGCTCACCACCCGGAAATGCAGGAGACTGTAGACACCTGGAATCTACTGGGAGCAGCAACAAGATGCTGGAGGAACTCAGGGGATCAGGCAGTATCTGTGGAGGGAAATTGGACAGATGAAGGGTCTCGACCCGAAACATCGACTGTCCATTTCCCTTGCACAGGTGATGCCTGACCCGCTGAGTTCCTGCAGCATTTATTTGCTACTTCCCTCCCCAGACTCCAGGTCTGACCTGTTGCCTCTCCGTCCTGTTAACACTGAAGACTGTGAAATGAGTTCTCCATTCCTGTCATATCACTCCTTTTTTTTTCTTCATCCAACCTTCAACAGCTCCTGAATCGAGACTTCCTTGGACATTGTCCTTGCCCTTCACCCTTATGGGAACACGTTGACCTGAATTCTTGCTCCCTTTTGTCAGATGTAGACTTAACCTGCAGGGAGCTTTTCCCAGGTCTTGACGTGCTATTGAAGTCAGTTCCCCCCACCCCCCTTCCAATTCAGGATATTAATTTCTGGTCCATCCTTAGCCCTTTCCATGATTACCTTCGATACCTGGAACTATGGTCAATGTCTCCAAAATGCGCTCTCACTGCCTGGTTACATCCCTTAGGATTAGATCCAGTACTGTCTCATAACACTGGCTCAAAAGGCTCTCCTGGATGCACTTCAAAGTTCCACTCCCTGTAATCCTTTCACACCCAGGCAGTCTTGCTTAATGCTGGGGGAAGTTGAAATAATGTTTTATGCCATTAGCTCTATTGTTCTTGCATGTTATTTGTGATTCCCGACCTACCCGCTCCTCTGTCTCCCACTGGACTGTTATAAACCCCCAGCAAATTCCTCAGTTTTGTTTTCAGCATCGCCCCCATGTGGCCCTCGTTTGAAGGGCCCTATCGGTACCTTCCCTCATAAATGCGGTAATAGACTCCTTAATCAATCAATTAATTAATCAGCAGGCATGCTAGTGTGGTGGTTTAGCGTAACGCTTTGCAGCTCCATGACCCGGGTTCAATTCCAGCCGCTGTCAGTAAGGAGCCTTGTACGTTCGTCCCCGTGTCTGCGTGGGTTTCCTCCGGGTGCTCTGGTTTCCTCCCACGTTCCAAGACGTACGGGTTAGGAAGTTGTGGCGTGCTATGTTGGCGCCAGAAGCGTGGCGACACTTACAAGGCTGCCCCAGAACACTCTACGCAAAAAGATGCATTTCACTGTGTGTTTTGATGTACATGTGACTGATAAAGATAGTCTGATCTTATCTTACAATCCCACCTTCTCTTCTGCATCTGACCCGCCATGCCTAAAGATTCTAACCCTTGAACTTTGACATGCCAGTCCTGTGCAGTGGGTAGAGCCGCTGCCTCCCAGCTCCAGTGACCCAGGTTCGATCCGTACCTCCGGCGCTGTCTGTGTGGAGTTTGCACGCTCTCCCTGTGACCTCATGGGTTCCCCCCACACCCCCCACCTCGGTGCTCCGGTTTCCTCTCACATCCCAAAGACGTGCGTGTCGGTGGGTTAATTGGCCGCTGTAAATTGCCCCTGGTGTGTGGGTGAGCAGTGGAGTCTGCAGGGAGTTGATGGGAATGTGCGGAGAATAAAATATATTAATCCAGGTTGGTGTAAATGGTGGGCTGAAGGTCCTGTTTTACCTGTTGTATGTCTCTATGACGCTCCCTTTCAAGCATATCTCTGTAATAGCAAATATGTCACATTCTCATGTTAGTGCTCTCAATTCATCTGCCTTACTCGTCAGATTCCTTGCAATAAACTCGATGCCGTTTTGTCTTGCATTCCAAGTGCCTGAGCACACTCCACCTGTCTCACGAACACGCTACGTAAAGCAGCTTGCTCATGAGCGTGAGGACTGCTGTTCCCAAGTAATTCATTGTGGATGGTGACGAGCTGCATTGACAGAACTTGTGGCCACTATCCACAGGAACTGCTGCTTGTTCCACTGCTGTGCTGTGTTTCTCTGGTGAGTTGAGTTCAATGTTTTGTTGGTGGTGTGTTGGGAAATCGTGCTGTCACCAGCTCAGTTCCTGGTACTCAGACACAGATGACTCACTCTTACCAGAAGCCAGTGTTTGGGAGCTACCCAGGCTGAGACTTCTGCAAATCCTACAGACTAAATAACCATTTATTTCGACCTAGGCTGGAGATGCCCTACCCCTTCCCCAGGGCACACGTCCCACAAACAGAAGAGGTTGTAGTTAGGGACAATCTGGGGCACAGAATCCGACGAGAGGGTGTGTGAGAGTCGCTCGAGTTTCACTCAGTGAGGGGAGCTGGGACCTGTGGCTCTCCTGCCTGTACAGAGAGCCAGCTTCCCATTGGTCGATATGCCAGCTACTGCCTGTACAGGGAACCTGCTTCCCATTGGTCAATGTGCCAGCCGTTGCCTGTACAGAGAGGCAGCTTCCCATTGGTCAATGTGCCAGCTGTTGGCTGTACAGAGAGGCAGCTTCCCATTGGTCGATGTGCCAGCTGTTTACAAGAAGTGTCCTATTTGTCCAGTGCTGTCGGAGAAACGTTATGGCGACGGTGCCACCAGGGACCATTGAGGGGTCCTGGGCTGGGAGGTTATAATTCCCATGGCCTCTCCTGCATCAAATGCCAGTGTTGTACAGAGGAAGTGCAGTGTGGTTGAAGGTCCGGGGTTTCAAGTGGGGCATTCACCTCGGGCTGTTCCCCTTCCCACGTGGACACAAAGCAATCCACGGAACTGCTTCCTGCGTGAACTCTCTCCAGGGTCAGCACTGCCCTCTTAATCAACATCCCAGATTCACTTATACCTTAGCTGTTTGTGGGCTCTTGCTGTGTATAGTTCGGCTGTTACAGAGAGTCGTACAGCACAGAAACAGGCCCTTCGGCCCACCATATCCATGCTGACCATCAAGTACCTATCTACACTAATCCCGTTTGCCAGCTGCAGGTCTGTAGCCTCTATACCCTGGTGATTCCAGTGCCCATCCAGATACTACTTAGATGTTGTGAGAGTCTCTGCCTCCAGCACCCCCTCAGGCAGCGTGATCTACATTCCATCCACCCTCTGGGTGAGAAAATTCTTCCTCATATTTTCTCTGCACCTCTTTGCCCTTACCCTAAACCTATGCCCTCTAATTATAGACATCTCTGCTAATGCGGAAGAGTTTCCTACTATCTACCCTATTTGTGCCCCTCATAATTTTGGTACACCTCTGTCGGGTTCCCCCACCTCCCCAGCCTCCTCTGCTCCAAGGAAAATAAACTCAGCCTATCCAGTCTCTCCTCATAACTGAGACACTCCATCCCCGGCAACATCCTGGGGAATCTCCTCTGCAGCCACCCAGTGCAGTCATGTCCTTCCTATCGTGTGGTGACCAGCTCTGGACACAACATCCCACCTTTAATCTAATCCAACGTTTTATAAAGTTGTACCATGACCCCCCTGCTCCTATATTCTGTGCCTGAGCTAATGAAGGCAAGCATCCCATAACCCCCCTACACCTTCTTATCTATGTGCGCTGTCACCTTTGGGATCCTTGGACTTGTACACTCAAGTCCGTCTGTTCCTCAGTATTCCCCAGGGCCCTACATTCATTATCTATGTCCTACCTTTATTAGTCCTACCAAAGTGGTTCACCTCACACTCATCAGGATTAAACTGCATCTGCCACTGCTCTGTTCATCTTACCAACTCACCAATACAATCCTGTAGCCTATCACCATCCTCCTCACTATAACACCACCAGTTTATGCAACACACACAAAGTGCTGGAGGAACTCAGCAGGTCAGGCAGCATCTATGGAGGGAAATAAACGGTCGACGTCTCGGGTCGAGACCCTCCATCAGGACTGGAAAGGAAGGGGGAAGAAGCTGGAATAAGAAGGTGAGGGGGTAGGGGGAGGAGCACACGCCGGCAGGTGAGAGGTGAGTCCAGTGAGAGGGGGAAGGTAGGTGGGTGCAGGAGGGGTAGTGAAAGGGAGTGATGTGGAAGCTGAGAGGTGATGGGTAGAAGAGGCAAAGGGCTGAACAAGAAGGAATCTGGTACAAGAGGGCAGTGGACCATGGAATAAAGGGAAGGAGGTGGGGAGATAGATGGTCAGGTCGTGAGGGCGGGGGAGGGGGAAAGAAGGGGTGAGGGGTCCATGGGAATGAGGGAAAACAAAGGGGGGTTGCAGAGGGGGAGACAAAGTGAGGAGGGGTTACCGGAAGTTAGAGAAATCGATGTTGAGGCATCAGGTTGGAGACTCCCAAGGCGAAATATGAGGTGTTTGTTCCTCCAACCTGCATCTGGCCTCAACGTGGCAGTAGAGGAGGCCGTGGATAGACGTGTCAGTGTGGGAGTGGGATGTGGATTGAAGTGGGTGGCCACCGGGAGGTCCCGGCTTTTGTGGAGGATGGAATGAAGGTGCTCGTCGAAGCAGTCACCCAATCTGCGTCGGGTCTCACCGATGCAGAGGAGGCTGCACTGGGAGCGCTGGATGCAGTAAATGATACCCTCGGATTCACAGGTGAAGCGCTGCCTCACCTGGATAACTGTCTGAGGCCTGAATGGCAGTGAGGGAGGAGGTGTAGGGACAGGTGGAGCACTTGGTGTGGTTGCGGGGATAAGTGCCTGGAGGGTCATCTGCGGGGAGGGATGAGCGGACAAGGGAGGCGTGGAGAGAGAGATCCCTATGGAAAGTGGAGAGAGGGGAGAAGGGGAAGATGTGCCTGGTGGTGGGATCCTGTTGGAGGTGGCGGAAATTGCAGAGAATGATGTGTTGGATGCGGAGGCTTGTGGGGTGGTAGGTGAGGACAAGGGGAACCCTGTCCCTGTTAAAGTCGGCGGGGGAGAGGGGTGAGGGCAGACGTGCGGGAAATGGAGGAGATGCGGGTGAGGGCAGAATTGACGGTGGTGGAGGGGAAACCTGTTTACTGAAAACAAATGACATCTCTGATGTCCTGGAGCGGAAGCCTCGTCATTCCATGAAGTACATTGCCTGTATAATAACAATGCAAAAATTTTTTCAGAGCTGAAGTCAATGCGAAGTAAAGTGTTGAGGCTGTGGATTTGGGAGATGTTGATAGGCTAGACTATGCAAGTAGCTCCAGTGCACTCCAGTGCACAAATGGAACAGATTCTAGACGCAGCGCTCTGGTTATGAAGGAAATGAATGTTTATGTGGTGAATGGGACTGTAAACAAACAGGTTCCCTTTCGGTGAAAGATTCTGTATATTTACAGCTCCCGCCTTTGACAAAAAGGACCAAACCATTCTTTGTTTTAGTTACAGTATTAACTCCCGCAGACCCACCAATCCGTGTAAGTTTCAGTTCACTATTGATTCTGGGTCTGTAAAACAAACACAAAAATGGGGTGGATAAAAGGTGAGAAATGTCATTAAACAAAGGAATAAAATGCGATTGTTTTACCCAGGGAGTGTGCACAGTGCCTTGACACGCAGCACGTACAGTGTGACCTTATGCGCTTAAGGTGATATTGGTCACATGTACCGAGGTACAGTGAAAAGCTTTAGTTTGGATGCTATCCAGACATATTCGTTCCATAGTGACACTCACTGATGCAACATTGGAGGAAAGCTTTTCTTGTGCTTATTTATTGGATGTGGGTGTCACTATTGTACCAGAAATATCACTCATCCCCATTGGTACTTGAGTAGGTGGGAGTGAGCCAACTGTTGCAGTCCTGTTGAGGATCCTACCCACAGTGCTGTTGAGGAGGGATTTCCAGGGTGACAAGTAGGTTGGTGAGGACAAGGCTAGGGAGTGTTTTCTCACTTAGTGCCTGCCCCAAACCAGTCAGACAGGTAGTGGCGACGACCAGCTCTGGGGCTACCAAGCCGTTCATTAGGCAGGGACTGTTTTCCCCGAAGCATAGGAGGCAGAGCGGTGACTCTATAAAAGTGTATAAAACCACGAGGGGCATAGATAGGGTGAAAGGTCGCAGTCTTTTTTCCAGGGTACGGGAATCCAAACTACAGGGCATAGCTTTGAGGTGAGAGGGGAAAGACTTAAAGAGGACGTGGGGGGCAACTTTATCACAGAGGGTGCTGGGTAAATGGAATGAGGTACCAGAAGGATTGGAAAAGGCAGGTACAATTACAACAACTAAAAGACAGTTTGACAAGTACTTGGACAAGAGACGTTTAGAAGGATATTGGCCAAACACAGGCAAATGGGAGTGGCTTAGGTAGGCAACTCAGTCAGCATGGATGAGTTGGGCCGAAGGGCCTGTTTCTGTGCTGGCTGACCCTAAATTTCCCCACCCTCCCAGAGAGCATTCTGTGAACTTCCTACTTTCAGTGCTTCTCTGTGTGGTTCAGCTTGGGCTGGGGTGGGTTGTGCTGGGCTGGGGTGGGTTGTGCTGGGCTGGGGTGGGTTGTACTAGGCTGGGGTGGGGTGGGTTATGCTGGGTTGAGCTGGGGTGGGTTGGGCTGGGCTGGGCTGGGCTGGGGTGGGCTGGGGTGTGCTGGGCTGGGGTGGGGTAGGTTGTGCTGGGTTGGGCTGGGGTGGGTTGTGCTGGGCTGGGGTGGGGTGTGGTGGGTTGGGCTGTATCGGGTTTGGAGGAGCACTTTTCTTCCTGCGCACCAATGCCGAGTACTTCCAGTGCCCTCCTCCCTGTCGTCCACCCAACCACCACACTGGTGGGACCATCGGGATGGACCCAGGGATGGTGCTGGAGGAATCTGGCACGTTGTCCCTAAGGTACGATTCCGTGAGTACAACCACGTCAGGCTGTCAGCACAGGAACAGGCCCTTCAGCCCACCATGTCCATGCTGCCTATCACATACCCATGTATCCTATCCCATTTACCAGCACTTGTCCCGTAGCCTTGCAACCACCCTCTGGGTGAAAAATATTCTCCTCAGATCCCCTCTAACCCCTCATCTTAAACCCTTGCCCACTGATTTTAGATGTCTCCGTTATGGGAAAGTATCTCACTATCTGCCCTATCTAAGCCCCTCATAATTTTGGACACCTCTATCCTCTCCCCACCTCAGCTTCCTCCGCTCTGAGGAAAACAATTGCTTGACCAGTCTGTGAGACGGTGAGTTAGACACCAGACCCCACATATTTGTGAGGGCGACTTTGCACTGGGTGAGACGTTGCCAGGTCTAACGTCAAGGTCGTTGTCGGTGACAGCTGGCTTCACTGTCAGCAGCAATTTGTCGTCCATTTCAAAGGTGTGGGCCACATCCAGGTGGGGATGTGTCTCATTCCCTGCAAGCCATTACCAAATGGGTTTTGCCACAATTCAGTCGTTTCACTGCGACTTATTTTTTTAAAAGTCCATGTTATTAAAGGAACCGAGCTAAATTTCTCAGCGGCCGTGATGGGATTTGGACTCCTATCTCTGGGTCACCAGTGCAAGTCGCTGAAACGATAGCCAGGGTTACTTTGCTCAACCATAAAATACTGACAGAGCTAGCTCATGAAGTATTATATGGTTAATTGACGTGTTTGTTTGCACGGGGTTTAACGGCTCTCACTGACCTGTTAACCAGACTGCTCTGTAAACATTGGGATCACCTAGGAAACCCTGTCCTTACCCTATTAAAGAGGTTTCTTTTATCTGCTCCATTGCACCCCTCCCTCTCTGTAACGTGAAACTGATTTGCTTCCTCACCTTCCTAGTTCTGACCAAGAGCCTTTGACTGGAAATATTTGTGTTTCTCTTTTCACAGTGTCTCCCGCATCGTCTGTTTATCTTGTATAGTTAATGCTTTCCAGTGTTATCCTTAGTCATTCTTGAACTATCCAAGCCGTTTCACCCAGTGTCATTGATAAGCCAGCGTAGCTACTGTTCACACAGCACCAACCAGCCAGTGCAGGCAGCATCATGAATTGTCACTGTTCTGAATTTTATAGGTAAACAGAGCACAGTCAAGGCCACTGACCCAATGTGATTCAGACAACCAGTAGCTCAGGCATTTCATGTGATGAGAAGATATTTGCACAAGATGAAGGAATTTGATCAGAAATCCATGTGGATTTCACAGGATGTCAGGTGTGGGGACTGGGTCTGTGTGTGTGTGACCCATGTATGTGTGGGGACTGGGTCTGTGTATGTGTGACCCGTGTACGTGTGGGGACTGGGTCTGCGTGTGTTGTGACCCGTGTATGTGTGAGGATTGAGTCTGTGTGTGTGCGAGACCTATGTACAACAGCGGCCAACACTCTGCAGAGATTTGCCGTCATCTGCTTGGAGTTCATTTGTGCAGTTGTGGCTGTGCAGGAGGTGGGCGGGAGGGCGGGGCAGGTGGGCTGCAGGACGGGGGAGGAGGGCAGGAGGGTGGGGGGAGGAAGGCAGGAGGGTGGGCCACTGGACAATGGGAGGTGGACAGGGGGACAGGAGATTGCTGAGGGCAACTTGGGACCAGTCAGACCTGATCTGGTGAAAAACAAACCCGAAATGTGTTGGAAATCTGAGATAACAATTGAAAATGCTGGAAATACTCAGCAGGTCAGGCAGCAGCTGTGGAGAAGAAACAGTTCGCATTCTGGGTGATGGCCTTGCACTGGAACTGCTCTGTGGCCACGGAATCCAGTGCTTGGAACCTCCTGCAGGATTTCATGTTACCCCACCCTGCAGCACATCTTCCTCACATACCCAACCGCGGGCACCTGACCAACAACAAACCCTTCCAGAATCCAAGGAATGTTGGCAGCTTACTGCATCCCCTGTCCTTGCAACCACTTCCTATAAGACTCCAGGAAACAGGTGACCAGGTCCAGGGGACTTGTCAGCTTTTAACCCTCTGAGTTTGTCTAGCAATTCTTTCTCTAGTTATAGAAATGATTTAGAGTTCTTCCCTGTTGTAGCTCCTTGATTATAAGATAAGATCTCTTTATTAGTCACATGTACATCAAAACACACGGTGAAATGCATCTTTTGCGTAGAGTGTTTCTGGGGCAGCCCGAAAGTGTCGCCACGCTTTCCGGTGCCAACATAGCATGCCCGCAACTTCCTAACCCGTACGTCTTTGGAATGTGGGAGGAAACCGGAGCACCCGGGGAAACCCACGTGGACACGGGGAGAACGTACAAACTCCTTACTGACAGCGCCAGAATTGAACCCGGGTCGCTGGCGCTGTAAAGCGTTACGCTAAACCGCTACACTACGGTGCCAGCCCTTACGTATCACCATCGGGATGTTCTTGAGTCATCTACTATGAAAACTGATCCAAAATTATTATTTAGAATCTTTGCCATTTCTCTAATTCCCGGTAGTAATTTCCTAGCCTCATCCTGCAAGGGACTAACCTTCCTTCAGCTGCTTCCTTCCCTTGTATGCACCTGTAGACGCTCTGACACTGGTGTTATATTATTTGGTAGTTTACCCTTGTACTCTAACTTCCCCATCATTTTAGTCATACTTTGTTTTTAAAAATTTCACACTTCTTTTCACAGCATTAGATGTTATTTTCTTTCATCCTCAGTTAAATTGTTTAGCCACAGTTGTGGCTAATTGACTTTGTAAGAACAGCAGTATCACATTGTTTTTGCAAAGTTGTTCTTCCTCACCAAAGTATGACTTTGCTGGGATTTATGGAATATCTCCTTAACTGCCCGTCACTGCTGAATTATCGTTTTCCCTTTAGTCTATTTTCCCAGCCCACTTTAGCCAACCCTTGCCTTCATTATCACCTTCATTTCAGTTGAGGACACTAATTTCAGACCCAAGTTTCTCACCCTCCAACTGAACATTGATAGTGTTGTTGGTAGACACTTATCTAGTCTGTGACAAGTGCTGTGTGCCTTGAGATAAAGATCCTCAATCTTTATTCTATCTTTTTATTTCTTGCTCTGAGTCAATTTGCTGATGCACGTTTATGCTGGTTAGCTCTGTCCCTTTCTGTAGGGGTGGGTTTGGGCTACAGGACAATATTGATCAGTTGGTAAAATGGGCAGAATCATGTCAGATGGAATTTAATCCTGCTAGGTGGTAGGTGACGAACTTTGGGAGGACTATTAAGGGTAGGACCTACACAGTGAATGGAAAGGCCTGAGGGAGAATTAATGTCCAAGGATCCCTGAAGGTGGCAGCACAGGTGGATAAAGTGGTGACGGAGGTGTATGGGATTCTTACCGTCATTAGCTGGGGCTTAGAATACAAGAGCAGGGAGGTTATGATACAACTTTATAAAGCATTGATGAGACCTCAGTTGTGCAATTACGGTCCCCGCACTGTAGAGAGGACATGAATGACCCGGAGAGGGTGCGGTGGAGGAGGATGCGTGAGGAGAGACCAGATAGGCTGGGAGTGGAGAAGGCTATTCAAGGGAGGGATTCAAAATTGTGAATGGCACAACAGGAAACTTCTCATCATAGCAAAGGCGTAAAACCAGAGGTGTACGTTTAAGGGGAGGGGTAGGAAGTTTAGAGGGGGTGGGAGGGGCAATCTATTCACCCAGAGGGTGGTTGGAATCTGGAACGCACTGCCCAAGGGGGTGCTGGAGGCAGGGACCCTCACAACATTGAAGAAGAGTTTAGATGAGCACTTGAATCACTAAGGCAGAGAAGCTACAGGCAGAGTGGTGGGAACTGGAATTAGTGCAGATGGGCGCTCAATGAACCTGTCTCTGTGCTGTAAGATGATCAGTTTGAAATTTTCTCATGCTGTGAGCTCGTTTCTCTAGGGTATCCTTTACCGTGAGATCATTAATTAATCCTGTCTCATTACACAATAGTTGATCAATAATAACCTGCTCCGTGGCTGGTTCCTCAGTATATTGCTCTAAGAAGCCATCCCATATACACTCTGTAAACTCACCCTCACCAATTTAGTTTATCCATTCTTTGATGGCTAAAGTTGCCCATGACTATCGTAGTTCCCTTCCTGCAGACCCCTAGTATTCCGTGATTTGAACTCCATCCAACAGCATACCATTTGTTAATAATTCTCCCATCGGTAACTTCTTACCCATACATTTTCTTATCTCTGTCCATTCTGGTTCTATTCCTGAATTTCTGAGCTGATATCATTCCTCTCCACGCAGTGATCTCACCCTTCATTAGCAGACCCAACCTACTTCCCTTTTCTTTCTGACTATCCTTCTGAAATATCAAATACTCCTGAATACTCAGTTCGTAGCCTCGGTCATCTTGCAACCATCCCTCTGCACTGGCTCTCAGAACACATTTCTACCTGTCTCTCCAACTCATCTACCTTGTCCTGAATGTTGCGTGCACTCAGACATAAACCCTTACTTTTACTTTATCCACTTCCATTGCTCTGTTTGCTGGCGCATTCTTTTATTTGTGAGCTCTGCTCCTTTCTGATATGTTCTTATCATTATCCCTGATTTTGTCCTGTACTATTGTCTCCTCCACATCTTTCAAAACACCCTTCACTTCAGCCCCCATCTTCTATTTCCAGCTAAATGTCAACCGTCCATTTCCCTCCACAGACACTGCCTGAGCCGCCGAGTTCCTCCAGTGCTTTGTGTGTTGCTCAGATTCCAGCGTCTGCAGTCTCTTGTGTCTCCAGCTTTCTGATTCCACCTTCAGGTTCCCGTCCGCCTCCTGACCTCCCAACAACACAAACAGCCACCCTTCCCTTCCTCATGAGGATACTGGTCCTGATCCCATTTGGCTTGTAGAGATCCCGCTTCCTCCAGGAACTGTGCCAATTCCTCAGGAACTGCTAGTAAAATCCCTGCCTGAAGAACCTCGTACCTCTCCCTACCTCTGATGCTGGTACTGATGTGGATTTCAACCACCAGTTCTTTAGTCTTGTCTTTCAGAGTGTTCTGCAGATGTTCAGTGACGTCCTAACCCTGAAACCAGGGAGTCACATCTATGACCATGGAAATGTCAATCTGTTCCCCTAACTATTCAATCCTCCATCAATATTGCTCTTCCTCTCCTCTCCTCTCCTTCCCCAATTCCTGTCCAGCTGAAGTTTCCATGGACCTAGCTCTGGCTGCATTCCCCAGAAGAATTACCTTGGACCCATAGACTCATAGGGAACAGAAACAGAATCTTCATCCCACCAAGTCCAAACCGACAATCGTGTACCTATCCACATGAATCTCATGTCCCAGCATTTAGTCCATGACCTTCTATACCTTGATGATTCAAGTTCTCATCCAGATACCTCTTAACTGTTGTGAGAGTCTCTGCCTCCACCACCCCCTCAGGCAGTGCGTTCCAGGTTCCAACCACCTTCCCCTCTCAATGTTAAGGTTCTTGCCCCTAATTTTAGGTAGTTCTGCTATGGGGAAAATGTTCCAACTATCTGGTGTCCACAGGGGTCGGTGTTGGGACCCTTGTTATTCATTGTTATTTATATAAATGATTTGGATGCGAATGCACAAGGCTTGATCAGTAAGTTTGCGGGTGTTTATAGGAGGTGTTGTTGACAGAGAAGATGATTATTGTAGATGACAGGGGGATCTTGATCGGTTAGGGAAGTGGGTCAAGGAATGGCAAATGGATTTCAATACAGATACAATAAGTGCAAGGTGAAGCATTTTGGAAAGTCAAACTATGTAGGACTTATACTATGAATGGTAGGGCACTAGGGGGTGTAATGGAACAGAGCGACCTAGGAGTACAAGTGCATAGTTTGTTGAAAGCAGCATCACAGGTAGACAGGGCTGTGAAAAAGACGTTTAGCACGCCGGCCTTCATCAGTCAGAGCACTGCGTATAGGAGTTGGGAGATTATGTTGCAGTTGTACAAGTCGCTGGTGAGGCTGCACTTGGAGTGCTGTGTACAGCTTTGGTCACCCTGTTAGAGGAAAGACGTGATTAAACTGGAAAGAACGCAGAAAAGATTTACGAGGATGTTGCCAGGACTCGAGGGCCTGAGTTATAGGGAGAGGTTGGCCAGGCTGGGTCTTTATTCCTTGGAGTGTAGGAGAATGAGGGGCGATCTTATAGAAGTTTATAAAATCACGAGGGTCATAGATAAGGTGGACGGTAACAGTCTTTTCCCCAGGGTAGGGGAGTCCAAAACTAGGGGGCATAGATTTAGGGTGAGAGGGGAAAGATTTAAAAGGGACCTGAGGGGCAACTTTTTCACACAGAGGGTGGTGAGTGTATGGAATGAGCTGCCACACGAAGTGGTTGAAGCAGGTACGTTTAAGAAGCACTTGGATAGGTACATGGAGGGGCAGGGCTTGGAGGGATATGGGCCGAACGCAGGAAATTGGGACTAGCTGGGTGAGCACCATGGTCAGCACGGACTGGTTGGGCCGAAGGGCCTGTATCCATGCTGTATCACTCTGTGACTCTGTCTCCCTCCCACCACCTCTTCTTCGCCAGTGCTCAGCTAGTGCTAGTTGGCTGGGGTCCTCCTGCACTCCCTGCCTGGTGCTCGTCTTCTGCCTGCTAGTCACCCATTCCCTCTCTTCCTACATGTAGTTAAGCTCCAGGATGGTCACCTCCCAAAACATGCCATCCGCGTATCTCCGCGCCTCGCGGACCCAGTGCAGTGACCACTGCCTTTACTCAAGCTCAGTAACCAGATGTCTGATCTGCAGCTGCTGACACTTCTTGCACATGTGGTCATCCAAACCACAGGCAGTGTCCAGGACTTCCCACGTGGCACAGAACATGCTCTCCACAGGTGGAGCAGTCCGCTAAATGTCGTCTTAACAGACAATTTACAAGCTGAAGTAAACTTCCATTACTGCTTCATATTACTGGCAGCCTGCATGTAAGTTGATAAATTGGTTTATTATTGTCACAAGTACTGACGTAGAGTGAAAAACTTTGTTTTGCATGCCATCCAGACAGATCATTTCATCATGTCAGTACATCAAGGAAGTACAAGACAAAAGCAATAACAGAATGAGGAATGTAGTGTCACAGCTACAGAGAAAGTGCAGTGCAGGCAGACAATAAGGTGTAATCATGACGAGGTAGATTGTGAGGTCAAGAGTCCATCTTATCGTACAAGAGGTCTATTCAATAATCTTTATAGCAGTGGGATAGAAGCTATCCTTGAGCCTGGTGGTACGTACTTTCAGACTTTTGTATCTTCTGCCTGATGGAAGAGGGGAGAAGGGAGAATGTCTGGGGTGGGAGGGGTCTTTGACTATGTTGGCTGCTTTACCGAGGCAGCGAGAAGTGTAGACAGAGTCCATGGAGGGGGGGGCTGGTTTCCGTGACGTGCTGAGCTGTGTCCACTGCAGTTCCTTGCGGTCTCAAGCACAGCAGATGCCATACCAAGCCGTGATGCTTCTGGATAAGATGCTTTCTATGGTGCATCTATAAAAACTGGTGAGGGTCAACAGGGACATGCGAATTTCTTTAGCCCCCTGAGGAAGTAGAAGCACTGGTGGACTTTCTTGGCCGTGGCCCCTATGGGAATAGGAGCAAAAATTGGCTTTTTCTCCTTCAAGCCTGATCTGCCATTCGTCGAGGTCGTGGGTGATCTCCTGCCTCAGTGCCTTCTCCCTGCACCACCTCCACATCCCTTCGACTGCCCTGATCTCCAGAAGTCCGTCGACCTCTGTTCTGAATGACCACAATGACTGAGTCTCCACAGCCCTCTGGGAGAGAGAATCAGAACCAGGCATATTATCACTGACTTATATGATGTGAAATTTGTTGTTTTGCGGCAGCAGTACAGTGCAAAGACATAAAAGTTACTATAAATTACAAAATAAATATACGGTGCATAAAAAAGGAAGATAGTGTTCATGGATCGTTCAGAAATCTGCTGGTGGAGGGGAAGAAGCTGTTTCTGAATCATTGAGTGTGGGTCTTCAGGCTCCTGTACCTCTTTCCCGATGGCAGTAAGGAGAAGAGGGCATGTCCTGGGTGGTGAGGGTCCTTCGTGATGGATGCCACCTTCTTGCGGCACCGCCTCTTGAAGATGTCCTCGATGGTGGGGAGGGTTGTGCCCGTGATGGAGCTGGCTGAGTCTACAACCCTCTGCAGCCTCATGTGATCCTGTGCATTGGAGCCTCCATATCAAGCTGAATTCTCTCCACTGTACATCTATTGAATTCCAAAGTGAAGGAATGTCTCTTCACCTCAGTCCTAAAAGTTCTGCAACTTATTTGGAGACTGTGACCCTGATTTTAGACCCTTTAGCTGGGGAAACGTTCTGTCTGTTTCCAGTCTGTTGAGCCCTGTAAGAATATTATAAACTGCAGTGAGGTCAGTCTGCCAAACCTGCCGTCTCTGGAATCAGTCCGGTGAACCTTTGCAACACCACCCTCCATGGCCAGTACATCTCTATGTATGGAGTCCAAAACTGTACACGATATTTCAAGTGCAGTCTCACCACAGCCCTGTATAATGGGAATGGGACATGTTTACACCTGCGTTCAGATCCTCTCATAACAAAGGCCAATGTTCCATTTGTCCTCCGAATCGCTTGCTTCACCTACATATTGGCCTTCAGAGAGTTGTGTACAAACACACCTAGGTCCCTATCAACAACCTCGTGCCATTTAAAAATATTCTGCTTTTCCATTTTTTGACCAATGTTGCTAACCTCACAATTTCCCACATTATACCCCATCTGCTATGTCCTCACCCACACATTCAGCTTGTCCTCATCCCCTTGAAGACTCTCAACGTCCCCTTCCCTACTCACAGTCCCACCTAGTTTAGTATCAATGGCAAACTCTGGATATATCAGATTTGGTGACCTCCATCAAACCACAAGCACTGATCCCCACAGCACATCGCATGTCACAACCTGTCAAGGTGAGAAAGGTATATTTATTCTAAAACGTCCTGCCCAATAAGTGATTCTGAATCCACGTCAGTGTATTGCCACCAGCTCTGTGTGACTTCATCGTTCTGGCCAAGCTGAGTGTAGGACCTTTCAAAAAATTTCTAAAAGTCCAAACACACTGCATTTCAATGCTCTGTGTTACTGTGTTACTGACAAACACACTGCAGTACAACATTCTATGTTACCGTGTTACTGACAAACACACTGCAGTACAATGTTCTGTTACCGTGTTACTGACAAACACACTGCAGTACAACGTTCTATGTTAGTGTGTTACTGACAAACACACTGCAGTACAATGTTCTGTGTTACCGTGTTACTGACAAACACACTGCAGTACAACGTTCTATGTTAGTGTGTTACTGACAAACACACTGCAGTACAACGTTCTGTGTTAGTGTGTTACTGTACAATGCTCTGTTACTGGAAGTCAGGTGGGTTAATGAGAATTTGCAGCAGTTGCACAAAGAAATCAGTGTCTGGATCTCAGAAGTCATTAATAGCAAGTGTTGACGTGCTGTGTGCTGCTTAAACTGGCTTGGTGATATTAGTATAGAGCAGAGTGCTGTTGGCTCACTTGTTACTAATGTTGTAAACATACGCTGACTCACAAACATCAAACAGCACCAACAGCAAGATAAGGGCAAAGTTCATGAGAATTTTACTGATGGGGAAATTTCTCTCGCTCTCTCTCGCCCCCTCTCTCTCTCTCTCCCTCTTTCTCTCACTCTCCCCTTCCCCCTCTCTCCCCCACTCTCTCTTGCCCCCCACGCCTCTCTCTCCCCCTCTCTCCCTCCCCTCTCCCCCACCTCTCTTTCTCTTTCTGTCTCTGTCTCTCCCCTTCCCCTCTCCTCTTTCTCTCTCCCTCTCTACTCTCTCCCCCCCCACCTCTCCCCTCTCTCTTTCTCCCCTCTCTCCCTCCCCTCCCCTCTCTGTCTCTATCTCTGCTCCTGAGTCAGGATGGAGCCTGGTCACTGGAGCTGTGAGGCAGCAGCTTTACTCTCCGTGCTGCTGAGCTAGTAGCTATTGGAAAGAAAGTAACATAAGGTACAAAGTGTACGTTTGGTGAACAACTATAAATTAAAAGTGTGTTTCCCATTTGATCTTGCAGGTTAATTTCCTGGGATGGATCTGAGAACATTTGAGTTAATTCAAATTGTTACATTTAGTCATCCCAACCCAGTTCTAAGTTCTGTGTTATTGTTTTCTCTGTTGTTTCTGCAAAAGATAACACATTCTCAATAACATTCACCTGCATATCATTACATTGATCTTTGCATTGAGTTGCAATGACTCCAGCTCTTTCAATGTTCACATGAACAATGAAGCAATGAGATATTTTAATGTCATCTACCTGAAGTAACCCAGGCAGTTAGATGACTAAAATTGCCCAGATTACTTTTCCCTTATGATCACTGACATTGCTCATTCCCAGTTGTAACCTACACAAGTGGATAGATGACAAACGTATATAGGGTGGGTCCTTGATTAAGTTTACATGTCGGGTCCCTACAATGTCAGCAGGAGCTCATTGCAACTTTAACCGGGCAACCTAAGTAGAAAACTGGAATGTTTTTCCTAGCAGGTAAGAATTCCAGCCTTCTAGTATTGCCCAAGACTGTGCTGAAATTAAAGAGTCTCCAGCACACACCAGTGGGTAAACTAGAAGGAAAACCATGTGCACTAAAACGATTGTGAGATTACTGGGACCTTGACAGAGATCTTTGTATCCTCTTTGGCCACAGGTGAGGTCCCAGAAGACTGGAGAATAGCCAATGTTGTTCCTTCGTTTAAGAGGGCAACGGGGACAAAGCAGGAAATTATAGGCCGTAGGTAGTTGGGAACTTATTGGACAGGATTTAGTTGCATTTGGAAAAGCAGGGACTTATTAGGGGATAGTCAGCATGGCTTTATGCAGGGGAGATAATGTCTCAGAAATTCGACTGAGTTTTTTGAGGAAGTGATGAAGAGATTGGGGAATGGGTGTTGTCTACATGGACGAAGATTAAATCACATGGGATCCACCATGAGTTGGTAAATTGGATCCAAGATTGGCTTTGGTCATAGAAGAGGGTAGTGGTGGAGTGGGTTTCTCTGTGACCAGAGGTATTCTGCAGGGATCAGTGCTGGGACCTCTGTTGTCTGTGACATGCATAACTGACCTGGATGAAAATGTAGGTGGTCTGATCTGTAAATTTGCGACTGACACACACAAGTTGGTGGAGATGTGGGTCACGTTGTTGAAGGATACGGCAGGATATCGATCAGTTGGTATTTGGGCAGAGAAATGGCAGATGGAGTTTAATCCGGACAAGTGTGAGGTGTTGCACTTTGGGAAGTCAAATACAAGAGGAAAATATACAGTAAATGGCAGGGCGCTTAGGAGCATTGACGTACACAGGGACCTGGGTGTGCTTCAGTTCCCTTAAAATGGCAACACAGTTAAGGAAGGCGTACAGCATGCTTCCTTTTATCGGCCAGAGCATTGAATGTAAAAGTTGGCAAGTCATGTTGCAGGTATAGAAAACTTTGGTCAGGCCGCGTATGGGGAGTTGCATGCTGTTCTGGTCACCACACTATAGGAAGGATGTGAAGGCTTTGGAGAGGGTGCAGAAGAGGTTCACCAGGATGCTGCCTGGTTTAGAGGGTATGAGCTATAAGAAAGGTTGAACAACTTGGATTGTTTTCCCTGGAGCATCAGAGGCTCAGGATAGACCTGATAGAAGTTTATCCAATTATGAGAGACATAATGTAGATAATCAGTGTCTTTCTCCCAGGGTGGAAAACTCAAATACCAGAAGGCATAGGTTTAAGGTGAGAGGGGGAGAGTTTAAAGGAGATTTATAAGGCATGTTTTTACACAGAGAGTGGTCGGTGCCTGGAACATGCTGGTGGTGGGAGCAGATATGATAGCAACATTGAGTCATTTAGACAGACACATGGACAGGCAGGGGTATGGTCAGCACAGAGTTGGTGGGCCGAAGGTCCTGTTCCTGTTCTCCCCATATCTCTCTCACTCTCCCCCTGACTCTCTATCTTTCTCCACATTGCTTGCTCTTTCTCATCCCTGTACTCTCCCTCTCTCTCTCCCTCCCTCTCCCTCCCTCTCTCTCCCTCCCTCTCCCTGTCCCTCTCCCTCCCTCTCTCTCCCTCCCTCTCCCTCCCTCCCTCTCCCTCTTCCTCTCCCCTCTCCCTCTCCCTCCCTCTCTCTCTCCCTCCCTCTCCCTGTCCCTCCCTCTCCCTCCCTCTCTCTCCCTCCCTCTCCCTCTTCCTCTCCCCTCTCCCTCTCCCTCCCTCTCCCTCTTCCTCTCTCTCTCTCTCTCCCTCTCGCTCTCCCTCTCTCTCCCTCCCTCTCCCTCTCCCTCTCTCTCTCTCTCCCCCTCCCTCTCCCTCTCTCTCCCTCTCCCTCTTCCTCTCCCCTCTCCCTCTCCCTCTCCCTCTCTCTCTCTCCCTCCCTCTCCCTCTCTCTCTCTCTCCCTCCCTCTCCCTCCCTCTCCCCCCCCTCCCTCTCTCTCTCTCTCTCTCTCTCTCTCGCTCTCTCTCTCTCCCTGAAGAGGAAGAGCTGGTCTGTATCAGTTCAGTCCCACCTTCTGTTGTATAAATTGCGAAACTGAACGCAATGAACTCATCAGGTGCTGGATTGTCTTTTTTTAACAAACAAATGACGGTGAATTCAGGGAAGGAAGCCGGCTGTGACTATCTGCTCTGGGCCTGGCTGAGTCTTCCTGGTAACTACGTAACATTGGCAAGGCCACTGGTGCTGAGAGAGACTTACAACTGAGCTCATGGGTGTGTGATGGGTGTCAGGTGGAAGTCCGGGGCAGGGATGAGGGCCAGGAAACTTCCTGAGAAACATTCCTCAACAAGCCGGGATTTGCCTGTGTTCCAGGGAATGCAAATCCATTGTTTACCTTTCAAAACTATCAGGACTTCAGGGAGGTTACACAACAACTTGATTTTGATGGCGCTGCTTTACAGAGGAGTATTCCAAAAGCTTCACGCACAGAGCTCAGCAGGGTGGGACACTTTGTCACTGTAACTTGGTCAAGGAAGTTGATCTTAGGGAGCAACAGAAGCGAAGAAGTTAAGGGAAGGAATTCTGGAGCCTGGGACTTCAGCTGCTCAGGACAGGACCATCAATGGCAGAACAAAGGATATCAGGGATAATGGAGAGATCCCATTGGAAGGAGTGCAGAGATCTCAGAGGGTTGGAGGTCTCCACACTCCCTTCCCCCTCCACCTGCATCCCTCCACACTCCCCACGTCCCTACTCCCTCCATCCCTCCACACTCCATCCCTCCACACTGCCCGTCCACACTCTCCCCTCCCCTCCACACTCCATCCCTCCATACTCCTCATCCACACTCTCCCCTCCCCTCCACACTCCATCCCTCCATACTGCCCGTCCACACTCTCCCCTCCCCTCCACACTCCATCCCTCCATACTCCCCATCCACACTCTCCCCTCCCCTCCACACTCCATCCCTCCATACTGCCCGTCCACACTCTCCCCTCCCCTCCAGACTCCATCCCTCCACACTGCCCGTCCACACTCTCCCCTCCCCTTCACACTCCATCCCTCCATACTCCCCGTCCACACTCTCCCCTCCCCTTCACACTCCATCCCTCCATACTCCCCGTCCACACTCTCCCCTCCCCTCCACACTCCATCCCTCCATACTCCCCATCCACACTCTCCCCTCCCCTCCACACTCCATCCCTCCATACTGCCCGTCCACACTCTCCCCTCCCCTCCAGACTCCATCCCTCCATACTCCCCGTCCACACTCTCCCCTCCCCTTCACACTCCCCCTCCACATACCATCCATATGCTCTCCCTCCACCCTCTCCCTCCACACTCCCCCCTCCACACCCCTCCACACTTTCCCCTCCCCTTCCACACTTCCCCTTCACACTCCCCCACACTCCCCCACACCCCTACACTCCCCCTCCACACTACCCCGCCATTCACACTCCCCCCTCCACACCCTCACACTCCCCCATCTCTCTACACTCCCACCCCCTCACATGCCCCCACCTGATGAGTTTACCTATGTGTTGAGACAGTTTGTGGCAGTGGTAAATGAGTCAGGACACACACACACACCCCCCTCGGTTACAGAGCTGGGGTGGGCACTGTGGCTCTTTTAGTGTCAATGTGAAGGTATCCAACATGGACGGGGCCCAAGCCCCTCTTGACGAACAAATTCCTAGACTCCAGTTGATTCCGGGCGGGGGCAGCAGAGTTGGTTTCGTCCATCCTCGTCCTGACCTGCCTCAGCAGCTTACTCAGGCCCCTCTGGGTTTAATCTTCAGTTGACTCATGAGTCATGTGAACGGTTTGGTGAATACACTGGGGGACAGTTGACTCTGCAGAGAGAGCGGGAAGCAGCCAGATCACCTGGCAACGCCTCTGTGATTGACCGACACATGATCAGTGACTGATCTCACAGCATTTGGTGGGATGTCACAGAATTATGTAATCTCTTCACGAAATGGAACTCATTATATTTGACATTGGGAAACGTGTTTCAGCATGGATCCAGTGTTTGGGAGATTTATTGCTGCATTGTTCTAGTTCAAAGGCCTAGAGATTCAGCCCTTGTTGTGTTTACGGACACAGGACTGCCTTGAAACAACCTCCTAGCTGTGGGTATCCAAGCCTGGTGCTGGATAAAGACAGGAGGGAGAACAGCAGAGACTGGCTGCATGGGACAGAACACAGACACACACACGCACACACACACACACACAGACACACACACACGTGGACACATACACACACACACACACACACACACACACACACGTGGACCCACACACACACACACACGTGGACACACACACACATGTGGACCCACACACATGCATGTGTGCACGCACACATGTGGACACATATGCACACCCACCCACACACACACACAGACATATATATAAACAATCAGACACATACTCACACATACCCACACACACACACACACACACACACACACACACACACACACGGACACACACACTGTCTCTGTCAAGTACAAACAGACACACACACAAAATCACACACGTACACATGTTCGAAATGTAGCGCCAAAAATACAAACATAGACATGAATAAACATAAGCACGTGTACAAGTACACAGAAATACAAAACTATAGACGTTTACATGGCCTCTGTCATTAGTGGAGAGAATTCATGGTTTAGGAGTTGGATGGGATCCCCATCTACGTTTGGATCTGTTGGAATTTAGAAGAGTGAGAGGTGACTTGACTGAACGATGAAAGATCCTGAGGGGTGTTGACAGATTGGATGTGGTGGGACGATCTAGAACTAGGGGTCACTGTTTAAAAAATCGGTGGTCACCCACTTAAAAGCTCGAGGAATTGAGGGGTCTGGGACCTAGCACAGAAGAGGAGTTGAGATCAGCCACGTAAACACTGAGCGGTGGGGCAGGATTGAGAGGCCTATTCCTGCTGCCATTTTCTTGTGTTCTTGTGACAGCGAAGAGGCTCATTTTTTTTCTCTGAGGTTTGTGAGTCTCTGGAACCCTCGTTCTCAAGGCTGGAGGAAGCAGAGTCTTTGAATATGTTTAGAACATAGAAGATAGAAACAGTACAGCACAGGAACAGGCCCTTCGGCCCACAATGTTGTGCTGAACTAATTGAGTGAATGATACCTAATCCCTTCTGCCTGCACATAGTCCATATCCTTCCATTCTCTGCACATCCTATCTAAGAGCCTCTGTTGTATCTGCCTCCACCACCACTCCTGGCAGCACATTCAAGGCACCCACCACCCTCTGTGTAATCTCCTTTGAACTTACCCTCCTCACCTTAAATGCATGCCCTTCAGTATTAGACATTTCAGTCCTAGGAAAAAGATACTGGCTGTCCACTCTACCCATGCCCCTCATAATTTTATAAACCTCAGCCTCTGCCGCGCCAGAGAAAACAACCCAAGTTTGTCCAACCTCTCCTTATAGCTCATGCCCTCATGTAGGTGAGGAGAGGTTGGACAAACTTGGGTTGTTTTCTCTGGAGTGGCAGAGGCTGAGGGGAGACCTGATAGAAGTTTTTCTGATTATGAGAGGCATAGATACAGTGGACAACTGGTATCTTCTTCCCAGGGCATGCATTTAAGGCGAGAGGGGGTAAGTTCAAAGGAGATGTGCGGGACAATTTTTTTTAACACAGAGTGGTAGGTGCCTGGAATGCGCTGCCAGGGGTGGTGGTGGAGGCAGATACGATAGAGGTGTTTAAGAGGGTCTTAGATAGGCACATGGATGTGCAGAGAGTGGAGGGATGTGGACATTGTGTGGGCAGAAGGGGTTAGTTTAGTTAGGCATTTAATTACTAGTTTAATTAGTTTGGCACAACATTGTGGGCTGAGGGGCCTGTTACTGTGCTGTACTGTTCAATGTTCTAACTCTGAGCCTCTCCCCCTTCCTTGGCTTCATTGGTGATGTTATCCATAGACACCAAACTATCAGACCAGCCTGATGTATCAGACCACTACCTGGTGACCAGTCACCAGAGACCGAGAGTTGCGGACCTATGACCGACCAAGTGTGGCAGTGACCAGTGGCCAGTGATTGAGTTTGATAGTGATCAGTGACTTGGTGATAAGTGCACCAGTGACCATTGCCCAGCAACAAGTGACTGAGAGTAAGAGGTAGGGCATCAGTAACTGCTGTCCAATAAACAGGTCATGATACCAAGGTAAGCATCAGTGGAGACACAAGAGACTGCAGATGTTGGAATCTGGAGCAACACACAAACAGCTGGAGGAACTCAGCGGGTCGGGCAGCGTCTGTGGAGGGAAACGGACAGTCGACGTTTCAGGTCGAGACCCTTCATCTAGACTGAAAGAGAGAGGGGAGGTAGCCGGTATAAAGAGGTGAGGGGAAGAGCTGGCAGGCGATAGGTGGATCCAGGTGAGGAGGGGTGACGGGCGGATGGAGGAGGGGAGGGTGGGGACCGGCAGAGGCTGGGAGGTGAGAGGTGGAGGGCTGCAGATGATGGAATCTGATAGGAGGGGAAGGTGGAGCCTGGAACCGAGGGAGGGAGGTGGGGAGGGCAGATGGGAACAGTGAGGGGAGGGGACCCAGTGGGAGGGAGTGTGTGGGTGAGGGGCAGATGAAGTGGGTGGGGGAGGGGAAAGAAACAGGGTGATGGGGGCAGGAGGGAACCTGGTACATCAGGAGGAGAGAGAAAAGGGACGGAGGGGGGAGCAGGTTACCTGAAATTGGAAAACTCAATGTTGATGCCATCGGGTTGTAGATGACCCAGGGGGGAATATGAGGGGCTGTTCCTCTAGTTCACATCTAGCCTCACCCTGGTAGTGGAGGAGGCTGAGGACAGACAGGTCGGTGTGGGAACAGCAGTGATCAGTGACCAGTCATCTGTGGTGCAGTCACTGGTTATTGTGTATTGATCGACACCACCCTCAATAAGTGGACTGATGGTGACATCGATCAATGAATAACAACCAGTGACTGCTGACCGGTAACCAGGGATGCCGGTAACTGCGTGTTCCGGTGACCATTAACGGTGATCTGTGACTGAGCCAGTAATGGCTGGTGTCCAGTGACGAGGTACGTTGTACCAAGCAGCTCAGTGACCAGTGGTCAGTTACTGATGTCTCAGTGACCAGATACCAGGGCATCATTGAGCAGAGCAAAGGGAGGCTGGACTTTCCATCTCACCTATCTCCAGCGGGCAGTCTCCACCGCTCCCAGTTGCCCCTTTGCTAGAGTCCAGTTGCTCTGATTTGTTAGCCCTCTGGGACTCTACCAGTTTCAACCCCCAGAGGCAGATGTGGGTGAAGGTCTGGTATCGGGTCAGGGAGGCACTGGGGTGGGCAACGGTCTGAGCCTGGGTCCCAGGACCCTGCAAAGATCTGGGCCTCTGAGGGGAGGATGTCTCCTCTCTGAGGACAGGCCTGCTTCAGGGGGACTTCGGCCTGAGGATGTGTGTAGGCCTGGGTCAGAGGACACCAAGGCTGGGGCTGGGACAGGGGAACCCAGGGCTGGGGATGATTGAAGGCTTGGGTCAGAGGTCACTGGGTCTGGGACAGGGGAACCCAACCTGGGGTGTCCAGAGCCTGGGCTACCTGCCCTCTTTGGGCAGGGACAAGTGGCCCTATGGTCAGACGGGAGCCAAACGCTCGATGGAGCAACTCTCCCTGTGTCGTCATTGCACTGACCAGGAAGTTTCTTATCATCACTTTCCAGAAGGTTCCTGTTTTGGTTCAGAGACTTCATGTTCCATTTTAGGGTTATAGCCCAGGATGACTAATAACCAAAAGTGGAATTCTTAGAACAGCAATTAAAAAAAGTCAGAAAATAATTCTGAACTTGTTTTTGTTTGCTGGACGTTGAGGGGGTGGGAGGAGGGGGTGGGCGTTCGGTGGGGATGGGTAGTTGTCCTTCAGTTCCTGGGGTTGGACAGAAGGAACGGTCGCTGTGGGGCTGAGGGACCCCACGGATCAGCCGCAGGGTCTGAATGAAGATCAGCCTGCCTCTAACGTACAGGAGGTGGGGAGGAGTGGGCAGAGGGTCACAGCGCATTGGTTGGTGTCTACACAGGGCAGGGAGGGGGCTCTGTACATTGAGGGAGAGGACCTGGTCCTGGAGTGGTAGCAATAGTACAGACATCTGTGACCATTGACCAGTAACAAGTGTCTGAGAGCAAGAGGGAAGGGCGGCAGTGACTGGTGTCCAGTAACCAGGTACATGGTACCAAGCAAGGCAGGGGCCAGTGATCAGTTACCAGTGGCTGAGTATTGGAATAACTAGTGTCCAATGACTGAGGGTGCTGTCAATCGATGAAAATAACCAGTAACCGAGGATGCCGGTAACTGCGTGTTGCGGTGACCGTTGACCTGTGGTCAGTCACAGAGGCAGCAGTAGCCATGGGTGCAGTGAACAGCCTCAGCTATTCAGTGACCAGGAGCTTGGTTATTAGTCAACCTGAACGTCTGATCCTGAACAGAACAGGAAGTAAACAGAACGACACTGGGGAAATCTGAGTGGGTGTCGAGGTAACAGGTTCAGGAGAGGCTACAGGGTGTAACCGGCACCGTCCACCTCTTCCCAGGTGAGGAAGATGAGATTGTGGATTGTGTCTGAACCTTTCCTCCACAATGTTAGTCCGTCAGTGTCTGCTCCCGAGGCGGGGCGGCTTTGTCGTTGGTGGACTTGTCCTTCCACAGCGGCAGCAAGGCTGTGGTGGGATGGAGCTGAGGGTCAGGAACAGAGGGTGCTGTTCCTATCGGTGGGTGCTGACTGCCTCTCTTTTTTATTCCAAAATAAACTTTATTCATCATAAAAAACAAACTATATACAATAAAACAGTGCAAACCCGTGTACTGTCCTTGAAAGGTTCACCTCCTGTCTTGGCTCCCAGTGGGAAGGGTCCTAGGGAGCCTCACTGTAACCATACAGAGTCACTGTTTATTTAGGGAGAGGGTCACTCACTGTGTAACTGTACAGAGTCGCTGTTTATTCAGGGTGAGGGTCACTCACTGTGTAACCGTACAGAGTCGCTGTTTATTCAGGGTGAGGGTCACTCACTGTGTAACCGTACAGAGTCGCTGTTTATTCAGGGTGAGGGTCACTCACTGTGTAACCGTACAGAGTCGCTGTTTATTCAGGGAGAGGGTCACTCACTGTGTAACCGTACAGAGTCGCTGTTTATTCAGGGAGAGGGTCACTCACTGTGTAACCGAACAGAGTCGCTGTTTATTCAGGGTGAGGGTCACTCACTGGGTAACCGTACAGAGTCGCTGTTTATTCAGGGTGAGGGTCACTCACTGGGTAACCGTACAGAGTCGCTGTTTATTCAGGGTGAGGGTCACTCACTGTGTAACCGTACAGAGTCGCTGTTTATTCAGGGTGAGGGTCACTCACTGTGTAACCGTACAGAGTCGCTGTTTATTCAGGGTGAGGGTCACTCACTGGGTAACCGTACAGAGTCGCTGTTTATTCAGGGTGAGGGTCACTCACTGTGTAACCGAACAGAGTCACTGTTTATTCAGGGAGAGGGTCACTCACTGTGTAACTGTACAGAGTCGCTGTTTATTCAGGGTGAGGGTCACTCACTGTGTAACTGTACAGAGTTGCTGTTTATTCAGGGTGAGGGTCACTGTGTAACTGTACAGAGTTGACTGGGTCTCTCATGGTCTAACTCTGTAGAATTACTGTTTATTCAGCAGGTCAAGCTTGATTTCTTGACTGTGTTTGAAAACAGTGAAGTGTGCTGTGTGGAGATGTGGTGGTGTAGGCAGTGCAACAGGGGTGAGTGAACTTGAAAGAGGAAGTTCTCCCACGTAGTGGTTGTGCTATTTCTGTCCCATGGAGCCATTTCTTTTGCTTGTCTGAGATTTATTGTGAGTGTTCGGGTTAGATTACAGAAGTTACCCTTTTCCCCAACGTTACACAGGTTTGGAATAAACTCTCCTCCCTTGTTTCTTCATTCAACAGAATTTAACCTATGACCTTTGTAGAATTTCAAATCCTCGCTGTGTGATATTAAATGGAAAGTCTTGTGTTTAATCTTTACTTCATTTTCTATTTTTGCCTATATTTCTATCCTTATTTCATTCCAAACATCCTGTCATCTTCCAAATTCCCATCTACCTTTCCCCCAGGAATGGAATGTGGGTCGGACCCAGTGGCCGAGAGTCTCTGGGTCATCCCCCGAGAGTCCGCGGGACACAGAGGGGGAGGCAGGCAAGGATCATTCAATCCAAGACAAGGAGAGCTCGTGGTTCCCTGATTGAGGGTCAGGAATACAGAAGCAGGAATCATCAGGCAACTGGACTGGCCACCTCTTGCCCCTATCATAATTCCCCTTGTAAAGGCAGTGCTAAATTGATTTCTTGAGCGGCTGGTGTGATTCTAGTGAAGGTGTCGTTGGGCAGAGAGCTGCAGTGCCGATGTCGGACCTGGGATATATTTCCGGGTCAGGGTGGGTGTGTAACTTGGAGGGGAACCTGCAGGTGGCGGTGACCCTGTGTGCCTCCTGTGTCCTCACCAGCTGCGTGCAGATCTGGCGACAGATGGAGAAGACGCACTGGAGCCTGCTCTCCCAAAAACCGCGCAGGACAGAGTGTTCTCCAACTTCACCTCCCCCGGATGGTGCGCAGGACCTCGCTGGGAACAAAGGACAGGACGTTTGATAGTGGGGTGGCCTCCAGTCGGTACATGAGGAAGGTCCTGTCCACAGTGAGCCCCTTGCTCAGAGCCTAGAGACACTGTCTGCTCCATCCACTGGGAAGATGCAACCTTCCCAGAGGTTTGAGAGGTTTGGATGGTGGTTGAGAGACCAACAACCTTGTCCGTTTATGCCTCTGCATTGTGTAGAGGTGTCAGAGCTCTGGACACCATGTTTGCTTGTTATTCAAGTAAGAGGAGGTGACAGGGAGCGTGTACCCCTGCCCCCACCGCTGACCCTGGGTCTGAGGGACCCTCCCCCACAGATGTTCCACATTATATTTCCCCTGCCACATCCTTGCCCACTCACACCACCTGTCTGCTGGCCCTCCGCACCTACAGCCCTCCTGCCTCCCACCTCCCACCCCGTACCTCCAGCACAGTGGGATATTTTACACCTGCTCCCCTCATCCAAATCGTTAATGTAGTCAGTGAAAACCTGGGGCTTCAGCACTGGTCCCTGCTGTACCCCACCACCTACCCCAAAATGACCCATTTCTTCCCGTTCCCTGCTTCCTGTCCGTAACCAACTCCCTGTTCTCACCTGCATCCCACCCCGGACCCATGTGTTCCAACTTTGTTTTACGCACCACCTTATCGATGGCCTTGGGAAAATGTAAATACATCACATCAACTGATCGGTCCATCTAGATGCAAACTTCACAAACTCAAGTAGATTTGTCAAACATGATTTCATAAATCCATGTGATTTTCTGCCGAATCCTATTATTATTTACCAAGCGCCTGTTACCACTTCCTCAATTGTAATTTCTAGCAGTTCATCCACAACTGATGCCAGGCCAACTGCTCTGTAATTTCCCCATTTGCCCCCCTCCTGTTATAAATAGTGCAGGTAAATTTACTACCTCCACTTTTGGGAAACACCAACACAATTTTGGAGGATGGTAATCAGTGCACCTATCATTTTGGAATTGGAATTGGAATTGGTTTAGTATTGTCACTTGTACTGAGGGAGAATGAAAAACCTGTCTTGCATGGTGTTCATACAGATCAATTCATTATGCAGTGCATTGAGGTAGTACACTTGGCAATGGCGTCTATGTGGTTGGACCTTGGGATGCATCTCATCAGATCCTGGGCATTTACCAATCGTAACCCCATTAATCTCTCCCACAGTGCTCCAATCTCTCGCGACCTGCTGCTCTCCACCTATCTCCATGAAGACAGATACAAACTATTTGTTGAATTTCTCTGCCACTTCCTTACTCCTGCACACCGCGAAGCTCCCGCCTTAACCTTAGCTAATCATTTTGATTTTACCTCGCCGTAGAACCTCTTACGATTTGTGTATTACCCTCTAGGTTACTCTTGCATCGTACATTTTCTTTCCATTTTGATTTCTTGGTCCAACTCTGCTGAATCCTGAAGTTTTCCCAATCCTCAGGTGTACCGTTCTTTCAGGCAACATTTATAAGCCTTTGTCCTTGATTCAACACTCTCTTTAACTTCTCTAGTTGGTCACTGTTATATAACTCTCCCTGTTGGGTTTATGTGCCTTAAATGGATATACATTTGTTAGATACAATGTATTAATTCTCCATATGTTTGCTTACCTTTTTTATGCAGTTTCCAAATCTCCCACAACCAGCTCATGCCTCCATGGTTTGGATTGTTTACGGCTGAGGTCTCAGTTTCAGATTAAACAAAATCACTTTCAATCTCTCTATAAAATTCTATCATATTTGATTATACTTCCCAAAAGGCCCCTTAACCACAGGATTGTTAATTAACCCTTTCTCATTGCATAACACTACATCTAAAGTGGCCTCTTCCCTCACTGGTTTTTAACGCAGTTCTTGAAAGCTTTCTCTCACACACTTGTCCTCCATTCATTCGCTGCTAATTTGGTCTGCTCACTCTATATCTGGAGTAAAGTCCCTCCTGGTTATTGTATGACCATTGTTACACGCCCCTCTGGGTTCCTGGTCGACATAATCCATTACTGTTTGGAGGTTGATGGACAACTTCCACCAATGGAGAGCATTCTGACTGGTTGCATCACCACCTGGTATGGAGGCTCCAACGCACAGGACCACAAGAGGCTGCAGAGGGTTGTACACTCAACCAGCTCCATCACGGGCACAACCCTCCCCACCATCGAGGACATCTTCAAGAGGCGGAGCCTCAAGAAGGCAGCATCCATCACTGAGGAGCCTCACCATCCGTGACATGTCTTCTTCTCATTACTACCATTGGGGAGGAGGTACAGGAGCCCGAAGACTCAGACTCAACATTTCAGGAACAGCTTCTTCCCCTCCGCCATCAGATTTCTGAACGGTCTATGAACACTACCTCATTGTTCCTTTTATTTCACATTATTTATTTATTTTATAATTTATAGTTTTCTTATGTCTTTGTACTGTACTGCTGCTGCAAAACAACAAATTTAATGTCATATAAGTCAGTGATAATAAACCTGATTCTGATTCAATGCTTTCTGCCCCTTGCTGCTGTTTAGCTCCACCCAAACTGACGTCTGGATTTTCAGATGTGCTTCTATTCCATCCATCATTATCAGGGTTGCCTCTCCTGATTTCTGTTTTGTCTATCTCTTACGTATCCTGGAATATTTAGCTGCCAACCTTGGTCACTTTGCAACCATGTCCCTGTAATGTCCATTAGACTTATCCTTTCTACGTCCTCAGTTCTTCTACCTTGTTATGAATGCTGTGTGCATTCACGTGAAAAGCCTTCAACTTTGTCTTTTTACCATTTTCTTTGTTCTAACTCTAATTGGAGGGATAATCCTCTCTGTGTGTGCACTTCCCTCCCTGATGGACTCTGGGTATCATTGCACAATTTGGCACACTACACCATCGCCTTGAGTCAGCTTACCGGAGCGAGATAGGGCACCTGGTTGGGTGGTTCCTCAACAACAGCCTCTTGCTCAATGTCAGCAAAACTGAAGTGTTGATTGTTGACTTCAGGAAGGGGAAGGAGGGTGAACATGTGCCAGTCTACTTTGGGGGATCGGCGGTGGAGACAGTCAGCAGCTTTAAATTCCTGGGCGTTAACATACCGGATGAGCTGTCCTGCGCCCAGCTCTTAGATGTAATCACAAGGAAGGCGCGCCAGCGTTTTTACTTTCTTAGAAGGTTTAAGGAGGTTTGGCCTGTCACCAAACACTCCAATATACTTCTACAGATGTACTGTTGAAAGTATCCTGGCTGGTTGCATCAGGGTCTGGTACACCAATTCGAATGTGCAGGAACGTAAGAAGCTGCAGAGAGTCATGGACTCAGCCCAATAATCACGGGCACATCCCTCCCCACCATTGGTAGTATCTACAGGAGGCGCTGCCTCAAGAAGGCAACATCCGTCATCAAAAATCCCCACCATGCCACCTGGGCTGTGCCATCTTCTCACAGCTCCCATCGGGCAGGAGGTACAGAAGCCTGAAGTCCCACACCACCAGGTTCAAGAACAGCTACTTCCCTTCAACCATTCGGTTCTTGAACCAACCTGCACAACCCTCATCACCACTTTGCACTAAGATAGACTTTGTTCTTTTTTGTTGTAAAAGTTGGATATAATTTATGTTTTATAACAGCAGAGTGCTGCAGCGGAACGTGCTGGGCCCATAACCCAGAGGTCAATGGATTAAAACTATCCTCTGCTATTCTTAAACTGAACATTTAGGACCACACGGTAGTGTAGCAGTTAGCGTGACGCTATTACAGAGCCAGCAACACGGGTTCAATTCCCGCCGCTGTCTGTAAGGAGTTTGTACGTTCTCCCTGTGTCTGTGTGGGTTTCCTCCGGGTGCTCCGGTTGCCTCCCACATTCCAAAGACGTACAGGTTAGGAAGTTGTGGGCATGCTACGTTGGTGCCGGAAGAGTGGCAACACTTGTGGGCTGCCCCCAGCATGTTCTCAGTAAGGCAAAAGATGCATTTCACTGTGTTTCGATGTCCATGTGACTAATAAATAAATAAATAGAATTAATAAATGTTTTTCTTGTGAATGCTGCTTATCTGATGCTACGTGCCTGTGATGCTGCTGCAAGTAAGTTTTTCATTGCACCTGTGCACACATGGACTTGTGCACATGACAATAAACTCGACCTTGACTTTGTCCTTTTTCTTCCAAAATTCCAAATTTCCACTTACTAAATGGCAATTTGGATGAAAGTGTGACTGTTAACCTGGTCACCTCAGCCTGGTTGTGATAGTTAACCTAACCAGTCCATTCACCGTCGATTCCCAATTCCGATGAAAGGTCACCATCCTGAAACATCTGCTCTGTTTCACTCTTCACGGACACTGCCTGACTTGCTGAGTATCTCCAGCACTTTCTGTTTCAGCAATTTCAGCTCTTCGGACCTGTTGTACTTCAAGGCGACCTGCTATTTTACGGCTGGTATTGATTTTCTCTTTCACAATGTCCATGATTACAAAGCAGTGAACATCCTTTGTCACAGTCGCAATACACCAGCATTGATCACGGCTGAAATTCTCCACTCTGCAGCTTAAGGCCTTATCTACAACCCCAGTTATTCATGTCACTAGGACCAAGCCCTTAAAGAGAAGAGTTCCCTCTTTCCCCAGAACTGGGGCCATTGCCCCCTGAATTGAAGCCCATTTCTCCCACGCCAGTCTTGAGCTGGACATCCAACACTCCGATCACATTGACCTTTCTACCACTTTGCACGTGACTCGGACGTAACGTGGAGGTTGCTTTGTGGATCTGGTTTATATTTTGGACCCCAGCTGCTCAGAGTTGTCCAGCAGAATCTCCTTGGTCCTATTTATGTAATTTGTTCTCACATGGACCACAGCATTTGGTTGCTCCTCCTTCCACTCTGCCTGAGATGTCCTTCATCCTGGCAGCGAGCAAGCAACACAGGAACTCACATTCTTGGCGACAGAGAACAGTATCGACTCCACTGAACTGTACAGTCCCTCTAATCCCTCTTTTAATGACTTTAAGTCGATGCTCCTGGATTCTGAAACCATTTCTACTGTCATTCCTATCTATGTAGTGAGAGGTTTACTCCATTTCTAATGAACTTTTTAAAAAAATGTAACTTCAGTTACATATTTGCATCATTTATGTTTTTAGATTAAAATTTCATCCTTGCTGTCAAAGTTGTACTCCATCCTCTGCGGTGCCCACAGGTCCCGTAAATCCTCCACAGAGTCAGTGGACACCTTGTGCTCTCTCTCCAGGGACGCCTGGGCACGGACGTGTCCTTGGAAGAGGAGCCGGGAGTCAGATTGGACAAAGCCTGATGGCTGGACCTGGTATGGCCACCTTGGCCAGGCCCAGGGACAAACTGACAAGGAGGTCACCCAACTGACTCACCTCCCCCACCCCACCCCACTTCACACTGGGTACCCAAAGATCAGGAACATGGGGCTGAAGTGCAACCAGAACCTGAGGAGCGGACCCTTCAGGTACTCAGAGGGGTTAAAACCTCTCGCACTTCATGCAAACATGGCATATGGACTTCTGCAGGCAGGAGGGAGGTCCGTGGAACAACTTCAGAACATATTGTAAGGGACTGCTCCAAGCAAAAGCTTCCGCCCCAGGTCCCCAATGTAAAGGGGAAGGACAGTCACAAACAGAGACCTGCACTGGCAACCCCTCTCACCACCAAACGCCAGCATGGACCACCACGGCATGTCCCGGTGGGAGACAAGGGCAAGGATGTGGATAAAGGTTTGGAGCAGTCCATGCTGTTCCTGCCCTTTGGTTTCCTTTTCCAAAGGAGGTTTATTCAGTGATTACAGAATCATAGTAATGCAATATTACAATCCTCACGGTACACAATATTTACAGTTTCAAATTATAACTGTCATCTCTATCCAGAACACACTTGAGCCCCTGGTGCGCCCACTGGTCCTGGAAATCCCCCACTGTACCTGTGGATACTGCATGTTCCTTCTCCAGGGACACACTCAGACATGGATGTAACCCTGGAAGAGGGGCAGGCAATCGGCTGGGGCAGAACCCCCGACTGCCCACCGCCCGGACCCGTGAATGGCCACCTTGGTCAGGCCCAGGAGCAAACCGACCAGGAGATCCCCCGAGTGACCCACCACCCACCCCCCCTTCCACACCGGGTAACCGAAGATCAGGAGCGTGGAGCTGAAGTGCAGACAGAACCTGAGGATCAGCCCCTTCAGGTACTCAAATCGAGGCTGCAACCTCTCCCACTCCGTATATACACGATACACCGTCTCCTCCCGGCCGCAGAAACGGCAGGCGGCTGGGGGGTCTGTAAACTGACTCAGGAATCTGATACACGGCACTGCTCTGTGCAATACTCCCCACCCCAGGTCCCCAATGTAAAGGGGGAGGACTCCCGCATAAAGAGACCTCCACTGGGGACCTCCCTCACTGCCAGAGGGCAAAACGGACTGCCACGGTGCGTCTGGATGGCAGACGAGGGCCGCTGTCCCTGCCCTGGGAGAGTGTGACCGGACAGTGTAGAGGGAGCTTTACTCTATATCTCATCTGTACACTCCCTGCCCTGGGAGCCGTTGGGTAGACTATGTTCAGGGTTACAGTAGGGCAGAGATCAGTGCTGTAGTTTAACAATTCCAGAATTTGTGTGATTTATAAGTTGTCAGATGTGACCGTTCTGCTGCTTGTTTCCAGCGTCTTTATGATGCTGGAATTTCCCGTTGGTGACGCTGGTTTTGGGAGCAGGGTTCACACTCGGTGGGACTCCCCAGACGATGCACAGGAGAGGAATCTGTAACCCTTCCAGCAATGCCTGCCAAATTTGAAGCTGTGGTTTAGCTCAGCTGCTTATCTGGAAATGGCTCCCTTTTAAGGAAATTTTCTTACCAAACAGGAAATTCTCAGTTCTGTGGGGGCGGGAAGATGGCAGCAAGCCCTGAACTGTTGCCCATGTTCCTTGGCTCAGAGATTTGCGTTAAATCATGTTCCATATCTCTCCAGATCAAGAAACCTCCCCACTTAGTGTGTCCTCTGCTCCAGCCCAGACGAGCTCGAGGGAGGGAAGCACCAGCTGCACAGCTGGGGTGGCCATCGAGTAGTACAGGATAGAAGCAGGCCTTTCGGCCCATTGTGTCCATGCTGACCACTGCACCCCTCCATGCCAGTCCCACCCACCTGTAGCTGGTCCTCAGCGCTCCATGCCCTACAAACTCAAGTGCTCATCCAAGTCATCCCGTAAACGTTGTGAGAGTCTCTCCCTCTCGGGCAGGAGGTACAGAGGCCTGAAGTCTCACAGCACCGGATTCAAGAACAACTACTTCCCTTCAACCATTCGGTTCTTGAACCAACCTGCACAACCCTAATCACTACAGTTTAGCAACACTATGACCACTTTGCATTACAATGGACTTCTTTTTTGTTCTAATTGTGTTATTTCTTGTATAATTTTGTATAAATTATTTTCAATTTATGTTTTTCTTGTGAATGTTGTGTCTCGATGCTGCGTGCCTGTGAAGCTGCTGCAAGTAATTTTTTCATTGCACCTGTGTGTACACGTACTTGTGCACATGACAATAAACTTGACCTTGACTCCTTCCTCTCAGGCAGTGTGCTCCAGAATCCAACCATCCTCTGGGGGAACATATCCCTCTCAGAACCCCTCTAAACCTCCTCTCATATAACCCTCTGCCCTCTTGTTTTGGATACCCCATCATGGGAAAAGGATTCTTACTATCTACCCTATCTACCTCAACAGGTCCCCTCCTCAGCCTGGGAAAACAAACCCAGCCTATCCAGCCTCTGCTTATAGCTGAATGCTCCAATCCAGGCAACATCTTGGTGAATTGAATCCCCTCTGCACCCTCTCCAGTGCAGCCACATCCTCCCAGAACTGTACACGCTGCTCCATTTGTGGCCTAACCAATGTTTTATAAAGTTGTAACATAATGTGCCTGCTCTTATATTCTGTACAACAGCTAATGAAGGCAGCCGTCTCATATATCTTCCTCACCACACTATCTTCCCTACTGCCCAGTGTGTGATTGTTCTCTGGGAGTCTAAGTGGGAAATCAGAACATGGATTATAGGACACACCAGAGATGGCAGACACTGGAATCTGGAGCAACACTCAATCTGCTGGAGGAACTCAGCAGGTCGAGTAGCGTCTGTGGCAGGGAAAGGAATTGTCCCTCCACAGATGCTGCTCAACCCGCTGAGTTCCTCCAGCGGATTGTGTGTTGCACATGGAATGTAAGAACAGGGAGAGGCCGTCTAGTATGTTTCCCATTCCATGAGATTGTTTTCATACGTGAGCCAGCTCCAAACATCCATGTTTCTATTCATATCTTTGGTTAATTTTAATTGTTATTTATGGAAAATAATTGTAAATTCCTAAAGCTCTTGGCACGGAGCAGTTCCCCAAACATCAGTCCTGAATTGCCTGACTAATTTTTAGACCAGTCCCAAACCCGCAGCCAGCAGTATTCAATCTCCTGCAAGCTTCAGTCACATCGACCCTTAACGTTCTTCATTCAAGAATATGACCTCCTTGAAATTTAAATTCCGGTCAAACTTCCAGTTTTCCTTCCAGAGCCGTGGTGTCCGAACTCGTTCCCAGTGATTCAGAAGGTGCAGGAGATACTCAGCAGGTCAGGCTGCGTGTGTAGGAAGAGAAACAGGGTTAGCACAGTAGAGCTCCCTCAGACTAGGAGTTCCTGGAAGAGCAGTGGCAGCAAATTCAACAAATAAGTGAGAGTCAAAAAAAACTGCAGATGCTGGAAATAACTTTGTTTTTCTTCGCACATGTTCCGCCTGACACACTGACTGTTTCCAGCAATTTCTGTTTTCGTTTTAGATTTCCAGCATCTGCAGTTTTTTTGATTTTCACAGTGCTGCAGGTTTGATCTAACTGGGGCTCGTCCATGTACTCCATTCTCTCAAGAGGGTCCTGTGATGAATTTATACCCCCAAGGGTACAGAAAAACTAATAGAATACCAGAAGGCAAGCGAAGGTTTGGTGAATAGTGTACATGGACTTCTGTCTCTGTACCTCCACTGCTTTGAGCTTTACTCAGAAAGTACTGTTCCTTGAACCATTTTGGTTGTCAGATTGAAATCCACTTGCCTAGTTTTTTGAAATACCATGACTTTGTATTTACTGAATCAGAATTCGATTTATTATCACTGACTTATATGTCATGAGATTTGTTGTTTTGCGGCAGCAGTACAGTGCAAAGATAAAAAAATTACTATAAATTACAAAAATAAATATTGCAACAAACAGGAATAATGAGGCAGTGTTCATGGACTGTTCAGAAATCTGATGACAGAGGGGAAGAAGCTGTTCCTGAATCGTTGAGTGTGGGTCTTCAGGCTCCTGTACATCCTCCTCAATGGTAGTAATGAGAAAAGGGCATGTCCTGGGTGGTGAGGGTCCTTGGTGATGGATGCTGCCTCCTTGAGGCACCGCCTCTTGAAGATGTCCTCGATGGCGGGGAGGGTTGTGCCCGTGATGGAGCTGGCCGCTTCTACAACCCTCCGCAGTTACAAACACTGTTTACACTGTCACCTATCTTTGTGTCACCAAATGGACATGCGGCTTTCTGTCCCATGAATGCGCCAAATCAGTGAGATCCCATCACAAATTCCTCTGGAACCCATTCATCACTTCCTGCCCATTTGATAACTCTCCCTTTACACCAGATATACAGAGTCAAGACCACTGACCAACCCATTAATTTATGTGGTGTAGCTAATATTCCCTCAAAGGCAGGGGTGAACTTAAATTTCTTACCAGTACGGCTGTATTGCTAAAGTTTACAATTTCACGCATTAGAGACATAGATTCACACAGCATGGAAACAGGCCCTTCGGCCCAACTGGTCCATGCCGACCAAGATTCCCATCTAAGATTGCCTCATTTGCCCCTGTTTGGCCCGTACCCCTCTAAACCTTTCCTATCCGTGTACCTGTCCAAGTACCATTTAAATATTGCTCATGTATCTGCCTCAACCACTTCCTCTGGCAGCTCGTTCTGTATACGGACCACCCTCTGGATGAAAAGGTTGCCCCTCAGGTTCCTATTAAATCTCTCCCCTCCCACCTTAAATCTACACCCTCTAGTTCTTGATTCCCCAACCCTGGGAAGAAGATTGTGAGCACCGACCCTGTCTCTGCCCCTCATGGCAGTCGACACGAGGGATCAGAACTGACCTGCGACAGCTCAGACTGGAAGCTGTCAATCCGCTGCCATTCAGCCCATCACACCTGGACTGGATTTTTTGTTATGTGAAAACCTGGAGAGCTGGCAAGTTTTTAATATTAGCAAACCTGGCCACAGGTCACGTCATTCTCCACAAAATGTCTGGAATGCATTTTGTGGAGAATGTTTTGCAACGCCATTTGTTGGCCTGTGTGGATATCCCTGCTCGTTCTCTTCACATCCCAACCCTCTCTATGAAAAAAATGCAGACAATGCAAGAACAAAAAAATGGCTGCTGCAGCATTGTGGTTAAGTCACTAAACAAGCAACTGGACCATCCATCTGCAACAACTTCAAGTAATTAAACAGAACAGTCATCACTGAAAATCTTGAGTAACTTGAGTAACTGTGAAACTACTGGATTTAGTATGAACCCATCTGGTCCACTTGGCCCGGAAGTGTCTCCAGACCCCTGAGTTTGTTGAGTCACAGAGTTATACAGCACAGAAACGGGCGCTTTGTCCCAACTCAGGCATGCTGACCCTCCTGAGCCAGTCCCATTTGCCTGCGTTTGGCCCCTATCCTTCAAATGCCTTTTAAACATGGTGATTGCACTGACCTCTACCACTCCCTCTGGCAGCTCGTTCTACACACCCACCACCCTCCGTGTGAAAAACCTGCCCCTTTAACCCACCACCCTCCATGTGAAAAACCTGGCCCTTTAAATCTTTCCCCTCTCACCTCACACCTGTGCCCTCTAGTTTTAGATTCCACCACCCTGGGGAAAAAACTACGACTATTCACCCTCCCCTCGTGATTCTATAAACCTCCATAAGGTAACCACTCAGCTTCCTACGCTCCAGGGAAAAAAGACCCCCTTGACTCAAAATGGCCTCCTCAGCACAGAGGTATAGACAAAGAGAGAAAGCTGTGCAATGAAAGGCCTGTAGTGGCAAGGACAGAAAATTGACTAACACGAAACAGAGAGTACTGTTGAAAGGTGGTTTTTTCTGGGCTGGAGGGAAGTGTACAGTGGAGATTCCCCCAGGGTCAGTACGAGAAGCAGTGTGTTTCCTTACGTCTACTAATGACTTGGTGTACAGGGTACAATTTGCATGAACCTTGGAATCATGAAGAACTGCAAGGAGGATGGAAGCAGACTTCAAGGAGACACGGTAAATGGAAATCAAAATAAAACTGGATGCTGGAAGTGCGGAACAAAAGCAGAAAAGTGCTGGAAACACTCAGCAGGTCAGGCAGCGTCTGCGGAGAGGGAAGCAAAGTTAATGTTTCGGGCCAAAGAGGCTTCATCAGAGCCGGGGTGGGGGGAAGGTGGAGGTGGTTTCAGAGAGGGAGCCTGAGAAAAATTGGAAGGGGAGGAACTTGCAGGGACATGGGGAGAGGGGGCCGGGAGTGGGATTGCCTGGGTTGCCCCCACACAGAGCCACGGGCCGAGTGGCCTCCATGCAGCGGCGTTCTCTGATCCTGGGGATTGCTCGGGCCAGGCCTTGCTCACACCAGGCCCCATCAGGGTTCACCGGGGTCAGTCATGGGGCACCACCCTCAGTGGGAGAAGGGAGGGAGTGAGGACAATGGTTCTTGCTCACACCAGGCCCCGCTCACACCAGACCCCGCTCACACCAGGCCCCGCTCACACCAGACCCCGCTCACACCAGGCCCTGATCACACCAGACCCCGCTCACACCAGGCCCTGCTCACACCAGGCCCTGCACACACCAGGCCCTGCTCACACCAGGCCCTGCTTACACCAGACCTTGCTCACACCAGGCCCTGCTCACAACCACCCCTGTTCACAATAACCCCTGTTCACACCAGCCCAGCTTGTATCATCCTCAAACAAAACAAACATTGAGCTGAGGTTACTGAATTGCTGGAGTCTGTTAATCAGTGAATAGGAACTAGTTTCCTTGGCAAACCATCCTTGAAAGGCTGCAACCTGTTTGCTCAGAGATCTGTTTACCAGCCAAGGGGCTTTTCGGTGAACAATTGTCCTTTGAAAAACAAACACACCCTTTAATTCTAGCAGGGCTCATTTTGCACTGAAAGTAAACCAGATATCCAGAGCAGAGATCTGTATGTGAAGATCCCTCTCCAATGCCCCATTATCCAGAGGTGTGAGTTAGCTGGTCCGGTGTGTTGGTAAGAAAAAGGCAGTCAGTACAAATGTGGGAAGTTAGCAATGTTAGCAATACAACCGTATCAGTGAGAAAGTTAAGTGATTGTCACCTTTGCATACAGGTTAAATACAAAGTAAAGCTCTCTCTCTGCACAGTCCCACCTGCCAAGGGCCCATACATCAAGGACTAGTTTGGGAGAAAATCCTTCACTGTTCAATCACAAAAACACCAGGAAATAAGAGCAGGAGTAGGCCACTCAGCCCACCAATATGATCACGGTGATCTATGCTGACCTCAACTCCTCTTCTGTGGCAGTTCCCCATCACCCTCAACTCCTCGATGTTCCAAATATTTATCTATCTCCACCTTAAGTACATCAAATTATCCAGTTCCCGCCAGCCTCAGGGGCAGAGAATTCCAGAGATCCACCTCGCTCAGAGAAGACATTTCTACACACTGCCGTTTTAAATGACAGGGCCCTTACTTTGTTGCTACGTCGCCTTGTTCGTGAATCTCCCATGAGTGGAAACATCCCAACCTCTACCCTGTCAAGTCTCCTTAGGATCCTATATATTTGAATAAGTTCACCCCTCATTCTTCTAAACTCCAAGGAATACAGATCCAACCTAATCGTTCTACACTGTTAAATTTCATCAAGGCTTGGTACGGCAACTGCTCTGCCCAGGGCTGCAGAGAGTTGTGGACACAGCTCAGTGCGTACGGAAATCAGCCTCCCCTCCATGGACTCTGTCTTTACCTCTCGCTGTCTTGGTGAAGCAGCCAGTATAATCAAAGACCCCACCCACCCAGGCCATTCTCTCTTGTCTCCTCTTCCATCAAGTAGAAGATACAGGAGCCTGAGGGCATGTACCACCAGACTTAAGGACAGCTTCTACCCCATTGTGATAAGACTATTGAACAGTTCCCTTATACAAAGAGATGGACTATGACCTGATGATCTACCTTGTTGTGACTTTGCACCTTATTGCACTGCACTTTCTCTGTAGCTGTGACACTTTACTCTGTACTGTTATTGTTTTTACCTGTACTACATCAATGCACTCTGTACTAACCCAATGTAACTGCACTGTGTAATGAATTGACCTGAAAGATCGGTATGCAAGACAAGTTTTTCACTGTACCTCGGTTCAAGTGACAATAATAAACCAATACCAGTACCAATACCAATCTTGCACTCCCAAGACAAGGAGAAAGGAAGTGCACTTGTTTCCAGGACAGTATGCCAGACAGACTCTTCAGCATGGAGCTGGAGACTGGAGTCCATAAGCAAACCAAGCTTTCTCTGCTCGTGTGTGAGGAAGAGAGAACAACCAGCTCATTTGCTTCCAGAGGAGGGCTCCAGCTTTTTAACTGAGACAGGAGCCTGACACCAAAAGCCATTGGTTTGTTAGTGGAGGCTGCAGAGGGTGGGGTGTGCCTACTGCCTCTCTGAACCTGAGTTCAGGGAAACACCCCTCCCCACCACGGTTGTCAGGCCCAGAACACCTAGAGATGCCTTGGTGAGACAGGTGTCTTGTAAATCAGAACTGTGTGTTTCAAGATGTTCTAAGATGAGGACATCTTTTCTTCTGAGAGAAGACAGGTGATAGAAGAGATACAGATGTTTAAAGGCACTCTGGACAATCTCCAGTCGGAGCTGGGGACATCCCTCTCGAGTGGGTTTCCTTTCTGACCCTCAGACATCTGACTCCTCCAACCCCTCACCCCTTATCTGTTTCGGCGTCATGTTTATTGACCCTATCCAGTGGCAATCACTGCCAAACATCAGACAGAAGCAGAGGTTTTCCCACCCTTGTAGGCAAGACATCCACTTGGGCTCCTGTCTCACCACTCCCCTCCCCTCTTTATACGGGCCATCTCCCCTCTCCACTCTCAGTCCCGATGCAGGGTTTCGACCAGAAACATCAACAGTTCTAAACTCCAAGGAATACAGATCCATCCTAATCATTCTACACTTTTAAATTTCATCACGGCTTGGTATGGCAACAGATTCTCCAGATCTCCAACCTCTCCAGATTCCAGCATCTGCGGTCTGTTGTTTCTCTGAGACTCCATCTCTTCTGTCTGGTGTACCTAAAGGGATCAGTCAAAATGAGGACATCTGAGATCGAGTGCCCTGAGAGGGGAGGTACTCAACGTGGTGTCCCATATGGGGCAAGTTGTTGAAAGTCAGAAGTTAAGTTTATTGTCTTCTGCACAAGTCCGTGTGTGCAGTGGTGTAATGAAAAACTTACTTGCAGCAGAATCACAGGCACATAGCATCAGATACACAACATTCACAAGAAAAACATAAAGTAACCATAAATTATATACAATTTTTACAAGAAAGAACACAATTAGAACAAAAGAAACAATATCCAATGCAAAGTGGTCCCGGTGTTGCTATACTGAGGCAGTGATTGGGGTTGTGCAGGTTGGTTCAAGAACCGAATGGTTGAAGGGAAGCAGCTGTCCCTGAACCTGGTGGTGTGGGACTTCAGGCTTCTGTACCTCCTGCCCGATGGTAGCTGCAAGAAGATGGCACGGCCCGGATGGTGGGGATCTTTGGTGATGGATGTTGCCTTCTTGAGGCAGCGCCTCCTGTAGATATTCCCGACGGTGGGGAGGGACGTGCCCGTGATGTATTGAGCAGAGTCCATGACTCTCTGCAGCTTCTTACGTCCCAGTTGCAGTCCCAAGCCGTGATGCAACCAGTCAGGATACTTTCAACAGCACATGTGTTGAAGTTTGTTAGAGTGTTCGGTGACAAGCTGAACCTCCTTAACCTTCTAAGAAAGTAATGACACTGGCACGCCTTCCTTGTGACTTCATCCACGTGCTGGGCCCAGGACAGGTCATCCCATATGTTACTGCCCAGGAATTTAAAGCTGCTGACTCTCTCCACCGCCGATCCCCCAGTGTAGACTGGCACATGTTCGCCCTCCTTCCCCTTCCTGAAGTCAATAATTAACTCTTTAGTTTTACTGGTGTTGAGCGAGAGGTTGTTGTTGTGGCACTACTCACCCAGGTGAACGACCTCGCCCCTGTACGCTGACTCATCACCACCTGTGATTTTTCCAACAAGAACTGACCCTATGGCAGAGGTACAAAATGAACAAAGGACCACATAAGGTCCTGAGGAGTGTGTGAATTTGCAGATCTAGGTCCTGCACATTTTGGACTGCACCCCACCCTTCCACTGGAAAATTGGTGGAGCTACTGTCTGATGTCGGCTCCTACATCACTCCCCAGAGGGAGTAGTTTTGTTGGCAGGTGCCTATCACAAGGCTACAGATGCCGGAATCCAGAGTCAAAAGACAAACTGAAGGAATCAATAGGTCAGGCAGCATCTGTGGAGGCAAAGGGATGGTCAATGTTTCAGGTTGAGACCCTGCATCAGTCCTGACAAGGACGATAATGAGCATAAAGAGGTGAGACAGGGACAGAGAGAGAGAGGTGGGAAGGGACAGGGTAACTGTGGAGTTCCTGAGTGTTTTTGGAGATGTTCCATGAGGAAACTAAGTGTGGGATCAGGGGAAAGTCTGGCCACTGGCAAGATGCCCCTCTCCTGCTGCCGTTGAAGTGAGAGAGGACACCCAGCCCTCCCCGTCACCTCCCCGTGACTACCTCCCCTCCACGTTCTCAGTTCTGAAGCAGGGTCTCGACGGAAAACATTGACCGTCCCTCCGCTTCCACCGACGCTGCTCGACCCACTGAGTTCCTCCAGCAGTTTGTTTTTTCATTACAAGGCTCTGTTCTCCGCAGGTCCATCCAGAGAGGACGTGTGGAAGTCCTGGAGGGTATCCTGGACACTGAGTAATTCAAGGCTTGTTATAATTTCTAAATAAAACAATTTTGAGGCAAAGCAAAGAAAAAAAATCACAAAGGTTTGATACAGAGTAAAGCTCGCTCTATGCAGTCCCTGGGCACGGTGAACCATCGATAGAACTGGCATGAATCATCAGCTGAGCTCACTGTGAGAGATCTGTGCTGGAGAACGTCAGCTCTCATTGAAACCTGTGCACTCATTTTGCAGGCTGGTCAAACTGATTTGGGATTCTTCTCGAGACAGGGTCACCGACCGAAACTAAACTTGTTTATCTTGGTGCCTCGTAAACCCCCTTGTTTGAGTTAGCTGGTGTCAGCAGCTGAGCTCCAAAGGAACTCCTCACCACACCCCACTGACTGATAATCTCTCATTCCCCATCAGCGACGGTCCCACCAAGCTTCAATTCCTCATCCGATTTTTCCGATAATCCCGGTTTGGGATTTGTCAGCCTGCTGAACGCGCAGAGGAAGGTCAGTGAGTGTAGAGATGTCAGAGCCAAGAATTGGGATGAAATTGTTTGGATGATGTGTCTCATGGCACCCCACCCAACAGCCACCCAACACAACCCTATTCCCACCCAATCCCCACCCAACTCAACCCCCATCCAACACCACCCCCACCCACACAAACACCTACTTAACTCAACTCCCAACCACACCCCAACACCCCCTCATTCACACCCATTAAACCCAACCCCCACCCAACACCACCCCCACCTAACCCCCACCCAACACCACCCCCACCCAACCCTCACCCAACTCAACCCTCAACCCCCACCCAACACCACCCCTACCCACACCCAACACCTACTCAACAACCCCCACCCACACCCCAATGCCCCCACATTCCCACCCAACCCCCACCCAATTCAAACCCAACCCCCACCCAACAACCCCCCACCCCCATCCAATCGCCCACTCTCACCCAACACCACCTCCACCCCCACCCCTCAACTCCCCACTCTCACCCAACACCACCCCAGCCTCCACCCAACCCCCCACCCAACTCACCCAGCCCCACCCACCCAGCCCCCCCACCCAACGCGAGCACCACCCCAAACCAACACCACAGCCGACCCCCACTGCCCTAACATCATCCCCACCCAACCCAGCCCCAGCCCCTGCTGCTCGACCCACTGAGTTCCTCCAGCAGATTGTTTGTTGCCGCAACCCCCACCCAGCACCACCCCCATCCCCACCCCCAAAGAGGCAGGGGCCATGGTCACCATGACAGAGAGGCCGGAGCTGAGTCTGTTCCCCTGCAGACTTTCCTCCTCTGGTGAAGTAGGGGTTTCAGCAGTGAAAGGAGGTGGTGGTTGTGGTGGGTGGGTGGGGGTGGTCTTTGCCTCTCTCCCCTAACCTGGGGCAAGTTCCAGCATAAAGCCATTTCCTTCAGCCATCCCTGCTCCCTGTCGGATGAGCAATTTAAGGATTTGTTGCCCCAAACTCAAGCTCCTGTCACAATAGAAGTGGTTCCTTGCCTTTTAACTGTTATACTTTTATATTCCCTCAGGCGATGAGGCCATCGTTGGCATACCCGGCATTTACTGGTGTCCTTAGAGGGGGATTTGCTCAGCCATTTCTGAGATTTAGGGTAAGGTGACATACTTCCTTCCATACGCAGGTTTACAGGACAGTCCAGGGTCACTGAACCAGACATGAGCTAAAATTTAATTCGTAAACTGGGTTCAAACTTCCATTGTGACAGGGGCTTGAGTTTGGGGCAACAAATCCTTAAATTGCTCATCAGAAATAACTTCGTCCGCCTGTTCCACTGTTGGATTGTTCTTTGTCAGGGACCTCACCATCGACCTTACCGCCATGGGTGGCCCTACCAGGAGCATAGCTCCAGACGGCATCGCTCTCGGGATCTCAGGACCACCCAAACTTCCCCACCACGACAAGGTGACAATCCACGGAGAAGATTTTGGATCTAGTGTCTGTGTAATGAGAAAGGGTTAAATGATGATCTGGCAAGAAGAGGCCTTTAGGGAACAGTAATCACAGTGTGGTTTCGTTCAATTAGAAAGCAGAGTCCGAAATCTGAATAAAACAAATAACAAAGGCATGAGGTGTGAAATAGAAACAGAAAATGCTGGAAACACTCAGCAGGTGAGGCAGCATCCGTGGAGATAGAAACAGAGTCAATGCTTCAAGTCAAAGACCATTCGCTAGAAGAGAGTTGGCCAGTGCAGATGACATATAAAGGTATGACTGTAGGTAAGCAATGGCTAACACTGAAAAAAATTAATATGTAGTTTACAAGGAAGGAATATCCCTTTAAGGCAAAAAAGTCTGACAGGAAAAGTAGTCAAGCAATGCTGCCAAGAAGTTAAAGATAGTATTAGCTTAAAGGGAAGAGCAGCCAAATAAACTTTGAGCTTGGGGACTGGGGAAGTTTCAGCAAAGGACTGAGGGATTTAGGAAGAAAGAGAAAGTTACAGGAGTGGTTGAGCAAGAAGCAAGCTGTAAGAACTTTTGTGGATACCGTTACAAGGTAAAGTTAATAACAAAGAGAGAGGAGAAATTTTCCTGGAAAATATGGAAAGGCTAAAGAAACAAAACTAATATTTTGTGTGGGAGAAGATGTGGAATAAAATGGAGAACAGGTCAAGAGTCAAAGAGGAGCCCCGAGAGATTAGCACTGGTGAGAAATTAATGGCAATTAAATCCTCGGTATCCGGTGACCTACATCCTAGGATGTTGAAAGTAAGCAAAATGGTGGGGAAACTGGTTGTCATCTTCCAGAATACCATGGATTCTGGAACAGATCCCACAGTTGGACTGGGAACAACGGTGACTGGAGGATGGACAGAGAGCAAACAGGGACCAACAGATCAGGTAGCCTGACACCAGTATTAGGGAAAATGCTGGAACCTATCACCTAGAAAATGTTAAGAGGGAACTTAGAAAGTAATAATAGAATTGGCAGAGTCAACATGAAAGAGGTGACAAATCTGTTAGAAATTTGAAACCAGATAAACAGATAAGGGTGAATCAGTTGGTGTGGTATACTTGGACTTCCTCATTTTTTTCTTACAACACAAAAAGAGGCCATTCAGCCCATCGAGTGTATGCTGTCACTCAGAGCAATTCCTTCCGCCCCATCTCCCCCACTTGTTTCCACCTTCCCTCCCATGTGCTCACAGACTCCCGCCCATCGTCCTATCACCATCTACACTCGGGGCACCACACAGCAGCCAACTAATCTTCATTGGTTCTTGATGAGGAGCCGCACAAGAGATTACTAAATGAAATTAGGGGTTCCATACAGGTGTGGATTGGGAATTAGTTTACGGGACAGAAAAACAGAATAGGGATAGACGGCCTTTTTAGTTTGGCCAGTTGAGATTATTGGGCTGCTGGAAGCATTGTTCCTGGCCCCTCGGATGTTTCAAACCTGTATCATTGGTTTGCATGAGAGAAATAAGTACAGCACAGAAACAGGCCCTTTGGCCCACCATGTCCATACCGAACTGTCTGCTCATCTACACCAATCCCATTTACCCACATTAGGACCATATCCTTCTATGCCCTGCCTATTTAAGTTCCATCTAAGTGCCTCTTAATTGTATCTGATTCCACCAACCCCTCTGGCTGCAGGCTCCAGATATCACCCACTCTCTGTGTGGAAAACTTACTCCTTTAAAATTCCTTCCTCTTGCCTTAAACCTACACCCTCTTGTTTTTTATATCCTTACCCTGGGTAAAAAATGTTGACTATCTACTCTCTCTGTGCCTCTCATAACCTTATATAATCAGTGTCACCCCTCAGCCTCCTTCAGTCCAGGGAAAACAAGCGCACCCTGTCCCCATAACTAAAGTCCTCCAATCTCTCCCCATAACTAAAGTCCTCCAATCCAGGCAACATTCTGGCAAATCACCTTGGCACTCTCTCCAGTGCAACCACATCCTTCCTATAACATGGTGACAAGAACTCTGCACAATCTTCCAAGTGCAGTCTAACCAGTGTTTTGGGAGGTTGCAATATAAATCCCAGCTCTTGCCCTGACCTATGAAGGCAAGCATCCAAATGTCTCCTCGCCACCCTATTGACCTGTGATCCCACTTTCAAGGAACTATGGGCTTAGGTCTCTCAGTTCATCAACATTCCTTAGTTCCCTGCCATTTACAGCGCCAGCGACCCGGGGTCAATTCCTACCGCTGTCTGTAAGGAGCTTGTACGTTCTCCCCGTGTCTGCGTGGATTTCCTCCGGGTGCTCCGGTTTCCTCCCACATTCCAAAGACGTACGGGTTAGGAAGTTGTGGGCGTGCTATGTCGGCGCCGGAAGTGTGGCGACACTTGCGGGCTGCCCCCAGAACACTCTATGCAAAGGATGCATTTCACTGTGTGTTTCGATGTACGTGTGACTAATAAAGAAATCTCATCTTATATCTCATCTCATCCATGTTCTTAATATATATCACGAACAGCAAGGGTCCCAGCACCATTTCTTCTCGTAACTCACGAGTCACAGATTTCCAATCAGATAAACGTTCTTCTGCCTTACCCTCTGCCTCCCGTCACTGAGCTATTCCAACATCCTCTGTTTTTGTTTCAGATTGTCAGCATCTGCCGTTTCTTTTCACTTTTGCTTCCCCTGGAATATTGTACATAGGAGTGGTGTCCCTACCCACAGACGGAGGTGTTTGTATTAGTGAGGTGCAATGAGCATTGATTGGTTTACCAAGTGAGGGGATATTGAATAGACTGGGACTGTGTTGTTTTGATGTTAGAAGAATGAGATCTCAAACTCAAAGTCAAATTTATTGTCATCTGCACAAGTCCATGTGTGCACAGGTGCAATGAAAAACTTACTTGCAGCAGCATCACAGGCACAGACCATCAGATAAGCAACATTCACAAGAAAAACATAAATTAAGCATAAATTATACACAATTTTTACAAGAAAGAACGCAATTAGAACAAAAAAAAATGTCCATTGTAGTGCAAAGTGGTCCCAGTGTTGCTGTACTGAAGCAGTGATTAGGGTTGTGCAGGTTGGTTTAAGAACCGAATGGTTGAAGGGAAGTAGCTGTTCTTGAACCTGGTGGTGTGGGACTTCGGGCTTCAGTGCCTCCTGCCCGATGGTAGCTGCGAGAAGATGACATGGCCCGGATGGTGGGGCTCTTTGATGATGGATGTTGCCTTCTTGAGGCAGCCCCTTCTGTAGATACTCCCGATGGTGGGGAGGGATGTGCCCGTGATGTGTTGAGCAGAGTCCACTACTCTTTGCAGCTTCTCATTGAAACATACAAAATTGTTAAAGGGTTCAGTGGGCTGGTTTCCTCTAGCTAAGAAGTATAGAATCAGGGCTCGCAGATGGAGAACAAGAGAAAACCTGTTTGGGACTTAAATGAGGAGAAATTTCTTCAATCAGAGGGTGGTGAACCTTTGTAGTCCTCCACCGTGACGGTCCAGACAGAACACTCCTGCTTCTGTCTCTCCTGTTCTTATAACGTTGGTGGAACTGGCTGCTGCCCTCCACCAGCTCCCAAGAGACAGGTCCTCAGGGTTGGACAGGCTGACCATAGACTTCCTGAGGACTTTCATTTGCACTCTGGGGTGGGGCAACCCCATGCGGGCCTTGGGTAAAGCTTGGGTGAGTAGGGAGATGCTTCTCTTCTGGCTAAGCCCAGTCCTGGTCCCTCAGAGGGACGGCTTTGGGTGTCCGTTCTCCCTCCTCGCCGCAGGCCTTGTCTGAAGCCGTGTCCACCCATCTGGGCACCGTGTTGGCTCATGTCCAGGGGTCACAGTCTCAGAATAAAGGCTTTGGTCATTGAGAACTGAGACAGGAGGAGGTTTCCTCACCCTGAGGGGAGTGAATCCTTGGAATTTGCTACAAAGTGGCTGTGGAATTTTTTTTGGATATGTCGGGAATCAGGGGATCTGGGGTTAGCTCAAGAAAATGGCAGTGAGGAAGCAGATCGGTCATGCCCGTGTTGGCTTGGGAGACAGGAGTTAGGGGCAAATAACTTATTCCTGATTCAAGCCTGGTCCACCATTTATCAAGGTCAGGCCTGAACTATCCTCATCCCCCGTGATTCCCTTCATTTCCAAAAATCTATGGATCCGTGTTTTGAATGAATACAACAACTGCCCCACCACAGCCTTCCAGGCAAAATGAAATCCTTGCCTTTGGCCTGTTGAGCCCTGTAAGAACTTTGTAAGTTTCAATGAGACCTTGGTCAGCACGGACAGGTTGGGCTGAAGGACCTGTTTCCTTACTCTATTTCTTATGGTCTCCCCAATTCTACTCCATTCCCCCGACCTCAATCCCCTGACCCGACTCTGCTCCCCACACCGACTGCACCCCCTCCCCACATCCATTCTCCACCCATTCTCTCTTCCTCATTCTCCTCCCCTCTCCCATCAGGCAGAAGATACAGGAGCCTGAGGGCACGTACCACCAGGCTCGAGGACAGCTTCTATCCCACTGTGATAAGACTATTGAACGGTTCCCTTATATGACAAGATGGACTCTTGACCTCACCATCTACTTTGTTATGATTTTGCACCTTATCGTCTACCTGCACTGCACTTCCCTGTAGCTGTGACACTTTGCATTCTGTTATTGTTTTTACCCTGTACTGCCTCAGTGCACTGTGTAATGAATTGATCTGTACGAACGGTATGCAAGACAAGTTTTTCACTGTACCTCAGTACAATAATAAACCAATACCAATACCACCCCCCCTCACCTCAGCTCCTGAGTACATTTCTAAACCTATTGCACAATCTAGTTCAACCCACTCCATGTTGCAAAGATGAAGGGTGTGCATTTCCGTGGCACCCTTCACAGCCTCCCGGAACTTCCTTGCTGGCAGGTATTCTTGAAGTGTGGCTGTTCTTGTGAGCTCCTTTGTAGGTATGGTGTCTCCAGAAGCAGCTCTGTAGCAATGCCCAGTTAACTCTGGGATAACTTAGCTGCCTCTGTGCCAAATAGTGAATGGTTACGTCAACTTGAAAATTAAAGCCAGTCCAAACGAAAACACACCATCAGTTCGTGCAGAGGAGCATTGGCCCGAACATTGTGTCCTCAGGTCTCTGAGTCAGAACCTTGTGGGTTCAACTCCTTCACAGCTGAGATTCCAGCCCACTGACCGACACCGACTGACCCAGCCCTCTCTGCTCTCACCCAGTCTCTATTTAGGATCTGGGGTTGTTCACAGTGCGGCAGTGTAAGGGTTACTTGCCCTGCAACAGCACTCACCTTTCATTCCATTTCCTCAGGGGGTGAGCTGTAGGCAAGGGACTGATGCAATGCAGGTAAAGTGTGTGTGCTGACCTAGCCTGCATTTCCCAATGTTTTCCAGGAATCCGCTCTGTAGTTTAGCTGTGTGGAATGTCGAGGCTGAACTCTGACAGATGGGCTCTGACTCATACAGCTCTGGAGCTGACATTAGAGCAGCACAAGCTTGCACGTACCACAGCTGCCTGCACATGATAACATCTGTCTCCCAGTGTCAAACCTACTGCCTCGGGCAGTCAGCCGATGTGTGGTTACCGTGGTGAGGAACTGGGCTGATGTAATACGCCAGTGTTTAGGAACATGTTCCTTCTGAACTCAATACTTCAACCTACTTCTCATTAAGGATATAGGCACACAGCACACATGGGTATATATAGTCAGACTCATTGTAGCATGGAGGGAGGCCATTCAGCCTATCAAGGAAGTGCTGGTTCTCTGCAGACATTTCCATTTCCCTGCCCTACCCCTGCAGTTCACTTCCCTGAAGTACGATCCAATTTCCTTTTGAAACCATTGATCAAGTCCATAGCTCCCTGAAAGTGGCCGCACAAGTCGATAGGTTGGTAAAAAAGGCACATGTCATGCTGGCCTTTATTAGTCAAGGCACTGAGTTCAAGAGTCAGGAAGTTATGTTGCAGCTTTATAAAACTCTGATTAGGCCTTATCTGGAGTATTGCATTCAGTTCTGGTCGCCCCATTACAGGAAGGATGTGGAGGCTTTGGAGAGGGTGCAGAAGAGGTTCAGCAGGATGCTGCCTGGATTAGAGGGCATGTGCTATAAGGAGAGGTTGGACAAACTAGGATTGTTTTCTCTAGAGTGGCAGGGACTGAGGGGAGATCTGATAGAGGTTTATAAAATTATGAGAGGCATAGATAGAGTAGACAGACGGTATCTTTTTCTCAGGGTTGAAATGTCTCATACCGGGGGACATGCATTTAAGGTGAGAGGGGGGTAAGTTCCAAGGAGATGTTCGGGGCAAGTTTTTTACACAGAGAGCGGTGGATGCCTGGAATGCGCTGCCAGGGGTGGTGGTGGAGGCAGATTCGATAGAGGTATTTAAAAGGCATATGAATATGCAGAGAATGGAGGGATTTGCACCATGTGCAGGCAGAAAGAATTAGGTGAAATTAGTTTCATTAGTTTGGCAAAACATCGTGGGCTGAAGGGCCTGTTCCTGTGCTGTACTGTTCTATGTTCTATGTTCTACATTCTAAGTCCTAACCACTTCCATCCCCTCAGTGGGCAGCAGGTTTCAGGTTATTGCCACTGGCTACGTAACAAAAGATTTCTTCCTCGTGTTCCCACCTCCCCTTTATCCCGTGGCCAAGGGGAACAGCATTTCCTTGTCAACCTGACTTTGTACACCTCAAGGTCAGTCACAGCCTTCCCAAAGCGCGGCAGCCAGAACTGAACGCAGTGAAGTAAGCTGCAGAGAAAGTGAAGGAGCGCTGGATCGGACAAAGGGACTACCTCTGATAGGATGAGGCCATAGTTTCCGTGGTAACAAACTAATCATTTTTAAGTGATGTTGGCATCACATTTTTTTAATATATATTCCAGCATGATCCCCACCACCAATGACAGGCCAACAGGTCTGTAGTTCTCCGTTATTCCTCTCCTTTCATTCTAGGGGTAACATTTGCTTCCCTCCAAACTTCAGGAACCATTCCAGAATCCATAGAACTTGGGAAGGCAACAACCAGAGATCCAATATCTTCATTGCCATCTCCTCCAACCCTCTGGGATGTAGATTATCAGGTCCATGGGGTTTATCCATATTCAGGCCTATCAACATTTCCAGAATTATTTCCACTGATACTAACTTCTGTTAGTTCCTCAGTTGCGGTAGATCCTTGTGAATCCTGGGAGGTTTTTTTTGTGGCTTCTTCCATGAGGACAGACAGAAAGTCTTTCTCTAATTCCGTATCCCCATTATAAATTCTCTGTCTCTGTCTCACATTTACCCTTGTAGTCTTTTTCCGTCCACGCACCCATACAAGCTCACGCAGTCTGGTTTTTATGTTTCTTACCAGTTTACTTTCATTTTCACTGTCTTTCTAAGGTGGGTAAATTGCACCTAATTTTGGTGGGGGAGCATTTAGAAGACAGTGATCACAACATATGAGACTTCAGTTAGTTATAGAAATAGAGTACAATCAAAGGTAAAAATAATTAATTGGAGGAAGGCCACTTTTGAAAGGATGAGCATGGAACTGGCTCATCTAAACTGTCATGAAACAATGATCTGCCTTTCAGGATGAAATGGTTCAAGTACAGTCAAGGCACATTCCTGTGAGGAACAAACGGACAACAAATCCAGATTACCCTGCATGATGAAAATGGTACAAAGGAAAATAAAGAGGGTGTCAGGTTGTAAACAATAGTGAGAACCAGGCTGGTTATAAAAGAATCAGAGGGGAAGTGAAAATTGAAATAAGAGAAGCAAAGAATGCGGATGTGAAAAGATCAGCTGACAGCTGAAGTGAGATTCCAAAACTGATCCTAGGCATATGAACAGGAAAGGGAGGCGTGGACAGTAAAAAGCAGAGGAGTGGGGCCCATTAAGGACAAATTCGGAACTTTCACAAGGATGTTGAGGACACTGTTGAGGTACTAAATGAATACCTTGCATCTATCTTCAGCAGGGTAGAAGGTACTTTCAGGTTAAAAGTGAAGGAGGAGATACTAAACGTGTTAAACACTGATAGTATGCGGGTATTATAAAAGCTGGATGAAGTTAATGTCACCAGGAGCAGATGGGATGCATCCTAGGATTTTGAGAGAAATGTGGGAGGAAATTGTGGGAGTGCTGACAACAATCTTTCATTGAACTTCAATCCTGGTCCAATCTGGGGGCATTCCCACTTTGTTCCGCTGGACTCTGCTCTGATCTGTTCTGGGGCATTTCTGGTCTCGTCAACTCCTTGTCTGTTCCTGGTCTGGAGTTCTCTTGGTCTGATCAGGATTCCTCCTCTTTTGGTCTAATCACTCCTAACCTAACCTGCTCTGGGGACAACAACTCTTTGGCAATCTTTCTCCATCATTGAAATCTCTCATCCATGAAAGCACATTAGTAAATCTCCTCCACAGTTTCTCTGCATCCTTCCTAATGTGTGATGTCCAAAACTGTCCAAGATACTCCAGTGGAGACCTAATCCCTAATTTATAAAGGTGACCCAAGCTTCGTTGCTTTTGAATTTTTATCTATTTATAGTCATGGATTTGGTATCCTTTTTTTTATCAGCGTTATCACACACTCATCAGATTTCCCCTTTCCTAGATGACCTTGAAAATTGTACTCATTTGTAGTTCAACAATATATCACGTTTGGAAAGAGTAAAGTTATAGATGTTGAGGTTTGAGATGCCACAGAGGGAAGCAGGTGAATTCAGAGGCAAGCACCAGTTTAGGAGTGTGTGCACTCCCTATCCAAATATAAATCTGCGTGTGGCTCACTTAGGTGAGGTTTGAAGGGCGGCACAACATGGTGGGCCGAAGGACCTGTATTGTGCTGTATTGTTCTATGGTTCTATGGTTCTGTTCCAGTACAAGGAGCAGAGTATCAGAAGCTGCCCATACCCATATCTGGCAACTGCTCTGCCTAAAACCACAAGAAACTAGAGAGTTGTGGACACAGCTCAGCACATCACGGAAACCAGCCTCCCCTCCACGGACTCTTTCTACACTTCTCTCTGCCTTGGTAAAGCAGCCAACATAATCAAAGACCCCACCCACCCCAGACATTCTCTCTTCTTCTCCCTCCCCTTGGGGAGAAGATACAAAAGCCTGAAAGTGCATACGACCAGGTTCAAGGACAGCTTCTATCCCACTGTTATAAGACTATTGAATGCTCCCCTAGTATGACAAGATGCTCTCTTGACCTCACAATCTTCCTCATTATGGCCTTGCACCTTATTGTCTGCCTGCACTGCACTTTCTCTGCAGCTGTTACACTTTATTCTGCATTCTGTTATTGTTTTCCCTTGTACTTCCTCAATGCACTGACGTGGTGAAATGATCTGTATGGATGGCTTGCAAGACAATTCTTTGACTGTACTTCGGTGCATGTGACAATAATAAACCAATTTACCAATTTATGTGACAACTAACGCACAGAGCAGCCGTCATAGAGTTCGAGTTGCAATCCATCATGACCACTGCCACTGGCAAAGCCCGACTAGGGTCACAGATACAGCATGCTGAACCTCAGCCACCCATTTGCACTAATCCTACCCTCACCCACTTTATTCTGCCCACCTTCCCATCAACTTCCCCTACACCCTACCACTCACATAACCAGACTGAAATCTGACCCCTGCTGTGAAACTTCCTCATGGTTGCATGAATCATATGCCAAGACCTGAGGCCATTCAACTGCTGTACCTGCACTGATTGAGGAATTGATCCAATAGGATCAATTCCATGCCCTTCCCCTCAGCCCTGGAATTGTCTTGGTTAAAAGTATTTCTCCAGTGCCATTCTGAAAGGTTCAGTGGAATCTTCTATCACTTCTAAAGGTGGAACATTCCAGAGCATAACACAATGCACCTAAAAATCCCCTACATTTTGCCTTGGGTTCTTTTGCCAATTAGCTTAATCAGGATACTGATTTTCTGCTTGACAATGAGTCAGTGCCTGGGGAGAACACAGCTGAGGTGAGCAGCTTTGTTATGGCAGGGTTTGTTGGAACCTAAAATCCTCGACCAAAAACCACGCAAATGTTACTAGATTTTGAAAAGAATGAGGATAAAGTGTTGGGAAAGATAAAGATTTGATCAGATCCAAGGGCAGACGACTGCGATTGTGGAGAGCAGCTTCAGACCACACAACGGTGGTAAAACCATGTGAAAAGCGGTGCAAGGAAAATGAGGGAATGGAACAGAAAGGTTTGCATTTTTATAGCGCCTTTCATAACCTCACTGTGCCTGAGCGCATAATTGTAAATGAAATCACTTTGAAGTGTGGTTACTGCTGTGATGTAGGTAACAGAACAGCTGGTGAGCACACAGTAAGCTCCCTTGGACAGAGGAGGTGAAGGAGAAAGTGCAGGGGTACGAGGTCCCCAGACAGAGTGAACAGTGAGGACCCGTTGTGTAGTTTGAACATGATTGGCGATTAGGCACACCCTAATGCCTTGTATATGACTCACTGAAAGTTAACATCCAGGACAGGAAGCAACTAGGAAGCCCAATGTCGTGTTGGCCTTGATTGCAAGGGGATTTGTGTACGAGAGAAGAGATCTCCTGCTCCAGTTAGATCTGGGGATCTGGGGAGTTCCGGGGATCTGACGAGACCACGTCCGGAATACCCGGTGCACAGGTCTGATATCTGGCTTAAGGAAGGATAGTTCTGAAAGAGATAGTGCAGCAAGATTTCTGCTGGTTTGTTGTATCTTTTTCCCAGGGTCAAAATATATAATACTTGAGGGCATGTATTTAAGGTTCAAAGGAGATGTATGAGGCAAGTTTTTTAACACAGAGAGTGGTGGGTGCCTGGAATGTGCTCCCAGGGGCAGTGGTGAAGGCAGATACGAGACAGGTAGAGACACAAAAAATTCTGCAGATGCTGGAATCTGGAGCAATACACAAAAAGTGCCGGAGGAACTCAGCAGGTCAGGCAGCATCTGTGGAGGGAAATAAACAGTCGACGTTTCAGGCTTTATCAGGACTGGAAAGGAAGAGGGCAGAAGCCAGAACAAGAAGATGGGGGGGGAGGGGGAGGAGCACACGCAGGCAGGTGAGAGGTGAGTTCAGGTGATAGGTGAGTTCAGGTGAGGGGGGAAGGTAGGTGGGTGGGGGGGGAGGGAGAAGATGTAATAAGCTGAGAGGTGATAGGTAGAAGAGGCAAAGAGCTGAAGAAGAAGGAATCCGGTAGGAGAGGGCAGTGGACCATGGAATAAAGGATGGGGGAGGGCTGGAGAGGAGATGGGCAGGTCATCAAGGTGGGGGAAGGGAGCCTCAGGAATAAGGGAAGACAAAGGAGTTGGGGGGGGGGGGAGAAAAAGAAGGGGAGGGGTTACCAGAAGTTGGAGAAATCGATGTTGAGGCCATCAGGTTGAGACTCCCAAGCCGGAATATGAGGTGTTGTTCCTCCAACATGCGTCTGGCTCTCAGATAGGTACATGGATGTGCAGAGAATGGAGGGATATGGACCTTGTGTAGGCAGAAGGGATTAGCTTAGTTTGGCATTGAGTTACTAGTTTAATTAGTTCAGTACAACATCGTGGACCGAAGGGCCTGTTCCTGTGCTGTACTGTTCCATGTTCTATGTTCTATTTTCTATGAGGAGACATTAGGCAGACCAATCCCAAACTCTCCAGAGCTTTGCAGAATGAGAAGCGATCGTAATGAAACAAAATTCTTGCAGGGTTTGGCAGGGTAGATGCGGAGTTAATGTTTTCCCTGGCTGGTGAGTCTAAAACTAGGGGCCTCAGTCTCAAAATAAGGCATCAGCCATTCACTCTGTGAAATTTCTTCACTCAGAGGGTAGTGAACCTTTGGAAGTCTCCCTACCAAAGCAGGCAAAGGTTGCTGAGAATACTTATAAATGAGATTGATGGATTTTTTAGATATTAAGGGAATCGAGGGATATGAGGTTAGTGACACTGACGTAGAAGATCAACTATGATCCCATTGAATAGCACAGCAGGCACAAGGGGTGAATGGCCCAGAGTCCTCGGGTCACACAACACAGAAACAGGCCCTACAGCCCAACATCATGCTGACCAAGATGCCCATCTAATGTAGTCCCATTTGCCTGCGTTTGGCCCATATCCCTCTAAACCTTTCCTTTCCAAGTACCTGTCCAAGTGTGTTCGTAGCAGAGGTCCCCAAGCTCAGCAGCACAAACTAAATGACGGAAGAACAAGTTCTTATCTAGAGAGGGTGGTGGGGTCTGGATGTCAGTGTAAGAGGCAGAAACCCTCGCCACATTTACACCGTCCATGGAGGTGTACTGGGAGGGCTCTGACCTGCAGATCCACCGACCCAGTGCTGGAGGGTGGGATTAGGCTGGGGAGTTTTTCCCAACTGGCAGAGAACATGATGGCCCGAATGAACTCCTGAAATACAAGTTTTCTATAATTCACTGTGGGATGGATAGCCTCTCTCTGATGGGCATACTGCTTGTCGATGGATGAATTCGTGCGGAATGCCAGGTCTGACTCCACTACACTTCCCACTGCCTTGGGAAAGTAGCCAAGGGTTCCTTCCCACCCTGGACAATCTCTTCTCCCCCCTCCCACCGGGCAGAAGACACAAAAGCCTGAGAACACGTACCACCAGGCTCAAGGGCAGCTTCTATCCCGCTGTTGTAAGACTCATGAATGGACCTCTAATATGATGAAGACGAGCTCTTGACCTCATCATCTCCCTCGTCATGGCCCTTGCACTTTGTCTACATGCACTGCATTTTCCCTGTAACTAACACTATATTCTGCATTCTGTTTTCTTTTTTACTACCCAGATGTACTTATGTATGAAATAATCTGTCTGGATGGCATCCAAAGAAAAGCTTTTCATTTTATCTCGGCACATGTGACAATAATAAACCAATTACTAATTACACCTGAGGATTTGATTTACATTCACCTGAGAAAGCAGGTTAAATGGTTCACCTGACAGGCTCTCACACTGCAATTCTCCCTCTGCACTGTACTGGAGTCGGACAGAATTTTTGTGGACTGGGGCTTGAAATGGGGCGAGAGGTGAGAGCACTGTCCACGGATCCACAGAACACAAAGAGGTAGCACGGTGATGAAGCTAGTGAACCTACTGCCTCACAGATCCAGGGACCCGTGTCCAATCCCGATCCCTGGTGCTGTCTGTTTAGAGTTTGCACATTCTCCCTAAGTTGATGCGGTTTCCTCCCACATCCCAAACCTATCCTGGTTCGGTAGGCTACTGTAGTGTGGGTGGGTTGCAGGAGAAGTGGGGGGAGTTGTTGGGCGCGTGATAGGTTACAGGGGAATGGGGATTGTTTAGGGTCAGCATAGAATAAATGACACCCTTCTACATCATTAGGAAATATTTCGCTTGATCGTATTGTGTTGATTTGTTCTGGATATCATGTGGCTTCTTTCAGTTTCATTCTAATTCTTCTACTCACCTAATGTCTGGTGCAACCCCCCATTCCTGCAAACTTAAACCTTTCAATGTTTGTGCACATTGTTACTGGACTATTTCCCTTTCTGCTTGTTACTGGGCTAAATTCCTTTCTACCTTGTGCAAATGCATATTAAACCCTGTCTCTAACTTTACGAACTGGATACGAACTGTCTCTTCCATTCAGCCCTTTACCACGTTCTCCTTCTGCCTTGGAGCATAGATGGTCACAGACTTTTCCCCAGGGTAAAACTAGAGGGCATGGGTTTAAAGTGAGAGGGGAAAGATTTAAAAGGGGCCTGAGGGGAAACTTCTTCACGTGGATGGTGGTGGGTGTGTGGAACGAGCTGCCCGATCCAGTGGCAGAGGCGGGTACAATTACAGCATTTGGACAGGTATGTTAATAAGAAAGGTTTAGAGGGATATGGGCTAAACACAGGCAAATGGGACTAGCTCAGGCAACTTGGTCAACACAGATGAGTTGGGCCGAAGGGCCTGCTTCCTTGCTGTATAACTCTCTTGTTATTTTCACCTCCTTCTCTCCCACCCTTCTCACCTGATGCTGGATATAGGGAGTCCAGTTAGCCCACCTTGCATCGTTGTCAGCACTTGAACACTGTCCAAGTAATCTTGCATTCTAACCCTTTGGTGAATGCTAACTTTGCTCTTCTGTATATATCCCATTTCCTTTGAAAGTTGCTACTGACTGTTTTCCCACTGCCCTTTAAGACAGCGTCCAGCTTGGAACAGCTCACTGTGTGTTAGAAGCCCCTCTTCTCCCTTTTTATTGTCCTCCTAACTTCCCAAGTGCGGCTGCCCTTGTTTGAGTGGTTCACCCCATCCCCAGTTCTCCCCCACACAGTCGCCCTCTGTTGCGTCAGGAATGTGTACCGCCGTGCTGAGCTTCCCTGCACTGAAACCCTTCATGGGAATGTCGTGGGAAGTGAAAGAGAACTGCCAAAGTCAACAACAGGGTCCTGGTTCACATCCCCCTGCACAGAGGAGAGCTTTGAGTGCTGCTTCTTCTCAACACATGAGTTGTTGGGGGATGGTGACAGAGCGGGCGATTCACAGAGAGCTGAAGGATTCAGCACTGACCTCAGCCCCAGAGCCAACAGCCAGACACCATATCACTGGCTGTGGAGGGAAATGCACAGTCGACGCTTTGGGTTGAGACTCTTCATCCGGACTGGAGGATAGAGGGGAGATGGTGCATTGTGAACGGTCATGGCTGTCACGTGACACCACTGATCACCCTGTCGAAAGACACCACTGTTATTCAAGGTCTGGCCCCACCCATCCATAAGTCCACACTTGACCATTGGCCTCTGTAAACACCTTTGTACCTGGTCCTGGGTTACTGGCTTGTTTGAACTGCCTGGGCTGGACCACCCAGCCCTCCAGCACTATAAAGAGTGCCACATGTGCATGGTTCACTCTCTTTTGACTGCTCCAGGAATCGTGAGACAACGCTGAAGAGACCATTGGTGAGAGTGTGCACTTCCATAAGGGTCAGGAGCACCCTAAGTAGATTCCCGGTAGCGTAGAGCCATGTCTGCACTGAGTCAAGGGGTGGCAGGCATCGTATTGTTTCTTCCTTGATTGTTTGTACCCAAGTTTGTTGTTTGTGTGTGTGTGTGTGTGTGTGTGTGTGTGTGTGTGTGTGTGTGTGCGCGCGCGCGCGTGCATCTTACCCTTGTTGCGATTCCCCCCCACGTTCGTGATCACCAGTGTGCGTGTGTGTATGTATGCGTTTGTTCCCGTTTATCTTGGGTTCCCGCTTTTGTCTTTTATAAATAAATCATTTTAACTCCAAAGACTGTGTCCAGAGTCCTTGTCCCTCGAGACCCTCAAACTTGTCTTACAACAGATGGTCAGTATGAAGAGGTGAGGGGAAGGGGCGGGGCAGGAGCTGGCAGGCGATAGGTGGATCCAGGTGAGGAGGGGTGATAGGCGGATGGAGGAGGGGAGGGTGGGGACAGCAGCAGAGGCTGCGAGGTGAAAAGTGGAGGTGACAAAGGGCTGCAGATGATGGGTACCTGATAGGAGAGGAAGGTGGGGCATGGAACCAAGGGACGGAGGTGGGGAGGGCAGATGGGACCAGTGGGGGAGGGCACCCAGTGGGAGAAGTGTGTGGGTGAACCCACTCCATCTGCGCTACACCTGTCGACTGTCATTTCCCTCCACAGGGAGCTTGGGATCCAAGTCCATAGATCCCTGAAAGAAGGTGTAGGAATGCTGGCCTTTGTTAGTCAAGGCATTGAGTTCAAGAGTCAGGAAGTTATGTTGCAGATTTACAAAGCTCTGGTTAGGCCTCATCTGGAGTATTGCATTCACTTCTGATTGCCCCATTACAGGAAGGATGTGGAGGCTTTGGAGAGGGTGCAGAAGAGGTTTACCAGGATGCTGCCTGGATTAGAGAGTATGTGCTATGAGGGGAGGTTGGACAAACTTGGGTTAGAACACAGAACAGCACAGCACATAAAAGGCCCTTCAGCCCATAATGTTGTGCTGACATAGTTAATCCCTCCTACCTACAGAACGCCCATATCCCTCCATTTTCCCCTCATTCATGTGCCCATCCAAGCCCCTCTTAAAAGCCCCCAATGAATTTGCCTCCATCACCCATTCAGGCAATGCATTCCAGGCATCCACAACTCTCTGAGTGAAAAACATGCCCCTCATGTCTCTTCTGAACCTACCCCCTCGCACCTTAAATGCATGCCCTTTTTGTTTTGTCTGGAGCAGCAAAGGCGGAGGGGAGACCTGATCAAAGTTCTTCAGATTATGAGAGGCACAGATAGAGTAGCCAGCTGATATCATCTTCCCAGGGTTGAAATATCTAATACTAGAAGGCATGCATTTAAGAGGGGGAAAGGAGATGTGCAGGTTAAGTTTGTTGCACAGGGAGCGGTGGGTGCCTGGAATGTGCTGGCAGGGGTGGTGGTGGAGGCAGATACAATAGAGGGGTTTAAGTGGCTCTTAGACAGGCAGATGAGCGTGCAGAGAACGGAGGGATATGGACCACGTGCAGGCAGAAGGGGTTCGGTATCATTAGCTTAATTAGTTCAGCACAACATCGTGGGCCGAAGGGCCTGTTCCTGTGCTGTACTGTTTCTATGTTCTATGTTCCATGCTGCCTGACCCACTGAGTTCCTGACTGATCGTTGCCCCAGATTCCAGCACCTGGTAAATTGGTTTATTATTGTCACATGCACCAAGTCAAGTCAAAAACTTGTCTTGCATGCTGTCCATACAAGTCAGTTCATATTGAACTGATAACAGTGCACTGAGGTAGTACAAGGTAAAACAATAACACAATGCAGAATAAAGTGTAACAGCTACAGAGAAAGTGCAGTGCAGGCAGACAATAAGGTTCAAGGTCATAACAAGGTAGATTGTGAGGTCAAGAGTCCATCTTATTGTACTAGGGAACCGTTCAATAGTCTTATAACAGCGGGGTAGAAGCTGTCCTTGAGCCTGGTGGTACGTTCTTTCAGGCTTTTGTATCTTCTGCCCGATGGGAGAGGGAGAAGATAGAATATCCAGGGTGGGTGGGGTTTTTGATTATATTGTCTGCTTTACCGAGGCAGCGAGGTGTAGTCAGAGTCCATGGAGGGGAGGCTGGTGTCCGTGATGTGCTGAGCTGTGTCCACAACTCTCTGCAGTTTCTTGCAGTCGCGGGCAGGGCAGTTGCCGTCCCAAGCCGTGATGCTTTCTATGGTGCATGGATAAGAGGAGATCTGCGGTCTCTTGTGTCTACAATATCACTGCCTGTTCACTGCAGGGTTACTGCAGGTCTGTGGTTGGGGAGAGCAGAGATAGACGTTTGTACTGAGAATTCCTCGAGAATCTCCTCACTATTGAGCTCAGGAGCCTTGGTACCTGCTGCAGGGCTCACACCCAATGGAAAACTTAAAGGGCCTTCTCCAATCCCTGATCAGAAATCTCCACAAAACCGACTGAGTCAGGGAGGTGGTCGGCGCTTCGGGTAGAGACCCTGTATCAGCGTCTATATATCAGCCTCCATATCCTGTGCTCCAGATTTCCAACTTGTAACACTATATTCTGCATTCTCTGTTCATTTTTACTACCTCGATGTACTTATGTACGGAATGATCTGTCTGGATGGCACCTAAAATAAAATCTTTTCACTGTATCTCGATTCAATATCTGTATCAGCGATGTCCACAGTTGACAAGGA